>NC_072410.2:71840000-72465000 GCF_028858775.2 Pan troglodytes | reverse complement strand
TTCCATTTGTGTCCTCTCTTATTTCCTTGAGCAGTGGTTTGTAGTTCTCCTTGAAGAGGTCCTTCACATCCCTTGTAAGTTGGATTCCTAGGTATTTTATTCTCTTTGTGGCAATTGTGAATGGGAGTTCACTCATGATTTGGCACTTTGTTTGTCTACTGCTGGTGTATTAGAATGCTTGTGATTTTTGCACATTGATTTTGTATCCTGAGACTTTGCTGAAGTTGCTTATTAACTTAAGGAGATTTTGAGCTAAGATGATGGGGTTTTCTAAATATACAAACATGTCATCTGCAAACAGAGAAAATTTGACTTCCTCTCTTCCTATTTGAATACCCTATGTTTCTTTCTCTTGCCTGACTGCCCTGGCCAGAAGTTCCAACACTATATTGAGTAAGAGTACAAGGCTACAGTAACAAAACCAGCTTGATACTGATACCAAAACAGATATATAGAACAATGGAACAGAATGGAGGCCTCAGAAATAACACCGCACATCTACAACCATTTGATCTTTGACAAACCTGACAAAAACAAGCAACGGGGAAAGGATTCCCTATTTAGTAAATGGTGTTGGGAAAATTGGCTAGCCATACGCAGAAAACTGAAACTGGATCCCTTCCTTATACCTTATACAAAAATTAACTCAAGATGGATTAAAGACTTAAATGTAAGACCTAAAACCATAAAAACCCTACAAGAAAACCTAGGCAACACCATTCAGGACATAAGCATGGGCAAAAACTTCATAACTAAAACACTAAAAGCAATGGCAACAAATGCCAAAATTGACAAATGGGATCTAATTAAACTAAACAGCTTCTGCATAGCAAAATAAACTATCATTAGAGTGAATAGGTAGCCTACAGAATGGGAGAAAATTTTTGCAAGCTATCCAGCTGACAAATAGCTAATATCCAGAATCTACAAGGAACTTAAACAAATTTACAAGAAAAAAAAAAAAACATCAAAAAGTGGACGAAGAATATGAACAGACACTTCTCAAAAGAAGGTATTTATGTGGCCAACAAACATATTTTAAAAAGCTCATCATCACTGGTCATTAGAAAAATGCAAATCAACACCACAATGAGATACCATCTCATGCCAGTCAGAACAGCAATCATTGAAAAGTCAGCAAACAACAGATGCTGGAGAGGATGTGGAGAAATAGGATCGCTCTTACACTGTTTTTGGGAGTGTAAATTAGTTCAACCATTGTGGAAGACAGTGTGGCGATTCCTCAAGGATCTAGAGCCAGAAATATCATTTGACCCAGCAATCCCATTACTGGGTATATACCCAAAGGATTATAAATCATTCTACTATAAAGACACATGCACACGTATGTTTATTGCAGCACTGTTCACAGTAGCAAAGACTTGGAACCAACCCAAATGATCATCAATGATAGAGTGGATAAAGAAAATGTGGCACATATACACAATGGAATATTATGAAGTCATAAAAAGAATTAGTTCATGTCCTTTCCAGGGACATGGATGAAGCTGGAAACCATCATTCTCAGGAAACTAACACAGGGACAGAAAACCAAACACTCCATGTTTTCACTCATAAGTGGGAGTTGAACAATGAGAACACATGGACACAGGGAGGGGAATATCACACACCTGAGCCTGCTGGGGGTTGGGGGGTAGGGGAGGGATAGCATTAGGAAAAATACCTTATGTAGATGACAGGTTAATGGGTGCAGCAAACCACCATGGCACACATATACTTATGTAACAAACCTGCATGTTCTGCACATGTATCCAAGAACTTAAAGTATAATAATTAAAAAAGTGGTAAAATAAAATGAAAATCAAAGTATTTCTTAGCTAGTATAATTTCATATTATGTGTAAGGCCATAGCAAAATAAATCAGTATATCTTGGTGGCAAATGATCAATTGACAAAGCCTTCCAGAATGAGTCACCTCAAAACTGGTAAGAAGGAAGTCACTCAGTATAAGCAGGAAGGGAATATGGATTTGACAGAGTATTCAAACTACACCGAAGCTTAAACACCACTTTACTGTTCATTTTATATACAATAGATCTGAACTCTAAGAGGCCTGCAATCATTTAAAGTTATTGAATTAATTTATCAATAGATTTTAAGCAATAATTTGGTTGAGTCTCATTCTGAACTCCTTCATGCTATACAGTTTGCACATGGATGATACTCAGATGAAGTATTCTGATTGACTTTTCTACATTTCACAAATCAAACTCAAACAATATACAATCATCTTGAATGAAGTGGTATGAGATTACTAGCAAAAGGCTGAAAGAATCAGAAATGAGTTCTAATACTATGTCATTGATAAACAATGGACCTTTTAACTTCAGGATACTAATTTTGAAAATGGAGACACTACATTCTGTTCAACTATTGGGACTATAAAGAAACTAGACTAAGATCATGAAAATGGTAAATATCATAAGTTATTATCTCCAATTATCACAGGAAAGTTTGCAATTAAATACCATTTTCCTTAAAAGAGTAAGAATATATTTCAACTATGAAAAGTTTTTTCTATATATGTATTTTTTTCTTAAAGTGGAGGTACAATTACACTACATAAATTAGTTGAGAATGCCACACCAAATATTGTATATGCTTTTCTCAGGGATGCATAAAAGTTTCTTCTTGGGTGTGTTCTAACTTCAAAGAGAATTTTGTCTGAAATATATAGGACACTTTTACATCTCAAGCACATAGGCAATCATCATAAAAAAGTTATTTAGTTTCTAGTATTAACTAAGGCTTTATTTGATAGCTTAATGGTATCTTTAAAATAAAAACAAAACATTGCCATTTTCTGTTGATTTAGCCTCTCTTCTTTGAAAGTCTCCAAGCCCCATTATTACACCTTCTAACTTTTTTTTTCTTTTTCTTTTTTTTGAGACGGAGTTTCACTCTTGTTGCCTAGGCTAGAGTGCAATGGCGTGATCTTGGCTCATGGCAACCTCCACCTCCCAAGTTCAAGCGATTCTCCTGCCTCAGCCTTCTGAGTAGCTGGGATTACAGGCATGCGCCACCATGGCCGGCTAATTTTGTATTTTTAGTAGAGACGGGGTTTTTTCCATGTTGGTCAGGCTGGTCTCAAACTCCCGACTGCAGGTGATCCACCTGCCTTGGCCTCCCAAAGGGCTGGGATTACAGGCATGAGCCACCACACCCGGCCTACACCTCCTAACATTTTAAAGTGTTAACACAATTCTTTTATTTACAAACCTTTTATTTTGAAATACAGAATCACAGAAAGTTGTGAAAATGTACCAGAAATTCTTGTGTGTCCTTCACTCAGTTTCTTTCTTTGAGACGGAGTCTCACTCTGTGGCCCAGGCTGGAGTGCACTGGCGTGATCTCAGCTCACTGTAACCTCCGCCTCCCAGGTTCAAGCTTTTCTCCTGCCTCAGCCTCCTAGGTAGCTGGGATTACAGGCACATGCCATCATGCTCAGCTAATTGTTTTTTTTTTTTTTTTTTAGTAGAGACGGGGTTTCACTATGTTGGCCAGGCTGATCTCTAACTCCTGACCTCAAATGATCCACCTGCCTCAGCCTCCCAAAGTTTTGGGAACACAGGTGTGAGCCACCATGACCGGCAATTTCTTACAATGATAATATCCTGTCTAGCTATAGTACAATATCTAAATTAGGAAATTGACTTTGGTCTAGAGATTATTCCGACTTCACTGGTTTTACATGTACTCATTTGTGTGTTTGTATAGTTATAGGTAGTTTTATCATATGTGTAGATATATGTGGCCACCACCACTGTTAAAATACAGAACTGATTCCATCATCATAAGGATCCCTCTTGCTACCTCTCTTTGGCTTACACAACCCCTCTCCCCACTCCATTCTTGAGACTTGTCAAATCAATAATCTATTCTCCATCTCTATAATTTTGCCATTTCAAGAATGTCTTGTAACTGGAATCATATTTATGTAACTTTTTCTGTTGGACTTTTTCATTCAGCATAGTTCCCCTGAGATCCATCTAAGTTGTTGTGTGTATCAATAGTTTATTCCTTTTTATTGTTGCATAGTATTCCATGGCATACCAGGTAATATGTTATACACTGTGCATAACACATTTTAATACATGTATTAACTTAATACAGTGTTATTAACTCTGGAAACAAATTTTTGTTTGTGTTTCTTCAAACATACAGCTTCTAAAACTGAAAATATTGGCTAGGAAGACATATCTAAATTATAAAGAACCAATTGTTCATATGCTGTATAAAAATGTTTGGAATAAGAGGCCATACTTTTATAAAGTTTTTTTTTAAGTCCTAAAAAGAGGATTTTATCTAAAATAGAATGCAGCTTTGAAGTTCTAAAAATATTATATATCCTATTGAGTAGCTCAGTTTGTAGCTGGAAGAATTGTGCCTGTATCCCAGAAGGTCTTATAAATAATTTATTCAATTTCAGTATTTAATTTAATTCATTTACAAATGAGATGAGCTTAGATTATTCAGTGTAATAAGAAATCTGTTAGAGAAAATAGTATTTTTCATAGTTGATTATTATAGTATCATTTTCTTTAAAGCATGAAATGCATCTTTTAAAATATTGATTATAGACTATAATGTAACTTTGCTGTAATTACAATACTTGTCTTTCAGATACGTCCTGAAAATAGTTTGATTAAACAAATTAGTGAACATCCATTCAATAAAATACTATGTAGCAATTTATAATGATGATAAAGATATACAATTTAATGACATGGGGATGTATTCTTTAGATGTTAGTAATTTGCATAGCAGGTTACAAAATAGTTTACACAATATAATTATATTTTTGTAAAATGATACCTATATATCCATACAGGCATACAAATCGGAAGAATATATACTTTTTTGGGGGGGGGCGGTGGGGGACAGAGTCCTGCCCTGTCACCCAGGCTAGAGTGTAGTGGTGCAATCTCTGCTCACTGCAACCTCCTCCTCCCAGGTTCAAATGATTCTTGTGCCTCAGCCTCCTGAGTAGCTGGGATTACAGACATGCATCACCACTCCCGGCTAATTTTTTCGTATTTTTTAGTAGAGACAAGGTTTCGCCATGTTGGCCAGACTGGTCTCAAAATCTTGGCCTCAAGTCATCCGCTCCCATCGGCAGGCTGGGATTAGAGGTGCTGGGATTACAGGCGTGAGCCACCCGCCCAACAGGAAGAATACGTACTAATTGTGTAGTAAAATACATATTTTTAAAGGGGCATTCTGGGCTACTGTTGTGTATATTACTCTTTAAACCCTTTAAAATAGTCTTGAACTCAATCTGACAAGATTACTGTTCTCATGTAAGAACAGTATTTTCCTTTTACTACAGGGTCAATATTCTTGCACAATAGTATTGCATTCCTTTACTTATTCAGCTGTACCTAATTAGTTAACAAGTTCACTTTAATTATTTTCATAAAAATAATTCCATTTTTGATGACCCTTCCATATCCTCATCATCAATAAAAACAGCAGTCACATAGTACTGATTAAAGAAATGACTTCAAAATTAAAACTACAAAAATAAAGGCTTCAATATCATAGTTTCTCTAAATGTATCAAATTCAGCTGTTAAATATATTTAGAGCCTACGAGCGTTCTGGTATTGTCCCACTCACATCTTATGATTTCTTTTTCCTTTACTTTTTACCAAACAAAGCTGCTGTGTTATCATTTAGGCATTTATAATTTATACCTGCTTCTTATTTTACAACAACTTTCAGTGATATTTATAAACTGTGGCATATTAGTGATTGCTATTATGTATAACCTTGGGTAGACTTCTGGCAGGGCTTCTCTTCTGCTCTCTCTCCTGCCACTACTGGCAGCATATACAAATTGTTAAATTGCCCTGAGTAAAGCTTTATTGTGCCACTAATATCTAATTTTCTTTTGAATTAAAAACTACCTTTCATATATTAAGCATCAGGATTAGTACTTCAAAGATATCCATTATAAAATTTCTCAGTTAATAAGATACTCATAGAAAAATGGGGTCAATTATTGGCATAATTATATTCTTTTAATATTTTATATCCATTACCATTCTGTGGTCACAAAACTATCTCAAGGACATACTGTCTTTTAATTTGGAAAAAAAAAAGTTGAGCAATTTGAAAGTGGTTGTATGAACTACTTA
Organism: Pan troglodytes; assembly: GCF_028858775.2. Classification (NCBI taxonomy): domain Eukaryota; kingdom Metazoa; phylum Chordata; class Mammalia; order Primates; family Hominidae; genus Pan; species Pan troglodytes. The sequence goes on along the minus strand of NC_072410.2, from coordinate 72,458,840 downwards.
CAGAAAACAAATGTGAATCCTACACTGTTGATAATGACTATTACACTACTATTACTCCTTACAGTAACAGCTAATGCTTGTGTAGTAGTAATTACCATCAATTACCATCTATCTGTTATGTAATTTAACTCCTTTTGTCTTAACTACAACCCTATGAGTTAAGTGACTTGCCCACCAATTTACTGGCTTACCCTTTGGTCATCAGATAGGGGAACTACAACTCAGACCCAGGTGGTCTGGTTCTGATTACATAATGGTAAAATGGTTATTACAGAAATTTATCTGAATATGGACTACTTTGCGACTAATATTCACTTGAATTTTGTGTCCCCAATGCTTCCTTCATATTCAATCTTACCCGTGCCTATACTAATCATCAACAGTTTAGCTTGAGAGCTGCAGCAGTTGACTAGTTTTCCAACAGCTAAACAGAAGATTCTGGCTATTTATATGAGCATTCTCTTAATGCTTTACTATATTATGAACTGACCCTAAGGGCTAAATATTATTTACAAATCCCAGAATACAAATTCATAAATTCTAGCTATTTTTATGCCAACGTGGACTGCGAATTTGCTTTGAATTATATTAAAAGTTCAAAAACTTTAAAGTTCTTTACCCCCCTGATTCCCCAACTTCAAAATGTATTAGCTGTTACAATTCATACATGGACTAGCATTCTAAAGATGTGACAGATCCCTTTGAAAGATAATGTTTGGAAGTCTCAAGACTTGAATTCCAGTGTCATCTTTGCTCTACGATGCTGGATAAGTTACTTAAACTCTCTGGGTTTTATTTAATTCCTCTGGAAATTTAAACATAATTTCTATGAGAATGGACTTTTCTAAGATATTTTTACAAGAATCTAAGATGAATTAGAGATTCACTTAATGATGACTGTCTGAAGGAACATGCATGAACTGGTCTAATTTAGAGATTTCTTTGAGTGATCTGTCATTTTTCTCTCCTCTTTGTTCAAATTAAAGAACAACAACAGATAACTTTAAGTATTTTTATACTTCCTAAAAACAACTTTAACTGACAGAGTGAAAGGTATAAAACTTCACCCTGTAATCAATTTGAGGCCATCTTTAGACAGAACAAAATTAATACGGCCCTGTAGATGAAAGATTTACACAGATTGATTTTCTGTGCCCATTAACAGAGCAACTGGATAATCTGTGGTAGTCTTTTACACTTGAGCAGTTAAAACCTCAGATATATCCTGGACTGAAGATTGGTCAGCAGTTCTTTTCTGGTCCATGAATAATTAAAATCATTCTTATTCTGTATTCTATAAGTATGCAGAGAATGCAAGATTTGAACCATATACATTCCCCTGGAGAAGCTGCTTGGGTCCAAGCGAACCTCATCAGTGATCACTTCAAAGATCAATTCTTCATGTCCACAGCATCATGTTTAAATGATTGTGTGTGATCCAGCTGCTTCTTGTCTCCTTGTTGCTTCATGCATGATCTTTACTCATGATCTAACAAACTATAGTGCTTCAATAGTAATTCTGCATTTTGTGCTAAATTTTAACATTGATTACCATTTTATAGGCTAATAGGCTGTTATTGTGCATATTTATTATAACACTTTTTTCTTTTCCTATCAATAACAGTGCTTTGCTTAGATAATGAGAAGCAATAATCTCTTTAAAATATTTACAAGTCTATTCATCATGGGAAAAAAATAATCTTACAAAGACAGCCTCCTCCACTGGCATTGCTTTTGATTGTCACTCTCCTCCCTCTTCCCAAGCCAGGCATTTCCATAATTGCATCTTATCTTGTTGTATAGACTGAGAAACTGGCAATAACTATGCCTGGGCAACTGTTTTTTGAGGAAACACACAAATACTACCTGATAATGTGATTATATGCAATGATCTAACTTGCTCTTACTTTTAGGACTATTAATAATATTAATGATTTTAAAATATAATATTATCATAGTTTCTGATTCTGATTGTAGAGTGAGAAGAAAGAAATGTAAAGGTAGAATATAATAATAGTAATATTGTCTGTACTTAATTCCTTGGATGGCCTTTCTTTTTTTGTTTGTTTTATTTTTTATTTTTTAATTTTACTTTAAGTTCTGGGGTACATGCACAGGATGTGCAGGTTTGTTACATATGTAAACGTGTGCCATGGTGATTTGCTGCACCTATCAACCTATCACCTAGGTATTAGGCCCAACATGCATAAACTATTTTTCCTGATGGTCTCCCTATCCCTGACCACCCCCACAGGTCTCAGGGTGTGTTGTTCCCCTCCCTATGTCCATGTGCTGTCATTGTTCAGCTCCCACTTATAAGTGCATGTTCTTAGATATACTCTCTTACTAATCTGTGTAAGGTAGATTCACTCCCTGAAGTCACTCATGGGGTTCTAATTTCTATAGCTGAGAAATGCCTTTTAGATGCCCTTGTTCTATCATGCAAAAACACTGTTACTTATTAGAATTCCAGAAAAGTTTCCTAAACACCATCAAAAATTGCATGGCAAAGAACATGTTTGTACCTCATCAAATTTTATTTATGTTTTGATTATCTAATGTGCTAGTCATGCTTGTGACTCTCTACACCAAATGATTTCCCATGTTTTCTTTCTACCATGCACCATCCTTATCATTAAGGAACACAAATACATTTAATATCAATGCAATCAGTGTAGAAGTGAGGCAATATGACACACAGTATAATACAGGCAGATATACAGTTATATATTTATCAACATGTCCCATAGATAACATATATCTATATTCCTTCAACTAATAAGATTTGTTTAATATTGCCATTTATTATCCCATATTTCTATTTTAAAATGTTATGCAGCCATAAAAACAAATGAGATCATGTCTTTTGCAGGAATATGGATGGAGCTGGAGGCCATTTTTCTCAGCAAACTAATGCAGGAACAGAAAACCAAATACTGCATGTTCTCACTTATTAGTGGGAGCTAAATGATGAGAACTTACGAACGCAAAGAAGGAAACAACAGACACTGAGATCTACTTGAGGGTGGAGGGTGGGAGGAAGGAGTGGAGAAAAAAGACAACTGTCGGGTACTGGGCTTAACAGCTTGGTGATTAAATGATCTGTCCAAGAAACCCCCATGGCTTGAGTTTACCTATGTAACAAATCTTCACATGTACCCCCAAACCTAAAATAAAAGTTTAAAAATATATCAAATGTTGGGATAATATGTACAGAGTCTCCTAGCAAACTTTTTTTCAGAAAATTATAGTCCACTTTTTGATGAAGGTGATTTCAAAGGAAACTATACTTGAGTTCAGCTGCCAAATCTTTGTTTTTTTTTTAGACGCATAACAGTTCAAGTACCATTCTCTCTTATTTTGTCACCTGGGAAAGAGGTCAAAAGCACAGTGGGACACTTTACGGGGAACCTGAGAGTCTTAAGACCCATTCTTACATGCCATTAGCATATCAACTGATCATGAACATTTAAATTTGGTAGTTTTAGGAACTTAGTTTCCTTTTCCTAAAATGAAGACTTTGGATTAGTCTCTGAAGCAACTTTCTGCTCGAAATGATGATGAATCCGAATCACCTTTTCATTCGCTTGAAATGTAATGATGTTTTTGATGTCTACGTTACAGAGATTGAAGTAACGCCTCTTTCCCCTTTTACACTATTATATTTTGTGATGTTTTGCTTTAAAAAGTTTTATTTTTTATTAATCTTCAAATTTCATATTTTTATCCTTGATAACTTCCTTCTAGAGATGAGGCCAGTGATAAGCAGTATCTTAATTCTCTTCTGTTAGTTTTTTTTCCTGTTGCATATGTTCTCCCATTCAGTACAGATATCAATTTAGCTATTTCTTTATTCCAGACACAATTCTCCTCTGAGATTTTCATCAATAAATAAAGAGACATGCTAATATCACAGCTACTTGACACCTACCAAACCCCTCATTAACTAGTGGACTACAACATAAGAGAATGAACATATTTTTTAAATGCCTTATTGCAAGTCAAGTCACAAAGTTAATACTTCCACATGTATTTGCCACTCTTTTCCTTCAACAGAAAAAGAAATTCCAGTTGGTTGTAAAGTCAAATCTCTGGTCTTTTCAGTTTAACCAGCTGCACTCTAAGTCTCAAGACAACTCCCTCCTTATTCTATGTTTAATTGCCTACCTTCCCTATGCCATTATCCATCTGCATCTTTATGAACATAATCAAACCTCCAACCCTTCAGATCATCTGTGGGGCATTGCTATCACAAAATACCAATTTAATGCTGAGCTTTAGCTTTCCTGGGGATTTTATAAAGCCTCGAAAGAATAAAGAATCTAGCAGTTGGCACACTCACTTGCATGCAAACTTAGATTGTTAGGAAAAGAAAAAACCATTTAGATAATTAAATAGGATCATTTAATAGTTCACTCATTTCATAGGATGAGTGAGGCACCAGGTGAAAAGTGGATTGTTCGAGATAACACAGCTAGCCATGATCCCATGTAGGAGAATAAGACTGCTCTAATATTTCACTCTAGCACTATCCCTATTACATCACACAACTTCCCACACTTCCTTCGTATTTTCCCATGATAAATTATACCTTCTTATTTTTCCCCAACCTCTTGAATGCCCATAATGTAACTGAAGAAATATAGTTCCTTAAAAGTAGCTATGGTTTCTAAAGGCAACTCAACGATTTTTAAAATACAATACAAATTGTTTTTTAACTGCTTGTTTTGCTTTCCAGCTTCAAGCAGAACCATCGATGTGACAACTGAAGACACCAAAGAAGCAGTCCTTTATTATTCAAGATGTCATTAAAGTGCAGGGATACTAAAACCCCATTCTAGATTATCCCTTAGTATGGATCAGGCTAAAATATTTGCTTCATGTGAGGCCCCAGGTCTTGAATATTGCATGGTTTCTTGTACTCTGGAAATTTCTTCTGAAGAACCCCCTTGGGTGAGTGACTGTTGTCAGTATTTATATTAATGAACTTTTGGAGCACAGGTATATCTCCAAAGAGGAAAGGCCTAATTTTGTCCCCAGAGCTACAAAGGTGTATGGCATGGCTGACACTCACCAGTAGCTGCCCAAGGATAGAATGGTGGCAGATGCATTATCAGAACAAAAAGCCAAGAGTGCCCAGAGTTGAGGACCTGATCAAGTGAAACAATCACTCCTCTCTGTGCTACTTTGCAAATGGTTCATATAATTTTCGATTAGCACCTGTCATCTGGATGCACCAATTTTCACAGAAATATTTTGAAAGGACAATTTTATTTCACGTTAGCTGGATGAAAATAAAACCAAATTCCTTCCAGTCAGAAATATGTTTGGAAAGATTGAATCCAAAGGTTCATATATCCATCATTGGCTCCAGATTTCATTATAATGACTGCAGGTCAAGGATTCCTGCAAAGATTTTTTTAAAAAATAGTATTTTAGAAATCATATTTTGAAACCAGGTTTGCTTCTGTTTAGTTAACTCCCAGAGAAATATACTCTTTTTGGAACTCCCACCCCACCCCACCAAAATATAATTTGCATTTAAGAATGTAAAAGGATTATGGTTTACACAAGAAACTAAAACAAATATAATAAGAAAGTGCATGTATGCCAAAGTAATCGCTCTCTCTCTTACTCATTCTCTCTTATACACACACACACACACACTCACATGCACACTGACATTAATAAGTCAGTAATGAGTATATTAGTGTCTCTATTTAAGTTTCCTGGTGGAAACCAAACTCTTAATGCTATTTTAATGAAGGATTTGTCAGTGAATTGTTTCCAAGAGTGGTAAGGGAGCATGCAATCACATTTTTATAATGTATGGCATCATTTTGGGGTGTAGGAACAAGCAGATTAACTAACCGAGTGATACAAAATGGTCCACTCCTCTTTTCTTAAAAAGACACATTGCTCCCTGCAAGGCTGCATGAAATACAATTTATTCTTTTTGGACAATTTCATAAAACAAAAGTGGAAAATTCTTCCTAGAAAATCAGATATATAGAACACTACAATTTTATTACTATTTCTGAACAAATTTTCCTAACATCCTTGCAGCTTTCTATTATGATTCACAATGTCTGCAATGAGAGATTAGATGAGAGAGTAACCTATTAAGAAACAGTTACTATGCTGCTGGATGCAGCTAATAATTCCTTTATTTTTCATTTTTATTACTTTATAGTTTATGAATGTACAATCTACTCATTACCTATTATAAATATTTTGATTCAGCAATGGAGATATACACCAATAAACAAAACCTACTTGAAGCTTTATGTATTACATACCCACCCATAAATGTATATCATAGCATATGCTGCCTACTAGACTTATTTCTTGAGAATCTAGATGAACTCTTAATCTTAGCTGTAATAACTGCCTGCAAACTTAGTATCATCTCTGCTGCTTTCACTGTTTTATCTACTGTCTGGAGTCATAATTAATCGGCCTCATTACTGTTTCTAATATGAAATACAGTCTTCTAAGACATTAATATTTTATCAGAGATACTAGTCTTGACCTAAAACAGAGAAGAATAAAAACATAATTGTGAGTTGGAAATCTTTTTAACAATAACGTAAAATAATCGATGTTTTGGCAAGAATTATGACAAGGCTGCAGATAGCGACACACAGCTCACTGAGTGTAAATGGAGAGAACTTAACAGGCTCTCATTGGTGTAACCCTTCTAAAACTCTCTAGCTAACATTCATGCCGAAACATCCAATATATCAAAGACTTTGTAGCAATCTGGAATAATATCATTTGGTTTCCTCTAGACTGTTTCTGCAAGAAGTAAATATAACCCAGATACAATGGATGAAATGAAATTTTAGTGCACTGAGTTATGGTTTTCAAAAGTAAGAGCAACTTTAGAACACTAAATTTAAAGTCATTCCTAAGAACCTTCTGGAACCTATGAAAATTGTATTAGGTTGGCAAAACCTTCTCTCGTCTTCCTATTTTTTTTTCATTTTTCTTGTTCTTTTTATCAGTCAATACTAAATAAGAATGTGCTGCCCCAAAAGTGAAGCTGTAAATCGACTTCTGAAAAGCTTCCCTTTTTCTCCATGGGTCTCTATTTCATTAGGTCTTCTTTTATTTTACTTCTGTTGCCCACTGTTTAATTTCTGAGGCCAGTATTTTAATATCCTTTCAAGTATTGTTTTCAAGATGTATTGTGTAGCAGATCAGTAAACAAATAGTTATTTGCCTCTTACTCTATCCAAGGCACCGTACTAAATGCTATGCAGAGGTGAAAAGTATGCTTACTGCTATGCAATAAATTACAATCTAATGAGGAGCATAAAAAACACAATAATAATAAAATAGTTCAAGTGATTTTCAACCTTGGTTGAACGACAGAATCACACATAGAGTTCTAAAAAGCCTTGACACTAAGACCTTACCTCAAAATCCATTAAACTAGAAACTACTGTTGTCAATGTTTAAAAACTGAATGATAGGGACAATAGTAATGGTTAGGATCCAGTGGAAGATGTTCTAAATGAGTACTCGTTGTAACTAGCACATCAAGTGTCCCTCAAGGGCAAGGATCCAGTGGAGCTTTAAATCTACGTAACATGAGGGAAAGTAATGCATTAGTACTGTTCTAAAGTTATTCATGGAATTCTCTCTTCTGATAGCTTATTATCTTCTGAGTTCACAGTAGATATTCCATATCTCAATGAACTGGTTTTATTAGGAAAAGAAGGTGTACTGGTTATCTGTTGCTGAATAATAAATTACCACAAAACTAAATGCCTTGAAACAACCATACACACGCATTATCCTCACTGTTTTTAAGAGTCAGTAACTCAGGGGTACTTAACTAAGCAGTTCAAGCTCATGGTCTCATGTGATTGCCACCAAGTTTCTGACCCTGGCTATAGACAGCCAAAGGCTTGAGTAGGGCTGGAAGATTAGCTTCCAAGGTAGTGCACTTACAGAGCTAGCATCACACTGTTCTTAGTCTGTTGGTTTTGTATTTCTCCTTTTCCTTACCTGTATTTAAAAGTTTTCCTTAAGTTCTATTTTCCCCACTGTGATACCTAGGACTATCAAGTCTACTTTTATTCAATACATTGTTACTGAGTATCTCTCCTAATCAAGACATTATGCCTTCTATCTTTCCAAGCTTGAATACATCACAAGTTAAAGGGGAAAACATATTTGTTCACATGCAGCTACTATGCCTACTGTACTGTTTTAATGTACCATAATGGACACCACAAACAAAGGGCTACAGCAAACAAAAGGAGGAATGATTAGTTACACAGGAGTGGTGTATAGGAAGAACTAAAAAAGTAAGCTGGGGCCGGGCGCAGTGGCTCACGCCTGTAATCCCACCACTTATGGAGGCAGAGGCAGGAGGATCACAAGGTCAGGAGATTGAGGCCACCCTGGCTAACACGGTGAAACCGGTCTCTACTAAAAATACAAAAAATTAGCCGGGTGTGGTGCTGGGCACCTGTAGTCCCAGCTACTCTAAGGCAGGAGACTTGCTTGAACATGGGAGGTGGAGCTTGCAGTGAGCTGAGATCATGCCACTACACTCCAGCCTGGGCAACAGAGTGAGAATCCACCTCACAAAAACAAAACAAAACAACAACAACAAAAAAACAAAACAAAAAAAAGGAGGCAATGGACTTGAGCAGTAATGATAAATGTGAGTTTTGAGAGGCAAGAAAAGGAACTATTGACTTAAGCCTCTTTTCTGGGACCACTGGTACTTTGTTATCCTGTCTGACACTTATAGCAAAATTAACATATGTCTAGGCTAAATAAACATATTAAGGAGGAGATGATATATGAATATAAAGTATATTAGGGGAGGCAGACCAAATAGCTTCAACATTTATAGTAAAACAAAATACAACATCATTGGTAGCAAGTGAGAGAGGAGGGTTTGAAAATTCTTAAGATGTGAAAATGCATGAATTTTACTTGGAACTGATCAACATTTTTTTTGTTTAGACTTTTAAAATAACTCTTTAGCAACATTCAATAACTTGGGATTGTACTGGAAAAAGTAAATAGTGAAAGGGACACAGACCAGAAAATTAAAAACGGCTAGATGTCAATGGGAGAAGAAATTGAAGGTCCCAGAGAGGGCAGCCTGGAAAATGGTAAAAAAGATCTCCTGAAGTCTGAGAGGGTATAATGAATGGCAAAACTGTGAAGAGCCTGGAGAATCAAGGTCGTACTGCAGGTGAAGAGCTAGCAAACCTATTGCCAGGTCTTCTGATAACTGAATTAAAGTCATAATTCAGTTCTTGGGGTCAAAGATTGAAAACTCAGTATCTTTAGCCTGAAGTCAAAGAGGAATAGCTATTTTCCTAAAGTTTTACAAAGCTAACAACAGCAAGGTACATTGGTCTAACTTTTTCTTAACAACCTAGTGTAGGAAACAAACTCTGAAAAACCAACAGTCAAATGAGCTCTACAGTTTGTGACATGGGTCTTTACATTCTTGAATGTGTTTCTGTTATTGCTGAACCTTATTTTTGTACAAGGGTCCATGTTTGAAGCATGTGAAAGACTTGAAATGTTGGAATTCCATTTTTAGCTGACTTTTTTATATACCGAGTTTTCTAGGCATTACTTTGGACAACAGGTTAATGCTTGCCTTGCTCTCTTTGGATGCTGTCTACTCCACACAGGTATAATCATACATACATTTCTATCTAGACATCATGAAGATTCCACTTCTGATTCACAAGAGCTACCACAATGTTGTACAAGTCCATATTCTTAGGATAAAAAGGTTAACTCTGTGTCTCAGCTTTGTGGGCAGAAGAAAAGAGAAGACATATGACCTATTATTTGTGTTATATTACATGCATTATATTTTCGAAATGGCATTTCAAAGAAATAGCTACAAAATCAATAGTTCTTTTCTTCTTCATTTTTTTCTTAGAGCTGAAAACAGTTCAACAGCTTTATCATATTAAATTAGGCTTTCTTAACCTTAAGCAGTGACTGGGTGAGTTTTCCTGGGGAAAAACAATTCTGAATTCCACAGTGTTTAGGAAATAATACAATCCAAATCTGAGAGAAAAATTTAAAGCCAATACTGTGTAAATATTTCACAAAATATTTGTTCTCAAATATTCAACTTTCTATGTATACGTTATACAGTTTTGACCCAAAGATCACTAAAATGAACCTAAAATAAACCCACCATGGAATAGTAACTTCCAATAATCAGTCTTTCGCCTTAAGTGAATAAGGATCACAATAACATAAAATGCTGAGGCTATAAAGTAAAAAGCAGCACTCAAATTGTTGAGCTGGGATAATACAACTATGTGAAGTCAAAATTTGAAAGAAATAAATGGGTTGGCTTTGAGTGATGGTACTGCCCATGATTTTTTCCTTTAAATTTTTTGTCACTATTAACAAAAAATAAAGTTATTTGAAATAAAAATATAAGAAATACCGTGTGTGTGTGTGTGTTTGTGTGTGTGTGTATGTTTGTATGTAAGACATAGAGGAAAAGACCTAAAAGATACAAAATGCTACCTTCCAATTCAACTGTAGCTATTGGCTCTGTCAGTTTTAGTCTTCCAAGTTGTTTATTTCCATGAGCTCAGACAAATTATACCACTGACTCATGTGCTGCTCCCTGGGTGCAGTGAGAATATTAACCTTTAGAAGGGGCCTTAAAAATGAGAAGTGTTATATGAATTGATATTTTAGTTGTGTGTTGTGTATAAACTTTTCTGGATATGGCTTGCCATTTGGTTGGGTGCTTATTTTTGGCCACTCAATGTGCATACCAATGTGTGTGACTTCATATATGGGAATAAATGTTGGCATTTGGATTATTTTTGGCCAAAGAGTGGGTGAGAAATTAGACACACTCAGGGACCAAAAATAACCAAATGGCAAGCCAATTACATAAATGTTTTCTGGCATACCAAAAAAAAATCTGGATTAGTTATCATAAAACCAGATTTTTAGTTCCAGTTATTATTACTATTACTACTACTATTACTTCTGGTGTTATTCCTACTAAAGCCACTAATCTCTATTAGACACTTCTGCTTGTTAAATTTATAAAGTTTAACATGAATCATTCCATTTACACCAAACACTAATCCTATATATGAAGTGAATATCAGTACTATAAACACATGGATATCAGTCCCACACAAAGACAAGAAAAATTATGCTTAGAAAGGTTAAGCATCTTAGTAGAGTCACACACAAATAAGTGACAGAGTTGATGAGAACCCAGACATACTGAAATTAAGAATCAGACAACTCAACTGCATGGAAATTCTGCTACTAATACATCATGTGGCCTTGAGCACTCATGAAAAACTTTGGATTTTAGTTTTATCATCTGCAAAATGAAAATGAGTATATGTGCTCTAGAACATGAGTGAAAGTGCTATAAAAGTAGAAACTGATGGAATGTGTAAAGTGGATGATTACTGAAATATTTTCCCTTTCCTATAAACCTAATAGATCATTTATTCTTGCATCTGAGAAAAAAATACTAATGATCAATAGAAGACTACATGAAGGCAGTAACTCTAATATTTTCACGGTATTCTTCAAAGTTTGAATATACATTATAGTTCATTTGAATTCTTTCAAGAATGCCAAGAAATAGGACCTTCAAAGTGCAACATACAGAATATATGTTATAAAATTCTACGTTGTATAAGTCACACAGATGTGGAGAATGGAAGAAAACTGGACATCAAGTAGCTAAGCACTTTCCACACAAAATCTTGTACATGATTGCTTATAATAGCATTAATCATGATTACCAAAAGGTGGAAATAACCCAAATATCCATGAACTGATGAATGGATAAATAATTGCAGTATATTCATACAATGGAATATTATTCAGTATTTAAAATAAATGAAATACTGATACATGTTACAACATGGATGAACCTTGAAAACATTATACAAATGAAAAAAGCCTAGTCACAAAAGATCACATATTATATTATTCTATTTATATGACATGTCCAGAATTAGCAAAGGAATATGGAGAAAAAGTAGTAGCTGTCTAGGGCTTGGGAGAAGGAGAGAGAAGGGATGTCTTTCAAGGGGTTCCAAATTTGATTATGGTGATGGTTGCACAACTCCGTGAATATACTAAAAATCATTAAATTGTACACATTGAGTAAATCACATTGTGTATGAATTATATCCTCATAAAACAAATGAAAAGTTCACCACCACCTCCAAAAGAAATACTAGAAAACTTATTTATTTGCAAAATTTTCAACTGCAAAAATTATATGTGTGAATCCATTAAACACTTATACAGTACAATAGGTTATACATGCATACACACAAACACACACACACACACACAACAATTTTTTTCCTAACTAGACATTTTGAAAACCAGTTTTAGGACAGGTTGTTGTAAACAAAAGTATTCACGAGGTGGCAGACCAATTTGAAATTATCCAATTGGCATTTTCACCATGTCTCATGCGAATGTATGTCAGAAGATAATAAGATCTCAGAGGACATTTTTTTCTTTCTAGTCAGCTGCATCTACCCAGGCTTAATTTCAATCTATTGCTCCTTATTATATCCCTTTGGAGAGCCTAATTCCATTCCCCACTTGATGGCCATACCCTCTGTCTAAACCTGAGCATCAGTACACCACATCCTCTGCAGTAATCACACCTCGGGACAGCACGTTAAAAATTACCTGGAACTCCCAAGGAGCTGACATTATGGACCCTCAGGTTGACAATCTGAAACAGTGTCTGGAAGGTTTTGTTTTGTTTTGTTTTCAGCTTTGTTCTACTACTGAAGTAATGTTTGAAAACGTCATTTGTTAAAATGTTAACAAAGCAAAGTTATATATAACGTATATAGTACATATTTAAATTACATATGCAAATGTAATATATATTTTATTTATTATGAATTACATAAACAATGTGTGTGTATATACACACACACACAGAAATGGGCAGTACACACACACACACACACATACATATACACACACATACAAACCCAGTGAATCCGAATCTGAGTACTGCCCATTTTAATATCATGTCATAATATTGAAATTAATATACTAAGTGTACATGAGGTTAAAAACAGCTGCTCTTCTAGCACTCTTCTTCAAGAAAAAATACATAGAAGAAATTCAGAAAAGTATGTTAGATGCTAAAATCTAAAATTCAGCAGGGACTTACTGATGGGGTATAAACAAGATTAATCAATACGATGTGCTAGATTTCAGGAGAGGTAAGACACATTCACCAAACTATCTTCACATTTTATCTACCTGATTTAAAATACAAAATCTTTCCATGTTAGAACAGGTGTATGAATTTGCTAAGAGTATAAGTAGAAACTGCTATTAAATTGCTGTTGAAATACTTTTCATATTTACCTACATTGTCACAAGATGAATTTTTTAAAAGAATACCTCTGTAACTCACCTCTTGAATAATCCCTTGTGGTCACAATGGAAAAAATATTTTTTTATTTTGATATTTGCTGATACATGTTATGCCTTATTATAGTAACTTAATATATATAATTAAGAAATGTATATTTATATATCTTCCCCTTAATCTTCTGAAAGGAATTTGGTATTATTAATCTACTCTTACCAATAAGGAAACAGAAGGTTGCAGATGTTAGATAATTTGCTTATGATTCCGTAGCAACTATGTGATGGAATTTGACTTTGAATGGAATATTATACTTCAAAGGCCATCTATGTTCTTTCAAGCATAGCAGTTGTCTCCACAAAAGCATTCTGATCATTGAAGAGTCTAAACTCAAGAAACAAAATATGATCGGCTTTAATTCTTCTAATAATTGTTCTAATCCATACTATTCTGAATCAGCTATCATTTAGTAAAGTTCTCTTAATATCTTGGCCCAAAGTTTACAGCTTTTTGGCCATTTCAAATCTCTTCCCTGCTATTCAGTACCACAAGTTGGGGCCTTTGTTGTTTCCATGTAGAGTAGGAGGGACACAAGCCTAGGTTGGGATACGGTTTGAAGACCTGCTTTTCCCCTTTCTTCTAGGCCCAGCCTCTTCTTAGCCCTTGGGTGAAGAAGAGGAGAAAAAGGCAAACCTTCCCTTCCTGGACTTGGTGAGCTGCTGTGCTCCACTAGTTAGTTGTGGCTGGCTTACAGCCTGCGACGGTTGGCAGGAGAACCCACTGTCTGGTGTCCAAATGATGCTGTTCTGAAATGCACTGCTCATTTCCCTCCAGTGGAAGACTGAATTTCCACTCAACCACTTTCGCACCTTCTCAGCCAGTAACTCACACTACCAGGGTACCCTCATCCAGTGGGCAGACCTCTTATGTACTAGCACAATGAACTCATGCCCAGCAACTTTCTGAGATGTCCAATGTATCAATGAGAGATACAGACATCTTCATCTCACAAACAGTGCATGTACAGGTTACTGCACTGCTGCTACCTTTTTGTCAGCCCTTTACTGACCAAGCAGGCATCAAATGAAGGAAATACAGTTCCGGTCTCCCTCCTCTGACCATTCTTGCAAATCTTTGTAAATCTTTCTCACAGGGTATCCCTTTCCAGTTTTGAAAAGGGGATATAGCTTTTCTTCCAGCATATGACATTCACTAAAATGCTATTTGCTCCATTTCTCGGATTATTTTGATTTAGAGAGGAGGTGGTGGTGGAGGGTCTTGGCTCCTGTCCATGAGCCTGCAGGGGCTGTACTCCACCCTGCTTCCCAGAAGCTCTTTTAAAATGCAGGTCCCGAATATCCACTGTCCTCAGTTTGGGGTCTGAGCTAACATTCAGGGACAACAAGCAAAAGCTCATCCCACATTTAATTACACTTGAAAATAACACGAGTCCTTTAAGTTGTAGCCCAAATTTAAAAAAATCAAGCTATCTTTCCAAATGTGCTAACATTCTTCTGTTAACACATTTGATGTTAAAACATTTGGGTCTTGTTCATTGTCTCTTTGAATAAGCTTTAATAGATATTTCTCACACAAACAACATATAATATAGAGACTGTATATAATTTCCATTTCATATTTGCAGCAAATGTGGCATTTTCCTTTATTGCACACCTCTTATTTCTTCATTCTCAACTCTTTGAACTCTGAAAGCACAAGCCTTAAGTCAAAAAAGTATGAGAATCCATGTCTGCACTTTAAAAAGGACCAAGAACACAAGGTTGTGAACTACTCTAAACACTGAAAGAACAATTTAAGTATTTCTATAGCCTTCACCCCTGGAGTACTCCATTTCTTTGATAAAGTGACTATTTTTGCAAAAAGTCTAGTGAAGTTCATGAGTTTCACTTCTCTCAGGTTGAGAGAAGGAGTTAACTTGGACTCTAGCGTTCATTATAAACACTAGAGATTTAATATATGGCCAAATGCCAGAGAGTCTAATTCAAGGCATTAACATAGAATAATAACAGTTACCATTTATGCAATACTTGTGGTGCACTAGCACTATGCTAGGCCCTTCACAGGCCTAGTTTCAGGATTACAGTCTAACTCCATGACGTGGGTAGTATTGGAGCCTTCATTTTACAAACGAGAAGACTGAGGTTGAGGAATTAAGTAGCCCAAAACTGTAAAGGTGGAAATAATTGGGGCCAAAATTCAAGTTTATCAGTTCAGAATAGTTTTTGACAATCTACCATATCCATGGCATAGGTACTTAAATAAAACAAAATTATACCCTTTGAGAATTTCTGTTTGGTTCTGTCACAACACAGTGCCTACATTCTTACAACTAAAGTATGTATGTAAATAAGACATGTTTCAATAAAAACATGGAAAACATTTAACAGATATTTGATTTATTTTCATTAAATAATAGATATAACTTGGTGTTTTCAAATTATTTACATTTGTTGCAATAAAAAATAAAATGAGAAATGTCATAGATTTAAATCTTAGTTGTACTTAAAGCCTCTGCAATAATTCACTTTGTAACCATTGTACATATTTATTAACGAAGTATTAAAAAATAATTATGCTATATTATATATGTACTGCTCCATGTATTAATGATAATGCTGTATTAGTGATCTTATTAATGCTGTTTATCTCTCAACTCTCTAACAGTATATTTTCCATTCAAAACCAAAATTATAATTACTTGGGTAAATATTATCATTTACAGGCAAATAGTAAGAATTTGAAGAAAATCAAAACAGAATTGGTCCAGTCAAGCCCAGGCAATGAGACCCAATCACAAATTCGTGCATAAACTTTTGCCTAAAGAATAGCCTTGTTTTGTTTTCTCCTTGTATCCAATCTTAAAAGTGTTTTAATGAAGATTTGAATATTAAGAATTCATTATAAAAATAACATGTCATCATCACACTGTGTTTGGTTTATTCAAAAAACTCTAAAGTTATTAATTTCAGCTTCCTAATTAGAATAATCCAATTTTAATCTACTGGCATTTTTGGAGATGAATGGATTGGTGGTGCATTATTCTAAAAGTTAAATCTCATTAATATTTAATTGCACCCATATTCACAGGTATTAATTAGAAGTGTTTTATGAGTCATAGCTATTATTGGAAAATCAGGTACAATTTTATAATTAGCATAAAATGAACTGTAATTTTGAATAATCACTGATAGTGATCATTTAGTAGACCTTGTGAGATTATTAAACTTGTTGATCCATATAATAATTTACATGTAGACTGCATATCAACATTATAGTGATACTTTTGAGACAATTAAAAATAACATTCCCTTTCAGCCAAGTAGGAACACGTATTTCATTGCTGTTTTGACTATGAATAAAAACCCTTTCTGCTGAATACATTTTAAAGCAGTAGTAGAAAATAGATAATGTACTAGTTATGAAATTGAATAAAGCACAATCAAAACTATAATTTTATTGATATTTATATATTATATGTTTATATCAAGATCTTTCAAATAAAAGATCTATTTAGCTTTTAAAAAATAAAATTACTTTCAGATACATAAGACTTGCACTTTGCTCAAACACACACTATTTAAGTGGTTTAATCAAGTTTAAATAATGGATAGTTGCTAGAAATTCCCAAACAACAAAATGACACAGTGATATATAAGTTAAGTTCTATTAAAGAGAAAGCTTTTGAATAACCTCTATCCATTTCTCCGGCTTTCATAATAAAATGTGGACATACCAAACTGACTTGAAAAAAATTTAAAAGTGGCCACTAGATTCAAGGGAAACTTTATTTTAGGAGAAAACTTGTTGAGGGAAGTTCCTCTTACACCTTATGTAAGAAAGCCCAATATCTGAATTAACCATAGGAACTGCTGAAAAACCTCCCCTTAAATGGGTAGATGGGTTCAGTGAAAAACACACATGCACACATACAGATGCGCACATAAACATATACACACATATATATGTTATACTTATATCACTTTGATATCATGCTTAGAGTATCTGTATCCTAAATTTAATAGACCATTGAAAATAAGAATCCAAAATAGTATTTAATAATCAACTATTTGTTCTTAAGATGAAAATATTCATAGTCCCTAAAAGATGATTAAATTCCTATATCAACAGACTATTAATTTGAATTATAAACCTTGTAATTTTCATATTAAATGATAATAAGACAAATATAATATGCCTGTGATTTCCATTATAACAGCAAAAGAAATGTGATGATTCAATAATCAAATATTTTCATATATACTGGAGTCTATAAAGCATTTTATATTGGTAAACTTGAATGAAACCTAATATTATATACTAAATACTAAGGAAATATCATCATAATGAAGGTTAAAGTTTAGAGATAACTAAAAACAACAGTATAGTATATTCTGTAGGCAAATGTCTAATGTGTCAATTATACATATTACACTCTTGGTTATAAATACTAAATATCTCTTAGTCAACCAGACTCCATTTGATGTGTAATAATTTTGCCTCATCAAGAAGAAGAAAGGGTAAAAAAAGAACAGGTAATACGTGTTCTTCGTTCATTTAATACATATAATTGACAATTTCAGGAATGTGCTGTAATGTACTCTGTATAAATCTTGCATTTCCTTTGGCTCATTCATGGGAGCAAATCAATATGAATTCCTAATACATCTTAAGAGCTACACTAGACAGAAAATTTTTGTTTATTGGCAAACTAAATCCACTATATATTCACTATTAAAGTTTCCTGTCCTTAAAACTGTCCCCTCAGGATTTAATTTAAAAGCCTGGGATTCACTGAATATGAAGTATATTTTTCCAAATTTATAATTGAAAAACAAAGTTTGTGAGTCATCTTTTTTCAGTTTTAAATTCTACTAACTTCTTTATGAATGTCACAGAAACTCTCAGAAGTAGAAAATCAACAAGATAAGCAGTTTCATGGTAGTGAAAAAAATATGCTTTGAATTTGCAAAAAAAAAAAAAATGGGTTTGCCTAGAAAAGATATCAACACTTTAATTCCACAGATTATTTCACCCATTAAGTTAGCATTCCCTCTTCACCTATATGGCTAATATTAAAGGCCTATGTGTGACCCTACAACTTAAGTCTTGTAAGAGCATCGATTTGAGTCTGTTTTTTTTTTCTCTCTTCTATACACAGCCTCCAGGAAAGTGCCCAAGCTTAGAAGTTTTTGATAAATAACTGTTAACTGAATAAATGGCAAAGTTTGTCATTTATATGTTTATTTAAATCTGTAGCCTCAAAATTGGTAAAAGAAGTTGAAGGTGGTTTGGGACATTACAGTTCCTTTATTTGAGTGAACGAGGCAGAGGAGGAGCATTCTTAGGAAACACATAAACCAAAAATATTACTCAGGTCAGCTTGAAAGAAAAACCAAGGGAAAGGAATAAGATGCCTTTGTCAATCACACACAGCCCCTTTAACTTTTCACAGTTTGCTTGCGTTATATGAAACTTCAAGGTTAAATGCAAGACAAATGTGAACTGATATTTCTGCAAGGGTCAGGTAGGTACCAGTTGCAAGTCATTATGATTGCAAAGTGGCTCTTCATCATGAGAATTTCCAAACTGCAAGAATATGCCTGCAGGCTTTAGTATGGGAAACATTCACTAAAGTAGTAATAAAAATATCACCTTTGAAATTGTTTCCCAGTTTCTAATTCCCCTAAGATGTGTTCTGTCTTTATAATTGCTCATAGAAATTAATATCGGTACCATGGCAGACAGGAGCTGGTTGTTCTCTTTGACATTAGGAGGGTGCTGCACATTCTGGAGATCCCAAGAGCTTTAATTTGAGAAACAGTGGTCAAGTGAACGAGGTGAGATAATATCTTTATTCATTCAACAAATGTAAAATGAACGTTTACAATAAGCTAGGCACGGTTTTAGGTGCTGGATATACAGAAGTGAACCAGACAGACATAATAAGTTCCTCACTTATACAGTTTGCATTCTAATGATACTTTAAATATTGCATTTGATCAATACATTTTATAGAATGAAGGAATAAAAGCTATGTGACTAAGGATATAAGAAAAGACAGGAAATAAAAAATTGGGATGAATATATTGTTTGTAAAAACAATGGCACTATGGATTGTATGTGAACTTCAGCTTGTGAATTTCTGCTATAATTGATTTTCCTATTCAACATAATAGAATGATAAGACTGTATAATGGATCTGGAAGTTTCGTTAGTCCAGGCAGCCCTCTGATGCTTAATCTTTCCAGACTTTACACAAAGGAACTTGTAATACTCATGACCTCTTGAGGTAGCCCATTCCATCTCTAACCCACTGAAATTTTTAGGTATTTCTAGTCAATTAATTATAATGCCTCCTCGAGTCATTAGCAACTGGTTCAAAGAATCTTGTTCGGACTCCTAACCAATAATTCTAATCACTTTTAATTTCTTTGATGATTTTATAATTTAACTCGGTTTCAACTTTTTTCATCATCTTCTTGTTCAACTCTGAAGGTATTCCATTTAAAATGTGTGACAAGCAGAGCACTCCACAAACCCCAGCAGAGTCAACACTGCAGCTAAGAGGAATTCACCACATCCATCTTTCTAAATATTAATGCATCCTAACATTGATTAGTTTTACTTGGCAACCTCGTAAAACTATTGACTTACATTAAGCTTACGCTGATTACTAAATCGTAACAGTTTATTTAGTGCTTTACTTAAATGTGTCCCTCAGTTTTAGAGTTGTCAGTCTTATGTTCTTGGATTTCATACTTCATTCTAGCTTGGGATATTCATATTAGTCATAACTTTGATTTTCAGCTTATCTACAAACTGAGTAACAATATCTTCTTTTATTTTAATTCAAGATATTGGATAATTTTCATCAGGCCAGGGCAAGGATAAAGCCCTGTGGGAAGAACTAGCAATCTCACTCTGTGATCACAATTCCTGAACATATCCAGTAATTGTCCCTAAATGGGAAAGACTTTAGCATACGTCTTCCTCTTTTTCAAGTAGATTGCATAAAATATGTATCAGCAAATCTCTAATGCTAAATATTTTCGGTTCTTTCTAATCCAATCAGCAACTCTATATTCCATACTTTCAGCATTTAATGAGTAAATTACCAAATAATTTGGGTCATTTTTGTCTAGGTAGAGACTGATGTCAACATTAGTATGACTAATGTAAGCAACAGAAACAATATTAATTCCAGCAGGCACAGAAAAAAATCTACTGCCTAGTTATAAAACAGAATTTTAAGACAATTCAAATATAGTCTGTATTCTAGCTACTTTCAACTCTTAAATAGAGAGCTTGACTTCTGATTTTTCTAAGGAGTTTACTGAGAATTCCTCTCTAGATTTCATGCAGAAGTCATAACATATCCTACATTTTATTTTTTAGGTGACTATAAGATAATGAAACTGCTTTCTTGTATGATTTTTGGAAACCACATAGCTCTGTATTGCACCATGATGACTTCAATGTTTCAAAGTACATTCACATCCTGTTTCATTCGCTCTTCAGAATAATTCTATAAGGTGGATAGGAAAGTATTATTATCTCGACTTTATAAACTGATGCAGGGTAAAATAAAATATGTAGCATCTCTAGGACTCAGCTCACTTTAATATAGCTAGGTCCCTGATTTGCAGCCACATTATTACCTGAATTGTACATATCACAGAAATGAGAGAGATGGCGGCAACCCTCACAAAATTCATTTTAGATAATATGTTATTTATCTAATTACCTTCCTATTCCTCTGAGAGTTGAATTATTTTATCTGATACAGACTTCCTTTATGTTTTCTTATAATGGCATTACTGCCCCTTTACATTCCACCTCCATTCTAATCCTACTCCCATTCTCCTGATTAATATGCTCCTCTCTTTCTTGTATTGCATTAAAAGAAAAAGGTTATTATCAGGCTCTGAAGGTAAAGAATGTTACATCCTTATCATACCCCTCGGGCACATTTTCAAATAAAGGACTATTATAAATAAATACTATATGTTATATGTCAGTGTGATTCTTAAAGCTCAACAAATGAATCCAATTCATATTAACATGACCTGCTACCAAGTATAAATATTACAGCTTCCTGTGTCTAACACTGTATCAATCAAACATTACTGGGTGAAAACATTTAATTTATAAATAAAAATACAGTAAAAAAGTAATGAGATTGAAATCAGAAAACCTAAATTCTGATCATTGCTTATCCTTTTATTAGTCATGCCATTTATCCACAGGCCTTAATTTTCTTATTCATGAAATATACACAGTAAAAAGAATTTCTGTACCTTTTGAAGTTGTTTTAAAAAGATTATGTGTATAATGCTATTAACTATAAAACAATATTTAAAATAAGACATCATCATAATAATAATATTAAAAAATCAGGACAATCTAAATTAAGGAATTATTGTTAAATAGTCAAACTTCTGCAGAGCAGGCAATTATTTTTATCCATTCTTCAGCTCAACAACATGTATCTCATGCTTTGCCCAACCATACAGCCTTATGCAAAGTGAATTCTCCAAAGAAAATTTTAGCAAGTACATAATTGGCATTTTTCAGCTGATTTCACAACTGAATGTGGTTAAACCTCACATTCAGTTGGTGAAATTGGTTAAATATTTCAAGGAACTAAATATGCTTATAAGTAGATAAAGAATGGAGGGAGTGAAGCAAAGAAAAGATGGTGTCAGAAAAGTTATTTTTAAAATACTTTAGGCCTGGTACAGTGGCTCATGTCTGTAATCCTAACACTTCGGGAGGCTGAGGCAGGAAGAATGCTGGATGCCAGGAGTTTGAGGCTGCAGTGAGCTATGATCCCACCACTGCACCCCAGCCTGGGTGACAGAGCAGAACTCCATCTCAAAAATAAATAATTAAATTAAATACTTTAGTATCAAACGAGTTAATTATCTCTAATGTTTATAAACATCTTAATGTTTATAATTTTGAGATACTTGTTATTGTTTTTTCAAACTTGATGCTCTACTTTGAAAGAGCAACACAGTATGAGAAGAAGGGTTCAATTTAAGATATTTGATTTTGAAGTTGAATGAGGAGACTGTATTTAAAGGCATTGAGTCATACCTCTGAAGTATTTACCAATCGGATTTTGAAAACAGAATTATTACTTCCTTTGAACCACTTTTAATTTTCATTATACCAAATGAAGAGATTCTACAAGGTCTACATTTTTCAAATAATGGAAGTGAGCAGAGACTGACACGTGCCAACAGATAGAGTTTTTTCTTTCTTATTTTTCTGTTTCAAGCCATTATTACAAAAAAAATCAGAGTGCTTTATTGAGATTAGAAAGACACAGCCTTAGGGAACAAAATGACTACACTAATTTTCGCATATGCTAGTTGGGTGGAAAGTTCAACTCAAGTTTTAATGATCAATGATACCACATTAGCACACTTTCAAAAAGTGGATTTCAGATTTGGGTGTGATTCCAAACATGCACCTGCCATCCTCAAAGCAGAGAATTCAGGTCCAGAATAAACACAAGTTCTAAATTACACACAGTGTGTTGTGAAATATCATTATTATTTTTAGAAAGTGAAAAAATATCTGTGACAGGACCTATTTAATGTTTTGTCAGCCTCCACAAATGTGGCTAAAAACAGCTTCCCAGTAATACTTTCAAGGGGCAAAAGCAATGACCTTGCCATGTTTCTGCGATCATGGTAAAACACCTGGGTCAAGATACTAGTGAAGATTAATAAGGTAATTATAAAGGAATCAGAAATGTTATTGTAGCAAAGCAGATATAGCAAAAACAGCACCTCCTAATACTATTGGTATTGTCCTCAACTTTTTTCCCAATCCTTGATTATGAGGACCAAAATAAATACGTTTTACATAATAAAATTTGCTATTATTAAGAATAATGAAGACTATTTAAAAAGCAGTAGACTTATTCTCAATCACATCTTTAAAAATCACCTTTGAACAGGATGTTCAACATGCATATCAGAGCTGTGGGAGAATATAAAGCATGACCCCATATACCATTGTTCTTGTTATATCTGTGCCCATTGACAGTTGAGAAACGAAGTGATTAGGAAAGACAAAGCCTAGAAAAACGTAAACTTATTGGACCTTCTTTTATCTGGCTGGATCTATAATTACATGGTTTAAAACTCTCTAGGTATGTAGTTTTTTTTAAACCCTATAAGTAGGGGTTCAACTTTCAATTTAGATCATGTTTCAGAAATGCCTAAAGAGATGGACAGACCGAATTATAACAGGGGACCTAAAGAAACAGTCCTAGGAAAGCGTGCATTCTGTGGGTCTGTGCAGCAAGTCTGTCAACAGAACGCCTGGTTGAAGGTCATCTTTCCAACCCAGAGTCCTATGCAGAAAGAAACTTAACAGCAAAGCTTTAGACTCTTACTTGAAGTCTCTCTGCAGTATGACATCACTTGCATACTTATTAAAATATTTTTGCTACTTCTCTTTTCATCTAACTTATTGTTATTGAAAAACTAGATAAGATATTTCCCATTTAGCCATTTATCCAGAAAACATTTACTGATGCCTAGTAAGGGCTATGTTAAAGGGCACATAATTAGCCAGACACACCATGTTGTATCTCAATTTAGCTCATTATTTCTGATGGCCTCCTTCATTTTCTTCTATTTGGCACACTCCTCTCCCATACATACCTGAACTACCTCCTCTGCAAAGGTGCTCCTGAGGCACCAAGGCAAAATTCACTCTTCTTTCTTATATGCTACTATTATAAATTTCAGTGCTTCCATTATTGTCTTTACATGCTTTTATTAAAATTATTTCTTCAAAAGTCTGAATGGAGAGTTTTCACTATTCAAGTTTATTGAAGCATATGCAATATCTCATCCACATTTCTATCCTGAGAAGCTAACAAGGTTCTGTTCACGTTAAAGCCCTCAAGAAATGATTCATGAATGAATGAAACACTTTCCACCTTCAGTGGGAATTGGGTGACAGTTAGCTCCCAGACACATTTTTGAAGAGATCTACCAGCTCTTAGTATGAACACCATCCTTTCTGACAAATGGTGATGATTCTCTCAAAATGGAAGAATATCTCTCACATTCTACTGGAGATTTGAATGTGTTCTCCTTAAAGTTAGCACCTTTTTTTTTTTTTTTTTTTCTCAGAATCTATAGGTCTTCGGTAAACTTCATATTTAGCCACAGTGATTATAGCCCCCTCCCCACCACATACCCACGGTTTTGGAGAAAAATAAGTTTGTTTATCTTGGAGTCTAAGACAGAATCTAAACTTTCAGCAAGGCCATAGCTTATATAACAGCATTACTCATTTACTTTTTTAAATTAGAGTATCTTTAGTCTTTGATTAGGGGTTGGAATACAAGTGAGCCTCTAAAGGAAATAACTGCCTTTCCAGGTCCTGAAACTTATCTGGGATAGAAAAACTTCAACTTTGTACCCAGTGACATTTTAGTTAAATATAATTTAAGATTCTATGGATTCCTGTTATACATATGCAAAACAAAGTAAAGGTGTCCTTTCCAAAAATATTCACTTTTATTCCATATTGTTTAAATAGTTTTCAAGAGAGATATTCCAATAGTCTTTTTTTTTTTTCTTCTCTATTGCCAATGGATTTAAATGTTTGCTTCATTGTGGCATTCCAAACACACAAAACTCCAGTGGCTATGGGTTTTATTCCTTTGAGTGAATAGTTATCATACTTCAAAGACTGCTTTGGATTTTAAGTTAGGGTGACCTGTTTTCATTATATTCAAACAGGCTTTGATCCATTTCTCAATTAGTTATTGCAGAAGACAAACAGGTATGTCTAGCTTTCCTGCCGTCTAAATTACCCTAGAATTCTTTGAAGATGATAATTTGTTCTGTGAGTACACTACTTCTATGTGTTATCCACACAAATTTCATTATTTCAAGTATTGTCTTTTTATGTATCTCTTTTGTGGGGAGACTAATATTCCAATATAAAACTGTCTTCTGTTTTGGGAAAAAAAAAAAAAAAGAGCTCCTAGACAGTCAGAACATGAGAAGTTTACCAAAAATAATTCGGCCTCAAGTCTAGTTGATAAAAAGGCCCTATGATTTTAGATTTATACAATTTTATTGGCAATGACAAAATCTAGAATTATTGAGGTACTTACATTTTTAGTGTAAACTGGAATAACAAACACATCAACTTTACAAACCTCTCATACTAGTGTCTCACTTTAAAGATATTCTTAGGTCAAATACAGTGGCTCACTCCTGTAGTTGCAACACTTTGGGAGGCCAAGGCGGGAGGATCGCTTGAGCCCAGGAGTTAGAGACCAACCTGGGCAACATGGTGAGACCCCATCTCTACAAAAAATTCAAAAAATTACTTGGGCATGGTGGCACATGCCTGCAGTCCCATCTACTTGAGAGGCTAAGGCGAGAAGATTGCTTGAGCCTCGGGAGTGTCGAGGCTTCAGTGAGCTATAACCACACTACTGTACTCTAATGAGACCTTGTGACTATATATACATATATATATACACACACATATATATATATAATCTCTCTCTCTATATATAAAATATATATATATATATAAATAAAATATTCCTTAAATTGTGGCTCATATTAAGTGGCTCTCATATGAGCCACAATTTAAGGAACATTTTCTTAAAGGCAGACTTAGAGAGAAATATGAGTCACACTAACACAAAGCATAATCAGCCTAACTCCTCAGTCAAACACCCTGAGGTTCACATTACCAAACAGAGAGGTTTGAACATGAGGGAAACATATTATTTTCACTATACTGTGATGGAAGGAAATTAATTCTGGTTGTGCAAACCTAGAGCATTTCTCTGAATTCTCTGAACTAGGGTGGATTGTTAAGACCAAGACAGAGTGTGCATAATAAACTTGATGCTGGGAAAAGACTATGCCGTGAGTCTTAAGACAGATCCTAGTTGATGATTATGCCAATCCTGCTGAAGAAATTCTGAAAAGATGCAGAATGCCTTGAAATACAAATGCTTTTTCTGGCCCAGATAATTGATATTGCATTAGAACATTCCATGGGATTTGAACCAGCCTCTTTCACACTTTAGATTTCAGGCTAGTATAATTCCCTCACCACACAAGGCAGAACCGAAATCCCTGAAGTTCATCAGGACTTATCCAATTTCAACAACTTTACAATTTTCAATATCTGTACAGGATTTTTGCAAAAACCCATTTCAAATATCCCATTATCAGTTCCACGTCTTTTTGTGAATACCAAAATATATTAGCAAGACAGTCATCTTATTTTAGCTTTAGAATGTATATCATATTTTTTTTTCCAGAAACAAGCAATTAAAGGATTGGAAAATAGCTCATGGAAAGCTCCAAAGAAAAGATCCTCAGAGAGCAAATCTTGTAACACCAAACAACCCCAATTCCCCTTAGCCACTCTGCTGACAAAAGTTATTGCTAGTTATGCAAGGTAACTAGAAGATATGCACACAAATCATTGCAATTAAATATCCTGCCCACCATATAACTGATACTTGCTGAGAAGATGGTTGGCAGAATTTTCTTGCTAATCTTGTGTTATCAATGTCCATACTGCAGAGCATCCTTGAAGGTGCTCCTCTGTTCGTTTTGTATTGGATACACCTATTTGTATTGTTGTATGGTTATCTGTGTTGTGTGTCTTACCCAGTCTCACCCAGTTATTTTACTTTAGAATCTCATGGGTTTTGTATCGTGAAGCCAAACAACCTGTTGGAAATAAACAACAAAGAACTGAATCCCTCTTATCTGTTTGCTGCCTAACAAATCAAAACACACTGAAATCTGGGATTATTAGAGAAGTTTTGGGGATACAGAAATAAAATAAAAACCAACTTGTCAAATGGGGCTGCCTGCTGCTCAGTACCATGTGTTACCACAGCAAGTTGCATCTGTTCAGCTATTAAACCTGTTAGTGAATATAATATAGACAGCCATGGCATTAACAGATATTCTTAATGCCTATTAAACTCTATAGCTACACATTTTAATTTTTACATTGTATTAGTAAAATTCAAGACTATAGCACCTTAAGGACAATTTAAAAGTGCAATGAAATACTATAATTTTGGTTATATCTCACATGCTTAAATTATATTTAGCCAACATTTTAAGAATTGGCCATTTAAAAAAAAGTTCTTTAATTTTTAAATGTGGTTCTCACTACTAACTGTAATTTAGCTCACTATAGATGCAATAGGACTGAAGTAAATAATCGCATGTAGAATTTGAAAAACTCAACTAGGTACATCTTTTTTCCACTACTGAACATCTTACTTCCTTTCGATTTAATATTGGCTATTATCAAATGCCACAGAACATATGAGTTACTCCCTTGATATAATCCACCCTCTGAGCTCAGGCTCAGGAACTTCAACATTTAAATTGGCTATCAACAGCTAGGATATGTATGTTTTACTAAACACTTCATAGCAGAATACATCTGTTGCTACTCTGTTTGTTATATTAAGATTAAGCACAATGATGTTGACAGTATTAATACATTTAAAAGCCTGTCACGTTCCAAGGCGTTCATGAGTCCTGGGGACTGCATGATTGAAATAAAAAGTGACTAGAGGCAAAATTAAGAATTATGGAATGTGTAGAAGGTGAAGAACACAGAGGTAGACTCTGAAATGAGTACTGCTACCCAGGAGGATATTAACCTCTTGCCTGCCTGGCTTTTCCCATAATATTGTGAAGCCACATTTTACTGAAAAGAGCCACATGCTTCATGAAATAGTTATCCAACCTCCTTGGCCTACTGCTGCTTTGTGAATGCTGCCAGAATAGGAGAAAGTTTGTGACTGAAGTTAAAGGGGGTTGGTTTCACCGCTATACTAGTGTAATTATTAAAATGCGAACGCACTCAAATTAAATACACCAGAAAGAAAATCACTCTATGGAGCTCAGTTTCCTAAGAAATAATGAGACCAATTTGCTTTTATATGAAAACACTCCAGTTTGTGATATCTTCATATACTGCTGGTGGGAGTGTTCAACAGCACAATGTTCTTAGAGGACAACTCAGCA
Organism: Pan troglodytes; assembly: GCF_028858775.2. Taxonomy (NCBI): domain Eukaryota; kingdom Metazoa; phylum Chordata; class Mammalia; order Primates; family Hominidae; genus Pan; species Pan troglodytes. The sequence continues at coordinate 72,430,343 of NC_072410.2, read as the reverse complement.
ATATATACATTGGTTCGGCTTGTATGAATTTGTACATAAAAATATGCTTTTACACACGTGAAACGATATTTTTACAAGATTTTAAAATGTTATCCATTTGTAATACTTAAAATGCTGAAAAAATTAAAATACCCATCATTAGGGTCTGCTACCCTCATAACATGTAGCGGATGCATATTATGAGGTAAATATGAGATCACATGCTCTAAAATGAAAAGATGTACAAAATATATTAAATAAAAATAATCAAGTTGCAGAATAGTATGCACCACATGATAATATTTCATCTTTATAAAGAATGTTCAGGTATGTTAGCATATATACAAATATTTGTACCTATACTACACACAAAAAAGAAATTGAATGTATATGCATAAGATTAAAGATTAGAGTTTTAGACACCACAGTGAAAAAGTGGGTATATAATATGCTGTTTTTACTTTTTACTCCCATCATTGTTGTATTATTTAAATTTTTCAATACAAATTTTTATGATTTAAAAATTAAATTTAGTTAAAATATGGGCTTTTCTGAAAAGTAAATACTTTCATCCATAGACAACAAATAAAATTCAATTCCTTCTGAACAGCCTGTCATAAAATATTATTGGCCTTCAAGACCCTACAGTATGCCTCACTAGTCTATTGAATCTAGTTTATGTCTGGATGCTTAGAAGAATAAGAAAAAATTAGTAAATTAAAAAAAAAACAGTTAAATAATATAAATACAGTCTACTGAGAAGGACAAAGTTCAGGAAAAACTAGTTAAATATGGAGTTGATGGTTATAGCATGTTCCTCACATAACAATTAACAATATCTACATAGCACTCTCAAATTCCAGAAACATCCCCAGCCACTGCATTTATCCAACACCCTTCTCAATAACCAGTTACAAATAATCAAATAACCATCGGTCTTGATTTAGGTATTTGGAGGTGGAGCTAGAATTTACAACTTTTTCTTTCCATCTTATGAAATATCTTTGCAATGCCTGTTTTTTAAAGATCAAATGAACACAGTTCTGGAGCCTACACGAGTAGCTGTCTAACCTCACTCTGCGTAATAGGGCTAAAATTTCAACGCTATTTCTCTGCTGATGCTCTATGGGATTTGGAGCCCCCAAAGCCTGATTTTATTCCTAATTAACAGTAATGAACAGATGACATACTTTTCCTTTGAACACCTCTGTCGGGAAAATGTCCAATCAGCAAGAGCTACAAGCAATAGACAAATTCCCTTTCTTTGACCTCATTTACATGCTTAAGTACACAGAGACTCTCCCTGCCTTTAGTTTGGGGTGCGGGGGGAAAGAAGTAGGTCAAGTCATTGAGGCTTTATGCATTACCTTTAGAATGTGGTGAAGGCTGAAAGTCCTGGCTCCAACCAGAGTTTCCAGAGCAATGTGGGTTACTTTCATATTCATCACACATAAGGCCAATACTCTCCTAGCAGTATTAGTTTAGTTCTACATTTAGGCACAACTCACAAAACAGCAAAGATACCTATAATTGTACCCATTAAGAGACTTATAATATAAAATACTATGTGCTATGTCATCACACTGTTATTTAGTGCATTCACCTTGAGGGTCACAGAATCTCTGGAATTCCATGTTTAAGGAATATCATAAAATAATACACTACAAAGACTCACTGGTTTCACATCAGTAGTTGGGATTTTATAATCATTTGCAAAAGAAGCTGGGCCAGCGTGAAATTTTCCTTTGTACAAAGAAAAATGAAGCTTTGAAGTCATATAAAACTGGTTCAAAGACAGGCAGTTATTTACTATCTGTATGATTTTGGTCAATTTATTTATAATGCAGTCTGCTCATTGGTAAAACTGAGATAAAATTCATACCTCAATGAATTATTGTGAATATTTAATAAAATCTAATTTTATGCAAAATGTTTAGATCAGTGTGTGTTCCACAGTAAGCAATCAGTACACTCTAAAGAGTATTGTTTAGTTACCGTTCTTCTGACTAAGCCAAATAATAGGGTAAGCATGATTTCAGAGGGGGAATTTAACCCTACTTCAGATGATTCACTGATAGTACTTCCAAACATTTAATATATATTAATTAAAATAATTTTTACAACTCAACAAATGGAGAACCAATTTTACCTCCCTCAGCTAAGCCAAGTGTTAGAGGTTGGCACAGCAGAAGATTAAAGAGAGAGAGGGAGAAAGAGAGAGAGAGAGAGAGAGAGAGAGAGAGAATGGTTAAATTGCCAGGGTAGTGGAGATTGATCATCTCTACATTCCTAATCAATTAGGGAGGATTACTACAGGACAGTTTTTTGTTTGTTTTCATTCTCCTAGTGGATTCTTCTCTTCTCATCAAGTCAGGATGCAGGGAAATATATCACATAAGTTTTTGTGTAAGCATACCTAGACTCAGAGAAATGATCACCTGTATGTAGTATTTGAATCTGAAGGTGGAGCTAGCCATTAACAAAAGAAAAGTCTTCCTTTCATAAGAAAACAAAACAGGAAAAATGAATCCATTTCATGACAGGCCTCAGTCCTCAGGCCTCTGACTTTTGTTTGCCTCAGGAGATTGTAAATGGGAAGTCCCAGGAGAACATCAAGTGCTTTCACGATTATCCTTTGGGACTGTACCTCATACTATGCTCCAAGGAGAGCACTTCTGGAGTGAGCTCCTGCATGACAATGGAAAACTACCAGCAGGAGGGCAAGAGAGGCCACAGTCAAAAGTAAAGCAGCAAGAGTTCACTTATTTCTCCATTCACTCAGGTATGCATTGCTTCCTCTGTAAACCATTACTATGCATCTACTAACGACCATGCTAGAGTATGAAAATACGGACATGTAAAGATACGTAGTATTATACATTGTCAGTGACATTGAAGAGTTTACAAATTTAATGGGCTATAAGGACATATAAAGAGATAGTTATAACTACAGTAAGTAACACAATAGGATTAAGAACAAAGTATTATGATTGTACCAAGAAGGGCATAATTAGTCTTGCCCCAGGGACAAAGGAAGGTTTCACAAATATATAAAATATATAATCCAGGCCTCAAAGATGAATAAAAAAGCACCAGACTAGGAAAAAGAGAAGGACAGGTAGGAATAAGAGGAAGTAGGAGTACTTTAAAGAAAGGAACAGATATGAACAGCGGCACTCTGGAGGTCTCTTTTTGCTGACTCTCATTATTGGTACATTTTTTTAAACTGTGTTTCTCGGTCTTTAAAATTACTTATGCCCCAAACTTACAAATCAAACTAGTTGCAAACGCTAGCTAGCTAACCACAAAATCTTTGGGGTAACTGGCCAGTCAGATAACTTCCTATGTATTTATTTAACTAGAGAAAATGGTTTATGTAGCAGATATCTGAAATGCTCCATAATTTATGTGATATGTGGTATACTAAAGGGTAGGGTTGTTTGACTTCATAAAACTTCATTACACAGACCAAAAGGCAGAGTTATCTCGTTCAGCCTGATGAAGGATTGTCTCCTGAACTCTCACCTGCATCACAGAAGGCACAGTGGTTAAGCACATGGATTTAGGAGTCAGACTGACTGAGTTCAACACTGGTTTTGCAGCTCACTAGTTGTGTGACTTTCATTTCTTCATTAACTACCTGAGTATATATTTTTTCCTTTTGAAGTTTTAATGCATATTAGATGGACTTACATATGTAAACTTAGAACAGTTATGAGACTGTTGATTGCTTTTATAAAAGCCACACTTGTAGACTGCTTCATAGTTTAAAAACTTTTAAGTGTGCTTTTACAGTGTGAGGATTTGAAATATCAGCCTATTTTCTGTGGCTAATGTGCCAGTAGAATAAAGATTATGTAGTAAATTATAAGGTACTTGAGGTCAGAAGCCATGCCACATCTGACTGTATTTCTAGTGCTTTGGAAAGTGCTTAGCACTTAGAAGAAAAGGAGGTAGAAGAGAAAGAAGAAGAAGGAGGAGAGGAGAAGGAGAAGGAGGAGGAGGAGAAGGAGGACAAGGAGGAGGGGGAGAAAATTTTGTTAAGAACATGTATTAAAGAGTGAATGTGTGTGAGGTAGAATGTGGAGTAGCTGAAGAAGCTGGAAAATAAGTCTAGATTGTGCATACATCAGAGGTCCAGCAAAGGAAGTTGGCCTTTGAAGTATTTACAGTAGACCACCGGTTCTCTTTCAGAACTAGAATCTTGCTTCAAGATACCAATCTATAAATAGGTAACACATAAACTGGAAACATGCTGATAGTTAGCTCAGATTTGTATCTCTAACCCCCCCAAAACACATTTAATATAAACTGGCTTCGGATATTGCCCTTAACCTGAGCAGCACCAAACTATTGCCATTGAACATTTTCAGAACACACATAGTTTAAGTTGGTAGAACTTCCAGAATGCAAAGATTATTTCAACAAATACTGATTGCTCACTTGCTAAATTCTAGGCTCATGCTGGGCTCTAGGAATACTAAAGTGCACGAAATAGATAAAATTCCCTGCTTTCATGACACTTGCTGCTCGGCATCATGCTGTTCAGTATGGATGAAGATTTGCCATCAGAGTTTAAATACTTTAACCTAATTCCAAATTTTGTCTGCTTCATAAAATTGCCAACAAAAAATGGAAGAGTACACAAAGACGGGGAAAAAAAAAAAGGAAGTTTGTTGTTGTTGTTTTGCCAATTTTTTCCAGACATTTGACTTTGCTTTGTCCTGGAGAAGTAAATTACTAAGTGTCTGTGTCTATAATTTTAATAAATAAAAATTAGTTTCTCATCATATGCTATTAAATACACATTGGGAAAAATACTTAAAGAATACTATGAGGGGGCTTCAAATTGACAGCTGAACAGGGAGCCCATGCCCATCTCTGACCAGCCTTGCTACCAGGTGAGAGGTGGAAACACCCTTGCAGAGCAGTGGGAGAAAATGGGTGAAAGGACTGATAGAGTACCAGGATTTGTGCTTTTTTTCCCACTGATGAGCAGCTCATAAGTGAGCAAAATTACTGCTGAAAGTGGGTGAACATTATCAGCCAAGTATGTCTTGAACTAAAAGAGGTTGAGACCCACTGTAACGGAACATTTGAAGCCAGAGGTTGAAACACCACAATTTTATTTTATAACAATCATTCTGGTAGCAGTGCAGAGGATGGATTAGAAAGGGAAGATGCTGGAGGCAGAGAGATTAGTTAGAAGGCTATTGCAACAGTTCAAGAAGAGGTCATTAAACTAAGGCAATAATAGTGGAATAAAAAGCAAGCAGATACCTTCTAAAAATTGCTGTTCAGTAGGCAAGCCAGTAGCCACATGTTGAGCATTTGAGATATGGCTAATGTGACCAAGGAACTGAATTTTAAAATGTATTTAATTTTAATTAAGTTTGCTGTAAGTTTAAAAGATACTCAAACTTTTAAGTATGTTTAGAATAACTTGAGTAAGTGAATCTAATTTTACAACTGTAGATATAATAAAATATAAAATGCTTCCGATGGAAAATTTAGATTCTGAAATGAGAGGTGTTGTTAAGTGTACAAGAAGTGTACAAGAAGTTCCTTGTTTTGACAGCTTGGCATAAGAAACAGGGTTTGCTAAATGTTAAGTGTAAAACACACATTGGATTTGAAAAGCTTATTATGAAAAGATAATAGAAAACATTAATAATTTACATTATATATTAAAATGATAATATTCTGGGCATATTGAGTTAAAATATATTCTCAAAGTTAATTGTATTTAGTAAAACTAATTCCGTCTTTTTTTCCTTTTATATGAGTAGTAGAAAATTAAAACTTACAAACATGGCTCATATATTTCTGTTGGATGGTATAGGTTGAGAGACATGGTAGCAATTTGGTGACAAACTGATTAGATTGTAAAGGCAAGCACGGAGTAAAAGATGTCAAAGATTTAGCCTGTGATTGTGTAGATGAGTGTGTGATTGGGAGATGATGAGTTCAGTTGTTAATGTGGTAAGTTTCAGTTGCCTGTGAGACACCCAGGTAGAGATGCTGAGTAAGCAGTTGGAAATATTAGTATGGTAGTGAGAGAAGTCTGGGATGGAGATGTGTCTTTGGGAGTGAGCAGCCGGCATTTATTTGATAGCTAAAATTCAGAGTAAAATTTTAAGTATATGAAGATAGCCTTTTTCATAGGCCAAAAGCTTTACTAATCAATTAAATTTGATCTTTCACCAAACTTTTTTGTCTGTCAACCATGAATTTCCATTCTTTATTGCGCAGGAAGGATTTAAGAGCTAAAATTCCAGGAAGAGCCCACCATTAAAGCATTTACTTAGAAGCCTAGTCGCAGTGTGATCTTCCAGGGCAGTTGAGTGTCCCCCATTCAGGGCTGTGCTCTGTTGGCAAAAAGGTTAGACAGTTTTCCAGTTTGTTTTGAGGAGGAGAGAGGCCTCCTCTGTGTTGTCGATATAAGAATCCCTAGTTCTGGTCTAGCACACCATCTCCTAAAGTAACTCCTAGAGACATCACAAATTGTTTTCATCAAAAGAATTTTCTCAGACCCCATAAAAATTATGTCTAGTCCTCCGATTCTAATTCATAATTTGGATTATTTATGTCTACTATTAACTTGAGTACCCCCTATCTATGCACCTAGATTATTTCCTTCCATTGTTTAAATAAACTTGCCCATGTCTAGAGTGGGCCAGCATCAGCATTAATAGGATTCTAATGCCATAGAATCACCATCATCATCTTGTTTTCTGGTCTTTGGCTGACATATTTGCTGTGCTGTTTCTATTTTTTAACCGCTACTGCCATGCATTTTGCTTATGGCTTTCAGTGCATTTTGTGTGTGTGTGTGTGTGTAATAAAAGTAATTTTCCTGATCATTGTGCAAATGACCCATATTCAGTATGTATTCCCCAAACTGGTTCTTAACCCTCAAGCAATGTCTTTGTTTCTTTTTTTCTTCCATCAATCTATATTGTGTTTAGAGTTCTGCAAAGCCTCCTTAATAACGTGCTTGCATATAGTTTAAATTGTTGCTCATCATTTCTTCCCGAGACACACAGACTCTGTCTGGATCATAAGGGTAAACATATTGGATATGTTCTAAATACAGGAGTTCTTAACCATTACTTCTTCTAAAAATTCCAGAATAACTAAGATGCTCCTGGATTCCTAAGTCACTGTAAGATTATAAATGTTTGCTCTTTTAAGCTTCTAAATTATGGAAAAATTGGTTACACAGGAACTAATCACACACATTATAAATTGCATTATAGGTGATCAAAAATAATGTGTTTATTTTGCCTAAAATGTTTCTTAAAGTTATGCTTTTGAAAAATAGTTAGTAGCTATAGAAGAAATTGTGGTATAGTCAGTAGTCAGAAAGAATTCAACAAGAAGTTCCTTGTTTTGACAGCTTGGCATAAGAAACAGAGTTTGCTAAAGCCACTCATCACTGGCTAACTTAAGAACAGATTTGAAGCCATTCTGTAAAATAGCCTGGGGCCCACCACAAAGCAGTGGGTCAAAAGGAGTAGTGATCACAGGATGGAGCACAATCAATGGACATGATTTTCTCCAGCTAGGTAATGTCCTAGGAATTGTTTCTGCAACTCTTCCAGAGAGATTCCGGAGACCTAACTTCTTTCTGCTAGCTTAGGAGGTGAAAAGATCCAGGACCAACCCTGAAAACACTCACTATTTGAAAAAACTGTTCAATGACTGAGTCAAATCTATATAGTGAGAGAGAATGGGAAGAAATCTTTTGAACAGGAATTAGAAATAGAGAGATGACAAGAAGTTCATTTTTTAAAAAGAGTTAATATGTTTCACTGGAGTTGAAAGATAAGTAGAAAAATGGGGAAAATGGACATGAAAAGGGAAAGAGATCAAAATGCTGAAGACATTAAATTTTAGGTACAGAATTTGCCTTTACCCATATATAATTGTAGCGGCATCAATGTGTTTTAACAAAGGAATAATATGATCAAAGAACCAGATTAGCACATTAACCTGCCATAAGTATATAAAATGGATAGAAAAGTACTCAGAATGGAGACAGGATAGCTGAGAAAGTGAGGCAGCAGTACAAGCCTCTAAGTGGTAAGTATGTGAACCGAGAAGAAGCTAGAAATAGCTGTTTTGTTCTCATTTCTTAAATTTCACAGCAATAGAATTTCAGATGAGGAAATAACTCTAGAATTCTAGAAACCAAAAACATAGAGATTAAATGACACACTAAAGATGATGACCAGTAATTTAGAAGTTGAGAAATTGAATTAACTTCCAAGGGAAAAGGATGAAGGTAGGAATCTGTATTGATTCATTTGCCTCTCCTACTTCCCACATAATAAACTATTTAGCACTTAAGCCAATAGAAATGTGACCATCATTTCTCACATTTTCCCCAAAAATGACCTTTACACCTCAGAAGTTTGGACAGTAATTTTACAATACGTGGTGAAAAGGCATTATTTAATCCATCTTTTGAAATTGTAGTAAAATAGGCCACATGTTCTCTAATTCATATAAGAATTAGGAAAGCTACCTCATGATACGGCAATAGAAAAAATAAATAAATGAATGTAAAAGAACTAGGAAAGCAAAACCAAGCAATATATATACAACATATGATTTACAGGACTGAATCTGAATACTATATGGCAAAGTTAAACCTCTATAAAATCAGTGAATCTGTTGATTAGAAAGAGTATTTCAAATGGAACATAATTTCTATTCAAGAAAAACTTGAGGGGAAATAATTGGGTTTACCTTGTTGATATAGGTGTGCATCTATGTATAATTACTGACTTTAAAAAGATATTTCTGAATCAAATCTTAATAGAGCAGTAAGATAAATAATGTATAATGGAGAGAAGCAGAGAAAGATGAGAAAGACTTGACACGTCACCAATATTGGTGTTATTTTGGGACATGTAATATTTACTATAAATACACTGTTTCTAGTTTACACTAAAACCAATGATCAAAAGGCATATTTCTAAATCAAAATCAATTAAGAGCTTGGTTTCAAAATAAGGCTTCCGGCCCAGCAAAGTACAAAGAAGCAACACTTAAGGCAAAAACGTGCAACAATTCACTCATCAAATTTGCAATGCTCTTTTATGCTCCCAAGATGAAAGGATTTCAAAACACACTCTTCACTCATCCCCTCCTCCACCCTCAGTGACATTTCCTCTGGTCAGAACCAATGCACATGTTAATATCTGTGGTAGTGAATGCATCTAGATTTATAGCGGCTTTCTTCTGTCAGAGAGGCATTAAGTAATTTCCAAATGACATCACTAAACTGCTATATGAGGGCTTTTCTCTAGAAGTGACAACATTGGTAAAATTTCCAGATATATCTTATATAATATAAAAACTTGAGCTAAATTTTTCTTATTGCTTCTAAGAAATTATTTAAGTCATTATCAGTTAAATAATCCTCAACACATCGTAACTTCAACATGTCTTGTGTAACATTCACAGTTTCCAAGTTATTTCTTTATATTCTTTATCTTAAAAATCTATTATTTGTTAACTGTCCATACAAATACTATACAAGTAAGAAAGTTAAAACTGTAAGGAAGAGAGATGAAGAAATACCAAGACAGAAAAATACCAAGAAATACCAGTCACATGGGGACAAAATGTTTGCTATAAATCATCTAAGTTAACTGGATCTCAGCTAGCTTGTTCATTCACTCATCCAACAAATATTTATTGAGGTAGTTACTAAACAACCAGCTCATTTATTTTTGTATCCACAGAGCCTAACATAGGCCTGGGTCATATTAGGTGCTAAATAAATATTTCTGGAGAGGCTTCAAGGATGTACTGAAGTAAATGATGAAAAGTCACATTACTGTATTATTTTTCTTTCTTTCTTTTTTTTTTTTTTTTTTTTGAGATGGAGTGTCACTCTGTTGCCAGGCTGGAGTACAGTGGTGCGATCTCGGCTCACTGCAACCTCCACCTTATGGGTTCAAACGATTCTCCTGCCCCAGACTCCCAAGTAGCTGGGACTACAGGCATGCGCCACCACACCCAGCTAATTTTTGTATTTTTAGTAGAGATGGGGTTTCACCATATTGGCTAGGATAGTCTCCATCTCTTGACCTTGTGATCTGCCAGCCTTGGCCTCCCAAAGCGCTAGGATTACAGGCGTGAGCCACTGAGCCCAGCTATTTTTCTTATTAATCATCACCATTATTATAAATCATGTTCTCTGCCATCAGAAAGTTTATTTCTATTTGTAAATAATGGACAGATATAAAATAACTAGAGAATAATTCACGATAAAAGTGAACTACAATAAATAAGGCAATTATTAACAAAAAATAAACATTCATCCAACTAAAATTTCACCATAGACTTTCTTTAAACCACCAATCACCATAATCAATTCTTAGTTGAAGATTTCTGAAAACTACCTTTAAGATTTGAAGCTTCTCAATAATATGGCTGCTTATATCAAGTTCTATACTTTTTCTGTATTGTAATCAGGAAGCTGGAGGACTTTCTCAGAGTTATATAGAAATTAAAATGTCTGTCACTTTACTTGACTGTTACATAATTGAAGATCTACACTCATCCTAAGCCACAGTATTTTCAACGAATAATTTATTAAATCTATTAAATTCTTTCAGAAAATATTTATTGAGCACTCATATTCTAGGTACTATACTAATTAATTGCTCTTCACTTCATGTCTTATCTTCTCCTCACCCCTTCATAAAACCTTAACAATTTCAATAGTAACATTATATGACTTTGAGGTTAACAGTGGTAGCATTAATATTAATATGACAAAAAAATCCATCTATCAAAACTGGGCCACCTGACTCAAAAACCACTTTATTCCAAGTTGTTATGTTTTTAAGAGTACAGTTAATCAAAATTTTTTAAAATCCAACATTTTTATTCTGAAAAATTGGATGACAAACCATGTCAAATATTCAAATCTTCATTAAAATTATATGCCAATCAGATTTTTAAAATTATCTAATTTAAATAGCATTATATATTTCAGCAATGATGGAGCATCTCTTAATGCAATCAACTTTCTAATTTATTGGCTTACTCTATCAAATAAGGATGAAAATATTAAATCTGATCAGTACATAGTATACTTCGCTGACTTTGAAAGCTTACACAAATTTTCCTTGAAGTTCAATGGATAACGAATAAGTCTAACTTTTACAGATAAAAATGTTATCATTGATAGCATAGCACCAATTAGGTTAATTTTTAAGTCAGTTATATTCACAAACCTAAATCATACAGCAATAATCTAGAATTTATAAATCTTATTTTTCCTTTTAAATTTCAATAATGAAAGAAGTAGAACAATTTATTGGGCAAACCAAAATGGACTCAAAGATACCTAAATAATTTGATAAAACAGCCTTTGAATATTCTCAAATCTAAATATTAACAACAGTTCTGCTTCTATCACCCCCAGGCATTATCTTGTGTTCCTTTGCACTTTCTTTGTTCCTTTCTTCCCTCCCTTTCTTTCTTTCTTCTTTCCTTCCTTCCTTTCTTCTTGCCTTCCTGTCTGGTTTTCATTTTTTCTTTTAATTTCTAATTCCTCTTTCTTTTAGTATTCCATGCACCCAACATTTTGGGAAAGTGCTGGAGGTAAACTTAGGTAGTAAAAAGAAAACCACTGGCATTGTGTTAATTTTTATTATATGCTTAAAACATGGAAAAAGGCCGGGCACAGTGGCTCATGCCTGTAATCCCAGCACTTTGGGAAGCAGAAGCAGTTGGATCACCTGAGGTCAGAAGTTCAAGACCAGCCCGGTCAATGTAGTGAAAACCCGTCTCTACCACATATACAAAAATTAGCTGGGTGTGGTGGTGGGCACCTGTAATCCTAGATATTTGGGAGGCTGAGGCAGGAGAATAGCTTGAACCCAGGAGGCAAAGGTTGCAGTGAACTGAGATTGCATCATTGCACTCCAGCCTGGGCAACAAGAGCGAAACTTCGTCTCAACAACAATGACAACAACAGCGACAACATGGAAAGAAATGACTTATCTCCACATAAAAGACTTGTTGAGTCTGTAATGTCTAATCACCTCTTCTAGGCAATGGGAGAAAGAAAATTTAATTTGACCAGATTTGAACTAAGACTGAGTCCCATTAGTTGATAAGGAGTGGGTAAGGCTGACAAAAAACAGTATTTGAGAAGCCCAGGAGGACACGGTTTACGAGCAAGGGAGATTTTGAAGATATCAAGTCCTAGAGAACGGGTGTGTAGAGACATGCACTGAATCCAAAGAGAACGACCAGGCAAGACCAAGATCGGAGATTCAGAAAGAAGAAGGCCTTCACAGTGCAGCTATCAGAAATCCATGGCTCGTAAAGGAGATATGGAGGGTGTTACGCTAGAATGGATGCCGAGAAAGTCAATTCTTTACTTATGACAGGACCCTAAGACCACATTTGACCAGAACTGGAAAGAAATACCTATTCTTGCAGTCTAAAACTCTTTGACCATAAAATAAACAACAGTGGTTTGAGTAATTCAATAACACAGCCCCTTGTGATTTGAGAGTGATCATTGTAGAACATTTTCTCAGAGTAAAAGTGTAATTGGTTATGGATCAATAAGTAATTTATTTTAGAAGGAAAAGGCCCTTGTTTTCATTTTTATTTATTTATTTTTTGAAGTAGCAAAGCTCTTAAATCAGAACTGAGCAAATACATTTTGAAAGTTGAGATTACCCTAAACAGCAAGATTCCTTACTGTACTAGTAAAATTTATCTTAACTGATCATTTATTTATGATGCCATAAAAATCCAGATGCTCTTAATTTTGATTGTTAGAAATTTGCTAAAAGGCACCTGAAATTACTTTTCCAGAGTTCCCCTCTTGAGAACTACATTTTAAATTGAAATTTTACTATGGTTCAATAATGGCTGTGCTGAGGGGTTTTGTTGTGTTTTTCAAGCTTATCAATGAATTCAGCCCTTGTGGTCAGTGTAAACTCCTACACAGCTTATTGGAAATTCCAGAATTCTAAGGCAAAATTAAGATTAAGAAAATAGTTTAATAAAAACAGAGAATTAAAAACTTGTAAAAGTTTGTGCTAATGTACTTTGGTGTTTCATGTTTTTCTTAATTATTTTAGAACTGGTACCCAATGACCACTTTCTAACAGGAAAGAACACGATGACCTAATCAAATGTCCTTTGGAGAGTGAGCACTGATAGAAGGAGAACTTCTATCAGTTCTTCCCATGCATGGTTGCTTAATGCATGGGAAATAAACTGAACCTCAAGGATAAAAAAGAGGATGGGGAGACTTTCCTGTTTCTTCTGAAATCTTCCAAAAGATAGACTTTAGACCAAGAACTATGATAATAAGAACCCTTTAGAAAAGTTTTTGAATATGTGACACACTACGATTTTTTGGATATATCAATAAAATATTAATATCTCTTAACAATAAAAGACACTGTGCTTCTTTACAAATAATGCAAGAAAATTAAGATTTAAAGAGTTGCAAACATACTCATTAATAATTTTTAAAACGCAGAGAAATAAGTGCCCCTGAACCCTAAAGTTAATTATGGCAACTTTCAAAGGAAAATGAAGCTTTTCATTCATGGCTATTCTTTGCTATCTATTATATGCTGAGTAAATTACTGTGGGAGGCTTACAACTTTAGAGAAAAGAGAATGGGCCCAGGATGTAAGTGGTAATTATGAATTAAAATGTATTTTCCTGACACTTACGTATCAAAATGAGTACAAAATGGCACAGAAACAATCTTTTTGCCATCTTGTTTCACATCCCCAAGTATCCTTAAACTATCCTTTCCTTCCTTTTATTTCATGTAGCTTCAGATAAGTACTTTCTCTAGTGAGCAAAGAAATAAAGACAGAATCCAGATCTTTGGATGTCACCAGTATTACAACCTCCTGCTTCCAGCCAGATGGTGTGGTATCTACTAGGCAATAACTTATTTTATTCATTTGGCAAGTCTGCCTAAAGACACTAAAATCACTCCAAAAAAATTTTAAAATTATTTTGAACACAGAATTAAGAGGAATTCACACTCCAAAAAAAAAAAAAAAAAGTTCGCATGGTAAAGAACGCGATTAACTACAGCAGTAGGTATATGGTCTTACTTCCTCTAGATTGTATTCATATTTCCTATAACAAAGTACTGGTTTCTGGGGGAAGGAAGCATCCAAGAAGCAAAATTATAAATTCTTTACAAAACGTTAACAGTAAAAAGTAAAAGCTGAATCTTATTCAAAAAGTACTTACTATATGCAGTTCTAGGTAGTCACCCAAGCCTGAAGAACTGTCCACTCGCACCAATACAGCTTCTTTCTGAACAGTGCTAAACCCTATGGCCAGTCTGTCTGCTCGTGTACTGGGTCGGTCATTAGGAGGCCACTTATACGTGATTTGTCCACCACCTTTGCTAAAGATATATGTCGTCCCAGCTGGAAAACAAAAATCAAAACCAATTAGTCCAAATACATCAAGTCTGCACATTAGCAAGTCATGTTATATTGATGTATCAGTAAAGTATCAACTCTACACACAAAACTATGGCAAAGTAAATTATAGATTTCAATCAAATGTGCTCAAGAAAGTGGACCAAGTTGTTTTAAAAGAAATGGAGAGGTAGCTCAGTTTTTAATACACTGATTACATTTACCAGTAGGGGTTTCAGAACAAATAGTAGGTTACTGTGTTTTCCATTGAGTTGGACAAGAATGGAATGTAATGAGGCATTATCTCTTCCTGCCAGTTTTTAAGAAATAGTTTAGTAGAAAACATTGACTGGATGCTTCCAAAAAGCAACAGCAGCACATATCAACTTGGTATTGAAATAGGAGCTGCATGCAGATGTGACAGGGTCATACAGCACAGTGGAGAAAGTCGCAACAAATGTGCTAGGAATCTAACTTTTATGGAAAAAGGATCTACTTACATGTGACAGATAACTAATGGATGAATAGCCACAAGCCCCAGTAGCCATGTCAAGAAAATACAGATAATAGATGTCATCCCTAGAAGTCAGGTTTTGTTTAACAAGCAACATCTAGTAGCTGTCAAACTATTCAGAATCATAAAAAGACCCGCATCCTCTGCCACCCCAAGGTGAATACAAGCCTTATAGCACTGAGAATAATGTCACAGACTCATTCTGTGAGTGTTCAAATTTTACCTTATGGTTGTCTGGTCAGTAAATTATCCAGCTTAAATGAAAAGAGTCTTTTTCAAACAAATTTATTCAGCATTTGATATGGTTTGGCTCTGTGTCCCTACTCAAATCTCACCTGAAATGGTAAACCCCATAAACCCCATATGTTGAGGGCAGGGCCTGGTGGAAGGTGATGGGATCATGGAGCGGCTTTGCCCATGCTGTTCTCATGATAGTGAGTTCTAACAAGATCTGATGGTTTTATAAGTGTTTGACATTTCCTCCTACACACACTTCTGTCTCTCCTGCTGCCTTGTGAAGAAGGTGCCTGCTTCCCCTTCTACCATGATTGTAAGTTTCCTGAGGCCTCCTCAGCCACGCAGAACTGTGAGTCAATTAAACCTCTTTTCTTTATCAATTACCCAGTCTCAGGGAAGTTCTTTATAGCAGTGTGAAAATGGACTAATAGAGCATTTGATGCACTAGTCTTACCTCAATGCATCATTCATTGGCCACCCATTTTGGTTCTATTATTTTGAGGGCCTGAATAGAACCAAAAAAGAAAGAAAAAAGATTGGATTTTCCCTCTGTCTTCTTCTGACTGCTTAAAATGGGACATTGTTGTTTTCCTGCCTTTGCAGCTTCTTGTTCTCATGCCTTCAAACCTGGACTAAAATCTACATAATTGTTTCTCCAGTTGTCAGTCCCATAATCGATACCCCTAGCTTTTCTGGTTCTCTAACTTGCAGACAGCAGATCATATATGATTTGATCATATATACATGATCATACATAATAAGAGAAAATATGAAAACGTAGGCCACAAAACATCTTGTATTTATAGAAAAATAGCTTGTACCAAGAGTAACATTTATGTGTAAAAGTTGTGTGTACAGCAGTATGTTTTCAAGAAAACTATACATTGAATTGCCATGATTATCAAGTTTACCAGTTAAATGGAGTTGACCTACTATCACATTTGTGTACATTTAATTAAACAGCTGACAATATTGATTGTGTGGCCATTTTTGGAAGCAACTCTTCTTTGTTTTCTGTTACAGACATTTCCACAGGCCTTTGAGAAATTCCAAAGACCTCTGCAATATGCCTATTGTACCTGATGCTTAAATAGGCCTTGGTATATAGACCTCTTCCAAGAAACATGTTAGGAGAAAATTGAATGCAAAAGTGATAAACATGAATACTGTTAAAATGCAAAGCTATAGAGGCTGTGCCTTTCTCTATTAATTTTGAGGATACCAATGCATGAAAACAGTTTATCTCTTTCAAGAGAGAAAAGGTAAGCCATATTTCAAAAGCACCAGTCAGTGCACAAAGAAAATTCAGAATATACAGAGTGTAGATCAGAAATCCCAGGGCTTTCCTGAGCCACTTATGTTCTACATCCTCAGAAGCTTCTTCATCATAATCTTTATAGGCAAACACTATTTAAGAAATATTTTTCTGCCTGGTAACTTTTGCAAATGATTAAGTATTAACTTTTCTAGTGAAGCCCATTGTTGATAAAAATAGGACAAGAACATAAAAAAGTGGAGATGGCTTTAAAAGGAGGATGTAGTGGTTATCTCTGAGTGCTGATATTTAATAATTAATTTTTTTCCTTTTTTAAATTGGCTTTGTTCTCTAATGACTATATACATTATGTGAAATAAGACAAATATTCAAAACTAGAGATGCTATTTAATGATATAAAACCACACATATCTAAGAATTCAGATGGTTTAAGAATTATATAAGTGTGAGATAAGCATTATAAAACAACATTGCATAGTAATTTTTAACTTTAAACATCACTTTCACAATTAAAAAAAATCTTATCTACTTATTATGGAACATAGGGCAGACATTACTTCCATGCTATATCTGAGGAAATTTAGTCATAAGGGGATTAACATGCTATCTAAAGTTCCAAACTTGGTTAATTGGCAGAGTTGGTATAAAACCCATATCCTGATACCTATTCCAGTATATATATATATATATATATATATATATATATATATATATATATATGACAGAAATATTTCTGTTATCATAACCAGGCAGTCAAGAAAAAGTTAATTGGATGTCAGTCTGAATTTATCAAGGCCAACTGTTATCATATTCTAATGTCTTATATCCATAAAGTGACATTTGCTCTTCATTATCATATACTTTCTTCTCACCTCACAATACTTTTAAAAAGAGAAAAATAACATCTAAATGTAAAATGACAGCACATTTAATATATGTAGATTAACATTTAGTTGGGTTACACTTCCCAAACCTATGGAACTATGAAAGTTTCTAGCACAATTACAGAACTTGTGGGTAATAATTTGAAGTTTTACACTTTCAGTAAGATAAGTGTCACAATACAAATACCATTACTCAAGATTTGATTTCATCTCAGATTTTAACCTTTTTCAATGACTCTAAAACTTGATGACTAGAATGAGATTAGCTAATCTGTCTTGTTTAGAATGACTTTACAGTTTTTTAGGTTTCACCAAAACAAAGCAAAAAAATCGCAACTACTGTTTGTCAAACATTGCCATTATTTCTAGTTTCCTTTTTTCCCACCAGATATATCCTGAGAGCAGTCTTTCTTAGTTTTTCTTCTGTATGCATGGTAGTGCATTGTATTGTACTCATCAGCACAATTTTATAATAAGCGAGACAATTAGATATCCAGTCCTTCCTCAGCTCTCTTCTACATACTTCTATAAGCACTCTGGATTTTTTTTAAAAAATTAACTTTGCATCAAACTTTACAAAATCTCCTATATTCTTAAAGCCCTCTTTTCACTGAGCTAGAAAATTACTCTCATAATCAAATATAGTGGGTTAGATGGCTTAAAGTTTCAAAATCTACCTCCTTTAACACACATCTTTCTGAACCAAGGACATGATGTACTTACTGAAGCAGAATAGCTTAGAGATTAAGAATGTGAACTCTAGACTCAGAGAGATCTGGGTTCAAATTCCAACTGTGTCATTTACTAGCTATGTGACCTTGGTAGCCATTTATTCTGTATTGGGATTCCTATTTGAAAAAACATGGGTATAGCAACACTATCTTATAGAGCTCTATCAGAATTAAATGAGATATTACAAAGTAACATTTAGTCCATTTCCTAGTATGTGATAAATGCCTAATACATTTTAGAGAAAATAGGTGTCATGTGTGAGGGCAGTTACGTGTGCTGTAAAAATATAAAATAATGAACACTGTAACATTGTTTTATTTTAATATGAAAGCCTTCAGAAAAGTTGGACATATTTCAAAGTTATGTCCAAGTCAAGTGACTTTCAAAAATGACATTCCTACCTTGTAATTTTTATTAATATTTTCAATATTTCGTAGCATGGATTAGGACTTTTATGTAAACTCATTATATCATTATTTATGTTCAGTAATAGTTGACAATGGAAGGAATATTAAATTGTATCACATGGGAGCTTTCATGAGAAAAAGAATATTAGCTCATCACCATAAAACATCTAGCATAGTAAGATTTATAGCATAATGCAAAAAAAAAATCACTTGACCATTAAATAAAGACCAAACTGACCAAAAAACCCTGCCAGCTAGCTTTTTAAAAATTTTATCTTTACAGAAACATGTTTTATTTTACTATATAAGTGAGTTAAATATGCAGTGGCAGTACATCTTAATCACAATTCCAATATAGAGAGGAACATAGAGGAATGTGTCACCTTTATTATTTATGCATGTTTCTATATGGCAAGCACCACCACATCAGTACCATGACTACTAATGGATTTACTGCAAATTAACCTTGACATCCATCAGATCGCTGAATGTATGAATGACTGAAATTTAAAGTGGTTTTCAGCAATCTCCACATTTAAGCTGTGCAGCAAACCTCTATTACTCACTCTAAATTCATTAACAAAGCTGGCTCTATCAGACACAAATTTAGCAATGTCAACATACTTTACACTCCAATAAATGTTTGTAAAAAATATACATGGGCTCCCGTATCTCTTGTTTAAACTGCCTGTGATGTTATAATCAGGGAATATTTTTAGATCTTATTGAACATGCTATTTACATATAGGGCTCTCTCCCCTCCTGTTCTTTCTTGCCAACTGTCCCTTGCCTAAGTGTGCCCACTTCAGCCTCACGTCAATTCTGCAAAGGCTAACATATTCCCTTACATAGACTGAAACTTTCTGAAAAAGAAAACCAATCAGCATGTACAGGTCTGCTCAATTATTGGTTGCTCTGGATCCTTGCTACATGAACAATAATATAATTATCTTCGGAGTAGATTAGCTTCTAACCCATAACATAAGTATATGAATAAAAAGGTTACTTTTTGAAAGCCTATAATTCTTCAAATGTCATCTTGTAGCCAACACGAAACATTCAGGCAATTATGTTTCTATTAATAAATGTAACAGGAATATAACACTTCCTTCAGTGAAAGTTTACAGTAAAAGCCAGGTACCCAGATGAATATTAAAAGTAAAGCATTTGTAAGGGGAACCTTTATTCTTTCTACAACCTTTTCCAGATGCTGTTGTTAATTTGAAATTTTCTGGAGAATTTCTACCTATATGGAGGAATTCTTTGGCTTAAGGTTCATAAAAAGCAAAAGCACAGAGAAGACCACATTGTATGCAAAAAGAGTTTTAGATCAGGGCAACATTTCTAAACTGATGAAACAGAATCTTAACAATCACTAAAACAATAACAAGTAAATACACTTTATTTTCCTTCTGAATTATTGTAAGTTCTTTGTAGAATCATAAGGAATTATTTCTTGAAGCTGAGCACTATAGGTTCCTAATTACTAAAATTTCATATAGGCATATTAAAAATTCAGAAAAAGTGAACATCTTAGGAGAAATTAATGGAATCAAGTAATGAGTTTCTACCTATAATATGTAACCACTTCTTGATTTAAAAATTAATTACAATAATTACTAATATTGAGAAGTAAGACACAGCCCTCAATGTTACCTATGCATGTAAGGGTGCAAAGACAAAGATGCTAGGAAAAGAAAAAGAAAATATGGACTATATATCATAAATTAAGACTTCTGGTGGGAGGGGCAGACAACAGAATTGGCAAATGTGTTATAACTAGCTAAAGAGATTGGAGAATTAGACAGATTTTTACTCACATCTTTGAGAAAGAGAATGGATATGCTCTTTATAAATGAAAGAAGGCAAGAAACATGACATGTCACAGAAATCGTTTAGGCATAGGTCCCATATTCTCAATCAGGTCGAAACAAAAAATGTCCAGAAGAATTTAGATAATTCCCAAATAATGAAAGCTTTATGGAAATAGTTAAGGATGATATTCAAGACAGCAACATAGGTCAACAGATACAAAGTTACAGTTAGATAGGAAGAATGAGTTCTGGTGTTCTGTTGCACAGTAGGGTGACTATGGTTAATATTATTATATTGTAAATTTCAAAATAGCTAGGAGAGAGGATCTGAATGATCTAACAACAAAGAAATGATAAATATATGGATGATGAATATGCTAAACATACCGATTTGATTTTTACACAACATATATATGTATTAAAACATCACTATAAGTGTGTACAATTATAACATGTCAATAAAAACAAAACACAATAAATAAATTTCAAAGAAGAGAACAATGGGAAGTTTGTCATATATAGCAAATTGTATGTTCTGTCAAAACTCTAGACTAAAGCATTTTTTAATTATTAATTTTTTTATTAAATAAAATTACGTTATTAAATTTTAAAAAATACGTTGTTGACTACTTATTAAGTCATATGCAAACTGAGCAAGACAGGGAGACTCAAACTTGTGAGCACACTATTTTCTTGCATTGGAATTTCATGAAACTGATACTGTCTAGGATCACTGTCCACACACTATTCCACCAAACACCAATCATAAATTTGGTTCAAGTTAATCCAAAAGATTCTTGAACTCTTGCAAATCAGACACTGTCATACCTCCAGTATCCAGGAGGACTCATTAGGTGTTAACAATTAATGTTTTCCAAATTTTTAAGGGGATCAGAGGAGGGTGAACCAGCTAGACTCCACGGTAGACATGGGAAGTCTGAAAGCAGAAGAGTATTCCTCTTCAATAAGCCAGCCCATATGAGATTAGGCTCTAGCCCAGCCAAGATACCATTTAAAAAAACAATTGTGTGTGTTTACTCAACAAGAAATTTTAATCAAAATAAAACAATTGAGAAAATGAAATAACTAAAAGTTACTGTGATTCCAATGAGGTCAAGAATCATTTCTCTCAAATATAATTTCAATAGTAATTATGCGCTTCAATAAAAAATGAATTTACCTCTACCTATTGGCCCAAACCTTTTCTCTAATAAAAATGTTTTTCTAATAAATGTTCTATATTTTCTATATTCTCTAATAAAATTGCTATATCTTAGAAAGAAGTATATATTCATAAATACATTTTATCACATTTTGATGTTTATAAAAAGAGTATGGTACATGAAAATAAAGTATTCATTCTTCTAAAAACAAGTGTATACCACTCTAATAAGTGAAATAATTATTTAAAATGTAAATAGATCCATGGCTGACCTATCTTGTCAATATCTTAGACATTCATTCAGAAACACCACCAATAGCAGCAAAGACTGCACACTGGACAATCAAATAGGCACCATTCATATAGAATGAGATGTTAATGATGTTCATTGATGTGGTATAAAACTATGACTCTACATAATCAATGATCAATGATTGATAGAGATTGTGCTGATTTGAATAAGTTATTCTCTTTTTTTTTCTGACATTATAAGGGCATTAACTAACATAGAAAACATTTCTAAGCCTTCCTATCTCTTGATTTGCTGATAAGTGCCAACTGTGTGAAAGGAGCTAAGAATATAAATTCAGAAACAGCCTTTTCTCTTCAGCAGATAGGATCTGTTCATTAAAGGTAAATATTAGGGCAAAATAGTTTGTGTGAGATGTCAGACAAATGGTGGTGTTCTGTTGCACAGTAGGGTTACTATGGTTAATATTATTGTATTGTAAATTTCAAAATGGCTAGAAGAGAGGATTTGAATTTTCTAACCATAAAGAAATGACAAATGTATGTGTATTTGTCAAATATTTGACAAATGTATGTGTATTTGTCAAATATTTGACAAATATATGGTATTCAACCACGTTATCATCTATTTTGGATTTTTAAACCGTTTTTTAAGAAGGTGATAATATTAAAAGCACTGATTAATGAAAACCTTAAGATTATCAGAAAAAAATGATAAGAAAAATCTATGTGTGTGTATGTATTTTCTTTTAGGTCAAAGTCATGTAAATAGATGAATAGTTTGAAATAATGTTCAACCCAATGAACAGTACTTTTAAAAATGTATGCAATAAGTGGTCCACTTAGTGGTATCTTTGCAACATATTTTCTTTTACAATCTACTTATTATTTTCCTGGCAAATGTGTCATTTAGAAGTATCCCCTCCAGGAACAGTTGAGTTCAATAGTTTGAGCTGCCCAGAGAGACAAACTTGTTTTGAGATCAAATTCAAAGTCCTGGGAACTGCTTAAAAGGCTCTTGGTCCAGGTTACCTGGCCGAGTAGAAAAACAAGTAAGTAGTAGAACTTTTGCCAATCAGATTAGAAAAAATTCCATAAAGACAGCAAAGTGATCTAGAATTAAAAATAAAACAAAGCAAAGTAATCCCACAACCAATAATCCTAAGAACATCAAATGCTTATGTCTTCCCTTCCGAAACTAGGCTCCCTCCAGCAGTAGGTGAACTTTATTAAAAAGTCTCTGGCAAGTAACTCAGTAATCAATTTGTATTAAAGCTATAGGCAGCAGGGATAGGAAGAAAAAGAATCACATCATCAGGAACTTTAAGAAAAATCTATTTTGAAGAGCATAACCTAAGTGTGCATGTTCCCAGTAAACTCTTAAAATTATTAGCTGGTCGGTAGAAGTTGTAGTTGCCTAGCAATGTCCTTCAACTTACTTATTTCAAAGGTTAATTGTGAAAATGGCTTTCATTAGGATTCAAGAGTCAAGAATTTTCTTTACTATAATTATGGTCTAAAAAATGTCCAGTTTAAAAAAAAAACTGACATAAACATAGACTTACTGCCGAAATACTCTTGGAGAAAAGTGAGTAAACTTTTCAATTTACAAATAACAAAACTGAGGCGCAGAGAAACCAAGTGTCTTCTCAATGTCAAACAGATGGGTGCAGGCTTGTACTTAACTCTATTCTTAGTGTTTTTTTTTTTCTATACAACAAAAAGCTAAGCTCAAATGACTAATTCTTATTTAGAAAAGTAAATTATAATTCACAAATCAAGGTCTCATTTCAATCATTTTAGAGTTTTTCTAATGATGCTTCCCTAGTCTGATTTGGGGAAAGTTTCTATAATGACACTTAACAGAAATGATTCACTCACATTCTGACATTTTTAGAGTCTATCCTGAATCTTTAAAAGGTGTGAGGTATCTGCAATGCTTTATTGTAAACATCCTCTCCAAACAGCCATCCAAGCCTTTGGCTTATTCTGAAGCTTCTAAATTGTGGACCAAAGACGCAGAAGACAAATTTTCCTTATTATTACCACAGTCACTTTCATTCTACACCAGAAAGGCTTTATGACTTTTTGGCAGTGACACTTCCTTTTGTCCTTAGCAATGGAATTAAATCCTTAATACAAAAGAATAGGTATTTATTTTGAATTATTTGCATCGCATAGTTAAATAGAAGGGACCATGCAAACAATAAAATTTGTAATAATTTTAGGCTAAAACCAGAACCTTAACTTTTGTTTATTTCCTAATCTTAGTTCTACTCATTTATCTTCTTCCTGCCTATCTGCTATACTTAAGTCATTCTTTACCTGACTAGGCCCTCATCATAACCATTTACTAATTATTTTGGACTGGAACAGAAGGGAATATTAGTTTTTGACTCAGAAATTATCTCAGACTAAGCTCTAACTTGATTTACCTAGGCATTCACAAATGCAATACACATTCTCCTCTCAAAGTCACTTTTACTTCTGCTGGTTTAGGCCTCTCTGCTGCACCTTGATTTCTTTTGTCATGCTTTCCACATTCATTCCAGCCAAGGTTAATTCTCGCCTTTCAACATCCACTAACTTATTTTTAATTTTTGAACTATTATAATATATGAGAATTGTCTTTTATTGAAATACCCATTTTAAAAAGTATGCATCCTGAAGAAAGGGATCTTGCTTTAATTCTAGGTGTCCTTATAAAAAATTATGTGCTTTTATTCACTTACTAATTATTAATAATGACCTAATACACTCCTCAAGCTAAGTCAGGACCACTGATTCAACGATGAATACCGTAAGACTCCTGATTCTGAAACAAGTATAGGAAGGATTTATTT
Organism: Pan troglodytes; assembly: GCF_028858775.2. Taxonomy (NCBI): domain Eukaryota; kingdom Metazoa; phylum Chordata; class Mammalia; order Primates; family Hominidae; genus Pan; species Pan troglodytes. The sequence continues at coordinate 72,405,799 of NC_072410.2, read as the reverse complement.
ATGTGATCCACCCCATGCCTACATCCATCAGCATGATGGAGTATCTGCAGCTATATAAGAAATTGGAATGATTTCACCTAATACAACAATCTCAGATAAGGACACAGATTGCCTAAATTATTCTGATAAGAAAAAACATTGTCGACTTATTTATACCTGGGTAAGAAATAAGTATTATGAAGAGTCATGGGACTCCTCAACCTGGTAATGGTGATCACATGAAAAGGAGCACCAGATCTCACAGTTTGCTTGAATAACATAGCCCAAAATTCTGCATATTTTACAGGGAAAAGCTGGATATACCTTGCTAGTCCTCAGGCTTTAATGATTTATTAATACTCAGAGAAATCTGACAGACAGCACCTTAACCAGGTGATCAAAGCTAGCATCACCAGTAATGAGACATATCAAATTCAGGTTCTCCAAATATGGCACACTGAGGACACTGCAACATTCTGTGCTATTTTTGGCAAAAATTCACAGTCTCAGTTTTAGTTTTCCAAAAATGCATAGTCTCAATCTAATCATAAGAAAACATCTAACAAACCCAAATTGAAGGACATTCTAGAAAATAACTGGCAGCACTCATCAAGAGTCGAGGGCAGGAAACAGAGAAAGACTAAGGAACTGTCCTAGATTAGAGAAAACTAAGAAGATATGACAACTTGATGAAATGCAAGATCCTGGCTTTGATAGTGGACCACAGAAGAGGGCATTAGTGGGACAATTGGCAAGGTTTGATTAAGGTCTGACTCTTACTTAATAATACTACATTAATGTTAATTTCCTGGTTTTAATCATTGTACTCTGGATATATGAGATGTTAACATTTGTGGGAGCTAACTGAAGACACAAGAAGACTCTTTTAATTTTTTATAACTTTTTTGTAAATCTAAAATTTCAAAATAATTTTTAAAGATAAATATATTAGTCATGAAGAGCAATTTAGAATCTCTCTCTCTCTTTTTTATTGAGACAGAGTCTCATTCTGTCACATAGGCTGGAGTTCAGTGGCTCAAACATAGCTGATTTGCAGCCTCAAACACCTGGGCTCAAGCAATCCTCCCATCTCAGCCTCCTGAGTAGCTGGGGCTTCAGGCACATGGCCACCATGCTTGGCGAATTTTTAAATATTTTCTTGGAGATAAGGTCTCACTATGTTTCCCAGGTTGGTTTCAAACTTCTGGCCTCAATAGATCTTTCTGCCTTGGCCTCTGTAGTGCTGGGATTCTGGGTGTGAGCTATAGTGTACAGTTTAGAATCCTGAATAAGATTCTTTGCCATGGGAATTCATGCAAGAGAGGTAGCTTGAGAAACACCTACCTCTTGAAATGAAGTAGAGTTTGAGATTTTGTTTGGCTATAAAAACAGGAGAGCATTTAGAGGTGGGCAGAAGACATTTAACTTTTGTTCTACCTAATAAATTTGCTTAACGCAGAGCTCTTTGTAAATAAATCATTATTAAGTCTTTAAAATGAACATATTCTAAAAATGCAAGTTAAAATAGAAATTGCCTAAGTAGAGTGGTCAACTCTGGGATCAGTTCACCCAAAAAGACAGACAACTTATTCATTTATTTAATTCTTTTATCAGAATGTCATTGTAAATATCATTGAAATTCTTATGAAATATTTTCCAGTCTTAAAACCATGTAGATACATAGTTTTAAGTCAGAATACATTTTTCCTGTCTTGTAATTAGAACTTCTTCACATTAGTGTGAGCTAATTCCTTCCCTAAGTTTGGAATCTAAGAGGGAAACTAGTGTAAACAAATACTTGTATGTGTAGAAATTGGCATACGTTTTGGGCTGGGTATGGTGGCTCACACCTGTAATCCCAGCACTTTGGGAGGCCAAGGCAGAAGGATTCCTTGAGGCCAGGAGTTTGAGACTAGCCTGGGCAACATAGCAAGACCCTGTCTTTACAAACTTTTTTTTTTTTTTTTTTAATTAGCTGGGTGTGGTGGCACACATCTGCAGTCCTAGCTACTTGGGAGGCTGAAGTTGGAGGATCACTTGAGCCCAGGAGTTTAAGGCTGCAGTGAGTTGTGATCACATCACTGCATTCCACCCTGGGCAACAAAGTGAGACCCTTTCTTAAAAAAAAAAAAATGAAATATTGTGGTTATGATGAAAAAGATGATCCAAAAGGCAGGGGATGGTGGTAATTATGGAGGAAGGACTCATATCTCTTCTAAGAAAACAAGACAAAAAAATCCTATGATAGATCATTTTTAGATTTCTTGAAAGTTTAAAAACCAGATGGCTTAGAGAGGTGGCAGGGAAAAACTCTAACTTAAATTAATGAGTGGGGCATTTTGACACAAACAAACAAATCAACAAAAAACAATGAGGAGACAACAGCAGAAATATATTGCTGGAGACAGAATACAAAGGCAATAAAATAGTATAATTTAAGAATAAAAACATCTGTACACTCAATAAATACTAATTAAGCATTTACTATGTATAAAGCACCATGCTAGATCCTGATGATGATAAAAAGGTGTGACATAGCTCTGAAATCCAGCTTTTTCTCAACTATCATGACCCATCCAAACACATGTCATTTCTTTCCTTTCTTTTTTTTTTTTTTTTTTTGAGATGGCGTCGCACTCTGTCGTCAAGACTGGAGTGCAATGGTGTGATCTCGGCTCACTGCAAACTCTGCCTCCCGGGTTCAAGCAATTCTCCTGCCTCAGCCTCCCAAGTAGCTGGGATCATAGATACGCGCCACTATGGCTGTCAAATTTTTATATTTTTAGTAGAGATGGGGTTTCACCATGTTGGCCAGGCTTGTCTCAAACTCCTGACCTCAGGTGATCCGCCCGTCTTGGCCACCCAAAGTGTTGGGATTACAGGCGTGAGCCACCGTGCCTGGCCCAGATTTCATTTTTGAATTTCTCTTTAATGTTTCCATTCTTAATACCATCCGCATCAAGTTAAAAATAAATAAATAAGTTTTCTAATAAATACTTTACTGAATGACTTGCTTTACTGACCTGCTACCTTCTTACCTCTTAATTTAAATCTCTTTTACAAATTAACACCAGTTTATTTTTTGAAATAGTATTGCTAATTGCTTCTCTATTCAAAGACCTTCAATGATTAAGTGACTGTCTCCCAAATTAAGAATTTAATTCTTATATAAATGGAAATTCTTATATAAATAGAAAGTCACTTTTTAATATTTTTTTTTTTTAGCGGAAGCTGATGCATTTTTAGATACCACTATGTCTTATCTCTTTGTCTCTTGAATTAAATCTCCAGATAAATACAGAGCTCAAATCACATAGTAGAAATTAGGACTATTCAAGGTCAGTGTTAAAAAGAGATTAGATAGGTTCTAGTATCTTAGTTTATTAAAAATTCTATGAAATGCAAATTACCTTTAACAAGGAGTCACATAAATTCACAAATGTAGAAAAATGTAATATTAATGTCATAAGAAAGACTGCACTTAATAAGTGTCTTGGTGATATTTTGCTATTTATCATAAATTGTGTCATTCTATCTTTATGAGAAATAAAACCATTTCTCATTTTTTTAAAATTTAAATTTAAGTTCCGGGATACATGTGCAGTACATGCAGGTTTATTACATAGGTAAATGTGTGCCATTTACCTATGTAATAGATATTGTATTACATATGTAATTGTATATTTATCACATATTATATATGTAATAAATTTATTACATATTATATATGTAATAAATTTATTACATATTGTATATGTATTACATACATAATTGTATATTGTATTACATATGTAATACAATATGTAATAGATGCACCTATTAGCCCATCACCTAGGTATTGAGCCCCACATGTGTTAGCATTTATCCTGATGCTCTCTCTCCCCCTGGCTCACTGACAGGCACCAGTGTGGTGAGCTCCCCTTCCTGTGTCCATGTGTTCTCATTGTTCAGCTCCCACTTATAACTGAGAACGTGCACTGTTTGGTTTTCTGTTCCTGCATTAGTTTGCTGAGGATAATGGCTTCCAGCTCCATCCATGTCTCTGCAAAGGACACGATCTCAGTCCTTTTTATGGCTACATAGTATTCAATAGTGTAATGTACCACATTTTCTTTATCCGGTCTATCATTGATGGGCATTTGGGGTGGTTCCATGTCTTTGCTGTTGTGAACAGTGCTGCAATTAACCTAAGTGTACGTGTATCTTTATAATAGAATGATTTATTGTTCTTTGGGTATATACCCAGTAGTAGGATTGCTGGGTCAAATGGTATTTCTGGTTCTAGGTCTTTGAGGAATTGCCACACTGTCTTCCACACTGGTTGAACCAATTTACATTCCTACCAACAGTGTAAAAGCATTCCTCTTTCTCCACAGCCTGGCCAGCATCTGCTGTTTCTTGACTCTTCAATAATCACCATTCTGACTGCTGTGCGATAGTATATGATTGTGGTTTTGATTCACATTTCTCTAATGATCAGTGATGTTGAACGTTTTTTCATATGATTGTTGGCAGCATAAATGTTTTCTTTTGACAAATGTCTGTTCATGCCCTTTGCCCAGTTTTTAATGTTTTTTTGTTTGTTTGTTTTTGTAAATTTGTCCAGGTTCCTTGTAGATTCTGGATAACAGACCTTTGTCAGATGGATAGATTGCAAAAGTTTTCTCCTGTTCTGCAGGTTGTCTGTTCACTCTGATGATAGTTTCTTTTGCTGTGCAGAAGCTCTTTAGTTTAATTAGATCCCATTTGTCAATGTTTGCTATTGTTGCCATTTCTTTTTATGTTTTTGTCATGAAATCTTTACCTATGCCTATGTCCTGAATGGTATTGCTTAGATTTTCTTCTAGGGTTTTTATAGTTTTGGGTTTTACATTTAAGTCTTTTTTTTTTTTAACTTTTTTAAAATTTTATATTTTAAATACATTTTGTCCTTTTTTTTTTTTTTTTTTTTTGAGACAGAGTATCCCTCTATTGCCCAGGCTGGAGTGCAGTAGCGTGATCTTGGCTCACTGCAACCTCTGTCTCCTGGGTTCAAGTGATTCTCCTGCCTCAGCCTCCCAAGAAACTGGGAATACAGGCATGTGCCACCACACTCAGCTAATTTTTGTACTTTTAGTAGAGACAGGGTTTTGCCATGTTAGCCAGGCTGGTCTCAAACTCCTGACCTCAGGTGATCCACCCACCTCTGCCTCCCAAAGTGCTGAGATTACAGGTGTGAGCCACCGCGTCCAGCCCATTTATATCTTTAATCCATCTTGAGTTAATTTTTGTATAAGGTGTTAAGTACGGGGTCCAGTTTCCATTTTCTGTATATGGCTAGCCAGTTTTCCCAACACCATTTATTAATTAGGGAATTCTTTCCCCATTGCATCTTTTTGTCAGGTTTGTCGAAGATCAGATGGTTGTAGATGTGCAGTCTTATTTCTGAGATCTCTAAACTGTTCCATTAGTCTATGTGTCTGTGTGTACCATGCTGTTTGGTTACTGTAGCCTTGTAGTATAGTTTAAAGTCAGGTAACATGATGCCTCCAGCTTTATTCTCTTCATTTAGGATTGTCTTAGCTATACAGATTCTTTTTTGGTTCCATATGAATTTTAAAATGGTTTTTTCTAATTCTGTAAAGAATGTCAATGGTAGTTTAATGGGAATAGTATTTAAACTATAAATTGCTTTCGGCAGTATGGCCATTTTCATGATATTGATTCTTCCTATCCATGAGCGTGGAATGCTTTTTCATTTGTTTGTGTCCTTTCTTGTTTCCTTGAGCAATGGTTTGTAGTTTCCCTTGAAGAGGTCCTTCACTTCCCTCTTTAGCTGTATTCCTAGGTATTTTATTGTTTTTGTAGTAATTGTGAATGGGAGTTCATTCATGATTTGACTCTCTCCTTGTCTATTGGTGGTGTATAGGAATGTTTCTGATTTCTGCACATTGATTTTGTATCTTGAGACTTTGCTGAAGTTGTTTATCAGCTTAAGAAGATTTTGGGCTGAGACATGGGGGTTTTCTAAATATAGGATCATGTCGTCTGCAAACAGAGACAGTTTGACTTCCTTTCTTCCTATTTGAATACCCCTTATTTCTTTCTCGTGCTCGTTTGCACTGACCAGAAATTCCAATACAATGTTGATTAGAAGTTGTGAGAGAGGGCATCTTTGTCTTGTGTCAGTTTTCAAGAAGAATTCTTCCAGCTTTTGCCCATTCTGTACAAGATTTGCTGTGCATTTATCATAAATGGCTCTTATGATTTTGAGATATGTTACATTAACACCTAGTTTATTGAGAGTTTTTAACGTAAAGGGATGCTGAATTTTATCAAAAGCTTTTTCTGCGTCTTTTGAGATAATCACATGGTTTTTGTCTTTAGTTCTTTTTATGTGATGAATTACATTTATTGATTTGTGTATGTTGATTTCACCTTGCATCCCAGGGATAAAGCCGACATGATCCTGGTGGATAAGCTTTTTGATGTGCTGCTGCCTTTGGTTTGCCAGTATTTTATTGAGGATTTTTGCATCAGTGTTCATCCAGGATATTGACCTGAAGTTTTCTTTTTTTTGTTGTATCTCTGGTAGGTTTTGATGTCAGGAAAATGCTGGCCCCATAAAATGAGTTAGGGAGAAGTCCCTCCTTTTCAGTTGTTTGGAATCATTTCAGAAGAAATGGTACCAGCTCCCCTTTGTACCTCTAGGAGAATTCAGCTGTAATTCCATCTGGTCCTGGGCTTCTTTTGGTTGGTAGGCTATTTATTACTGCCTTACTTTCAGAACCTGTTTTTGGTCTATTTGGGAATTCAACTTCTCCTGGTTTAGTCTTGGGAGGGTGTATGTGTCCAGGAATTTATCCATATTCTCTAGATTTTCTAGTTTGTTTGCATAGAGGTGTTTATAGTATACTCTGATGGTTGGTTGTATTTCTGTGGGGTCAGTGATGATATCCCCTTCATCATTTTTTATTGTGTCAATTTGATTATTTTCTCTTTTATTTATTAGTCTAGCTATCAGTATATCTGTCTTATTATTTTTTTTCAAAAGACCAGCTCCTGGATTCATTGATTTTTTGAAGAGTTTTTTGTGTCTTTAGCTCCTTCAGTTCTGCTTTGATCTTGGTTATTTCTTGTCTTCTGCTACCTTTTGGGTTTGTTAGCTCTTGGTTCTTTAGTTCTTCTAGTTGTGATGTTAGGGTGTCAATTTGAGCTCTTCCTAGCATTTTTATATGAGTATTTAGTGCTCTAACTTTCCCTCTTAACAATGCTTTAGCTGCATCCCAAAGATTCTGGTACATTGTCTCTTTGTTCATTTCTCAATTTTTTAAGTGGTGGTTTTATGCTTAGTAGAAACAGTAACAGCAAAAGAAATAAAAAAAAATATAACTTTGGTTTGTTTGTTTACTCATTCCTTATCTCAAGCCTACTCCAACAGCCTATGAAGATGGCAGTAAGAGTAAAGTTCAGCCATTTCTGTGATTTATCTATCCACATTTATTTTTTTCGTAGACACTGTCATGCTCTGCTGCTCTGTCACCCATGCTTGAAAGCAGTGGTGTTATCGTGGTTCACTGCAGGCTCGACCTCCTGAACTCAAGAGATCCTCCCACCTCAGCCTCCCAGATAGCTGGGTCTACAGGCGCACACTACCACACTTGGCTAATTTTTGTATTTTTTTGTTGAGATGTGGTTTTGCCATGTTACCTAGGCTAGTCTTGAATTCCTGGGCTCAAGCGATCCACCCACCTTGGCCTACGAAAGTGCTGGTATTACAGGTATAAGTCACCATTCCTGGCTTATCCACATGTTTATAATAACGGTTATAAAAAACAAACAAACAAAAAAACTGGAAAGTTAGGTCACTTACATTGACAAGAAATTGTGGGTATCTGTAAGATTTATAACTCAATGATATAAGATTTTTTAACCCATGAAGTTCTTTGGCCAATTAAATTTAACAAAGGAAATGGATTTTCAAGTGAAAAAGAAAAGAAAGAGGTTCTCTATGGAGAACTTCACATTTTACCACCCATGTGAAGATTATAACTATGTATGAGAGTCATTTTTGAATCACTTATGTTTCATGATTGAAACATAAGAGCACGGATTAAAGTACCAAATCAGACCTGGGGCAGGTAAGTGTCAAATCTTTTTTCTTTTGTATTTGGTTCAAAAAATTCTATCTTCCTAGACTAAAATTACAAGGTGGTTCCAATTTGCATATCAGATCCTTGAGCACTCAGGTCCCCAATCTCAAAATAACCTCACATTTGAAACATACGTCCTTAAGCTCTGAAGTGAAAATGGTGGAGAAAAACCTATAAAACAGAAAGGATAGAACACTCAGAGGTGAAGCAGGCTTCCAACTTAAAAATTCCCAGTTCTAGGGTCATTTTAAAAATTTTAATTCATTTTAAATGGGTTATTGTATTCAAATAAAGTTTGCATGCCATCTGTTTTCAAAGTCATTTAAATTAAGTTTTATGACTCATGAGAAAGAGAGGCCATTTTTAACACATCATAGTCTGCTTATTAATATCAATCACTAATTAAAATTAATTATTAAGAGTGATTCCCTTTGCTCTCAAATCTTCTAGATCATTTATCAAAGAATGACATGACTTTCTCTTCCTTCCTTGGAATACTGAAGTCACAGTCATATGACTTTTGGGTAGATGCTACTGAAATGATGATTTTAGTCAGATGTTTAACAGTAACGCTGTCTAAAAGCTACATTTAACCAAGAGAGCAGTATTTTTGAAACAGCAGGCAGTATAAAACTGCTTTGTGAATATTAACATATTCTAGCAAATTAGTTTGTACTCATTATCATAAGCAATTGCTTACTGTTTAGATGCAGCTCGTATTAAATTGGCAAGCAATTTGCAAGAATTAAAACATAACATGGAGAGCTTTCTGAAAACTCAGCAATATCCTGGGAGAAATGATGCTACTAGGTTCACAGACCATGTACCAAACGTTTTTACCCATTAAACATATTTAGCATTAGAACAATAGTTGGTTGGCTCCATAGGTTTTTAATGTAAGATCATTTTCTAACCGCTGTTTGGACACCATCAACAGAATTTTATATATCAGACATTTAAAGACTTTGTTTTAAAAAGCCTGAGGAGAAAGTAGGAAGGCTTTGTTTTCTAAAAATGAACTAGCTATCAATTTGACTAAATTTTGGTACTTCAATAACCTATTGCATTGTCTTGAGTTACTTTATGCTGCCCAATTTGTCCCTTTCACAAAGTTTCTGTTGTCTTGATCATTCTTTCCATTTATTCCTGAGTTGGATTCTGCTGATGTTTACCCCTATCCACTTTACTTTCTTTAATAACAGAACTTTTGAATGTCAGCTGAGCAGATAGATATCTGCGTCGAGCCTACATTTCCCATTCTCTTTTACAGCTTGAAGGGTCTATTGACTAACTTCTGGCCAATGAGAGATGAGCAAAAATGATGTGTGTTTATTCTAGTTCAGATCCTGAAATGTGTCTGCATTCTCCTGCCCATTTCCCTCTTTCTTGCCTAGTGATGACAAAATTGAATCAGCTGCTTTAGACTTCGAGATGGAAGCCAAAGGTTGAGAACTGTACAATCCTATCCTAGGACGACTGAAATGTGACTATTATGTGAGAAAAAAGAATCTTATACTGTGTTGAGAGATGAGTATTTCTGGGTCTCATATTGACAGCAAAGGGTGTTTATACAGGCTTTGAAAAAAATGACCTAACATTTCCATGTATTTTTTTAACGTCATGAGGCAAGTACATTTGATAGAGAAGCTATTATTATCTCCATTTTATGAATTTAAAAGAGATTAATATTCAAAGAGCTAAAATTATTTGTCCATGGTCACAAAGTAATGTAAAACTTTTTCTATCAAAACCTTCCACAGGAGGCAACTGATAATCTATTACCTTTTTAATAGTAAACTGAGGTTACCTACCCTAATTAATTCTATGGGAGGTCATATGTTTTTATGGATTTCCCCATTCTGCAATTCTTTGCTCCTTAAGAAAACAAAATTTGCAAAACACAGTAAAGGATATTGCTTGTAATATGAAACAAAGTGAAAATAACTGACCCACACAAGCCCCTCAGCTTGAATAGACAGCATTTACTTTAGAAAACTTTTAAATACTTTCTCCACCTTTTGAGATTTAAATCTTCTCCCAGCTTTTTGCCAGATTTACGGCTTGAAAATGTCTTTCTCAAGGGCCTAGGAGTCATCTATTTGAAATGTAATCATCAAGGAAGACAGTGCTCTGTCTCCCAGTATCTGAAAGGGTAAGAGCCTAACCTCTGGAAGTGCCAACGAGTAATTTTTTCTGTACTATACATATAATAGAGGACTAATTAATGGGAAGTTGGATAATAAAGAAAAATGTAATGTATTAAAATCTGTACATCAGCAAAGAAAGATAACTTAAAGAGTATCGTTAAAGTGCTACAGAGTACTGAGAAAAGAGACTATCCAAAAACAAATCTAGTAGCTAGTTTTATGGTTTTTCAAATGATAAAATTAAAATATAAAACAAAAAATTTAAATTTTTTTTTTTTTTTTTTTTTTTTGAGACGGAGTCTCGCTCTGTCGCCCAGGCTGGAGTGCAGTGGCGCGATCTCGGCTCACTGCAAGCTCCGCCTCCCGGGTTCACGCCATTCTCCTGCCTCAGCCTCCCGAGTAGCTGGGACTACAGGCGCCCGCTACCACGCCCGGCTAATTTTTTGTATTTTTAGTAGAGACGGGGTTTCACCGTGTTAGCCAGGATGGTCTCGATCTCCTGACCTCGTGATCCGCCCGCCTCGGCCTCCCAAAGTGCTGGGATTACAGGCGTGAGCCACCGCGCCCGGCCAAAATTTAAATTTTTTATTGATAAAGTATCTGCACAATTTTTTTTTGGTTTCCCAGTGCATATAAAGGTTGTTTATACTATACTGTAGTCTATTTAAGTATGCAACAGCATTATGTCTGAAACAAACAATGTATATACCTTAATTAAAAAATACTTTATTGCTAAATCATCTGAGCCTTTAGCAAGCTGTAATATTTTTGATGGTGGAGGGTCTTGCTTCATTGTTGATGGGTGCTTACTGATTAGGGTGGTGGCTGCTGAAGGTTGAGGTGGCTGTGGCAATTTCTTAAAACAAGACAACAATGCAGTTTGCTGCATCAAATGACTCTACACAAAAGTTTTCTCCATAGCATACAATGCTGTTTGATAGCATTTTAACCACAGTAGACTTCTTTCAAAATTTGAGTCAATCCTCTCAAACCCTGCTGCTGCTTTCTCAACTAAGTTTATGTAATATTCTACATCCATTGTTGTCATTTCAACAATGTTCACAGCATCTTCATCAGGAGTACATTTCATCTCATGAAACCACATTTTTCATTCATCCATGAGAAGCAACTTCTCATTTGTTCAAGTTTTATCATGAGATTGCAGCAATTCAGTCACATCTCCAGGCTTCACTCCTAGTTTTAGTTCTCTTGCTATTTCTACCACATCTGTAGTTACCTCCTCCACTGAAGTCTTGAGCCTGTCAAAGTCATCTATTATGGTTGAAATCAATTTCTTCCAAATTCCTATTAGCACTGATATTTTTACCGTCTTCCCTGAGTCACAGATGTTCTTAATGGCATCTAGAATGGTAAATCCTTTCCAGAAGGTTTTCAATGTACTTTGTCTAGATACATCATAGGAATCACTATCTATGGCAGTTATAACTTTATAAAATGTATTTCTTAAATAAGGCTTGAAAGTTGAAATTACTCCTTCCTTGGGTTATAAAATAGAAGTGTTATCAAGGATAAAATTATATTAATCCCCATGTATATCTCCATCATTGGGTGACAGGTGCATTGTCAATGAGCAGTAATAATTTGAAAAGAATCTCTGTTTCTAAGCAGTAGGTCTCAATATTGGGCTCAAAGTGTTCAGTAAATCATGCTGTAAACAGCATGTCATTCACTCTTTGCTGTTTCATTTATAGAGCACAGGCAAAGCACATTTAGCATAATTATTAAGGACCCTAGGATTTTTAGAATGGTTAATAAGCATTGGCTTCAACTTAAATTCACCAGCTGCATTAGCCCCTAAAAGAGAGTCAGCCTGTCTTTTGCACCTCTGAAAACAGGCGTTGACTTTTCTCCTTTTCAGCTGTGAAAGAAGAAGATACCTACATGGCATCTTCTTCAAAAACTAAATAAGGCTGTTTTGTCTACACTGAAAATCTATTGAGTATAGTCAACTTTATCAAATTTTAGCTAAATTTTTTTTTGATAACTTGCTGCAGCTTCTACATCAGGACTGTTGCTTCAACTGACCTGGAAGGGGAGTAGAAGATGTGCCATTCACTCAGATAGGAAACATCAGAGAAGAAACATGATGCTTAAGTAATATAAGGGGTTTGTTATGTTAGAATTTAGCTACCTTCCTCCAGGTAAGCATACCACATCATCTCTACATTCCTACTTAGCATACTGAAGTGTACATGGAAGACATTTTTTTAGTATCCTGCTAATTAATCAAGTAAATAATTAAGAAGACATCTTCAAATGAAAACTCTGCCCTCTTTTGTAGATTTTTGCCAAACTCAAAGTTATACACACAATTAACTCCTCATCTCTTTTAAAATATTCTCCAAATGTAATATTTAGCTTTCAATAATACCTTTCCATGAAACACACATGAATTGGCTTTATCTGAATATTTGCAGTGTTCCCCTTTTTTCCAAAAATGTTACGAAATCATTTTCTGAAACGGGTTTCACTATACTATATTGTCCCAGGATGTCATTTGCATGTTTACTATTTGGTTTTCTAAATACATTTATCGGTACAAGTTATTGTACTTAGTTGATCTGCTTCCTCTACTCATCAAGGTGGTTTATCATTTGTGGTGCATAGGTGAGCAATAGGATCTAGTGTAATGCGGGCTTAGGTTCAAACCCTTGCATGTATAGATGAAATTGGGTTATCTGCACTTCTTGTACCTTTCAATAGTGGGAGGAGAGAAGGAAATCCATCACTACTGGAAAATATGCTCTGTACTCTATCAACTCTGTTGACCCTCAGCATAAAATATTTTAAAGCATTTCCCTAACAAACAACTCTAGTTAGACAATCTGTATCATAACCACTACTTTTATCTATGAGACCCCTCTGTCTCTTAGAACATAGTGGTCATGGGTACTAGTAGCCCATATGATGCCTTTAGGAAAATAGAAAAAAAGCAAATCTCCAAAACCCTCTACTTCTGCCTATTGAAAATTTTCATGATTTTTGTCAGAACAAGACATTTGCTTGATATTTCCTAGAAAATTGTCATATTAAATATGCAACTCCATTGTGAAAACAGTATAAATGGTGCCACCTTAACAAGTGTACAACTTGCACAAACATCCATGGCATCCTTTTAGTAAGATGTAGGAAATGATTAGGTTTTGGGTTAAGATGGAGACTCAACACATTTGGACCCTGTTGTTCTATTGGAATACAACCACACTCCTCAGTGGGAGAAAATGCAAGAGACACACAAAAGAACCATAATTCCTATTCAATCACTTTTTTTAATGCAAAGCAAACACCAATGACAAAAGAAGTTCAAGCTTTTTTTTTTTTTGAAAGAAGCCGTCTTACAGAGTTGAAATAAGATTAGTCACAGACCTAACCTGTAGAAATGAAATTTCTGAAAAGGAAGACAGTATCAGAGCAGTGTTAATCCAAGATGTATGAAGAACTAAACCATAGCAGCTTAAGCCATATATTTGAAGCACAGATTTCAGCAAGACAAAACTGTGACTTGAAAAACGAGACACTCAAAATCCTCAGGAGATCAGTCTCTTCTGTTCCTGTACGGCTCCTCCAAAGTACAGATTCAATTTTGAGTCAGGTTAAATTGGGGGCTGAAGTGGGAATATATGGTTAATGAATTTTGTACAGTCTTCCTTCTTTTCAATTGAAAAAGAACAGAGAAAAAAAATCCCTCAAAAAGACTTCATGGGTTTTACTCTTTCCAACATTTCCCCCCAGATTGATTTCAGATCATGTAGAGACAACCAGACTGCTAATTAAACTATTAACTCTTTCTTCTAAATTGCAAATCTTTGAGCATTTATACTGTAGAAGCCACCTCACTAACTCTGAAGCCCCGAGGAATATAGACTTTCCATAGATTGGGAGGGAAATAACATACACATTACCCTAGGCCAAATTTGACCCTGAAAATGAAGTCATATGCACTAACTCTCAAAATATTTAATGATTTTTCCCAGACTTTCCTTAACAAGTGTATATAACAAGGAAAGCCTCTAAGGTACGCTCACAGAGATTCATTTTCTCCTGGAGTTAAATTGAAAGGTGACACAATGAAAGCTCTGTTATGATTCTTTTGAAAGCAGCAAGATTATGTTCTCAGCCAATGTATAGCTGACACAGAATAAAGTGTTGGCCAAAACAGAGGAAATGTGCTGAAGTCCAAAGCCTCCACAGACTTAAGTCACAAGACATAAATATACTTATGGAACTCTAATGCCCTAGGTTATTGTATAAAAGTGATATGTGTGTTAAATTTTTAAATAAACCAACTAAAACAGTGTAGCAAATTCAGCTCCAAAATAGATTCCTTTAATTTTGAAAGATATGTTAACAATATAGAAATATGTAAAAATACTATTTCTTTTACATAAAGTGAATTCTTTACCTCTTCCATCAGAGCAGTGTCTACACTCTAAATTCATTAATAAATTCTCCTTGTCCTATGTGAAAATGAGTAAAAAATAAGATTGCAAATGTGGAAGTTTTCAACCTTGAATCAGGAAACTATAGATCTAGTCCTAATTCCTTGCTTTGTGACTTTGTCAAAGTTATTGAAACTATACAATAATCCTCATTTTCTTCTTCTGAAAATAAAGGAGTTTTTCCAGGTAATTTATATGGGCATCTCCAGCTCTATTCTGAGTTTAAAATGTCACTCCACCAAAGCTGGCGTTAACCTTGAACTTGATTCCAGAGTACACTGAGCATGAAGTAGAAAGTTAAATTTATCAGTGAGGCAATTCAGCAGACAACATGCAATGACTTCTTTGGTTTATATTTATTTCATTCTTATTTGACTTTCAACAAAATTGCACAGAATGTTTTCTGTATTTTATGGCTGTGAAACAACACAGTAGAGGACATTTTATTTTGCCTAGCAATTCTTTCTATGATTAAAATTAAGACATAAATACAGAAGAATTGAATAGTGTATGGGATAAGCATTGCTAGCAGTTAACTTTTTAATTTTCTAAAATCATATACCCTACATGACTGTTCTAGCAACTCCACCCAAAATCAATATAATACAAAATCCATAGAAATAGTAGTCTAAAACCAGCTCCAGGTTTATTAGAACCTAGTTATGTAATTACTGAGGTCTTCTCTTTTTAAATCTATAATTACTACTGTTACACTAAAAAGGTTGGGTTAAATGTTATTAGGCAAAACCACCCTGGCTGATTTGTTTTGTGAATACATGTTAAGATAATTCCTGCTTAGAAGAACAGAATCATTCCAAGCTGAAATTCTTATGAGCCTTAGTAGGTTCTATTGTCATAAATATGACTCAGATCCAGAAAGGGATTCATTACCCTATTCTAGCAGTCAATTTCAGTTGTGAAAATATAAGGAAAAGTCAAAGCATATTCTCTACAGATGTAGCTGCAGTGGTGTCATTTTCCTCCATGCTTCTGGTTGAGAAAAACCAGGCATCGTCTCAATGGTCCACAGATTATTAATTCCCATTGTAAGATAATCCTGCCAATGTTCACCAAAATTATAGCCATTTCTTCTTTTGCATGTGTTCTTATGTGTTGGAGTTTTTGGCAAAGAATTTAAAGTCCTTCATAGATACCCAGTTAAATAATCCTATTACTCATTCCCTGGTAGATTAATACCTTTTGAAATGCCCTTAGACCTTTCACATCATGGAATAGAAACTCATGTTTTCTTCTGAGTTACATGACAGTACTCCACACACTGGCTGAATTTTGTCTATCATCTCAATTTTGTCACATACAAAATTCACACACTGGCTGAATTTTGTCTATCATCTCACTTTTTCTTTAAAGCACTAATTGGAGACTACATGGCAAGGTGATGATCATTTTTACCAAGAGGAAAACACACACACACACACACACACACACACAGACATACACAAACAGCAAATGACCTGTTCAGTGTCATAAAGTTGGTGAGCAGGAGGAACACATAGGTGTTCCTTCTGTTATTTATTCCTCAGATTTGAAAGTTCTGCCCTTCATATAACTGTCCCATACTGAAGCAGTAGAACCAATGTACTTATGGTAAGGTGGCACTGTGTGTACTCTCAACAAATGTTAATTAAATGGACTTAGGGCAATCTCCCCTCTCACCTATTTGAGAGGTCCAAATGACACAAATTATTATTTTTATATAGGTAGCTATTAGGTCTTCAAACACATATGAACAATTCTGATTGGGATCATTCATATGTTATATATAACAAATAGGCTTAATTACAGTTGGTCATTAAATAATATATCTACTGCAGAAATTGTGGGAAGTACAAAATTAAAAACATAGGGACTTAAAACAGGTGAGAAAATTTTTAAGTGATTTGACCACTGAAGGTGAAGGAAAATAAATAAAGAGAAGAATAAAAACAATAAGAACAATAACATTGGTTCAAGAAATCAGAGTATGCATCCTTTTAGAGGTCTCCAAGCTGTCTTTGCCTTCCATCTTAACACCTAGTTCAATAACACGCCTGTTTAGAGGGTGGCAGCTATATTCAAAGGAGTCAACATAACTTTGTATCACTCTATTGATTGGCTATTTGGCTTGGGACCAGCACAGACCAGAATTGGTCTAGAGGTTGCTCTCTTGCTTTGGAGATCATTTAGCAAGTGACATCGTGTGAAATCAACGGCCTGTTACTGCTTTCATCATTCTCAAGTTCAGTATCATAAGGGTCCTTAAGATTTAATGAACCTAGTCTGTTGAGTGAAGCTTTCAACCTGCTATATTTCTTCTAACATACCAAAATGGCTTGTATGGGAAATGATTACTATCTTATGCCGTAGGACTGTGCAATCTAAGACTTACCAATTAAGGATAATACGGCAGTAAGATAAACATTTAAATTACTTTTTCAATAAGATGTGTATTTATATATTTTCCTTAAAGAAAAACAGTGAAACAGCTCTCTACTGGCTAAAAAAAAAGAAACAAAGAAATTCAGTCACAATTGAACGCACACATACGCACATAGAAACAGAATAGATAACATTGTAGAACAGTCGCTAGGTCTCTGGAGATTCATTAACATTTCCTATCCAAGGAAACTAGCCATTCATTTCTTCTAAAACAGAAAGCATTTTCAAAGCCATATCCATGTACAGGTAAACGACAAAGCAATCATTTTGAAAGAAGGTAAATTACGGTCAGATGGGTAGAGAAACAAGGAGGAAATGTCAGACATTCTCATCCGCAGAAAGAGGCAACAAACAGCAAAATATATATCATATATATGTTAAATATATGTATTATATATCTATGTATAATAAATCAATGCAAGAGGTGAATGAGAAGTAGGCTGTCATGTTCTCCAGCACAAGGATGATCTCCCTAACTGGTACAATGAAATGAAGAAACTCCCCCAGAACATTATAACACAGTTATATGTCAATTTTCTTAACAGATTTTTGAGTGTTCTGTACACACGGCAGGAAGAACATTGTGGAAACATTTCAGTAAAGAGTTATAATCTAGGCCTCTGTCTTTTGGAGACAAGAAGTGGGAACAAGACCATGAGTCTCATATCAAGACCACACATCTATTTTCTTTGGAATAATGTCATCACTAGGACCAGCAGAAGCTTGACTAATCACATGTGAAATTAAGTCAGGGGTCCTAGATTTTTTCAAGAAAACAACAACAACAAAATAGGAGTTTAAAATAATTGATGGGTATAGCACCCAAAGCATTAATTACATGTAGAAAGGTTTTTAAAAGAAAACCTTTAAAATTTCCAGATGCCAGAAAATTCTTTTTTTCCAAAAACATTTGATATGGGAGTTTAACATTATCATATGAAGAAGTATAGAAACTTCTCCATTTCTGGGGGACTTTTCATAGAGATAGGCCAACTCACCAATTCTAGGTTTCCTCATGGTGGGAATATATTTGCTTATTGGTAAAAAAGTCTTGGGCAAGGACAACAAACATCGAAAAAAAAAAATGTATTCTCTGATCTGATCTTGAATTCCCAGAAACAAGCAACTTTCTGTTAATTAATCCTAGCAAGGCCAGAGACTCAGGAAAGGGCAGCTCTTTTCTACGTGAGATTAAACCTCTCTCTACATATATTATAGGTGCACCATCAGAAGAGACTGGTCTAAGGGCTTATCTTAAAGAGCGGAGAGTAACTGCAATGCCAATCTCTCCAACAAAAGTGCTACTGTGATTACATCATGACACTATAAAGACCTGGATAAGTGTTACTGTATTACCACATGAGTTACTAGTTCCTGGACAGAATGCCCAAGACTGTTTCTGATTCATTTTTGTGAAACTACTTCCAATAGCAATGAACAAAGAAGAAAAATACAGAAACCAAAAGCAAGACATAGCACAATTCTTCAGGTACCAATTTACTTTATCAAGTTTTCACCTTATAAAAACAGAGGTGATATTTGGACACAAGACCAGAAAAAGTCATCTTCCGAGCATATGTCCTCCTCACCACACTCATTCACACTTAAGCAAATACATTTCACCCAGGGTTCTTGGAAGCCAGCATTCCACATTTAGAAATAATTTCTTTGGCTTAAAGATTGGCTATTCTTACATCTTCAAAGGCAAGAGAGGAGCAAGTTAAAGCTAGAAAAATGGTCATACAAAGATAGAGGTTTGAGGACCAATTTTTTATTTTATTTATTTCTTTGTTATTATTATTATTATTATTATTATTATTATTATTATTTTTTGAGATAGAGTCTCACTCTGTTGCCCAGGCTGGAGTGCAGTGGCATGATCTTGGCTCACTGCAACTTCTGCCTTCTGGGTTCAACCAACTCCCCTGCCTCAGCCTCCCGAGTAGCTGGGATTAAGGCGTGCACCACCACGCCCGGGTAATTTTTGTAGTTTCAGTAGAGACAGGGTTTCACCATGTTGGCCGGGCTGGTCTTGAACGCCTGACCTAAGGTGATCCACCTGCCTTGGCCTCCCAAAATGCTGGGATTACAGGTGTGAGCCACCACTCCTGGCTGAGGATCAATTTTGAGATCACTTGACTCCAGTTTTTCCAAGAACCACCCTGAAATGGACAGTGTGAATTCAACATAACTAAATAAATATTATATATTATATCTATAAATGTATATATAATGTATATAAATTTTAATATATGCATATTTTATTATAATTATATATTATGATATAACTCTATAATATATATAATTTTTATATATTTAGTTACATATAAAATATATTTATATATGTATATAAATATATACACACACACACACACACACACACACATATATTTTCTTTCTAGAAGAACTAAGGTAAAGTTGCGTTTGAAAATGGTAATAAGAGTGTGTGGCCAGAAAGAAGGAAGCAGCAAGTTAGTTGTCAATAACACTGGCCAAGGCAAACTCTGACCCTGTCTACTTTCCAGCTTTTGTCTTTCCTCGATACTGCTTTGCCTAACGGACTCTTCCTTGGCATTAATGACTCCGCTGTGAAGAAGGATGGTTTCTAGTTTAGTGACACAAAAAGATATGTTTGGTATTTAAGAAAGCATAAAGGGAGCATAGCTCCATTCACCTATGTCAAAATTACTTGGATAAATAAGTATAGAAAACATTAGTTATTCTTCTTTATTATAGAAAATGGATAAAACTAAAACTCAACTTCATCTCTGTGTACAGATAGCATAGCTACCTAGGGAATTAATTATTTAATTTGTGCACATCTTATGATCATGTCTCTGAAAAGAACTGCCAGAGCAATCCCTTGTATAGGTTACTGTGATTCTGTTTTTCTGAGGCTAATGTGCTCTGTGAGGTTGACAGAAAAGAAATAATAATCAGTTATTTCTTTGTTTAACTGGAGAGGCAGATGAATAAAGCATATAAGAAAGGTACAAGGAAAAGCAGCTTAAATATAAATACAAGCTAGTCCCATTTCTGACTTTGTGTCTACCTTTGACCAATGGTGAATGAATTTCCTTGTCACTGTTTCTGCATTTTGAAGAAAGTAAACTGTATTCATATTTTTTCTCAGAAATATTATGTTAAATGTATTAGTGTATGTCCTTGATAAACAAAATGTAAAACTCAGAAGAAGAATAATGTTTATGGTACATATATTTCTTCAAAGTAAGAAAGAACTATTCATTTCAATAATGCCACAATTGAAAATTGAGCCATAAACACCCTGAAGGGCCCCAAAGTTGAAAACAAAAATGAATAAGACTACCAACTTTTTAACTTTTTCAGAAGGATGAAGCTGCTTGCGTTCTTTGGGGAGCAAATGTTAGGCTTTTTTCCTATTTAAATTACCACAACATTGTCACGATCTGACATTCGATTTATAACAACTAATCAAGAAATATTTACCTAATGCCCATAGCATATGAGGTATTATAGGGAACGAAAATCTTACACACTGGATATTTAAGACCCCTATTGAGGGTAAGCCAAATTAGAAGTTAACTGTTGTATAAATAATGCTCACATTTTAAAAGCACTTTACGATTTTCAAAATATGTTTCACATTGGTCACTTCATTTAACAGACATTATCTTATTTGAATTCCAAGAAGAGAGAGATCCAGAGGTGGAAGTGATTAAAAAAAAAAAATCTGTGAATTTAAGGCCAGGCACAGCGGCTCACACCTGTAATCCTAGCAATTTGGGAGGCCGAGGCAGGTGGATTGCCTGAGCTCAGGAGTTTGCGACCAGCCTGGGTAACATGGCGAAACCTCGTCTCTACCAAAATACAAAAAATCAGCTGGGTGTGGTAACGTGCACTTGTAAACCCAGCTACTTGGGAGGCTGAGGCACAAGATTTGCTTGAACCCGGAAGGCAGAGGTTGCAGTGAGCAGAGATTGTGCCACTTCACTTCAGCATGGGTGACAGTGAGACTCTATCTCAAAATAATAAAATAAAAATAAAATAAAATTCTGTGAATTTAAACCTGAGCTGGCATTTGAAAAAAGAGTTGGGCTTGAATAAGAAAGAGAAGAAGCCAATTATGACTGAAAATTGCTTTGTTCTTTAATTTTCATAAACACATAATTTACTAGTTCCTTAAGTACACAAATATACGCTTTCTTATTATCCTACTTAGGCTTAGTACTACACCCAACAGTGACCTGGGGAGCACATACTGAATTAACCAATAGGGAGGATTTGTCCTTCTGTATCTATTTTGATCATTAACAGGACACTTTACAAAGTAACTGGGGAGTTCAGAGTATAGCTCATGGCTATGGAATATAATTGCGCTCACAGACTCAGGGAGTCAATCCCTTCACTTAAGGTTCATTAGCCTGGGTTCCAAGGATCCCAGGGGGCGATTCCTTCCTTTTCTGAATCCCCATAGCACACATCACCCAGACAATGTCTGTAGAACAACTTTAGCACTTCAAATGAAATATTGTCTGTGAGATCTTTGCTTTTCAATTGATTCGTGTTATCTTTGTCTTACCTCCCAATTAATCTCCAGAGCTCCTTGCAGATAGGAACTATGTCATCCAGATTCTTTATCTAGGCCACATAGCTTCTAGCCAATTACTTGACAAAGCCTAGGTGCATAACCAATGTCTTCCTTGTGCCTCTGAGTTGCAAACGCAGTTGTATATCTACGTTAATGAAACGATGCTTCATGCCTGTATTTTAAAAACTGATGCCTAGACAGGTGAGTAATGCCAAGCAGACTATGCAAGCTCTTGTGGTTTCTGATTATCAGATAAGAGTCGCTTAATTTGGTAATTGTGACATTGTAGATATGGAAAGTATAGTAAAAGCCAACTAGTGCAGAACCCTCATTTTTTACATGGGGAAACAGACTTAGAGAGGGAAAGTGCCTTGCCTAAGATCACAACTAATATTGTGCAAGAATCTGTTGTGGGCTCAGCATATGGTAGGCAATTATTTCAATGAACAAAGAAGTACCAGATGTGGGTCACATGGTCCCCTGGCACTCCAGCTGAGAAGGCAACTTGGTGTTATTTCTATGAGTCCTTGCAGGTGTGGAATACTGTATACTCTTCCCTTTGCTGTATTGTTTCTGCCAAAATAATTGTATTTTGTATCTGTATTTTCACTTAAATATAAAAGCAGTTAAAAGATAGTATGCACTGTATCTCCCAACTTTGTATTTAAGTCCATGATTACGTCTACGTATTTACATAGATTCCTTTTCAAAATACTTACAAGGCATGCACCAAAATAATAACAGATTATATCTGGCCAATGGAATTCTTGGTGACTTTAATCTGACTTTTTAAACATGTCAACATATCTCCAATATTGTCATGAATATATAAACAAACATTAATTTTATAGCTAGAAGGTAAGTCCAGTAAAAATATGTTTTTAAAAAGAAAGACACTACTTCTACACCTGCCAAAAGCCTGCCGTTTTGCAAACTAGTCGAGTTTTCTAATGATATATAAATTAGCGCAATTTTGAAAATGTAAATATCCATTATTGTGTTACAAAAAACAACTTTTGGGATGTGGGAAGCAGAGGTTCTGCTAACATAGAGTTTAACACTGAGCCTTAAAGAGGGGGAAAGGTCTAATTTGGGAAAAGACTCGTTCCTTAAATTTTACTCTAGTTTTTCTTTCTATTTCCCTCCATAAGGAATTTATAAACTCAGACTTTAAATTCCATTATTTGGACTTACAAAAAGCACATTCTGTTAAAACAAAATTAAATTAAATTAAATTAAAAAGCCCTATCTGCATGATAAGTATCCCCTCCGTTTCTGACCAAAGTCTCACAGAACTTCCCCCATTATGTGTTGAAGGAAATTTGTATTTCAAGGTACAAATGAGAATGACTTCAAAACCATGTGGGAGAATCCCAGATGCATTATATATATTAAGTGGGTGTGGTGATAAAAAAGATTAGGGGTTAAATAAAATGGTTGGTGGTCACCATGAGCCTCTTATTTTGTATTACTAAAATTCAACCTACCATTATTTGTAACATGAGTGTGGGGAAAGTAAATTGTGAATTGCAGACTATTTTGTATACATATGAAACTTCAATAATTATAGATCCACTAGCTAGACTGAGAAACACTAAGTACTTCTAGAAAATATTGAGCGTTGTGAGAATTTGCTTACCTTAAGTAGTATTACTATTTGTATTTGGAGTCCTCTAAACTATGCAAAAGGATTTAAAATTGGAGATCTTTACTAATTAAATTGTTTATTCATCCTTTCTCCAGCAAAATAAAAGGTATGTCTCAGCTCAATATATTTCAGAGCTATCAGAATTTTGAATTCTAAAACAGATTTTCCCCATTATACATACAGTTTACCGACACCGTGAACGTATAACGTACAAGCAAATTATATATTTATATGTAAAATGCATATAGATATAGTGTTTTTTTTTTTTTTTTTGAAACAGAGTCTCATTTGTTGCCCAGGCTGGAGTGCAGTGGTGCGATCTCAGCTCACTGCAACCTCCACCTCCCGGGTTCAAGCAATTCTCCTGCCTTAGCCTACCAAGTAGCTGCGGCTACACCACACCTGGCTAATTGTTGTATTTTTAGTAGAGACGGGTTTTCACCACGTTGGCCAGGCTGGTGGCGAACTCCTAACCTCAAATGATTCACCTGCTTTGGCCTCCCAAAGTGCTGGGATTACAGGCATGAGCCACTATGCCCAGCCATAGACAGATATAGGTTTTTGAATAATTGTCTTTCAAATACTCATGCCATTTATGTGTATGTATGCAATTATATGCACAACTGCATACTTACAATGATATAACATATATGAAAACAATTCAGAATACTAAAAAGTGTTACTCATAAGTAATATAGTAAAGTAGTGTGAACACTACTGGACAATATTGACACAAAACACAAAAATGCAGTATTTCACATTAGCTTTTAGGCTACCTGATTGAAATGACCTTTTAAAACTCTTGTGGAGTCTGATAATTGAACTTAGCTACCAATAATGGAAAGTATCATGATTTAAAGAGGACAGAATGTTGTATTTTGTCTACAAGAAAAAATATATTTTCTGTCTGCAGAGGAGTATAATTAAGATTTAGTAGAGGAAAAACCAGTGATAATTGTCATATTCCTCTCTTTCACTCTCAGCATCCAAATGATCACTCAAAATGGTCATTTTTTAAATTGGTGCAGTGCAACTAACAGCTATTTTAGGAGTGGTTATTTCCATAAAATTCTATTCTATTTTCTTCAGTCTTACTGAAAATGGTGCTTTCTGTCTAAACCATCAAGGTGTTAAAACATATTAGGACAAGTTGAAACCCAATGAGAGCAAGTGACACATTTTAACAAGATTTTATAGGTCACTGTCTTGCAAAAACGTAACTCAAAGTACATTTATGGGCACACAGGAAAATTTTAACAACTGAGAAACCTATTCATAAATCTTGTACTTATTTTAAATTACTTTATTAGATTATATACATGACTGGCATTGCTAAAAAATGTAAACTTGCCTATTTTGGTGAATAACAGTACAATAATGGTACTTTCCTTTTCCTTCATAAACAAAATTTTTTAAAAAGACAAGAGAAAAAAATCAAATAAAACTAAAGAACAACCAATCTATAAAGAAGTATTTCCTATGGACTGCACTGAAACTTGGACCTAGGTAAAGGACGAAGCACTAGGTGAAAAGCCACCCTAGAGGTAATGGACTATGCAGTCTGAGTTCCTCCAAGGGGGGGGTCACACAATCCCAAGGATTGACTTAATATTTACATACAGAACTCAAAGTGCTTGGAATTGGGGAAATGGGTGTGAGGACAAATTGCAGGAGGGTCCCTGACCTTGGGGAGCAGGTCTGACTCAGAGAACACACAGGCTGGCTGTTTTGCATGAAATAGATGATGATTTAGCAATGTGGTGGAGAAAACATAAAAAACAAGAAGTTCTGTAACTCTCCATTTTGGTCAACCAAAGAGAAGTACATTCTATCACCACAGGTCAGACCTATGACACCAGTTCACTATAGACCTACCATCTGCAAGTGGAGACAGCCACAGGAAAAGGTGTTTTGGTAAGGGTGGAGAAAGAGACAGTAGGAGAAACGTAGCTGACTGCTTCTTTAGTTTACCACTGCTATATTAGCATTCAATAAAACTTGATACTGAAAACAACAGCTCCCATTGAACAACTGGAGGTAGAAAAAAGTAATAAATCAACGTGACAAAAAGTGGCAAATAGAAAATAAATACCAAAAATTTTTCCAAGATTTAGCTAGAAAATATGGAGAATCTAGTTTCAATGAAGTCAAAAGAAAACACAGATTCTCTGAAACAAGAGTCTGAAGAAGAGATGAAGAAAGTAAAAGTAGACTAAAAGCAGGAAAAAATGGAAGAGTAAATAAAACTATGGCATAAATAAAATCCACTCCAACAGTTAATTCTTCCTCTTTCAATAGAGGCTCAATAGATACAGCATAAAGTGATAATCTCCCCAAAAGGGAACTTAAATATACAAATTACAATAAATAAAAGGAAGGATCATAAATTTTCCAGATTTAGAATAAAACTGAAAAAACACACAGATTGCCACATAAACACATTCTAAAAATGCATGCTACTTATTAAAAGAGAAATTTAAAAAGAAATGCTTAATGAAAAAAATGAATTTCTGTAATACATAAAGAATTTTTACAACCAATAAGATAAAACCCAAAAATTCAATTAAAAACGGGGCAAGTCTGCATAGGAAGTTCATGAATTTAAGAAATTGAAGAAACATCTTAAAAAACATATAAAAATTTTAAAAGAAGTGGCTCTAAACATACAAAAACATGTCCAACCACCTAGTAAAGAAAGATCAATGAAAACAACATTGAGGTACCATTGGCAAATATCGAAAAGATTGACAGAGAGCGTTGGGCAACTTTCAACACTGTTCAAAGGAAGGGAAGTTTGGATTCAAATACATTGGAGGAAAATTTGGCAATCTATCAAAATGAAAACTGCACAACATTTTCCCCCCAATAATTACATTTTTAGGACTTTATCATACAAATGAACTGAAACCTGTTTATATAAATAGCCAGTTTAATTAGGCCAAACCTGCATTAAAGTTAGTTCTCAAATGAGTTAAACAGTTTCCATTTTCCACTTTCTTTTATTTGTCTATGTCTTAACCCAAAACTCATGCAAAATTTTCCAGCATGATCTCTCCCCAAAATGTGAGTAGATGAAAGATCTGGATGGTTTGTGTTTTTGATTGCTATTGGTAAATCAGAAATTTTTTAACTTTAATGTGCAAATCTCATTTTTACAGTCCCTTATTAAATTTAAATTTGGTATAAATTGAAGGAGCTCACTATATTTAAAATAACAATAGAATTGAAAACCTGAGATAGGAAGGGCCTGATACATCTTAAGAAAAATTTAGTCAAGTATAGCCTTAATATTTATATACACAACCCAAAGTCCATGTTAATGCCACTTGGTATTACTATATAAAAGAGATTATTATTTATGCAGCCAAAAAACATATGAAAAAAAGCTCATCATTACTGCTTATTAGAGAAATGCAAATCAAAACCACAATGACATACCATCTCATGTCAGTTAGAATGGCGATCATTAAAAAGTCAGGAAACAACAGATGCTGGAGAGGATGTGTAGACACGGGAAGGCTTTTATACTGTGGGTGGGAGTGTAAATTAGTTCAGCCATTGTGGAAGACAGTGTGGCTATTCCTCAAGGATCGAGATCTAGAAATACCATTTGACCCAGCAATCCCATTACTGGGTATATACCCAAAGGATTATAAGTCATTCTACTATGAGGACACATGCACATGTATGTTTATTGCGACACGATTTACAATAGCAAAGACTTGGCACCAACCGAAATGTCCATCAATGACAGACTGGATAAAGAAGATGTGGCACATATACACCATGGAATACTATGCAGCCATAAAAAAAGATGAGTTCATGCCCTTTACAGGGACATGGATGAAGGTGGAAACCGTCATTCTCAGCTAACTAACATCATTCTCAGCTAACTAACACAGGAACAGGAAACCAAACACTGCATGTTCTCACTCTTAAGTGGGATTGAACAATGAGAACACATGGACACAGGGAGGGGAACATCACCCACCAGGGCCTGCCGGGGGTTGGGGGGCTACGGGAGGGATAGCATTAGGAGAAGTACCTAATGCATGCGGGGCTTAAAACCTAGATGATGGGTTGATGCATGCAGCAAATCACCATGGCACGTGTATACCTATGTAACAAACCTGCACATTCTGCACATGTATCCCAGAACTTAGAGTATAATTTAAAAAAAACAGATTATTGCGGAGACTGAAAAAGAGATAAAAGGAAG
Source organism: Pan troglodytes (assembly GCF_028858775.2). Taxonomy (NCBI): domain Eukaryota; kingdom Metazoa; phylum Chordata; class Mammalia; order Primates; family Hominidae; genus Pan; species Pan troglodytes. The sequence goes on along the minus strand of NC_072410.2, from coordinate 72,378,205 downwards.
AAAAATAAACTAAAATCTGTAAAAATAGACATCACTTTTCAATATAAAATGTATCTCAAACTTTCTGAAGATATTGCCTCCATTTTTTAATCTCTAAAATGAGCATAGGCTGGCTGCCAAAGTCCACAATGTAAATGTTAACAAATTATAGTCAAAAATGCCTTTCAACTACTTAAAAAAAACCCCACAAAAATGTAGTTAGTAGTCGATGTTGCCTAAATAGAGTCTCGAAGCCTACAATCTGTAGGCTATAGAAGTGAACCAAGTCAAAATTTAAAAACAGGCTTCTGTACAACAGATTTTCTCTGTATACTTAACTCAGATTAGAAGTGTGGCATGTGTTACAAAATTGATGTCAGATAGCTTAGAAGACTTCATATGTTTTGAATGACAAGGTATTGACCATGGTTTCTGCAAAAGAAACTAAGCATCATAAAAACAGATACTTTAAACACCAAGAATATCAACACTCCATTTGTTCTGCTCCTTTAGAGGTCCTGTGTAATTGGAAGTGAGGCTACGGGACTACAATGTTATCTTTTACAATGAACTACCAAATTTAGATGTCAGAGTGACAGTTGAAGAAAATTGCTTGAATGGAAAATAAATGAACAGTCACAGAATAAACCAAGTCTACTTGCCCAAGCCTTGTGTTATTAACTAGAGGGATGATTACTGCTGCAAGAAGTGATAGCTTATAAAAATTCTATGAAAATCAATATAGATTTGCAGATTGTAACTTCAACAAAGATTTGATTTGTCAAATATTAGTCTAACTTGCTTTATTCAGCACATGCATTTCTAAAATTATTAAAGACAAATATTCATGATTGAAATCTAAATGCAATATTTTTTAGAACTCTTGTTTTTAAATATTTAAAGTTTCAGACAGAAAAAAAAAATCTATTCATGGGTAGTTGTCTTCACTTACTATAGTCCCAGAACATAATTGTTGCCCCTTGACTTTTATTCGAAGATTTGGCATCCCCACACAAAATTTGTCTTTGTCTAACACAGTAACATTTTATGATGTCAATTAATAATTATTGATTCATTGAGTCCCTTCTAATTCACTTACATTACCAATCAGTAGTTCATTTTGGTAGAATTCATTCCTTATGTTTAGGTAAACGTGGAAACTTTCTTCCAAATATAGCTCCTTCAAATTTAAAAGAAAAGTGCCTAATCTTTGTCTCCTGGATTTTTGGCATGTAGTTATCAATAGAACATAGTAAACATAGCAGTGAATTGCTGTATAACTATAGTGTCAAAAGCCATGTTTGTTTAATGTGCCTGCATTCTGCCAAATAAATTAAATTGTTCAATCACTGTTTTTGATGATAATAATGATCATATTATTACCCATTCCTACCTTGCAAAAAAAAAAAAAGCCCAGTCTGCAATTTTGCTGTTTAATTTAAACCAGAAACTAAACTGCAAAATGGAAATATTTAAAGGAAAGTAGCCTTTGTATTCAAGCAGGGCTTACTCAACGATAGAAACGTGAGAAACTCAAGAACAACCACAACAAAAAAAGGCTTCTTGATGCTTCTTTTGATTCTAAGGGGGAGGTTTCTTTTTCTTTTCTTTTTTTTTTTTTTGATTATTATTATTTTTTTTATTATACTTTAAGTTTTAGGGTACATGTGCACATTGTGCAGGTTAGTTACATATGTATACATGTGCCATGCTGGTGCGCTGCACCCACTAACTCGTCATCTAGCATTAGGTATATCTCCCAATGCTATCCCTCCCCACTCACCCCTCCCCACCACAGTCCCCATAGTGTGCTTTTCCCCTTCCTGTGTCCATGTGATCTCATTGTTCAATTCCCACCTATGAGTGAGAATATGCGGTGTTTGGTTTTTTGTTCTTGCGATAGTTTACTGAGAATGATGGTTTCCAATTTCATCCATGTGGGATCTAGAACTAGAAATACCATTTGACCCAGCCATCCCGTTACTGGGTATATACCCAAATGACTATAAATCATGCTGCTATAAAGACACATGCACACGTATGTTTATTGTGGCATTATTCACAATAGCAAAGACTTGGAACCAACCCAAATGTCCAACAATGATAGACTGGATTAAGAAAATGGGGGAGGTTTCTTTAGCTTCATTTTTTATATTATTGCAGGGAATCCTTCACCTTATCAAAACCACACAGCTGTTAAAAAATAATAAAAAATAAGAATAAAAAGCCTAACACTCATTGTGCTTGCTGTCTCTTTGGACCAATAAAAAGCGGAAAGTATGAGACGAACATGATACAAGTATGTTTATATAACGGGAAGAAACATTAAAAGGTAGAGTTTCTGCAAAAATGAAAATACCTCAAACAATTAAGTTTGTTGCTTTAAAGCAAGATTATAGTGTAGGGCTTGAGATAGGAATTCATTAGATATTTAAAATGCAGCAATTATTAAGTTTGTGCTAGGATCAAGTTTTGCAATGGGAATACTTACCCTTGGATCTCAGAGGAGAAAGAAATACATCCTTCTCCATTAGAGACCTCAGCTACATGATAGTAACTTTTATTTAAAATTTTAAAAAGAAGAGTGACCAAAGTGTTATACTTATTGTCAAAGGCACTTTGCTTCCCTAGCGAAAACTTGACAACATTGTAATCTTTCTCTAACAGACATGTTGCAAAGCTGCTTGCCATCTTGTAGTCCTATATGATTTCCTTGCATTTCCAGTTCTTTAGGAAATCCCCTGTTTTAATGATCTTTAAGAGGGGAAAAGACCCTTCAATAGAGAACTTGCTATTTATGCCAAATTTGAAAAAGTAGCCCAATAAAAATGGGTATAAATGAGGTCTCTTTGGCCATTTCAATCCAATATAGTCTTACTTCTAGCCCCCCTGCTTTGACTAGGGCTCTCATTTCATGTAAGCTTCATGGATTTGGTATTTACCTGTATGACAAACAGTTCTACAGAAGGATAGCCTTACCTTTTAATTAACACAGTTAGCTACACTATGAAAGTAGAAATATTCGTTCAGAATGTAAGAATGTTTTTAAAATATTATAACTCTCTCTGTATAAATAAATGGAGTTTAAAACAACAACAACAAAAAAAGCCTAACATTTGTATTTAGAAAATACAAATAACTCAGGAGCCACAAAACAACAGTCGCCTGTTAAGAATCCTATTAACAATTCTGACTTTTTCTTTACTTTAAATAAGTAAATAAATAAATGTTAAAAAATGGAGTATAACTCTCTACTCTGCTGCTTGCTGGCTTTCCTAACAATGTGAGCAGTTGACATTGCTTGGCCAAGAGGAACTCAAAAAGGTCCTTCCTTCCTTCCTTCCTTCCTTCCTTCCTTCCTTCCTTCCTTCCTCCCTCCCTCCCTTCCTTCCTCCCTCCTTCCCTTCCTTCCTTCCTCTCTCCTTCCCTTCCCTTCCTTCCTTCCTCCCTCCCTTCCTCCTTCCCTCTCTCCCTCCCTTCCTTCCTTCCCTTCTTTTTCCTTCCTTTCTTCCCTTCTTTTTCCTTCCTTCCTTCCTTCCTTCCTTCCTTCCTTCTTCCTTCCTTCCTTTCTCTTCTCTCTCCCTCTTTCTCTTTCTTTCTTTCTTAGCCAGGAGATTTTAAGGAGTCAGTGTCTAGACCATCTTTGTTTTGATCACCAAGCTCAGTAGTCAATCCATAGATGAACTATTTTAGAAAAATATTTCCATGTCAGTTTGTAGCTGGACTGCTTTGGTAGCACACAAATTAAAGCACAAACTCCTTTAAATTCACAGTGCTTTGTGTCTGTTTATACAATTCCCAAGGCATAAAAATTTCAGGATTGGAGCTGAAGGGTGCACCCATCCTTATTTTTCTGTTTTTGATGCACCCTTCAAATTGCTTCACACCCTTCTGTACAATCTACCATGATCAGAAATATGTATTTATCATACTATTAGGGGAAAAAAGAAACATATGTTCTGAGTGGCAATTAAGTTACCAGCACTGTTAAGGTCCTGGTTATTTTATGTAATCTACCATATAACTCAAAACATCCAACAACATTGGCCAAAGACATTGACCATAGATAGTGCTTTCTTATCTTTTCCTTTCTCTCTCTCTCTTTTTTTTTTTTTTTGAGATGAAGTCTCACTCTGTTACCCAGGCTGGAGGGCAGTGGCGGGATCTTGGCTCACCACCTCCCAGGTTTAAGTGATCTTCCCAAGTCAGCATCCCAAGTAGCTGGGATCACAGACACCACCCACCACCACACCTGGCATATATATATATATATATATATATATATATATATATATATATATACACATACATACACACACATACACACACACACACATACATACACATACATATATATATATATATACATATATATATATATATTTAGTAGAGATGGGGTTTCACCATGTTAGCCAGGCTGGTGAACACCTGACCTCAAGTGCTCCGCCCCCCTTGGCCTCCCAAAGTGCTGGGATTACAGATGTGAGACACTGTGCCTGGCCATTGATCATAGATAGTACCTTTAAAAACGTATCTCAATCTACCACTTCTAATCTAAGTGAAACCGTTTAAATTGGGTCCAAAGGTTAATCAAGGGCCCCTGTATTTTGTTAATATGAACTCTCTAAAGGGCTTTATATTTACGATTTGTTTTAAGCTGCTTACTAAAGCATGGTGGAACATATTTTACCTGCTAAAAAATATTCTACAAAAGCATCAAAACTGAAAGATGAAAATTAGGCCTTACTGAGAAAAGAACCCCTTTATGTCCAAAACGGTCCAGGATAGGCTGGAATTCAATTATAGTATGGCAAAATATTGTGAACAGGCTGAGATAAGCAACAGCTCGAAGACTTCTTGGGTTGATTCTAGTAAAAAATTATTTAAACTACAAAATAACTTAATGATGTGTCACTGGCCTGACAAACCATTAAAATAATCTAGAAGTAGAGATTTAATTACAAACAAAGCACCTCTTAAAATATTAATTCCTAAAATAAAAATGACATGCTTATCCAATTATATCACAATCCACTCATTTCCTCTTCCCACCAGGCTGAAGTTTCTCTTTTTATATTTTAAGGCTTAAAATAACATGGGTTTAAACATTTTGATATCTGTGGCATCATTTGTCAGGGACTATCCTATTTTGTGGGAACCACTCTTCAAATCATTGGCCTGTACAAAATACAAATAATGGTGTTAGTGTTACTACTTGTACCTTTTCCACCAAATGACCCACCAGTTGCTTATCAGCTGATACAGTTATCTATAAAACAGCCCTAAGGTACTGGTCATCATCAAATTTATAATAATATCACTGTCAACATTTTCTGTTAAAGAGGAAAATAGATCAATCTAAATAATAACAGCTTAAAAGTTACAAAATGCATCACTATAATGTGTATCTTAATAATGATTAGAATTTCACATAACATGCTAGCAAAATACTTTTGACATGAGGAAAAAATGTTTAAAACTGAATAAGAATGTCCTAAAATACTGTATGCATTTGGCCTCCTTTTTCACCAAAATTGAACTTTTTTGGTTGTCTGCCCCAAGATCATAATGACCATGATGATTATCCTAGTTTAGGTAATTTATTAATAAGGTAATGACTCATTAATTACAATTTTTACATAAATAACATATCAAACAACTCTGATGAAGCTTTATAAGTAAATCAAACTGAAAATGTGCTCTGTGATTTTACTAAAGACAGCCACAAAGCTTTAAATAGTGCTTGTTTATAGACCACTTTGAAAGAAAAAAAATGCACTTCGTATCTCTTGTTGACAAAATGCCAAGAATCATTTTCAAATTAGTAGCGATAAAATATTAAGTGATTCATAAATCATAATGGAAAACAGAAAAGTTGAAGTAAATATAGGCTTGAAAATATTATCTCAGAGGGGTACAAAATAATTTCAAATGGCAGTAACACTAAGCCACCTACTTGAATTTTCAATGTGAATTTGTCTTGAAATTGTAGTTCAGGTTTCCCTCCAATTAAGAAAAAGTATTCTATTAAAAAGCTAAGCAGGGCTTGCATAACAGATATATTAACGCCTGAAATCCCAGCAATTTGGGAGGTCGAGGCGGGTGGATCACGAGGTCAAGAAATCGAGACCACTCTGGCTAACACGGTGAGCCCTCGTCTCTACTAAAAATACAAAAAAGTAGCAGGGCGTGGTGGCGGGCGCCTGTAGTTCCAGCTACTTGGGAATCTGAGGCAGGAGAATGGCGTGAACACGGGAGGCGGAGCTTGCAGTGAGCCGAGATCACACCACTGCACTCCAGCCTGGGTGACAGAGCAAGAATCAGTCTCAAAAAAAAAAAAAAAAACAAAACAAAAAAAAACAGATATATTAGAAGTCAACTATTCACTTTAAAAATGCATTATTAATTTATGAAATGATTCTTAATAAGATTGTTTTAAATAAATGGGATTTCAAGTTGAAAATCTCCTGAGATTTTCTGAGGTTACCCCATATCAGAAGCACAACCCCATATAGCCATGTGGCATGGATCCTGATGAACCTCAGTCTTTGGAGTTTAACAGGCTGGGGTTGAAATCCCAGCTTTGTCACTTGTTGGCCAAATATTGTATTTCATCTATTGGAAGCTCAGCCTCCTCATCTGTAAAACGGGAGTAACAAAGGCCTACCTTAAAAACGCTTTGAGGATAGCCTGAGACAACTATGGCACATCATAGGTAGTTAAGTGGTGATTACATTGGTTAACATTAAATCAGAGAAAATACTATGATTCGGGCTCTGACGGCGCTCTAATTGATAGCTTGGGATCTCCCTCCCAATATTCTCCCAAGTCCAAAGTGGACATAGGATGCTCCTATTGAGCCTTTCCTGAGGGAAGAATATGATAAATGAAAGGGAGGTTTTCCTGTTTTTGTTTGGTTTGGTTGTTGTTTTGTTTGTTTGTTTCTGTTTTAAAGTACTGGAGATTTGTAATTTATTTTGAACAATGTTTCAAAAGGGTGAAAAAATATACATTTCAGGGACCATGTTAAATGGAGGCCAAGGAAAACTATATTTTTATTATTTTTTATTAAAAAATCCATAATAGGCTGGGCGCGGTGGCTCATGCCTGTAATCCCAGCACTTTGGGAGGCCGAGGCGGGCAGATCACGAGGTCAGAAGATCGAGACCATCCTGGCTAACATGGTGAAACCCCGTCTCTACTAAAAATACAAAAAAAAAAAAAAAAAAAAATTAGTTGGGCATGGTGGCGGCGCCTGTGGTCCCAGCTACTCGGGAGGCTGAGGCAGGAGAATGGCGTGAACCCGGGAGGCGGAGCTTGCAGTGAGCCGAGATCGCGCCGCCGCACTCCAGCCTCGGTGACAGAGCAAGACTCCGTCTCAAAAGCAAAAATAATAATAATAATCCATAATAGTAGAACAATGGCAACATCACAACTTTGTTCTGTCCTTTTTGTTTGAAACATGAATGTGCTATGGAGAGCCTTAGTGAGTGAACAAAACCCTCTGCTTGGATTCAAATTCTACCTTTCCATAACTATAATAAAGTCGCTTAACTTTTTTTTTGTGGGATTGTTGAGGATCAAATGAGAAAACACATTAGAAAATATCTGGTGGCTTGATAAACATATAAATAGGAGATACTGTTATTATTAATGATAAAGATGTGTTCCTGGTCCCTGCACTAAGGAAGGAAGTGAGGAGGTCCCCTTCCACAAACCAAGAGCTCAAAGATGATAAACTGTTCCCAATTAATCCACAAATTCAGATAAGTAAGGATCGGAAAAACGAGACCCAGTCATCTCAGATTTATTTGTTGGTGCAAAATCTTTTAGAATCTGAATCTGTACTATGATCTTCAAGTTTCAGTGCTCAAGAACAAAAGCAAAAGTGGTTTCTATTAGCAGTAGAAAACTTGAACTCCTTCCCAAACATCTTTAAAGACTCATCATCCTTAAAATAAACATATCAATAAGACAGAGTTTTAAACTCTATATATTTGGTCTTGAGAAAAAATTTATTAATATTGAGAAATTAATTCCATTGTTACCATAAAATTAGTCATTTCCCAAAAGCAAAGCCCTACTTCATGCCAGAAGTATGAGGCATTGATACATTTAATCAAAATGTCTTACAGTTATTACTTTTTAGTTTTATGGTCTTTGCTGTGTGTGTTATATAATAACAGTTTTGGAGCACTACGTCAGAAGTAGGAAGCAGAAGATGTGGTTGGAAAGATAGGTAGAGCCTGTATCATAAAGAGCTTTATATGCCATGCTAAGGATTTTGAAATTTACCACTTAAGTGATGAGGATCTACCAAACAGTTTTAAGCCAAGGAGAGATGTAGTTCTATTTAATTTTAGGCAGGTCACTCAGTCAGCAATGTAGAGTATTTTTAAGACATTAATCACAGCCTCAAACTAAGATATTACAGTTGACCCTTGAGCAATACAAGTTGGAATTGTGCAGGTCCACTTAAATACAAATCTTTTTCAACCAAATTCTGATAGAAAATACAATATTCACAGGATGTAAAATCTGCGTGTATGGAGGGACCACTTCTCGTATACCTGGGTTCCACGGGACCAACAGTGAAACTTGAATATGCACTGATTTGGGTATCATGATGAAGAAAGAGGTCCTAGAACTTAATCCCCCCAAAATTCTGAGGGACTATTATAATTCAGTTTGACATAAATGGTATAGTTTGGGTCATATTGTTGACTTCAAGTATTTCTATTTTAATATTATTATACTTCCTTTCATAATGGGAAATCAGATGAATTCTTTGAAAATATGAGTCAATTCCAAAGAAAATCCAAGTTAAAATTTTTTTCCACAATTTGGTGACTAATTGGAGCAGCCAAATAATTTTGAGTAGTCGAGGCAAACAGATATCTATGTGCTTTGAGTGTCCGCAATATGTATCAATTAACAATATTATCAACCCTAATCTCACTTTGAAATAAAAGAGTAATCAAATTAAAATCTTTGGCACAAGTTAAGAACATAGATCTCTTTTACCATGGATACTTGCTTAAACTCTTTGAGTCATGAATAATTTATCTGTATAATGGGAACAATAAGATATTTCACCTATCTCCTTTTATTTTTGAGACTTGTAAGCTCTGTGAAGGAACACTGTATGCCTTCTTCATTGTTGACTGTCAAGCTCCCATGCCTCCTGGCACACAGTAGGAGTGAAACAAGTGAATATAAAAAAGTATTACCAAATGAAATAAGAATGTGAAATTGTTCTGTAAACCTTAGAAGTATGATACAAGCATTAGTGCTATTGTTTTTGTTTCACCTATTCTGTTATTAGCCTCCAACTTTTTAAGATGTACTAAAAAGACAATAATCTTTCTTCAGCAAAATTTAAAACTACCATCTCTAAAGATGCATTTATGTGTTAAAAGTATTTTTATGCAAATGCTTAAGAAATAATGAGGAGTTCTTTAAAAATTGGATCTGCTGCCTTTCTAAATATCTTTCTTGTTTAAAACACAAAATACATATGCCAAAATGAATCAATAACTTCCTTGTCTGGTACAGAATGTTAAGGCTTCAATATGAACAAAGAAGCTGAACTTAGCTTTGGATATCTATTATAAAAGATATCCAAATGAAGAACGCATTGACACAATTGTTAATTAGTATTCATTATACTACTCCTCAAATAGAACGATATCAGGTCTCCTATATATCAGTGATTATTTCTCTTAGCTTATCCAAGTTTTTCCTCTTCTACTGCACATAACTGTTACACATTTGAATCTGTAACCAGGTTTTATGATTTAATATATGCTCTGACTGTAACACCTATATTTTCTGACTAAATGCCTTCTGTATTTCAATGGACATCTCCTGCAGTCCCTATTAAAAGTCCCTCTCCCTATATCCATTCTTCTCAGAAACAGGCTCATTTTTTCTCAGGCTAGATTTGGAGAACTCTAGGTAAATGCCAAAACAAAACAAAACAAAACAAAACAAAACGTAAAACATCTTTCTCTCTCTCCTTCCCTCATTCTCTTTCCATGCTATACTTTTCCTAACCAGAGTAAAGTTCCTTGGGAGAAGTGCTTATTTTCTTCACCTTGCCACACCAGCAAAAGCAAAGTGATGCATCACAAATGGTATTACAGATTCCTATGATTCTGAGTCTTCAATGCACATTCATGACTGAGACACTGCTTTCTCTTGGAAATTATGGTGATTCTCTGACGTAACACTGGTACAGTGACCTTTGAGGATTCTCTGTCAACAGTCATTGATGAAAGATAACAATAACATTTCAGTTCCTTAAAAGTGGTATTTCTCTTCATGTCTTAATCCAAGGCCGATACTGTACCATCTACTTGGAATCTCTTACTCAGCCCTTCTCCTCCCTTTGCCGAATGAACACTGTTCACTCAGCAAATGACAGTCCAAATGATGTTCCCCTATGGAGGCCTTTGCTGGCCTCCCTCACTAGGTCAGGGTTTCCCATTATGTGACATCACATCATCCTAATTCTTCTTCTATGACACTTAGGATGGTTTTAAAATTACAACACCCTGGGGATTCTTTTAATAATGGCTGCCTCCCACAATGACATATAATCTTCATAAGGAAAAAGGCTATATTTTGCTTTCCATCATCCACGTAGGGGAGTGTCTACCACAGAATATATTGTAGTCAGTAAATGCTTTCTCTTCTGTTTATCCTTACTCACCAAACCAATTCTAGCCTCCTCCCGCCCTTATCTACTTAATGTAGAAAAATCAGTGGGGCAAGGCAAGAGATTGTTCTTGATATTTTCTGTTTCTTTTCAAATTTATTTATTTAAAAAATTGTCATATAAAATTTATATATTTATCACATACACCACAATGTTATGAAGCATATTCAGTAAGACCTTGCTTAACCTCATGGATAAATTACTGGAAACTGCAACTTTCAGCAAAAAGATTTACAACAAAACCAATTTTACCACAGGCCAATTGATAAAAAAAAGAGTTAAGTTCCTGGTCACAAAAACATCATCAAACTTCTGTATAAAGACTCAAAACACTTCTAATATTAAACATTGAATTAAATGTGAAGTATATATACATTTAAGAAAGATTAATAAAAACAAGATAATTATTTATCCAATTTTTGGTGACTAAATGAGTGATGGCAGTTGTAGTTGTAGTGGGTTAAATCAAGGAATAAATGTTTGCAATGCAAAAATTCTAACGAGCACCTTCTAAAACAAACAAGAACAAACATGGTGTGCCCACTGAGTGCTTTCAAACTGCATTCCTTATTGTTGTGCATTTGAAAGATTATTGCAAGCTTTATGAATTTTTTATTTTACAATAATTTGTATTTATTTATTCATTCATTCATTTTCCAATCCACTCACTCTAGTTCAGAGTTTGGGATGGTTCAAGCCTATCCCAGCAGCTCAGGGTGCAAGATAGAAACCAACCCTGGACAGGAGGCCATTCCATAGCAGGGCGCAGTCACACACAACCCCCCCACACACACTCACTCAGACTGGGACAGTTTAGACACAACATTAGGTGCACTTGTTTGGAATGTGGGAGGAAATTGGAATACCCAGAGCAGACCCCTGCAAATATGGGGAAAACATGCAAGCTCCACACAGTGGTCTTGACCAAGAATCATTTTTTTTCCCTCACTAATGTTATAACTAAAAGACTGAGAGAAACATTATTCAAGGACCTGTTGTATAGATTGTAAAATGGTCAGATGAGAAGTATATATTTTTCAGATTTTTACTTAAATAAAAAGACAGCAGGTAGTAACTTAAATGTTTCAGTATGCATACAATCTTTCAGAAATAACTTCATGAAATTCAACTTTATGAAATGATCTTCAAAATACCCATACAGCACACCTTTCAATAAACGGAGTTTCATTTGACAGTGTATAAAAGAGTTTTTTTGAAAAACAAAAAAAAAAACTTGAAAAAATAGCAATGCATGATGGAATAAGGTATTCTCAACTTTCAACTGTTATAGAGAATAACAGAAAATTTTAACAAACAGCTACCTAAGAAAAGATATATCTCTCAGGTAGATTTTTAAATATTTTTAAAATTAACAGATAAAATTGTATGTGTTTAACACATACAACATATTCTTTTGAAGTATATATACATTGCAGAATGACTAAATCTAGCCAATTTACATGTTACCTCACATAGTTATCATTTTTGTGATGAAAACACTTCACATCCACTGTCTTAGCATTTTTCAAGAACACAATATATTGTTAACTGCAGTCACCATGTACAATAGATCTCTTGAACTTACTTCTCCTATCTAACTGAAATTTGGTAGTCTTTGACCAATATCTCCCAAACTCCACCAACACCACCTCACTCCTACCCCCTAGTAATCACAATTCTACTCTCTACTTCTGAGATCAACTTTTTTCGAATCAACATATGAGTGAGATCATGTAGTATTCTTCTTTTTGTGCATAGCTATTTCAATTCACATAATGTCCCCCAGTTTTTCCACATTGTTGCAATTGACAGAATTTCCTTCTTTATTATGGCTGGATAGTAGTCTGTTGTGTATATATACCTTTTTAAAAAATATTCATTCATCCATTGACAGGTAGAAAATTTATGTAAAGCAGTTAACTAGCAAAAGCAGTTAACAATAACAGCTTAATGTGCCACAGATATTATTTGAAGAGGTAGAATGATAAACCAAAACAAACAGCCAATTCATCAAATCAACAAAACTAGAAAAATCTCTGACATCCTATTATTGATGTGAGTACATTTAAAAATTGTGAGGCAAAGTGACTGCTACAAAGTTGAAAAAATACTTCACATAACTCATAAATATATAGAAATTCATATTATCGCAGAATAAGCATTAAGATAAAATTAGAATTTGCAACTAAGTGTTCTTTTGATAAATGGGAAATTATTTTTAGCTCCTAAGATACAGCCTGGCTTTTTGTAATAATACCATTGCTGCTGCTTCTTCCTCTTCTTCCTGTTATCATTATTTTACAATATAGACATGTTGATTTTGGCATTTAAGTGTAAATTATTGATGAATAGAACTTATATTTTGTTGAAGGTGCTTTGTAATTTTTAATATTGTAAACATCATGATCATCAATAAGTACAGGCTTGCAAATTACTTCCCTACATGACTTAACTGAGCTTAATATTTTTTCAACAAGTATATAAAAAATAATAATCCAGGGAACTATGTGCTAAAGCTATCCAGGTTCAGTGCTTTACATGTTTTGTGCACCTAGGTCTCACATTTAATATCATTTCCTATAATTTCCTGGATTGAAAATGAATCAGACAGTGTCTTCTCTTTCTACATTCTTCTTCTCAAAATAATAGGACAAAAATGTTTAATCCTTCTTTATGAATTCTAACATGCCATTAGTGCTGGAAAGCATGAAAAATATTACAGGGGAAGGTAACCACAAATGGATAGGAGACTAAAAATTGACATTGTTGTCTTCCAAATGTTCATATAATTTCCATTTTAATGCTTTTGTTTTTTAGATGTATTTAAAGGTATGTTCTCCTCTTTACACTGCCCAGAGATCACATTGTCTGAATATTAGCAAGTCTTAATTCCCTAAGATGGAAAGTGCAACAGAGGGAAGATGACTAAAAATAGCACGTCTCTCAAGATGTTTGCTTTCTACCACCTGACTCTAGGATGCAGTCTTCATTAGGGTACAAATGTATTATAATGGAATGGTCTGATTTCTGTTTCCATATTTTATCATTCTCATAGTCTACCACTTGTCAAATTTAAAAGGACATTTTAAACAGATGAAAATAAGTGTTAGTTGCTTGCTGATAAGAAGATTTAATTTCCCATATGTTGCAGCACGCTTAATTCATTTAAGAGGTGATATTCAAAAATATTACTTAGTATGTATTAAATTTTTATCTTTAATAACCTAGGAAGTTTGCTAGCCTATTATTTCCTGATACATGAATTTATAAATAATCTGGTTATTTGAATTTGGAATACAAAGCACCCTACTGTTGAGGAAAGGACCTCGAGGGCATGTATAGACACAACAAAGAGGGAGGTGACCAAAATAAAAGTATGTATTATTGATGCACAACCTAAATACATCTTTGAGGCTTTATCCAGTGGAAAAAAAACTCAAATAAATTTTTCTCTCGGATGTTCAAACAGCATGTAATTATACTGTATCATATGTATAACTTTCCATCAAACATTTACTGAACACCAATTTGCTAGGAGTTTTATTTAACAATGAAGCTAAAGCAGTGGTTGTCAATTGGAGAAGATTTTACTTCCAGGGACATTTGACGATGTTGACAGATAGTTTTGATTGCCACAACTAAGAAAGAAGTGCCACTAGCGTCTAGTAGGTAAAGGCCAGGGATGCTGCTAATCATCCTACAATGCACAAGACAGCCTACACAGCAAAGAATTACCCACCCCAAAATGTCAGTAATGCCACAGTTGAGAAACTCTCAGATAAAGACATAAGGATGACTTAAAGGGAGATAAAAATGAAGAAAGAATACCTTTTGTATTAGTCTATTCTCATGCTGCTAATAAAGACATACCCAAGACGGGGTAATTTATAAAGGAAAGAGGTTTAATTGAATCACAGTTCCACATGGCTGGTGAGGCCTCACAATCATGGCAGAAGGTGAATGAGGAGCAAAATCACATCTTACATGGTAGCTGGCAAGAGAGAACATGCAGGGAACTCCCATTTTTAAAACCATATTATCTCATGAGACTTATTCGCTATCACTAAAAAGCACGGGAAGGACATGTCCCCATGATTCAATCACCTCCCACCAGTCCTTCTCACGACACGTGGGAATTATGGGAGGTACACTTCAAGATGAGATTTGGGTGGGGACACAGCCAAACCATATCTCCTTTTAAAGAGGTGACTGTACTAACCCTAACTAGAAGAGACAGCTCCATGAATTAAATAATGGTTGAAATGAGACGAAAAGTCAGATGCAGAGATTGTAGGGAAAGACCACAGACAGGATACAACAATTGAGCGGCTATAAGAGAAGCTCGTAAGAAAGGTGAGGAATCTAGGGCAATTCCCGGGTTTCTGCTTTTGATGACCTAGTAGCAACTCACAGTATATTGAGATAGGGAACGTATAAGGAGAAATAGAACTGGATGGGAAGTTAGCTTGGTTTGGGAAATGACTTAGAGGAGAATGAATAACATGTAAATGGAGCCAGTTGCAAAGAATATAATTATATATGGGAATGTGTAAATCTGTAGAGCCCCAAGGTTAATATTAAAAAGACAAGAACTAGCCATCAAATAAGTTGAAATTTTACACCATAGATATTACTATTGACTAAAAGAGGTAGCTGTTAGGTGCCCTTCTCACAATGCAAATGAGGAGTGTGGATCTGGGTAGCTGTGATTACCCCCATAATGGTGAAGTTCCCCTCTAAGTCACTTACGCAAATTTTAGTAGTAATGCTTCCCCCATCTAATATTATTCTCCACAGAAATATCCACTTATTCACTGCCTTTTCATATGAATGTGTGGTATAAAGCTGGACTGACAGAAAAGGTACCTTAATAGAAACCAGAAACTGATATATTTGCTAAAGCTCTGTATTATTTGGCTTCTTTCCTGCTACATGAAGTAAAGGCCATTTCACTGTATTCCTAAAGGCAATTTACTATTAGCTATGAATTTTCAGGTAGGCTTAATTAATCAAGGTCTTAAATTAAATTGAAGTATTTATTACAAGTATATGCATTACAAACATATTTGTATAATTTATAAATAGATTTGTGTATAATTTACTTGTCTGCAAAACACACAGTACCTTACTGCTATTGATTTCAAGTAGAATCAAGACACTTGAATTCAGTGCACAGGAAGGAAATATGATATCTGTCCATTCCATAATCAGCTAACCTTTAGCAAATTCATTAATTTTTTAAAAGGAAAAATATAATATTTAGAATTCCAAACCTCAAGTGGTAATCACGTTTCCTGAGACAACCCAGTTATTGTTAGCACTTATATGCTAAGAAACAATTAGAAATTAATTTTTTAGTGAAATTGGAATCCAATTAAGCAAGACAGTAAGTTATAATAGTGAGAAAATGGCTTTCAGATTTGTTCAGAATAAACAATACCAGACATTTTATCTACTTCAGACACATAATGAAAGTACAAACTCTGAAAGTTCACATTTAAAACCGAGAAAGGAGAAATCAACAGGTGAAGCTCATTTGCGCAAAATAATTAACGACAAATGAGTAGTATTTCTCTCCCATAAAAGAAAAGATTCATGTGGCACTTAATTATTTCATTTACCCAATACTTCACCTGAAATTGAAGAAGCTCTTTTTCACCAGCTGCTAAACAAAAGCAATTTATTCAATTGGGTTTGCTTTGCATGAGTTGTTCTGTATATAATAAGAGAGGAAGAAAATAAAAATGTGTAAGTGCCACACTTGCTTCCAAACATTTTTAAAAGTTATTTGTGGTTCCTTGATACAAGTCATAGGCACAACACCAGGCCTGCACTTTATTGTAATCATTAAATTTGTGTGATTTGAGTATTCTTTCTTATGAATAAACTGAGAAAATAATGTCTGGAGGAAGAGAAATAAGACAGTGCTAGTTTCCTACGTTCTCTAGCCAGCTAGGCAACAAGCTCTCCATGAAGGAGGCCAAGCCACTGGAACCACACTCCCACTGTACAGCAGAGAGGACTGGAGGGGGCTGTTCTGTGGGTTCCCAATCATCTGTTGCTTTGGAGTTAGAATGCTGGTTTAGGCCAACATAGAAATGGAATTTGGTTTTAAAGAAATAAACAACAGTGGCAAAATGTCCAGACCTCTTCTGGACAAAACGTGGGGCCAAGAAAGGAATGTAGCTGTTCTAGAAGGCACTCTGCTGCATGTGGCTGACGGTCTGACTGAATAATGAGAGCTTTCGTCAAATGCGACTGGCAAAGGAACCCTTTCCAAACTGCATTTTTTCTCAGGGCCCATTTGCCTGCAGTTGAGGTGCAATTACCCGTCAAATGTGGATGTAATGTAGCCACGTGACACCAGCATATTTCTATTTCTAGAAAGATAGCAGAGAAAAATTCCCTAGTGTAATCATGTTAGTGTATGCTTACTGTCGGAAGGAAAGGGATTTTTTATTTTGCTCCCGGAGTTGAACCACAGAAGTTGAAAAAAAAAAAAATGTCTCTGAATTAAGGGGAAAAATCTGATGTTAGGAAACATTGGCTCACGTGCTTCCCACTTTCAGGAACTGAACAGTTTCAACAAATAACCTGGTTTCTTTATTTTTTCCCCAGATGCATGCATCTATTAAAGCATTTCTCTTCCTCCAAGTACATAAATGAAATACGCATAACTATTTTAAAACGAGGTAAGAGTTTAAGCTTAAGATTTTATCCTTAACTGCTTAATTGGGCACCCACTCTACACTAGATATCAAAGGGCATTTGGGCCAGATTTGTAAGAATATGTTCAACAGGCGATATTTTGCCAGGCTGAGAAATCAAGGTGGCCAGATGTTCAGCAGTGCATTTGCAACCCATGAACCCAGCTCTAGAGAAGCATTCATCCCTGGAACTGAGACTCCCTGAAAAAGCCATCCTCCCATGGATCACAAGGGAATTTCCCCAATACCAGCTAGAAACAATTTAACGAAGCCCGAAGCCTGGCGAATTTTCAGGAGATGAGTGTCCTGCTCTCTCAGACATACTGTTCTGCTATTTTTTCCCTAAGGACAAAGTCCCTAAATAAATCCAAACTGACTTTTATTTGAAAAGAGCAAGTGTAGATTGGTATGTCCAGGAACTTAAGTCACAGGAGCAATAAATTCTAGCGCCCTGTTTCCTCTAAACAAAGGGGTCTGCAAAGGACTCTTGGTATTTACGAGGACTGCAGAGGCCTGAGTAAGCATTTTCACAGCAGCACTGTAAGGTTCTAATGTACAGCAGTACTGCTCTATAGCCAGCTTATTAAACCTTAATGGCACTCTTTCAGTGTTGTACACCAGGACGGTAGATAACTCACCCACAGCGTGGCTTCTGGAAGCTGCCACAGCACGGCAACCATTCTGCAGGTTACCACCCTTCAACTTGAAATTCCTAGATACTGGTTTCTTCATTAAAATCAGGAGTCAGCAAACCAAGGTGCTTGGCCAAATCTGACCCACTGCCTCTTTTTGCATTGCTATCAGTAAAGGAGGTTTTTTACATTTTAAAACAGTTGACAAGAAATCAAAAAAGAATAATATTTTGTGACATATGACAACTACATAAAATTGACATTTCAGTGTCCATAATTAAATTATATTGGCAAGCCACCACACCCATTCATTTAAATATTGTCTAGGGCTGTTTTTGTAGTATAACAGGTAGTTGAGGGGTTATGACAGAGACTTATCACCCCAAATCCTACTTCCTGGCTCTTTGGAGAAAAAGTTTGATCCCTGATTTGAAAGTACTATCAGTCATTTTCATCCTTTAACAGGTTCTGAAATGCATTACTATCAACTTAAAGGAAGACTCCATGTCAGCCTCTTTAACCACTGGTCAAAATGAATCATTTCCCAACAGTCAGATCCATTGTCCCCACTTAAGAAAAGCATGCAAGAGCTCTGGGTGGGCTAAGCAAGGATCAAGACTAAAATAGTACCTTTAGAAAGCTCTGGAGTTGCTCCAGCAACATATAGCTGAAAAGTAGTATCACTGATATTTTTTTCAAACTAACATAATAGAACTTGTTCTCTTCAAAGGAGTAATTTTGAAATTTGTTGCAAAGAATCTGCCAATGTTCAAAACATATTTGGAGTGCACCTTTGATGCTGCCTTTGGAGGCTCTTTTTTAATTATCTCTTAAACAATCTCAATAATGCCAAATCTTGATTCATTATACTTGAGTTTGATTCATATTTTTAATCTTAAGTCATTCAGAACTACAATCAGTGAATAAAAGGGAGAAGTACATTGCCTAGAATAGATGGTGACCTCAATAAATATTAGTGAAATGAATTGAGCTGGTTCGATATAAAGTGACACTAATGCAACTTAAAGGAATAAAAACCAACTGAAGACGTACATATCCATCCATTATCTGTGCCCCTAAGTGTACATATCCCAAGTCTTTCTGATTCTACATTCAGTTTTCAAATATTGCTGGCTTTCTGGGAATCTGCATGATTTTATCTGATTCTCCACTGCCTTCCTCCATTCCCAAGCCTGCCTCATTGTCCTCCATAGAACTTGTCTCAGCCCCTGCTTGACATCTGACTGCTCGCTCTGGACTTCAGTTGTCACATCTCTTTTCCATCTCTCAGACCACTTCTGATCAACATGCCCATATGGTTATATATACCAGTGATAGTTCTCGGTCCAAAGTGCATTTCATATGCACAGACTTCTCTGAGGGAAGTAGTCATAGGTTTCCACATGCATGATATGGCAAGCCTTACATCATGCTACCCTGTCCATGTTAGACTACACGGATGCATATCGAAGGTAGCCCTGCATAGGGAAGAAGCAGGGGAGACAGGGATCTATGAAGCAACGTAGCAAACGCCTAAAAGAACAAAATTCAATACTGCTTCGTAGATCCCTGTCTCCCCTGTTTTCCCACAGCAGGGCTACCTTTACATGGAACTCAAGTAGAACTTTTCTTTGGAAGACATGATACACTGGTCTAAGCAAAGGAGAAAGGAAGGAAGGAGACATAAGAAATGAGCGGTCTGTAGAAATACATAAGGCTATTAGAAAGAGAAGTGCACCCTCAGAAATCAGTCAAGACAGAAAGATGCGCCACAGAATGATGCCTTCCTGGAGGCAGGGGGAGATAGTAAACTTGCGAGTTCAGTGAATTTGCTATAATATCCCAAATAGTGTAACCATGTTCTAGTTCTTTAGGATGCCTGGCTGTGTGACTGCAAGGAAGGTTTCCTGTGTTTTCTCACATTCCTATTTTTCACAGTAACCTAAATGGCTCTCTTCATTGTAACCTGAATAAATCTGTATTCACAGAAATGAAAGTGGTTTTCTGTTCATTTACTAACTCGGCTATGACTTCAGGAGCAGAGAATTCTAAAACTGCTTTGAGTAACATCAGTGTCTGTGCACTAAGTGTATATAATGCCAGATGACTTACTAAAAGAACCAAATTCCATTGAAACCTTTGGTAAACTTTTCCAAATAGAGCTTCATGATTTTAAAGCTGCTTCTACTGGATGTGTCAATTTATGGAGTAAAATAAAGTAAGGGCAAAAAATTAATTTACAATACTTTAGGGAATGATAAGACAGCCTAAATTGCCAGGTAGTTATCTGTATAGCAGTGTACATTGTGTCTAAGTCTTATTTTTTAGGAATTGCTCAATGTTTCTGCTATGCTTAAACAAAAATAACAAATTATTTATTTACAGTATCTGAAAACAGTAACAGCAGAGACATTTATAGATTTATGATACTTTGTATTCTGTTATAAAAATAAAATAAATCAGAAATAGCAAATAGTAATTTATTCATTTATGTGTTTATTAAATAAGCATTTACTATATGCTAAGAACTGAAGACAGGTTGTATAAAATGACTTCTCTGTTCTGGTGAAGTTCATTGTGAAGGAGAATGACACCTAAATCAGCGATACAACAAAGCATCAAGGAGGGACACCTGATCCAGCCTGGGGTGGAGAGGAGGTAGAGTTTAGGAAAGATTTTCTGGAGAAGGAATGGTATTTGAGCCAACCCTGAAGGATGAGGTACATCCTGCCTTGTTGGGACAGGCTGATCCATGTTGTTTGATGAGTAAAATATCAGAACTTGCTGGCCAAAGGTGAATCATCACTCATCACTGAAGACACAGGAATAGTGAATCTGTTTTATTTCCAGAGTTACTTTATTAAAATACTAAGCCCTCCTGGGAAAGTTTAAATTACAAGTCTGTCCAGGTAAAACCTTATCCCTATCAGTCGATGGAGAAACAGACAAGACAGAATAAAGAGGGAAGAGGAATGGTTTCTTAGGAATTACTCTTTGGTCCAGCCCTGGCTATGGACATGTAAGAATTTAATTTGGGCAAACTATATTAACTATTGGAAACACTCTGTCTGCGTGTTATATGCCTAGAAAGGATGAATCATACATATTTCCTATGTCCCATTTTCTGACTCTGTTCTTTTTCCTCTTTCTGCTTTCTATGCCCTGGCCTTCCTCCCTACCCTCCATTGAGGGTACAATAGCATTTGGTATCAATTAATGTTAAGTTTTGAAACTTAAGTTTCAGTAAACTTTGGGTCAGCACTACAAAGAACATCTTTATATCTACATCTTTTAAATTCAACCTTTGATTATAAGGAACCAAGAGAGTTTGGATAGGTCAATGAAAATCTATCCCAAGTCCTACAAATGTGACACAAGGTAAATTTTTTATGAAAGATCATTAGACAATATTGTTCATGTTTTCTATTTTTCTTCTACTCAGTATTAAATGAGAATATCACAAAATATTGAGGAAGTGTAAATAATTGTTTAATATTACCATCTTTAGCAAAAAAAATCATTTACTACTGTAATCTCTGAATAGAAGGAATACGAGCAATAAAATAAATCTGAATTTACACTCCAATATTGTCGAATTCAATCTTGTTCAATCTTGTTCTATAAAACATCTTTCACAAATGTGGGCTCTGAATTTTATTTTATCCTGTCATTGCTTAATTTACCAGATTCTGAACCAGTCTTTTGGGACATTTGCAGACTGACTGATTTCTATGGCAATCTGACAAAAATAACTTGAAATTTCAATGAGGATGAAGAATTGCTCTTTAAAGAATGAGGAAGTCGGTAGGCATAAGGGAATTTCTCACAAAACTGCAATGCAGACCACTTCACAAATAACTGGGAAAATTCTAAATTTTTACTGCACTGAAAGACAATTGGGAGAGAGGACAAACCACTACTTACCTGTAAAAGCTTCACCAGTTTATTACAGTAATTTCCCTAGAATTCACCCTAAAGTTTTTTGAATAGAGCAGCACCTTTAAATCTGTCTTAATTATCAGCATATGCACAATATAGAATGATTGCTTTACAAAAGCCATTACTCCAGATGTGCAGACTAGGTGAATTTCCTCTGTGGGCACGGCATTTCTAGGCAGACCATGTTAATATTCACTATGACTATATAAAGATGAATGGAATGCTTAGGTTTCATGCCTACTTGATATGCAATCATTTAGATAAATTATAGATTGATTACATTTAATTACAGAACTACAATGCTCATACAGTATTCTAAGCCTTTGTCACTTATCCATCTGACTCTCTACACAAAGGAATCCCTGAAAGGGTAAGTGAGAGAAGCAAATGCTTCAAAAGCTACAGATTTCATGCAACTGCCACAAGAGTTGTGAACAACATCTTTTTTGTTCTTTCTTTTTTAAAATACAGATCATGGGGATACAAGTGCACATTTGTTAAATGGATATATTGTGTAATGGTTGGGCTTCTAGCGTGCCCATCACCTGAATAGTTCCCAGTGTCTGTCATTTCCCTCTGCATATCCATGTGTACCCATTGCTTAGCTTCTATTATTATTATTATTATTATTATTATTATTATTATTACTTGAACTCCTGGGTTCACACAATTTTCCCACCTCAGCTTCTTGAGTAGTTGGAACAACAGGCATGCACTACTGGCCGGCTATTTTTAAAATACAATTGTAGAGACAGAATCTCACTATGTTGCCCAGGCTGGTCTTGAACTCCTGGCCTCAAATGATTCTCCCACCTCAGACTCCGAAAGTGCTGGGATTACAGGTATGAGCCACGCTGCTCAGCCAGTTGCCACTTACAAGTGAGAACATGCAGTATGAATTTTCTGTTTCTGAGTTGCTTCACTTAGAATATTGGCCTCCACCTCCATCTATGTTGCTGTAAAAGACATAGTTTCTTTCTTTTTTTTTTTTTTTGAGATGGAGTCTCGATCTTTCGTCCAGGCTGGAGTGCAGTGGCACAACCTTGGCTCACTGCAACCTCCGTCTCCCGGGTTCAAGCAATTCTCCCGCCTCAGGCTCCCAAGTAGCTGGGACTACAGATGAGTGCCACCACACCCAGCTAATTTTTTTGTAGTTTTATTTTTTAGTAGAGATGGGGTTTCACCATAATGGTCAGGCTGGTCTCAAACTCCCGACCTCATTATGCACCCGCCTCGGCCTCCTCCCAAAGTGCTGGGATTACAGGCGTGAGCCACTGCACCCGGCTGGTTTGATTCTTTTTAATGGCTGTATAGTATTCTGTGGTGTACATGTACCATATATTTTTATTCAATCACCTATTGATGGACACTTAGGTTGATTATGTGGTTAACATCTTCAATGATGAAGAACCATGGAGTTGGCAATTTGGCTATGAATACAAATAAGAAGTAGTGCTCATCAGGTAACTATAGCTTGCTTTTTTAATTCACAGAACTACCTTTAAATATATTTTATTGCCTGTACTTTACAAGCATCAGAACTAAAGCTCATAAAGATTATAGGTAACTTGTACAAAGCTAACAGGTAGAGAATCCAAGTTCAAAAAAAGCTTTACTACTTTGTCATAGGAAATTACTATGGAATTCACCCTAAAGTTAATTCAGCTCTGCCTTATTTCAACGTTTGCATTCTCTTTTTCACTCTGCCACAATATTTCACAACAGAAGTCTCAAGTGTAAAGAATCAAGAGAAACACCAGGTGGTAATTTAATCAAGACAAAGTTCCTGGGATAACTGTTTATATTAAAATAATTAAAACTCTAAAACTCTAAAGTGTAATGACCATACAGGTGATATAAAATGTGCAGCTGAGTAGAGAAGAGAGATGTAATTTTTTTCTTAGTGTTGAGGAAGTCTTTCCAAAGAGATAATTTGAAAATGGGTTTTAAAGGATGCATAGGAGTTCAACCATGTATAAGGGCAACATGGGTGACCTGAGCAAAGGATTAGATAAAACAAAATCCAGGCACTTGACATGCTCAGGGCTCAAATAGTCCAATGTGGCTCAGGGTTTGTATCCTCCTTACCTTCCTCTTTTTGTGATCAGCACATCTCAATATTTTAGCTTTTCCTAATCAGCTTAATTTTAATATTAAAATATTCAATATTAATATTAAGATTAATAAAAAGACATAATTTTGAAATGACAGCAAATTCAATGATGAAGTTGCCGTAAGTGCTAAAGCACCAAAGAACTAAACTAAAAACAGTTGCATCTCTTCTTGGCTTCCTTTCTTCAGGGTCCCAATATCTTTACCACTGAAAATTATTTTTTTAAGGCACAGATTTTTCAGGAAGGAAAGGAATAAAATTGACACAAATTGAATAGAAATATAAATAGTTCAAAATTAGACATTTACTCTCTTTTAGACTTTCTAATTCCAAGCAACACTATCCGACAGGTTATGATGCCTCAGTTTGATGACAGCTTTTTTCTTGAACACTTGCCAGGATGAGGAAACCCAGGGAAATTTTCATGAAAGACCTCCTAAAAATTATGTGAAAATTCAGGCAAGTATTTGAGGCCCCTGCTAGACTTTTTTAGTACATCTGTAAATTTACAGATTTTTTTTTTATAGAACAAGCAAAATCACCAACTTAAAACATCCATGAACCTGAACAAGATATTTTATCCACCACTTCTTTCCTTCCCAAGAGGGAGATTCTCTCTAATCTCAGGAAACAAATATTTTTCTATTGTATGGTTCCTCAGACCTGGCTTTTGAAATTTCTGCTAAGTACACAGTTTTAATCATTTATTACATAATCTATTTCTCATGTCTTATTCTACACATAATGTTTGTGAAATGCATGTAGCTTAGTTGTCTGTGGATATATTCCTTGCCTCTTGCAAGATTCTTAAAACAGATTTTTATGATTAATAGGTGTCTCTGTTGCTAACCTCAAGTCACTCAAACTCTCCTTTTGAAGTGAACATTTATTTCAGATAATACATGCTCTCTGCGGATAGCCTGTCCACTTTTCAAACGTAATGTCCTGTCTTCCGTAGATACGAAATTTTCAAAAGATATTGGCATAATGCAGGAGAAAATGCCATCCTTTTATTATGTTCAAAATTGATCTGACCCCTGAGGTAGCACTTTGGGGAACTGGGCTACATAATCATGTAGACCCTTTCAGGAAATGGCTTATTTATGGATTTATTTTTTATATACAGAAGATTTCACACTTCTGGCTTTATACAATTGCATCCTCTCTTCCTTTCCAATATGTTTCCAAAGTAGGAAAGCTATATATGGCAGGAGAACTGAATTTCTACATCAGCTAGAAATCTGTCATCTGCTATATATTGGCTCTAATGATAATGCTTTAAGAATACATTTATCCCATATATGCATCCAGTCCTCTCCAGCAGAACTTTTGCAGTTCTCATTTACTGAATAAAGTAATGCTAAAGATAGTTCTATATCCTGGTCATTGCCCAATGTTTTTTTTTTTTTTTTTAAACTGACTTCTAAATTTATTTTTTAAATGTCTTTTTCCCCCTGAAGAATTGATGCATTTTACACTCTTAGATAATAAAAGTTTAGTAAGTCTGCATGTGTTTTTTCTCACTGCTTAGTTTACATTTAGTAGGTCATCTTTATTGTATTAAAATTTAAGGAAATAAATCATATTAAGTACATATTAAAAACATAGTATAAATATCGAGCCCTCGTTTTGTCTGAACTTTTTATTATTCAAATTGTTCCCTATTTTTAAAAGTTAAAGGAAGAAATGTAGTTAATCTGTATATCCACATAAAGCAACACAAGTAGTCCAACTAAACCCGCTGATCTTGGTTCCAGTTCTTTTGAAATGGCTATGTTTTAAATAAAACCTATTTCCTTAGGCTAACCAACAGTCTATAATCCATTAAGCCTTTATGAACAAATCCAAGGCTTTTGAAATTAGTGCTTGGGGAAGAAAGAGTCAAGTAATGAGTTTCAAAGAATTATGAAGGTGATTAAAGAGGAACAAAGGATCAAACTCCCATCACCATGATTTCTAGAACAGAGCCTATCAAATGGGCATTTGGGAATTTTATTTATCATTTAATCCTGAATATGAAATAGAAGGTAGCAGGGAAGAAGGCAAGAAACAGTGTTAATTTAGAAAGGAGGTGGGATAGAGAAATAGAAAAAAGAATATGAGAGCAATTTGTCTTTAATGGACATTTGTAAGCTAAAGAGCAACCAGGAAAAGGTAATAATACTGACAAAAAGAGCCATTGTTTTTGAAGTTTCAAAATGTCATTTTAACTTTTTAAGCTGGACTGAGTAAATTGGGTAAGACCACCCTGATCCTAGTGATGCCAGAGATATCTTAGTTACAAACAACGGTTTGAGTTATACTTGTTGTCACAGAACTGAAAATTGCAAAACTAATTTTCTCTTATGTACTCAAGTGTACTATGGAAAAACAGAGATACTACAAAGCCACCAACTCCGGTGGGAAAGTCATCTCTGTGCTGGCTCCAGGAGGGTTTATCTGTGGCAGAGACTTAAAATTGTCCCATTAATAAGCTTTCTCATTGGCTTCCCTGTCTAGGCAGAATTCTGAGCTGGGCACATGGCCATACAATACAAAGAAGGAATTTTTCAGTCTCCCTTGCAGCTAAGTGTGACCATGTGACTAACTCTGGCCAATAGGATGTGAGCAGACGTGATGAGGTCCACTTCTAAGCCATGCTCTTAAAGGGGAATGTGGTCTTTCCCTATGGGAATGGCCATCTTGTTTTTGTTTTTGTTTTGAGACAGAGTCTTGCTCTGTCACCCAGGCTGGAGTGGAATGGCACGATCTTGGCTCACTGCAATCTCCGCTTCCCAGGTTCAAGCGATTATCCTGCCTCAGCCTCCTGAGTAGCTGGGATTACAGGCTCCTGGCACCACGCCTGGCTAATTTTTGTCTTTGTACTAGAGACGGGGTTTCACCATGTTGGCCAGGCTGGTCTCGAACTCCTGACCTCAGGTGATCCGCCCTTCTTTGCTTCCCAAAGTGTTGGGATTACAAGCATGAGCCACCACGATCAGCTGAGTAGCCATCTTTGACCAAGCAGATAAGGATGCCTCATAGGGTTAGTGAACAAAAATACAAAAAGAGCCGGAACTCCTAAAAATTCTCCAGAAAAGAGCCATCTCACTTGTTCAGATCTGGTTATTCAGACTCTACATGAGAAGTTAGAAGTAAACTTCTATTTTGCTTAAATCATTTAAATTTCAACCTCTTTTCCTGCATCAGAACTTTTACAATAATAGCAAACATACTATAGCCCTTACCATGTGCCAGGCAGTGTCCTGAGTGCTTTTACTATATTAACTCATTACATAAGACAATAATTTAAAACATAACATTATTATTTGTGTCTGCAGACACAGAATTCAAGCACCGAGAGGTTACATGGTTGATCCAGGGTCTGAATCCAGAAAATCTGACTCCAGAGTCCATATACTTGGTCATACCATTTAGCACAACATCATACATTTAACATATATTAAGGGAACATTTGTTTAATAAGTTAACAGGTAATCTGTCTGTTTTAAATTGCATAACTGTGTTTAGAAGTCTCAACATCAACAGATTTGTTGACGTGATCTCTGATTTTCTTCTTCAACAAGTGAAAAGTCATAAATTTAGATGGTAAGCAATGTCCTATAGGGTACTCTGTACCCTGCAACCTTTTATGTAGCCAGTTTCTAGCATCTCTGAGAATACCCTGGCATGTCAGCTACTGCTGAGCAAAGATGTGCTCTGACAATACAGGGACACAAGAGAATTGAAAAGGAGCACAGATGAACAGCATGAAGAATCAAGATGAGGTCCATTGCCTATTTGTTTTCCATTCTATTAGCATTGTGCCTACTAAGTGCCAGGGACCAAATGTCTGGTGACAGTGGAAGAGTTATAAAAATGAATGAGACATTCTTTCCCTCAAAGAATTAAAATCCAGCCTCCTTTGAGTACAAAGTCTTTCCAAAGATCTCTTCTGTGTTCTTCCCTTAACTGATAGGCCTCTCGAGGATAAGTCCCAGCAAATCATTTTTCAGTGGAATGGAAAAAGGGGAATACTGACAAACATGAAGAAATATTTTTTAAAAAAATTTCTTTTAAGAACCAGAAGTTATTGGGGCAATGAAGATATGTAGGAAAAAAAAATGAGAAAAAAATATAATGAAGTTAGTTTTGAAACTAAAAAATGTTTTGTGGCATTTTTATGACAAAGATTAGGGCCATCTCTTTGAGATTTTTTTCTTCTTTCCCCAAGTATCAAGGAATGAATCCTTGAAGTTTCTTTTTTGCAGAGATTTAAGTTTTCAACTTTTCAATAATGAATGGCCACTTTGCTTTAGATAACTTTAATTAAAGTTTCATAAATACACCAAGAGCCATAGGGCTTTTTGTATTCTTGAAATAATGAAGAATTTAATCATTTAATACATAATGGGAGCAAATGACTAATTGCAGATTCAAGGCACATTTTGTCAATCATCTTTATTGACAGTTATAGATTACAAAGTCCACCATACCAAAAGTCAAGAATGCCTTGATTGACAATTAATTGCTAAGACCAATTCCATTATCGTGACTTCTGCCCTCTATTTTCCAATTCAGAAAGCGCGTTGCAGTTTCGATTTATACACTGGGAAGTTGTATTAATATCAACTTTAGCTCTTATATAAATGTGGCATTTTAAAATAAACATTCTCCCAAATTAATACTTTGTTTCTGCAAACATGAGCACCAAGCACATGGCTGAAAACATCTTTCATTATGCTAGTTTCAAGAAAAACACTCCTTTTCACTGAAATTTAATTCGTAAGACATTTAGGGTATCCCTACACTGTATTTTTAATTGAATTTTAAAGGAAGGATAGAGAAATAACAGTTCCGAATTTGTTGGATATTTATTAATTTGAAAAATAAATATGCATTAATTTATTTGCCATAGTCTACCAGGCCATCCATCCATCCATCCACCCATCCATCTATTCATTTGTTCATCCATCAACGCATACATACATACTTTATCTTTTAAGAGCCAAAAAAAAGTTTTTGAACTACAGTCCAAAAGAGCCTTCCGAACTCAGTCTGCCTAGAACACCACCCTTGAGTCAAAAATTCTGGAAATGTGTTGCTGTAAACTCATCTTCTCATCTGGATCTCATTGGAGTAACATAATCCACATTTTCTTCTTTTAAGCATATACAACCCCAGGACACATCCAATTTGTTCACAGCTATCTGCATAATTAATCAGTAGTCTTTAGGTTCACTCCACACTTAAATTTTCACATGTCTATGCATGCATTGGATACATACATCACAGGATATAATTTCTGGACAAAAGAATGTTACTTAGAATGATGAGTATCTGATAAAACTATGGCTATGCTCTCAATATCAAGACAGTTTGGCTGGTATGGAACAGACAAATTAATTGAAACTCATGTAAGTTTTATTAATCACATTTCAGAGTGGCCACATTTCTCTTCTTTGGCTTTATAGTCTTTATAGCCAACTTAAGGCATTATCATGCATTACTCATGACTTGTGTATCATGTCTATATACTTCCACACTTGGTTATCCCTCTGATTGAGAGCACTTTGAAATCAGTCCCTAAACACTCTGTGTTATAAATATTCTCTGTAAACCTTTCATGTGTATTTGCATATAAATAATGAAATATTTGATATGCAGAATACACCACAAAAAATTACATCAAGACAAAGTTTATTGAAAAGCATCCTGATTTTTGTCGTTAAAACTCATAAAACTAGAGCTTAATCACCTCTAGATTCTTTTTACAAAAGTTAGGTAAAAAAATTTCCATTTACATTTTTTCTACTTACTATCCTATGACCTACATAGTTCAGCATAATTATTAACTGGAAATTTTTGACCTCCTCTGTGTATTTGCAAAATGTAATATTCCCAAGTATACCTTAGCAGAGTCTTCTGTGGCAAAAAAATATTCACTGAGAATTATAATCTAGAAAGCCTTTGTCTATATAGCTTCAGACAAAATAGCATTTTATAGATCATAATGGTAATGTAAACATTCATAACTTATCCCAATTAGCTGAAAGTCTTGACATATAAGATTACAGCCACAGATCGATGAAGATGCAGCAGAAAACGTATGGCATATTTAGAAGGCTAGTTACACTCATCATAACAACAGAAACTAAAATATGTATTCTTTTGGTTATCTATTCTGGGCACACCGAAATAAATTGTGAACCAAACCCTATAAAGACAAACCCAAAATGTACCCAGAACTGTGCACATTAGGTAAATTTTTATTAGAATACAATAGGAATTGAGGACAATGCGGTCTTATTAAATAAACTATTAATAAAAAGGCTGAAAGGGTTGAAAATTTTCTGGGCTCTCTGGAGATGTGAACTATCTTTGATTAAATGTGAGCTAAAAATACTCCAAAGATCAAAAACAAAAACTTGCAGTGGTAGCAATGAACTATAGGTATATGTAGTACTTATTCATTCCATACCACAATAATTCAAAAATTCCTAGGAGCCAACTAATCCCTTTTCAGCATTTGTGCTCAGGGACTTCTTCACTTTTTACAGCTGGGTAATATATAAACACAAATGTCCCTCCTTTTTACTTGAACCCCAGAGGAAAGCAATTTTACAGAGCTATGGAAGCAGATCTTATTAATTAAAGTCTATTTTTTGTTCCTCTAAATTTATCTTTTATTATCAGTGTGTGGTGTGCTAAGGAATGGATTCTAAGACTTATGAAATGGGAAGCATCTATCACAGTGTTCAATGCATGCTAAATAACTGTTCATCCTCCATTAATATAAAGGTACTCACTGAGACCGAGTGTGGTGGCTCACGCCTATAATCCCAGCACTTTGAGAGGCCAAGGCGGGCGGATCAGAAGGTCAGGAGTTCGAGACCAGCCTGGCCAACATGTTGAAACCCCGTGTCTACTAAAAATACAAAAATTAGCCGGGTGTGGTGGCGGGTGCCTGTAATCCCAGCTACTCGGGAGGCTGAGGCAGGGGAATTGCTTGAACGTGGGAGGCAGAGGTTGTAGTGAGCCAAGATTGCTCCACTGCACTCCAGCCTGGGTGACAGAGCCAGACTGTCTTGTAGGGGGTGGGACGGGGCGGAAAAGGTACTCACTAGTTTATTAACTTGGTAAAATTAAATTGTATCCACATTACCAGCAGGCAAAACAAGTGAAGACTTTTAAAAAATGATTTTACAGACTCAAGGGCTGATTCCTTTTCAGAAACAGAAATGAGTTACAGAGCTTTCAACTTTTATTTATATAATAATATCCCTGTAAGGTTTAACCAAGAAGATAAAGTAGATGTGACTGGCAAATCTTTTAAAACTTGATGTACAAATGTTTGTTAAATATCCAGGGTCCTAAAAATCAAATAGCCATTTAATTTTGTAACCATGTTTTTAATATAGTCTTGTAATTCCGATGATGATCCAATAACTAGATTTAAAATTTAAAAATTCAATAAACACATACCAGAAACAAGAAAAATTTTATTTGTTAAATTTAAGATTTAAGTCACAATTTAAGTCACAATGGATTCAAAATACTTTAAATCTTGAGTCATTAACAATTAATACTAAATATCCAATGCCCCAAATCTCCTTTGGTCCTAGATTAGCTGATAATAAATGACAAGTTGATTGCTAATAAGCATAGATCACAATTTTATGAGAAAGTCTATTTGTGGCTTGATATTCTCATTAATATTATCAAAGTCCACACTTCCAAAAATTCAAATTGCTTTTCTGTAAGAAACACAAGACAGAGTCTGCTCTAAATTGGAATTCCCAATGTTCCTGCCCTTGGGAGTTATAAAGAAGGTAAAAAGCTATCCCTTCTTTTCCCTGCCAATTCTCCGTCCTTCCATGTGAGAACAGACTTTCAGAAAATAACATTTTCCTTCTTTCATGATCAATTTAGCCCTACCTTATTTTTTCTTGGCTGAATTGGCCTCCACCTGTTGCCTCCTGGTTTTGTTAATTAAAATGAGACAAGTGAAAAGCACTGACAACCTAGACCTTGTGTGATTATTAAAGAATGACAGGTGCTTTGAAAATCAAACCTAACACCCAACATAAAGAAGCCTTTAGACCTCTATCTTACAAGATAATTACATTAATCAGTGAAAAACTAGATTAATCTATTGGGGAGTTAAGTAACTGAAAATGGGACACCCTAAAAAATTACTTGGTGCAAAATAAGAAACAAATGTCAGTGAATTCATTGAGTAGTCTGGGACTTCTTTTTAAGTCACTATGGTATTGGACTTTTACTAATAAAATAGATGACTTATTAAAGCAATATTTACACTGATTAATTCACAATGGCAGCACCTGAGACCCCTAAGAAAACAACCATTCCTTTAAAATCCAGCCTGAAAGTAATGCTCAGGTGTGCACACTAAGCCTTTTGTCTTTAACTTAGCAAACACTCAGTTCAAAAATAATTTTGTCATTCAGAGGAGAAGCTATTTTATAGATAAAAGATTATGAATTTCACAGCTGACTTGAGCTCTACTCAGGTCAACAACATTGGTTTCTACTTTGCAAGTAGGATTTGTTCTGTCAATGCAGATTACTCCGTAAGTACTTTCCCCTTTCAAAGAAACATTTACATTTTTTTATATAAATCAAGTCACTGATTATATTAGCTCAGATTCACATTTGATGCACCCTTGTGCCCCTCCTCCTACACGTCATCTAAAATGGAAACAGACTTTGTTTCTAACTTTTAATACTGACATTTTTGAGTGTAATCAAAATTCCAGAGTGTTGGCTTAGATGGAGTTCTAAACTGAAGAAAGGAGTAAGGGCTAAGGTGACTTTTTGTTTTTGTTGTATGTATATTCCTATTTTATAAATAGTTCTTCAGTTTCCTGTATAATACTAACAATATGCATGTCATATATTAAACAATATATGCATTAAAAATGAGGAACTGTCTGCCCTAATATGAGCATTTTTTTGTGAGTTTTGTTTTGTTTTTTTCTGAGATGGAGTCTTGCTCTGTTGCCCAGGCTGGAGTGCAGTGGCGTGATCTTGGCTTACTGCAACCTCTGCCTCCCGGGTTCAAGCAATTCTCCTGCCTCAGCCTCCTGAGCATCTGGGACTACAGGTGTGCACCACCACGCCCAGCTAATCTTTGTATTTTTAGTAGAGACGGAGTTTCACCATTTTGGCCAGGCTGGTCTCGAACTCCTGACCTCGTGATTCACCCACCTCAGCCTCCCAAAGTGCTGGGATCACAGGTGTGAGCCACTGCACCCGGCCTCTTCCTTTTATTTAGTTTATGATTTATCCTCATTATATATTTTGAAAGCTTAGAGACATGTCAAATTAGGAAGGATCAAGAAGGAGCTTAACTTTTTGTAGGGGGAGGCTCTGATTCTGAATATCTCTAAAGCCTGAAAAGCAATTTAATTAGTCACTAAGTGGGAAGGCTCCATTTGATGACAGGCTGTAATTGGCATTACTCTTGGTCATCTGAGTAGAATGCAGAAAGGTTGCAAATGAAATGGTAATAGATTTAATTGCTCATTCTGATATTCATAAAAATCTGAGATGTTGCTCAAGCCCTGTTTAGACTCTAAACAATTTCATTTTTCCTTATATTAGTAATTAGTGATCAGGTCGAATACACTGAAGCCTTGTCTATGTAAAAACACCATCAAGTGACTATTTTCATGACTCCTGACTTACTCTCAAATGCCTCCATAATGACTTTAT
Source organism: Pan troglodytes (assembly GCF_028858775.2). Classification (NCBI taxonomy): domain Eukaryota; kingdom Metazoa; phylum Chordata; class Mammalia; order Primates; family Hominidae; genus Pan; species Pan troglodytes. Next base: position 72,344,399 of record NC_072410.2, on the reverse strand, counting down.
TTAAACCATGATCCATTGAAATGACTCATGAATTTCAGAGGTTCCCTTTATCTTTTCTGTGGATTTATACCCAAAGCTCTGGAATAGTTGTATGAACACTAGAAAAAAAGAAACAGAAATGACAAGCTCCAGGTAATCAATGATAAAACTACTTTGAAAACCAAGATGAAATAATTTCATTTATGGAGTTTTATGAGCACTGTATTTAAGCTGACATTCAACTTTTAAAAATTGTACGTATTTAATGTGTACAACATGATGTTTTGACATATGTAATGAAATATTTACTGCAGTCAAGCAAATTAACATAACCATCTAGTCACAGTCACAGTTACCAGTTACGGTTACCTTTTTTTGTTGTTGTTGTTGTTGGTAGGGAGAGAACTTGTCTCCTGACTACTGTCTTAGCAGTTTTCAGTGTACAATATAATATCATTAACTATAATAATCAAGCTGTACATTAGATCACTAGACTTATCCTGAAAAACGTCAATTGTGTGTACTTTTACTAATATCTCTCCATCTCCCCCCACCTCCCTGACCCTGCTAACTACCTTTCTACTGTTTCCATATATTCAATTTTTTAAATTATTTTTTATTTTTTACGTTTTTAGAGTCAGAGTGTTACTCTTTTGCCCGGGCTGGAGTGCAGTGATGCTCCTTGCTTACTGCTGCCTTGAATTTCTGGGCTCAGGCAGTCTTCCTGCCTCAGCCTCCCAAGCAACTAGGACTACAGGCACACGCCGCAACTTCCACGTAAGTTTTTATTTTTTTTAATTTTTTATTTTTTTCCAGTTTTTTGAGATGGGAGTCTTGCTATGTTGCCCAGGCAGCTGTCTAACTCCTGGCATCAAGGGATCCTTCCACCTCAGCCTCCCAAGTCTTCAGGAGTACAGGCTTGAGCTACTACTACAATCAGTGTATTAGACATTTTTAGATTCCACATGTAAGTGAGACCATGCAATATTTTTCTTTCTGCGTCCGGCTTATTTCACTTAGTGTTACGCTTTCCGGACATTCATTTTCATTGACAGGCATCATACATGAAGCTAAAGAGCATGGTAGACAGGGAGTCAGACAGATTTGGGTTAATGATCTGAGCCCACCACTCATCCAACGATGTGACCTTTAAATGGGTTAATTTATCCTAGTCTTGTGTTCCTCAGCTAAAAATTGGGGATAGGTTGATAATCGTTAAGGTTTTGTAAGGGTTAAACGAGACATGTTTGTAAAGCACTTAATGAGGTCAGACACGCAGGAGCTGCCCAGTAAATATTAGCTACAAATTTAGGATCTAACAAAGGGATCTCTCAAGAAAATCACTGAATGCAAAGACAAGTATTTTCTTAATACTTTACAGCTGAGTATTTGATCCAAGGTTCTTTCCCATGTATAGATTTGTTATTTGATGCATTTCATTTTACTTTTTATGCAGATGGGTTGGTTAGCCCAGCCTCAGTTATCATTTGAAACTCAAAAGGGCAGAATGGAAAACAAGATATTCTTAAGATTCCAAATTGAAAAATACACAAACATCAATGTCTTTAAAACTATAGAGTTTTTACTAGGACACAGTTTTTCCTCTAACTTGATGAAAAATCAGGAGTTCTGGCTTCCATTGGTATCTCTGACACTAATTAATTGTGAAGGCCTTGGTCTCCTTTATTTGGGATAGGAGAGTTTTGACAAAATGACCTCTTAAGTCCCTTCAGTACGTCTGAAAACTAATTCAGAATGTAACCCTAATGCCGTTTGTGAGGAAAATAAAAGAAAGACTTTCCCCCTGTATGTCATAAATCCCAACCTGTGACAAGTTCTTCATTTGTGTAAAATTCTGTCCTGGTTTTCTATGGCAGTCCCCATGCTGGGTACTCTTTTAGTTATGCATAAAATCAGGCCAGTTTATCACCCAGAAAAGGAAGAGAGGCGACATGCTTCCAGCCTATATCGTCTAGACTAATTTTCTTGTTCCCTCTGATGTCACTATGGGACCCTTGCCAGCTGCCTCCTAGGAAATAATTATTAATTGCGCTTACTCAAATTAGCCTCCTCCTAAGTCCCCTTCAAGATCACACTACAGAGATGTCCTGAGAGCCTAGCGGAAGCAGAGAAACTAAAAAAAATGTTCACAATCTTTCTTCTTCTAAAGAGATTCCTGCAAATAGACTCATGATTAAAATGGACTTCATAACATGTCAGCTTCTTGGAGTGGACCCTCCTTCCAAGGCTAGAGGCCTGAGGATTACTTCTAAATAAAAGAAAGCTTGCTACGTTTTCAGTTCCAGATGGTATATGTGCACTAATAGACAGCAAATTCCAAAACGACATGCCTCTGGCTTCATCCTGGAGTCTCAGAAGCAGAGAAGAAATGCAGTAGAAAAGGAAAGAGAGAGTATCTTGCTCTTGTTTGTGTTGGGATATACCAAGGCAACATTTCAGGCAGCTTACACTGCTCATAGATTATTTTGATCAAAATTGTTATTGCTCACTTCTTTCATTTCTTGGATAAGTTAACTGACCACTTGGAACCATTCCCCTTAAAATGGGTAACAGGAAATCCTAGGCCCTCTAACTCTCAGCACATATTCATAGAAAACCAAAGTTGCAATACTGTAAAAGGAGCAGAAATAACTAACTGCAATCCAATATATTTCATTCAGAACGAGGCTTTGAAAAAAGCAATGATCCTTTGTGCCCAGGGCTGCTCAATTTGATTACTGCATCCCCTACTTTCTGAAGTGATATTTTGTTTCTATTTTGATTCCAAACTGCACAAATAGAGTCCTCCTCAGGCAAGTGTATAAGAATATAGCATATTTTGGCCTCAAATGACTCTTATTAAAGAATAATAAATCAATTTAAACATTATTATTACTTCAAAAATCAAATCTATAACAAATATTAATCAATCTGATACTTCTACTGTTATTGGAGAACATTTAGTCTATAAGCTACATTATGGATGTCATGGTCCCATTTCTTAAAATATGTCTAGGTATATGCTTATACTGATGCATAATTAGATATGTTTATATCATATATACTGATTCAACAGAGGAGAAAATATTCGTGAAGACGAGATTAACACAGCAGACAGAAAGCATCACATCTTACCTTATAAGACTGCATTTATAATTACCATGTGGTAGAATAATGGATGATCTTTTTTCATTATTATGTTTCTTAATAATTTTCAAATTAAAATATTTGAAGAAAATAAATGCAATATCCTATAATTTGTATAACATAAATTCCATTTTTTCCCTAGATAATGGCAAAGGCCGCATGACTATTAAAACTTTAGATAAGTATGTACATATACACACAAAGTAGCCTTTTTTATTTTAATGTGGGAGAAATAAGCTAAGAAGAGTAATGCCATCTATTCTTCTATTAGATAGGGTTTTATATAATACATGCTTACAAAAGGATCATGTTGTCAAGGGTATCTCGTCTTCTCTTTAAAACAAAACTAATTTCAAAGGTTGCTTAATCAAATCACAATGAAGTTTCATACTTTTCAATTTAACAAAATATCACAGAAAAGCATGCATCATAGAAAATCATATCTTCCTAGATAATGAATTTCCAACAGGTAATTTTGGAGAGTCTCTATTTATAAGCTAAGAATGATGATTTGAATATTTAAAGATATGCACTGTTGACAAATAGGAGTGTATTTATGGAGTACAAGTTTTAGTCATCTACGGTTTCTAAATCCCCAGGAGCTCAAGCATGAAGAAACTATGCACTGATAATCCGAACCTGGATAGATGAATTCCAGACAGCAACTTGTGTACTCCCCTCACAGCCACAGAGGTAGGTGGAATGTATAATACATTGTCTTGTGGAAATCATAAGCTCAAAAGGACCCTAGAATTGTCTTCATTGCTATCTCATGATGACCTTTTCATAATATGCAGCCACTGATCTTCACGTCTCAAATTATAATAGTCAATAAAGAATCACTTTATATAAAAAGTATTTGACTTATTTCACTTATTTGAATTCCAGGGTAGGGAGACTGTTTGCAGGGATATTTAGCTTAGCTTTCAAACTATCTGTGGTTCCTAACTGTCAAAACATTCAGGAGTATCCTAAATATATAATGAAATGTCTGTAAACCTAAATAAATGTTAGTATAAATAATAAATACCTACACAATTGGAGGAATAGTATCATATTGAGGAATTAAGTCAAAATGGTTTAATCATGAAAAGCTATGGTAGACACTGGGGAATGAGAACCAGGAGAATGGAAGGCAAAAATAACAGAATATAGTTAGTCTCCCTCCTGGCTTTGAGTAATATATGCTGATGTAAAAATTTTTGATTGTTAGTGTTAACCACTGTATTTATTCACTAATCTGTAAATTTGACACAATGGATTTATTAATGTAATTTAATTTACTTGGCATTTCTTCTCCTGAGAAAGACTCCTAATAGATTTACCCTTTACCAGTCCAACCAAATTATGAGATTTCTCCCCTATTTCTACCTCACAGGAGGAACCTGGATATGCATAGATTCATGATCTTAGTTTTTTACTTTTAATGAAGAATTATGCTATTGGAAGTTGAACAAAGATATGCAGAGTTGGAGGACAGTCATAGTATGCAGGGGTTAAAAAAAGAAAACAATTTTGCAGGCACTTGATGTGGGCATGACGGTGGTGTGTCTATGAGATGGCTGTTCTTTGTGGGTTTTTTTTTTCTTTTAATCTTGGGAAACTCTGCAGTTTTTACACATGTTCATAGAACCATGATCTAAATTTCAATATAGCTAGTTTTGACAGTGCTTTTACATTTTCAATGCATTTTTATTTTCCCCTCTGACAATTCAGCTTATTCTATTAAGTGTACATCCAACCTCTCTCTCCCCAGGCTCTCATCCTACATACATGTTAAACCTGAGGTATGTTTTGGAAGTAGGGGATCTCAGACAGTCCATCTGATTTTTTGTCACATCCTCTCATCTAGTCACTAGAAAATGCTTCTATCAGATTTGTGTCATAGGTAAGCCAAATACATATGTTGCAATTTCAGCTACTTCATTTATCACCTGCTAAAAATAAACAAAAACAAACAACAATGGTAAAATTAAACCACCCTCCATTTCCTGATCATATAATTTTAAGTTTTGATAGAGGCAGGCAGTGCTTGAGCACTACATAAGCAACTTGTTAGGGCATGCCACAGAATTCTGATGGAGTTCTTGGGGCTTTCTTGGGAGTCACTTCCTTAGAAATAGAGAATGGAACATAGATGGCTGTAGACACTAATAATATATATCAAGAAATAAAGTATATAACAACATTATATATGGGTAAATGCTACAAAAAATAAATCAAGAAGAAAGTGATATTTCTATGGGAAGATTTAGGTCAGGAATTTTTTTCTGATGAAGTCGACTTTGAATAGAGCTCCAAAACTATAGTACATATTCTAATATGTCTAGAATTGTCTCATCAGTATCTATTAATCAAGGATGGTGAATAACTACAGTCTCATTCTTTTTGCCTTCTATTCTGCTCACTCTTACTTCCCTAGTTCCCACCCTAAGCTCTCACGATTATACTATTATGATTTGATTCTTCAGTGACACTAATATTGCTCCTCTGAGTGCCTAGGATGAGTGTTTATTTAGTTTATTTATGCATTTATGATGCTCTTGAGTATTTTGACAATCAGGAACCACAGAAATGTGAGGAAAGCCAAGCCAAATGCACTTCAAGCAGTCTCCCTGCCATGAAAGCTGTGAGCCCTGAAGTCATTTACCTGATAATCTGTTCTATGGGTGCTAGCAAGCATTAGACCCTGTAGACATGTGGTGCTGGGGAGGCTGTAAGCCAAGGAATCTGGGCAGGTATAACAGGAACTGAAGACTTAAGCAGAAAGCTGACAAGAACACCATACCGCTACTTAACTGAGGTCACCAACAGCATCTCAGTCCAAGAGTAGCCAGACCCATTAAACAAAAGCATAAATGATGGCCATCAGATCCTTTTTTGGAAGACATCAGGATTGCTAGGATATTTAGTGTCTTTAGGGAAGAAAAAGTATGAAGAAAGGCAGCTAAGGACACTGGAGACAAATGTCTCGTGTTTTCATGATTTTACTTGTTAACTTTCCACTCGGCAGACAGAATCTGGGCACAGGGACTTTGCCTGCAGCTGTCATGGGGAGCTCTGCTGTAAATATATTAGCATATAAGCACAGTATACAAGGAATTTGTTAGTCTGACAGCACATAATGTAGTTTAATCAATATAATTATTGAAAAAAATAATTTACACACAATTGCTCATTCACTCGAGTATCTGGGAACCTCAAAGAGAAAAAGAAATGGTTTTTCTATGCTGAAGATGAAAGCTTCAGAATAGGTAGATTCTGGTTGTAAGGCAGTCTTAATCTTAATAATGGAAGATCTTAATCTTTGATGGTAGACGCTAGTCCTCCTCTCACATAAATACTGAGGAATGCTAAGAAATGCTAGTTTCTGCAGACACCTTTCCTGCTTCAAAAAGACAAGCTTCACTTTGATCTATTTCCCATGTGGACTCTGTATGATTTCTTTCAGAGGGGGAAAAATGAAGAGAGTCCTGCCACTTTAAAAAACAAAAACAACATGAAACAAACAAAACACCTCTCTCTAAAATCTCTAGAAAACACTCCATCCGGCCTTTCCCTTTCCTCCTCAGCTCAAATCAGAAGCAACTCACCACAATTAAAACAAAGAGTTTCCTTCTCATCTTTCATCACTCAAAAGGCCAGAAGAGCTCTAATCCCTCAGAGAAAAAAAAATCATTCCATATAATTATGGGTGCATTGACATCAATGATTTTCTGAGTTTATTTTTTAAATGCCATTGTTTGGTAAATGCCATTTCTAAAATGTCATTATTTTTTAATGCCACTAAACCACATTAAGAGTGGTTTAGTAGCATTGAAGTGCAAATGAAAAAAAAGAATATATTTTTTGTAAATTTAAGAGAGTAAGAATAAAAGGTTCTTAGGACTGTATACTCTCCATAAGAATCATGAAGAGTAATGCTGAAGATCAGAGAAAACTAACCAGTATTTATAATGATGTTCACTTCTATTGTAGCCTGAGCCTTGGGGTGTTTGGAGCAATTTTTCAACCCTTCTGAGCCTTATTTTTCTCACTTTTAAAATGAGGGTGTTAAAGGCAGGTGATCTCAACATCTTTTCCCAACTTACCCAGCTTTGGATTTTTTTTTCTGGTTATAAAATTATTCTGATTATTTTTTCTTAGAAAAAAATATAGATAGGAAAATGTATATTTCTGTTAATTCTACCACTCACAGATAATCAGTTTGGTGTATATTCTTCTAGGTAATGCTTTGGTTCTTTTTTTAAAAGCCATAACGACCACAATAAACACAGTAGAATCTCTTTTCTGCTTTATCTCTCTGAAGAATATGTGAGCTTTTTTTTCCCCCTGTTTTAGTATTTAAGTGCTTAACAATTGAGGTTCTGGCAACTAAAACTGCACAGGCAGCAGCTCCGTTTTTCTCAGAATCAAGCGAAACTGAACAGGCAATTAAAAGTTACTGAACTGCAAGGTAAAATTACTTCCCTGCTATGCTTCTGGGTGACTAAAGAAGGGAGACAATGGAAACCATATTTAGAATTAAGATAGAAGGATGGAACATAGCAGTCTGCTCTACTAAAATGGAATCTATAAGCATTACACATAATCAGCAGCACTTCGATCGTGCTCTTTGCTCACAGTTAGATGGAAGATTACACAAAACAAATGTGCAATATTCAAATCTGTGGCATTGCTGGTTAACAGAAGGCATTTCTCTCCCAGCCCACACGGTGATCCAAATTGTCTCCTGTACAGTCAGTGCCCATCTCACAAATGGGCTATGCTCCAAGCATCTACTTGTAAGCTCATTGTTCCATTCTCTGTATTAAGTTTCTCATAGAATTAATGTTATAAATTGTCCTCAGATTCCTAGGCTAGCCTATATGGGCCAGCTTATTAAAAGGCACATTATCAAAAAATAACATCAAGAAGACTATGGAAATTAACCACCATAGTAATGCTTCTTTTGAAGTTGTATTCAGAGGTCAATTGTGGAAGCACAAGAATAGCTCTCCTCTTCTGAAAATTACTGGTGACAGTTTCCATCCTTAGAGACAAATTGTAAGACAGAAGAATAAAGTTTAAAGAATTTCGGGAATTCAATCAGGAGGATTCAGGGCCAGAGATCAAGGAAAAGGATTCACATTGAACTGGGAAAGCAGTAAACGGCATGAGATGAAGGAGTTGGTAGTATGCCTGATAATGCTTAAGAAAGGAGAAAATGATTACAGTATGGAGAAACAGAGCCTTCTTCTAGGGTATCTTCCCATGACTTTGAGCTCTTATCTTAGTTAGAAGCTTGGAGGCTGTAATATCTGGATGTCATCTGTTTTCCACACTCAGTAGAAATGTTGGGGGAAGAGGATTTGGTGAACTGGGGTAAAGATAAAAATGAGCAGTGGAAGTCTGGGGAAGTATTAAGACATTTCCATTCCAACTGAAACCTTATGTCTATCACCTCTCCCTCCACTGAGGACTCTACCTGGTGACTTGTATTGGGAATAGTTAAGATGCCTGGAAAATGCAGTGGATCTTGAAATGATAATTTCAAACATTTAATAGGGTAGCTCAAACATCAAACAACAATGAAAATAAATAGGAATGTGGAAGTCAAGCAAGGGAAGATCTTGCCACATGCAACCAGTATAGCCATTTGCCCAATAAGAATCACATTAAATTGGATTAAGCAATCTGTGAGAATCTCCTTAGGATAACATTTTTACATAACAAGGGAATCAACAAAGCAGATTTTATAACTGATGTCATGTAATAAAATATGAAACCCACTCTTAAAGGTTATGATTCTATTGGTACAGTCAAGTATAAATATGCTGGAGATAGTAAGGTAGTAAGATTAATAAGTAACAAACACATGTTCTGCTATAAAGGTCACTTTTGATTTAATGAGAAATACAAATTTGCCGAAAATATGTCTTCCTTCTTTAGGAGGGGATGGTGGTACTAAAATTTAATAAAATAGGGTAAAAAAATGTCAAAATATCAATCAGAAAACCTAAGGTGAACTGAAAGCAGTTACTGTGGAGAACAGTATCTACTATGAGATTTCTTTTAGGTAACTTTTTTATGTCGTCCAACCTCAATTATCAATTTTCCTCAAAATTACAATTCGAAAATACCATAAGAAAAAATAATAACTGTTTTCGGGATCCACGAGGACATTATTAAAGAGTATTTTGGAGTTATATTTGCTGCCAATATTATGTACTGAATGTTTAGAGAAATATTTTCTGCTCTGCATTTAAAAATGACAAATAACTATGAAAGACATGTTACTAGACATGGAGGAGATAATCAAAAGACCGAAATACATGTAATCACTGTTCCAGAAGGAGAGGGGAAAGAGAATGGAGAAAAGACTCACAATTCTACATAATTGATTAATTAGACAAATCCTAATATCAGGAAGCCCAGTGAATCCAAAGCAAGAATAATAAAAAGAAACCCTTACCAAGACAGACAGACACATGAGCAAGAAATAATTGAAAATGCAAGGAAAGAGATCTTTAAAACAGTCAGGAAGAATGAAACAGTAGTTAGAAATAAATGATAACTAGATTTACAACTAACTTTTCAACACTTACAATGGAAGCTAGAGGGCAATGGGATAATATCTCCAAAATATAAGAGACAACAGCTGTTCTATTACAATTGCTATACCCAGTGGAAAAAAAAATTCAAAATGAGGTTAAAATAAAGCTATTTCAAACAATTAAAAAATGAAAGAATGTACTAACAAAAGACCTCACGAATGAAACATCTAAATAATGTATATCAAACAAAGGAAAATAATCACAGAAAAAAATGTCTAAGATGACAGAAGAAAAGTAAAACCATGGCAAACATCTCAGTAAATCTAAAGAAAGCCTTACTTTGTAAAAATATTAACAGTGTTTAATTTATAGAGTTCATACAACAAAAGTCAAAGCCACCAACAACATGTCATTCCAAAAAGATCATGAAAGGAATTGAAACATTCAAAGGCCCTTTTATTGTCTGAGAGGAAAATATTAGTTAACATTAGATGTTGTAACCTCAGCTATTCATGTTTTATATTTAATGATTTCAAGGTAGAGGTAGAAAAGTATATCTTAAACAGGATATTAAAATACAAACTATAAAGGGAAATACTGATAATTTAACTATATCAAATTTTAGAACTCCATTCACCAAAAGATACCATAAAAAGACTGAAAATTCCAGTCACATACTAGAAGAATAAACCTAACAAAATATAATGAATTCTAAGCATCAATAAAGAAATGATAAATAATCTAATAGGAAAAAAATGGACTAAAAATGTGAACAGATATTTCACAGAAGGGGAAACACAAATAACCCAGAAACATATGAAGACATGTACAACATCATTAGTAATCAGGGGAATTCAAATTAAATCACAATGAAATACCATTGTACAATCACCGCACTGGCAAAAAATTTAAAAGTTTAGATGAGAACACAGAGCAATAGGAAGTCATCATCCCCCAGTGGACAGCAGGTGAATGGTAAGTAATTTTACTAGGAACGTTACATGTGCATCCTGTATGCATTATATGTACTGCAACAATACTGCTCCTGAGTCTATGCCCTAGAGAAATTCTTGTGCATGATCCAGAGTCACATGAAGCAGGGTTCAAGGAGCACTGTTTGTAAGAGCAAACACTCAAAACCACCCAAATATCCATGAGCATAGAGTGGGTTACAATATTGTGATTTTTTTTCACTCAGTAGAATGATACACAGTGGTAAGAATGATTAAATTAAATGCTATAATAAACCCCAAACAACTTTGACAGACAAAAATGAAGGAATAAAACTACTATTATTCCATTTATATAAAATTCAAAAACAGGCAAAAGTAAACAGTATATCATTTACTGATACATGCATATATGATAAAACTATTTTAAAAAGTAAGAAGATTATAAACACAAAATTCAGAAGGTAGCTAGCTATCTCAGGATAAATAAGAGGGGCATACACAGTGCTTCAGATAGGTAATGCTGTATTTATGTCATGTGCTGGCCACAAAGTTTTTCAATTTTTAATTACATTTTAGTGGACACACATGAATTATATAAGTTTTAAAGGTAAATTATTATCACAATAAAGAAATATTTAATATTGTTAATTGCAGTTTAATAAACATAATAAGTTTAAATCAAGAAGAAAAGCTTTGCTTTTAAACTAAATGTTTAAAATTTGGGATTTTTATTAAAAAATCACATTTAAAGAAACATGGCAAAACTGGAGTTTAAATGGGGGTTCTTTTCTGAGTCATATATTTGCACAGTGTCAGTGGAATAATAATGACTCTAGTTATTCTGACTGAAACTTGAAAATGTTTGTTTGTTTAATTATTTTAGTTTGTACTTTATTTTTATAGCATTCCCTCACATTAATTATATATTGTAGTTGCATTATGCAAAATGAAAACAAATAAAATTAGAAATACCATGCTTCATAAAACGTAGCATAAAGTTACAGTGGCTGATACCCACAGTCATTTGTATAGCCATTGCCTTGAAATATACTGATCACAAGCTCCTTTATCTCCAAAATGTCTGAATGCTGTTAACATGAGAAAAAGACACCTGACTAACTTGACTGACCTGCAGCAAAATTATTTGTTTTCATCGAAAAGGAAGGTGCCCTCCTCTCTGTTACTCACTTTTTTCCTTTCTGAACTAATTTCTGAGAAAATTACTCAATTAATAGCACTAATTTATAAAATTAATTGTGTAATTTGCCTAGATTCCAGGCATTCATTAGCTCTCATGGAAGCACCTGTGTGGAGAAAACTATCAGGACTCTTTGGAAAGAAGACAGTGGCAGACAGTGGCAGACAGTGGCACCGTAGCACCTCAAATAATGCAACAAAGACCCCTACGCGAGCTTGCATCCTGTCAAAGAAGCTGTTTTCTGCTCTATTGAAATCTTTGGCTTCAAGCACTAACCTCCTCTCATATTCCTTTGTCCCTTAAGCTCCAACTTCACTATGCAATCGTCCTCTCTATTCTTGCCTCCTCCAGTTCTAACTCAAGTTTCAGTCTTATTAGAAATAGGACATGCTCGCTTTGGCAAGACATGGCTCCTTTTTTACACAGAGGGTAAAGCACTATAGCAACAAGAGGTACACAGGTAAAGGACAGTGTTATCGAAACCTAACATTTCCCTAACTGTGCCCACCCTCACTCCTCATCAGTGAGCTTCTCCTGTAACCTGGACCATTCCAAACACTAACAATGACCGAGAAGCAAAAAGTTTCCACAGCCTTCTAACATCATCAATTCAAGTGCCTAACATTCTAATGAGAAGGGTCTTGAATGATAATATTTAAAGCTATTTTTTCTTATTTTATCAGATAAATAATCAATTTTTAAAAAAGGTGTTCATTTATTCTTATACCTGAATCTTACATATATATATATAGTATATGATTAGCATCAGGTTAGTCTGGGAGTAGGAATGGGTTTGTTTGATTAAGAAATAAAAAATAAGCATAGTATCTTACTATAAAAATGTTATACTTAGAAGAGAATGTATACATTTAAAGAGAATTAAAATGAAAATGTTTTCATTTCTATATGTTAATATAACACAGTGCCAAACGATTTGGCAATGGCATTAAGTGACACAGAAGTTCAAAGCACAGACAAATACCAATGTGAGCAGGAGTAATAAAGGCTTCCAAGAGGAAGTAGAAAGAGAGCTAGGATTTAGGGAATTGATGAATGGACAGTAGCTAAAAACACAGAGGGGAAGGAGGAGGGTATTTCTGGCATTGGAAATCGAATATGAAATTCAGCTCAAGCATGTGAAGATAAGTAGGGGCTATGACCGTGAGGTATGGAGGGGGCTGATGCCAGTAGCTGCTCTGATGAGAATATGAAGAGAAGTACCACAAACACTTTGAAGTCTGGCTGTTTCATTCATTGAACTATTGGAATGTGCATTGAATGCCATCTGATTCAACAGCAATGGTTTGTACTCTTCTATCCTCTGATAATTTGCTGGCAGCACACACCTTCTGTCATGCCAAATTACTGCAGCCTGAAAGTTGTGTAGGAAAATCTGTGGTGGCAAATTAAGTCCTTGCCATCCTGAAAGAATCCAGGCATTCAGGATTGATTACTAACAACTGGAAAGCTGAGGAAGCAAAGAGAAAATCATCACCGTCTACAGCCAAAGTCCCAAAGCCAGTAACCATATAGACATTAACATTAGGTAGCCTCACTGGAACAAAAGCATTCTTTGGTCTCTAACCACATATAATTCAGAGAGATAGCACAGTATGCAGAAAAACCAGACTAAGTATCCTGGAATGCATGCCTCTACACCAAAGAGATATATAAAGTATCCAGAGATACCTAGTATGACACTGTCACTGGTCCAACACATTGTCTGTATTCCTAAATCTAAGAAATCATAGAACTAACAGGGATTATGTTGTTGAATGCAGTATGTCCCATTAGAACAAGGAGTGAAGTGATATTCACTCACTGGGAGAAATAAACTGCAGTTCGTGTCTAAGATATAGAAAGATTCACCTTTTCCATCCTATGGACCAGTAACACAATGTATACCTTTGAACTTTAAAGAGTTTAAACAGTGCATAGCTTTATAAATTTGCAGTGAGAATCAGGGAGACATAAAGTTACAAAATGAACATTTTTTTTTTCCTAAGTAGTAGTACTTTTCGAGAAATGGAAGGTATTGAATATTCGCTACCTTTTAAAAGATAGCAAATGAGAGAGGCAAGGTGCTTTTTGTTTGGTTTTGTTTTAAATTGGGGAAAATGACAAAAATTAGCAGTTATTAACTTCACTTTTCATTAGATTTAATACTATCTTCCATTCTACAATATTGTATAATATCCCATTCTACATTGCACTCCATTCTAATAATAATAAAATAATAAAACAATTAACCAGAAGTAGCTAACTAGTATCTATGAAAATACTTACATGCCAGATATGACATTAAACGATCTAGAAACATTATCTCATTTAATTTTTATATTTACTGTAATATGTATTATCTGCCCATTTTGTAGATGAGAATTAGCTGAGTTATCATTGATGCTTAGATTAGCAAAGTGGTCTACCTGTGATCACAGACGTAAAAAATTACAACATCAAAAAAAAAAAAAACAAAACAGTCTATCATGTGCACTTCAAGCCTGAAATGGATTAAATCTAGGGACTAAATACCTACTACCTGGTCAGATGTTACAATCAAAGAAGGTTCCTGGAGACAAGGGCTAACTAGAAGGTTAACACAAGGACCACGAAGGCCAATTCCTTTTTATCACCTTAGCTATGTAACCGTAGGAGTTGCCTCAAAACAATCATTTATAAAGGTGAGAACAAACAACAACAACAAAAACCCAGAAACCTCCAAATACTTCGTGATTGGAAGAGTGCTGTTGTGGGGTATGAGCAAGCTGGTTGCATTTAATAATCTGACCATCAAGAACCATTCTGTTCACTTCTGTATTATTTACAGTAAAATGTGTGTAATATATCTGATCCCTAGAAGATACCTTTTTAAAAGTATGCAAACACATTTTAAACAAGGAATTGACAACAATGGTTTCTTAGACAAGGAATTTTTCAGGTGATAACTGTTTTAGAATGATGCTACTCTGTAAGTATGAAAGTTCTCTAATCTATCACTAGATTTGCAAACTAATGAGGATGAGTAGAGACAGAATATGAATTTAAATACGCATTCATTCCTTGCCTTCACCAAGATTTATTTGTAAATCAATGCTATTTTATTTTCCCATTAGTTATATTTGAAGTAATTCATTCCAAATATAGAAAATAATTAATTCTTGAAAAATTAAATTCAAAAGCTACAATTTAAAAATTAAGTTTCATGGAGTTAAGTATTAAAAGACATTAGTCCTAAACACAGTCTATTCCTTGACACCAGTGTTTTATCTGTAAGCCATTCTGTATTAATAAGCCGACTAACATTCTAACACCTACTCTAAAATGATGATCTCTCTCCTAACTGTAAAATAATTCTAGTATTATTTTTCATTATTAACTATGATTTTGAAAAGTTGAAATGATTTAGTTGTATGACAGTATATATTAGAATTTATTGGAATGTAAGCATAAAACACTATTTAACAACGTTCTTCTAAGAGTCAGCTCATAGGTCATATCCTTCATAAAACTTATCGGAAGCTTTCTTCCACCCAATTAACAAATCCCTGAGGGGTCAACTGTACCCTATATGGTTGTTCAGAGTCTGTCATTCCTTGAGTAATACATTATAATAGTAGCTCTAAAACTTTAACATACAGCAGAATCTTCTGGAGTCCTGGTTAAACTACAAATTGCAGAGCCTCACAGTCAGAGTTCCTGATTTATGAGGTCTGGGTGGAACACAATAATTTGCATTTCTGTACAGTCCTAAGGTGATGCTGATGCTGTCAGTCTGGGGACCACATTTTGAGAACCACTGCTTTCAGAGTGTTTCATTTTCAAAAAGTCTGCCTCCCACTATGAGACTAGAACCACTAAAGAGCAGATATGGTGCCTAGCATGTTCTAGGCACTCAATACATATTTCTGAATGAAAGAATGCAGAGGCCCCTGCAATGTTTGGAGGAGAACTAAATGAAAAATGAGAAGGCTGATAACGCAAGTTTCGGGAAATAAACTATATATATATATATATATATATATATATATATATATAAAACTTAGCAGACTCAAATTTTATTTAAACCACTGTGAAGTCAATACTCTGACCTTATAAATGGTTCAGTGAAAATCCTTATGATGTAAAGAAAAATGCAAAGAGTTTGAAATTAATACTTGGTCTAGGTTCCTCTAAGTCCTTTTCCAAAATACACCTATGTGTATCTGTTCATTAAGCAAACATTTACTGAATATATACCATAAGCAATTAAGCTAGAAAACATAGGAAACGACAAGTTGACCAAAGTATTACTTCATTTTAACAAAAGTGGATCAAACAAGTATTCATCATACAGTTCCAGGAAAGGGGGGTACCAACCGCCAGAAACAAGAGATGTTCTAGAAACTCAAAGTAGTTCACTAGTGAGGATTTTGAGGTAGGTAGCAGATAGGGAATCACAGAAAGAGCTGGAAAACTACGTAAACATATAAAGCTGGCCCGAGGACGGGAAGGCTTTGTATGTAAGACTAAGGAATTTGAACTTACTTCTGTAGGGGTGAGAAGAAAGCAATACTTAGCAAAACTAAACTTCAGGCAGGGTATATGCTTGAGTAGAAGGAGACTAGAGGCAGAAGGACTAGTGAGAAAGCTACTGAAATGTTCTCCACAGAGGTCAGAGCGACCTAAACCAGGTGGTAGCATTAGGAGTGAAACACACAGAAGGCAAAATCAGCAGTTAGGCAACCGATTAAATGCATGGCAAGAGAGAGAAAAATGAATTAAATGGAAAGGTTTTGAGCCTTAATGACCCAATAAATGAAGATGCCACTTAAAAGCTAAAGAAGCCAAGATGATAGAGTCAATATACTTAAAGATAATTAATCATAAACTTCAGAGGCACTCACTTGCAGGAACTTCTATCAGAGCCCTGGGTTGGGGGAATCCTAGCAGTGTGTTCACTTTGCCATATACATGTGTAAAGTGTGTAAGTCTTTTATTTTATTTTATTTTATTTATTTATTTATTTATTTGAGACGGAGTCTCGCTCTGTCGCCAGGTTGAAGTGCAGTGGCGCGATCTCGGCTCATTGCAAGCTCCGCCTCCCGGGTTCACGCCATTCTCCTGCCTCAGCCTCCCGAGTAGCTGGGACTGCAGGCGCCCGCCACTAAGCCCGGCTAAGTGTGTAAGTCATTTCTATCTTGCCTGCTTAAGCTTCTCCTTCCACTCCTCCAACATTTCCTTAGTCACACTCACCTCCCACCAGATGGCCCTGGAGAGGCTGTGGTCATTTTTATTTAACTTTTGGCATTCTTTCCTTAATTGGAACTCCTTGAATTATATTAGCTTTAAGCCCTGAAAAATCTGAATCTGACCCTGCAAGAATAGTTTCTGGTTGTGAGGAAGCTGTGCTCAGTTGTATCCTTGGACTTTGATGCACTACCCAGAATTTCAGGTGGAAAAAGCCCACCATGGGTTTAAAAATCTAGCAGAACATTTGGGGCTGGGGAAATAAATGAGGATGGTTGATGAAATTACTCAAGAAGAGAAAACAGACAGAGGGGAGAAGACCTAACATTAAATTTCTGTACCCTGACATCAAGAACAGGAAGAAGAAACTGAGAAAGAAGAAGAGGATGGAACAATCAGAATGGATGAAAACAACAATAAAACAATGTAGTCCAGTGACATAAATGCCAAGGGAAGAATGAATCTTAACTAAGTAAAGATGTAGACTGTTCCCTGTGCTGAAAAGACCAGAAAAGATGAGTGCTGATATAAAGCCATTCCTATGGATTGGTGGTCACTGGAAGGGAAGATATGAATAGAGGGAGAAGTTTGTCATGCCCCCCACCAGGTCCCATGGCGGAGCTACAGGACAGTTTTTCTAACCTCCCTTAGGGGGATGGGGACTAAAATTTGCTGCTGCTCTAGTGACAAGCAGTTTACATATCCACTGGAATATCGTTAAGATGGTAAGCTAGTATGATTCACATTTTACAAATGAGAAAACGTGTCCAAAGTGACACCACCAACCAGAGCTGGAACTCAAATTCCAGATTTTCCTAACTCCAAGTCTACTGTCTTATTCTCATGGCCAATTTTAATAGCAATGTACCTATCTTCACTATTATTAACAGTATTATTCAAATAATTATCTGGAATTTAGAAACAGAATAGCCCTGTCTAATTTTAGGACTGTTTTCTGAGGTTCCACTTCAATTAGAAATGCACACATTAGAAAATGCATGCTATTGCTTCAGTAATATTTTATATGTTTGTAACCCTTTATTTAAAAATTAGTCTGATAACATTTGTGAACATGTTAAAAAGCTAAAATGTCAGCACATTACTTTTCCTTCTTCACAGTTTCTAATCTGTAGAGCCTAACCAAAAAATGATTAGCATTTCAAAAGAAAATAAGGAAAAACCTGGCAGAAATATATTTAGCAGAGAAAGTTTCTAAGTATGATCTGTTGTTTGAATATATTTTTAAAAAAGAAGTTCAAAGTAAGCATTTTACTTCTTGCATTCATATAGTGTTTATCAGTTTTCATCAAAACAAAGGAAATAAGACACGATTTTGTTTTTTTCATTTCATGGGCTGATTTTTCATATTTTAAAAATATTTTACATTTGTAGTCCAATATTAATATTTAACACATGGATTAATGTACATGTTGTGCTGAAAGATGAATTGAATAAATGCCAGGAATTATTAACAAGCAATTTCAACTAAAACTATAAAACAATTTCAGCAACAATTACCTTAAGTGATAAACTTTCCTTCAATTTAAGAAATAATTTTATCCCTCAGATGTTTATTGAAATTATTATTTTGTACTTGCTGTATCTGAAGACAGCAAGAGACTTAGCCCATGTAAAAGTAGAAAGTACTTTTTCATAAGTATTTTAATTTCTTACAATAACACTTAGCTATTAAATAAAATTGCGGGCTGGCAGCTGTAGGCTCAGGCATATAATGGAAGAGAAAGATGGAAATACCAAAGGGGGGCAGGTAGTCATGAGCAAGGACCTGAAACTTTGATATATTTGAAGTTTTCACCTGCAACCTTATCTTCAGTTTGGTAGTAACACTACTATTTAGTGTTACTTGCTTATAGTTGTTTCTATCCATTAACTTGCTTTGTTACCTTTTGCTATGTATATAATTATATTCTATGTACATAATTATATAGAGTTGATGCTATCATAAAGAATGCTTTAAAGGGTATATTTTATAATTCCTAGGCTGTTCCTTGCTAAGGGACTTCAGCTAGAGCACATCTATAGTGCAATTTACTGTGTTGAAACTAGGCAGAACGTCAACAATAAAATTTGGAACACACCTTAGGTATGGCTAAAATTTTTTAAACTGACAACACTAAGTGTAAACAAAAAAATAGAAACACTGTAATTCTCATATATTATCAGTGGAAGTTTAAAATCATGCACCCACCTTGAGAAACTGTGGGACAAAGTCTAACAAAGTTAAACAAAATCCTGTTTCCCAGCCTTTCCACTTTTAATATATGCTCAATAGAAATGACTATTATGTCCCAACTCATTTAAAAATGCTTATAGGTATAATAGCCCCAAACTGGAAACAAACCAAATGTTCTTCCACATGAGAATAAATAATCAAATCGTGGTATATGCATACAATGGAATATGACTCAGAAATAAAAAATAACCAACCAATGATACATACAACATGGATAAATTTCAAAAATATGATGATCCAAAGAAACCAGACACAAAACAGAACATTCTTTACAATCCCACTTATATCAACTTCAGGACAGGGAAAATCACTTATGATGATAGTTATCAGAATAGCAGCTGGGCAGAGGAGAACTGTGACTAAGACATAGCTTGAGAGTCACTTCCTAGAATTACAGAAATGCCCTGTGTATGGACGTGGGTAGTAAACACATGTGGGTATATACAGGTTAAAATTATTCCACTGACTTATACACTTAAAAACTTGCACATTGTATTGTATTTAAATTATATTTCATTGTTAAATAGAAGTCAAAACCAAAGAAAACCTTCATCATGCTTTTCTTTTTTCTTCTCCCTCCCTCCCTCCTTCCCTCCCTTCCTTCCTTTCCTCCTTTCTTTCTTTTTTTTTGTTTTGACAGAGTCTCGCTCTTTCACCCGGGCTGAAGTGCAGTGGAGCAATCTCGGCTCACTGCAACCTCTGCCTCCCACGTTCAAGGGATTCTCCTGCTTCAGCCTCCTGAGTAGCTGGGATTACAGGCATGAGCCACCTTGCCTGGCTAATTTTTGTATTTTTAGTAGAGACAGGGTTTCACCAGGTTGGCCAGGCTGGTCGCGAACTCCTGACCTCAAGTAATCTCCCGCCTTGGCCTCCCAAAATGCTGGGATTACAGGTGTGAGCCACTGTGCCCGGCCACTTCTTTTTCTTACATGGCCACTTATTTTTCTTCTTTTTCCTATATTTTTTATATGTGTATTCTGATTTTCCTCGTAGGATTTTTTGCTTGTTGAAATGAAGCAGTTAAGATGTGACTAATACAACAGAGAGCATCTTGAAAAGAATGACATCATATAGCAAGCCTGTCCAATCTGCAGCCTGCATATGACCGAGGGTGGCTTTGAATGTGGCCCAACACACATTCGTAAACTTCCTTAAAACATGAGATATTTTTGTAATTTTGTTTTGTTTTTTTTTTAGTTCATCAGTTATTGTTAGTGCTAGTGTATTTTATGTGTGGCCCAAGACAATTCTTCTTCCAATGTGGCCCAGGGAAGCTAAAAGCATGGACACCCCTGTATAGCATGAGTAAACACCTCAGCACCAAGGCTAGTAACAGAAGAGATGAATGACTTAATAACATTTAATTCCCTCACTCTCCCTTCTCCAGGCTGCAGCATTCTCAAGAATGAATTGGAAACTTCGGCCGGGTGTGGTGGCTCACACCTATAATCCCAGCACTTTGGGAGGCCGAAGTGGGTGAATCACGAGGTCAGGAGTTCGAGACCAGCCTGGCCAACAGGGTGAAACCCGTCTTTACGAAAAATACAAAAAAAAAAAAAATAGCTGGCATAGTGGTGGGCACCTGTAATCCCAGCTACTCAGGAGGCTGAGGCAGGAAAATCGTTTGAACCCAGGAGGCAGAGGTTGCAGTGAGCCGAGATCGTGTCACAGAACTCCAGCCCAGGCAACAGAGTGAGACTCCATCTCAAAAACAAAAACAAAAAAAGAATTGGAAACTATTTATTTCCTACTAATTCCATCACCGCTATAAACTTCTGTCACCTCTCCTAAATTCCAAAACCTCACTATGCTAGTAAGAGCCTCATGCACTTGACTCCTGACCCAGAACTGCTTGGTCAACCTTCTAACACATCTTGTCTCTTGTTATTTCAAGCAGTTATCTGAGTAGATGCTAGCTCAATACCCCCTGCCTGTGGAAATATATTAAATGCCTCTACATACAGAATCATCTCCAACGGGTAGAAGATAAGAAGGCTAGAAAAGAAGTTAACAATAGAGAAAAATACCAATAGATTGACTACAGGAAAATATTACATTCCTAAACATTAATAGCACCATAAACAAAATTAAAAGCCATGTAATTAACTGAGAAAAAAATGTTAGCAATATATATAAAAATACTAAAAAGGGCTAACAACATCAATAAAGAATTCTTGCAAATCAATGTGAATAAAAGGAACACATCACTAGGTAATGCAAGGTAATGAACAGATAATTTGGTGAAATACAATTGGCAAATCCACATGTGAAGATGTTCAAACACAGTAGAAGTTAAAACAGTGTAAAACAGTTAAAATGATGAGGGTTTTTTTTTCTTATAAAATGATAAGGACTGAAAATAATAATTGCAATCTGGGAGGGCCATTGTGCTGGACAGTACAGGAGGTAGTATAAAGAAACATACAGAGGAGGAGAAGTCAGTTTGGCAGTGAGTATTAAAAATCTAAAAATAACTATACCTTCTAACTCATTTCCACACTTTGTATACAATACAAATATTTAGATTAAACTATCATATATAACAGCAGTGTGTGTGTGTGTGTGTGTCTGTGTGTGTGTGTGTGTGTGTATATATATATATATATATATATATATATATATATATGTTTTTTTTTTTTTTTCCCCATGAGACAGAGTCTCACTCTGTCACCCAGGCTACAGTGCGGTGGAGCAACCTCGGCTCACTGCAACCTCCACCTCCCAGGTTCGAATGATTCTCCAGCCTCAGTCTCCCGAGTAGCTAGGACTATAGGCATGTGCCACCGTGCCCGGCTAATTTTTTTAATTTTAATAGAGACAGGGTTTCACTATGTTGGCCAGGCTGGTCTTGAAATCCTGACCTCGTGATCCACCCGCCTCGGCCTGCAAAAGTGCTGGGATTACAGGCGTGAGCCACTGCACCCGGCCAGTGTTTATAAAATTTTTAATGGAAAAAAATCTATCTATCCAATATCAAAAAGACTGGTAAAATAAGTGCAGTCTAGATGATATGCCACGTAATCTCTAAATATTTATATTATAGAAGGAAATTAATATCAACAAAAGATGTGTATGATACCATATTAGTTTTTTTAAAAAGGTTGCAATACAGTCTGCACAGTAGGCTTGTATTTTTTTTAAATGATTAAATATATAAAGGCAAACTACTAAAAGGAATATACCAAAATTTTAATAGTGATTTTCTTTAGATATGATTCTGGATATTCTATTTTCGTTCTCAAACTTCTGTTTTCCAAATCTTCTATAGCGATAATTATAATCACTAATAACCAATGTTATCGAAAATTTCCATGATCTCTAAATGCCTTAAAGAGTTTGACAGAAAGAATTTAAAAACATAGGCTCTCCTTTTTCTTCTTTCATTAGTGATGATGGGCTATTAAAACAAGGCCACGTCCTTTTGCTTTAACCTCGCATCCCCAGGGATTTCACATTAGAATGTCCTTCCTCCCAATACCTCCTCCTAACCTTCCCCAACCCAGACGTTAGTTTCTCTCCATTA
Organism: Pan troglodytes; assembly: GCF_028858775.2. Classification (NCBI taxonomy): domain Eukaryota; kingdom Metazoa; phylum Chordata; class Mammalia; order Primates; family Hominidae; genus Pan; species Pan troglodytes. The sequence continues at coordinate 72,321,583 of NC_072410.2, read as the reverse complement.
AAAAAATCTCCACAGTAATATAAATTAAGCAAGGAACCATTTTAAACTGTCAGCTTAATGGTGCACACAGGAAATATGGCTGCTCTCAGTGCAAGAAAATTTTAATGAATAAAGTAGCTTAAGAAAAAGATATTTTCCAACTATACGTGGAAAACTTGTTCAGTTTCTCAGAGGTTGTTTACTGCCATGGGAATTACCTGATTTAAACTTCTTCACAACGTTATCACTTGGATATGGTTAGGTTATTCTGCGTGTGGGCGACTCATTAATAAAGCTGAAGGAAAAGCAGGACAGTGCTAGGAAAGAAATCTAGAGCTGGACATTTAATATTCTTGTGTGTCAGAGACTACATTTGTAATATTAGGGGTGGGAAGTAGTTACTTGCTAAAATCCCACTTTATACTCCGTTTCTGATTCTAGGGGTGTTTTTGTCATCCATACAAAGTCAAAAAGAATGCAAAATTATAACCCAATAATAATGTCATTTTTTAAAGAAAAGTATAGATGATTCAAGACCAAGAAAGAGGCAGTTCATAAAAGATTTAATGTTGAAAAACCACAAACATAAAAGGAGGCTAAAATTGGAAAAGACATTATAAAATCTAAAACTTTAAAAATTTGATATGATAAAATATATGCTGGAAATAACACCTGCATCAAAGCTTTCTTGGTCAAAGGAAAAAGTGTTAACTATTAAGAGATTTGTTACCTTAAAAAATACAAAGAAACACCTTAGTTTGCATTATAGACTAAAATAATCTTTTCAAAGGATATTGAGAATAGAGGACCAAAGAGTGTTTATATGGAAGGACAAAAGGAGAATGCAGACTGAGATTTAAAAGTTGTGTGTGTGCATGCATATAACCCTCAAAAGTATAACTCCACACCAAAAACAAAGAAGTAGCTGTATCTAGGGATGTTCTATTCCATCAAAACTATGTCTGTGAAGCTTTAAAGGGAATCTTCTTGCAGTCTACTTCCTATATGAATACTTTCTATGTATAACAGTTCATTCTAAGAGAAGAGCAATAGATTTAACCACTTGTTAGTATCCTTGTTAGCAGTATATCAACAGCAATTGATCACTAACGTGAAGGTATCAGGTTTTAGGTAACTTCCAACACCATTCTCCTTGTGTTCAAGTGATTTTCCTGCATCCTCTGAATAGAAACCATCACTGCTAAAAATTGCTCCTTAGACAGTACCTGCTGGAGGCTTGCAAAGATCTTAGGTAAAAAGTCATAAGTTGAAGATATTAGTTGATAATGGCATAAGGTCTTGTTCCTCAAGCAATTGTGCAAGGACCGTCTACATTATAATCTCTTAAAGTGGATATTTAGAAATGCAAATTCTTGAGCCCTACCCCCAGATTACTCAATAGAGTCTTTAAAGGTACAACCTAGGCATCTGCAGTTTCAGTAAACTCCTTAGGTGATTCTGATACAGTTTAAATTTTAAGAATTAAAATTTAATTATATCTGTTTATATTACATCTCTTCAACATACAGCAAATTTTAATAAAAGCTATCGAGGTACTAAGAAATGAATTGTAAATGGTGAAATCACATGCAATGGAAGGAATATTTAGGTGTTGCAGGCAATTTATTATAGCTTGAAAATCATACCATGCTAACTGTAGCTAGCTTTAAAGTAAGTTCTGACTAACAGACTGAACATATTATTGCTTCTGTGTGAGTAGAAGAGGTTATTTAGAAATCTTTCTACAAACATTTGAGTATCTATGAAAATTTACTTTTGGACACTGAGATATAATAAAAACCCCACTTTCTGTCCTCAGGAAATTTAATCCAGGAAAATTAGAGCTCTGTTTTGAAAGCAGAGGAAGTTAATTTAAAAAACACAGACTGGATGTATCTTAACATCACCTCCTAAGCTCACTAATGATACCTGAAAGCATTCACCTTCACCTAGTTGGAGAGATCTCTGCTGCAAGGAAAATGTTAACCATCTTGCCAGCTAGGCATCATTCTTCATACTATAATAAGCAAAAGGCATTTCCAAAGTGAGACTCTCTTTGTAAATTTCTTTGTCATTCCTGTGAAGAATCAGATGCTGTAATTATTAAGTTTTTTACAGAACATCTCAATTTTCCAATTGCTCTTTAATAATTCCCAGCAAGTAATTGGACATTTTAATTATATGTAGCTTCTTGTCACTGTTCATCTAAAAAACATCACAGCATTAAACAAAGATGCTCAGCCTGAGTGTTTTCTTCGGTTGTATGCATATTTTTTGAGTTATTTCAACAATGATCAAAAGCCAATGAGTTCATCCTTCAACCTGGAATCCTCATTTCTTTTCCAAAAGACAAAAACTAATAAGCAACAAAAAAATTAAACCGTCACACTAACAAAATGTATTAAAAGTCAATCGATAATACTGGCCATCACACCAACAACCTCTACCTTTATTTTATTTTCCCATAAAGAGCCACCAATCCATTTTGTTTTTTTCTACTAGCTTAGCAAGTCCATACAGACTGGACCCTTTCAGTGTTTCTTTCCCAGAATCCCTGCAGAATCATTGATCTCCTTGATCTACTCATCTCTTTGATCTTTTGAGGATAGTCCACAAATAGCCTGTGCTCCCCTACGTGGGTGGCAATAGCAGCCCTGGAGCCTTCAAACCAGCTTATGGGGTTATAGTCCCAGCTCTGCCAGTTACAAACATGCGACTAAGTCAGGCCAATTAAAGTGACCGGGCTGCAACGTTGCCCCACCTGCAAAATGGGGCAAAAATCTTCCATATTTAATTTATAGGCTTGTGTAGATTTCATATGAAATAAAAAGAGAAGCCACTGTGTAAACCTTGAAATCTCTACAAATGTGAAAATGAAAATGAACCAAACATCTCCCCAATATTAGCATGACATCTATCAGGCTCCTATAGAAATCAGTAATGAAGGAGGATGTGGCCCACCCAGCCATGCCGTGGTACAAATGGGGCCTCTGGTGTGTCAGAAAAGCAACCGGAAAATGGAAAAGAGATGGTTCCCATCTTTCCTATGTCTGTTCTGGGACACTGCAAGTCCTCCCGAAGGTGTCTGAAAGAACACAAGGCAGGCAGGTTAAGTGTGAAAGACAGCAGAATGGATTTGACGGCCTCTGTTAGGCCTGAGGTCTTTTGGCAGAGAGTGAGAGAATGTCCTATTCCAAGCAGAAGGCGCTTGATAAGCACTTGATTGATTGGTCTCTGCATTCTTGGCACTCAGTAAAACACCGATTTGCCAGCAGAGTGTGTAAACACCCACATTTTGGTAATAACCTAAATATCTGCATATTGTGAATGAGGAGGCTGACTGAATGAAATTATGTAAAAACAGAAAGTCAACTCCCTGCAAGTCTTGCCTTCACCATTCTCTTTGCAGATGCAGGACTTTTAACAGTGAGGATATTAGGACATCCACAAGGGAAGGATGGAGCCCTGCCCTGCTCTTTGGGAGCTTTTTGCCTGTATGTGTGTGTCTGGCCCTCATTCAAGGATATGCTCCTCTCTGGCAACTCCCAGCCAGTGTCTAGAGAGCACAGCACTGTGTTTACCAACTTAACTAAGAATTAGGTCTCTTTGCTACTGCCTTTCCTTAAGACCAGGACCAAATATATATATATATATGTGTGTATATATATATATATATATGTGTGTATATATATATGTGTGTGTGTGTGTATATATGTATGTATATATTGTTTAACGGGCCTCACGTCTAGGCAAAATACACACACATACATACACACATACATACATACAAAGTCATTCATTCAATAGTAAGCTGCATTTGTCTGGAATTACTAACAAAAATTGAATTAGCAATTATTGCACTGTTGTTTTCTTTTAAAAGCACAAGTTAAAGTAGTGTTTTCTGCTCATGCTTAATAAGATTGCCTTTCTCTCCATTTACCACATACCCATCTTTCAGAGCTTCTCTAAAAGCCTATGTCTTTCTTGAAGCTTTTACTGATTCCCTTGCTGGAAAATGTATCTCTGATTTCTAAATACCTACACTGCCCTAGCACAGATTGCTAAGTCATGTTCTTTGGAGGTCCTATTTCCCAAATGGCAGGCACTCCATCACAAGGGTCTCCAAAATTCTCCAAAACACTAGGGAATGTATGAATATGTGAGGTGGGACCGATATTCATATTGGCTCCAGAGGAGCCAGGCAATGCTTTCTCCAGGGATACTTTTCACTATTATCTGTTATCTAGAAAATCACCTTCATTTTAAGATATTTAGAAGAAAATCCAAGTTATGTGGTTTCATAGATTAAACTTATTGCTGGCACTTACATACCACTAAAAGTTAACCTTGGAGGAGGGGCGATATAGACAATAACTTTAATCATATCAGCTTCTTGTCTTAACCACATCTTGCTTTGACTGAACTACTCTGATCCTAAGGACTCCTGACTGTTGATATCACAGCTTAAAGGCTTTCTTCAGACTCCGGGACAGAAAGTGGTGGGACACTCTGTAAAGTGATTCAGTTCCAAAGTATATATATCATCCCAGGTGATCATAGAGCTTAAATAAATTTGCTTCAAACTAGCATGAAATTTTGTCTAATACACAGTCCCCAAAAGAACCTCTTTTTAGAAAGAGGATGAAAACATTTAAACATGGATGTTAAGTTCCTATTAAAACACTCATTTATTTTAAGAAATTCGCTAGTTATGTTTTAAAAATTGATAATTAAATTACAGTTGCTGAGCATTTTCATTTGACTTGGTATTTTGAAATGCTTGTGTTCTGTCTAAATGCTAGACTCTTAGCATTTGGCTATGGTATACGCATCAAAATGGCCACAGTAAAAGAAGTGACATTAGCAACTCTGGGCTAGGAAGCACTGTTTCTCTTACCGAAATCTCTCACAACTGTAATCCAGCCAGGTAAAGATAGCTTTGTGTTTGCTGACATTTTCAGAGTTGATTGGGCAAAAAAGGTGCAATCATTTTCCTAAGTTTTTCCTCGTCATCTTTACCCTCTCCCCACCACCCCCTGCCGTTATTTTCAAAAGGCTTAATCTAAATTCTAAAGGAATGTTCTAAGAGAGCGAGGAAAAAAATATTCAACACTAAACTGCAGCAATAGCCTTGACAGTTCAGTTCTGCTGCAGGTGTCCTGGTTTAACTCCCACATGGACAAAGGGGATACAAATTGTTGGGTTACTACACAATATCCTCTTGTTAACATCTGTGTTATCCTCTTTTGGAAGAATCAGACACCAGGAAAGGATCTCAATTTCAACCCTTTGTCTTTTACTTAAAGAATCTACCAAATCAGTCTAGAATGATAAGAATGAAATGTGTTTTAAAAAGCTCAGAGGAGTCTACCTTATATCTAACCTCAGTCCTTTCTGTTTTTTTTTTTTCCAGAGCAGAAAAGACCCACTGTTGGAGAGGGGTTCATCTGTCACTTGAGGGGCAGCAGCAATTTATCAGTTCCTGTGCCAGATGTTTACATAGTATCAAGTCTTCACAACAGTCCTACAGAGGCCCTATTTCACTCCAAGCAAAACCAAGGCTCAGAGGCTTAGAAACTGCCCAAGGTCAGATAGTTAGTAGATGCAATGAGAATTATAAGAGTAATCCTTTATGTCACAAGGGAATTCCAGAATTCCTGTAATGTTATTTTAAGTGCAATGTGTGAAATGCCAGTAAATAAACAACAACAATTCTGGTGTTAAATTGAAGAAACAAAAGAATCTTTAAGAACAATGTAGTTAAGAGACTCAAACTAGAAAGAATTTACCATCCTTTCTGAATGTTGCTCCAACTTATAGTCTAATATAAAAACTCATTAGAAATGAGTAGTAGAGATGCTTAAATTCTCTATCTAGTCATACAATACCATGCATCTAGAAACAACACAATTTGATTTTTAAAATCTTCAAGGCTTCATAATTAAGAGACCATAATTAAAATTAGAATACTCAAATAAGTTTATTAATTGTCAGTCTTTTCTCTATATCCTGCCTTCAGAATTATATGATTTTATTTAACCATTTGCAGGATTCCTTTCATCTCAGGAGAGTATAATCATATAATCAGACTCATCACCACTGTTCCCTTTTAATTGTAAATCATGACTGCACTTGCAAATTAGTCTATTATCACAGCAGATTATCAATTTGGTAGGAAAAGTATTTGCCATCTAGAATGAAAGTAGTTAATAAACATTAATAAACATCTTAAATCAATCACTCCTTTACTCTCGGTGTGGCAACAGATGTCAGTTGAGATTAATAAATCAGTCAGAACAAATAAAGTGATGAGGAAGGGAAGCACAAGGAAGTCTCTCGATGCCCTGTGTACTTAAGAATCACAATGCCTAAAAACTAATTGGAAGATAAAGATAAGGCATTAAACCTTCAGAGAAATGACTTGTTGGAAATTAGACAAAGTAAATCCAGATAGTCATTCTCTGTGGGTCTGTTATGAACCACTGGCAATAAAAGCTAGAGGAGAAACAAAATGCTCAGTCAGAATAAATTATGTTTATTGACAGCATAATGTAGAGGTTAAAAGCATGGATTTTCTTTTTTCTTTTACTTTTTTTTTTTTTGAGACGGAGTTTAGCTCTTGTTGCCCAGGCTGGACTGTGCAATGGCTTGATCTCGGCTCACTGCAAACTCTGCCTCGCAGGTTCAAGCGATTCTTTTGCCTGAGCCTCCTGAGTAGCTGGGATTACAGGCAAAGGCCACCACGCCCAGCTAATTTTGTAGTACGGATGGGGTTTCTCTATGTTGGTCAGGCTGGTCTCGAACTCCCGACCTCAAATGATCCGCCCGCCTCAGCCTCCCAAAATGCTGGGACTACAGGCGCGAGCCACGGCACCTGGCGAAAAGCATGGACTTTCTAATGGGCCTGCTTGGGTTTGAATCCAGGGCCCACAACTTCCGTTTCAGTGACTTAACTATTTCTTAATTTTGCTGTGCCTCAATATCCTTATGGGTAAAATGGGAGAGTAAAGTACCTATCTTATAAAGTTGTTGTAAGGATTAAATGAATCAATATTTTGTTAAGAGTTTAAAACAGCACCTGGCATATAGCAAGCACTGAGTGATTGTTCAATAACTGAATGATATAATTGGCCATTTACTACCATTTTATGTGGCTCTAGTTCTTTCTCTGCACAGCCTTTTATGAGGGAGAATTGGGGTTGTGAAGTAATCCCACAATATTTTAATCACATCCTCACTATAAGCCAAGAGTTGAATTAATTCATTCTGTAAAAATAATTAAAATTTAATTAATTCTATTAAAAAGAAAAAAACACAAATTTTTCATTTAAAAATAAGATGCTGACTGTTGTTGTATAGTCCAGTCATTAATTAAAGGCATCCAGATATCAATACCTTGTGTATTAACACAAGACTTTTGTATAAAGATGTTTACCAGAAACCCATCAGGAGTGTTCCACTTTTAGTTATGGCACAGAACGTTATCCACTAGCATCATCAACAACTCTATATCTCACCTAGGACTAGTCCCAAGAAAAAGAATGAGTGGGGAAACCAAATACATTATTTGCATATTTAACAGCATGTCCAATTAGCCACTTTGCTGACAGAGACCAATTTATTATTCATCTTATTCCAGCATATGTTACTACTTTGACATCCACGTGACAAATGACTGATACAGCACATTGTGATTTTGAAAATGTTAACTGTGGACTTCAAGAAAATGTAGCTTAGACTACTGAGGAAAGTTTCTCTGCTTCACCTTCAGAAAGATGGAATCTAGAAAATGATCAATTTTTCTACTATGTAGGCATAAATGGTCCAATATGACATAATTTTCAGAAATGAATATGAAATATAAAGGAAATAAGCTATCAAATGATGCCCTGCAAACCAAATAGAAGGTTCAATCTCTACATACATCCTCTAGGCAAAAATTCTCAGAGGTATTTAAATTAGACATGTTCCAGTATTATTTCTCTATACTAGATTGTAATATATTTTATAATTGAAAAGGATAACTATACATAAAATGATATAGATGCATAGATAGGAACTACATCATTCATTCAATTAACAAAGACAGAATCTTGAAAAATTTGAAAGCCAAGTTCCTCAGAAAAACCACATACTTCTTTCAAATGTGCTTGAATAGTTTTATATTAGAAAGTGAAAAAAAAAAAAAAAGATAAAACAATGTGTTGCTGCATGCCCCTTCAAAATGTGCTCATCGGTTACTGTGAGAGTATTGTGTCACTGGGCTACCACACTTTTCCTGAATGTATTTTTTAGAACAGCATCACAATCAACTCCTAGTGAAGTGCTTTATGCTCTGTAACTATCCACACTTTAGATTTTTCAGTCTTAACATAAAATTAAAGATTTCAGAATCTAAAATTATCTGTTTTAAGTAGCATTAAAAATACCACTTCTCTCTAAGCAGCTCTGAAACCTGAAGTCATCTAGAAAAATATGCCATGATGACCAAATGGTAACTAATTGCCAAGACAGACTAGACCACATAAATAACTACATGTACCATCGTTAGTCCAATGGCAACCCAGATAATCAAAAAAACCATGATTATCGTGGCGTCATGGCAGAAGTGTTGTCCACATAAGTAAATTTCACTGCCTTGTATTTTACCACATATTAAAAAGCACTCCTTTACAATCTGTTAAATTTTTTTCTTTCTTTATAGTTGCTGATTTTCAGAGATATATCATAATACTTTTACCAATTTTAATTATTTGACAAACAAGTCACCAAATATATACAGGAACATTTAAAAGTTCACAACCTTGGTTTAAAAAATGTAGGTCACATTATACAATACATTTAAACTGGGGATCTCAGAGCCCAAAAGGGTCCTGTATTCTGATTTTCACAACAAAAATGACTACAAGATTCAAAGAAAGTTCATAGAAAACTTAACATATACATAACCACATACCTTGAAAATACACTGGAGAAGCACCTTTCTATACTGCCTCAGTTAAAATTCACAAATCTCACAGATATTAAGTTCCCACAATTAATGCAGCAGGTTCTTCTTATCTACTTGTATATTTAGTGATTAAAAGGAAGTCTGTACAGGAATCATCATCTTCTAGTGTTAAAGCTTTTTAGTATAGTGGTTACTATTTAATTAATAACATTCCTTATCACTACCTGAGCATAACCCTTCAAGTCGAATTTGAGAACAGTTCTCATTTATTAATCCATCTCCATCTTCCTACTTACTGACTAAGTACCACAAGGTAATATTAGATAAAATTCCTTCCACTGAAATGCAGACATAAATTTCACATCTATATTGACTTGAAATTCTTAATAACTATGAGTTAGCTACTCTTTTGTGGCTAATTTTATTGTTAATGAAGAACATTTTTTGAGACATGAATTGGAAAGTACCAACGCTGGGACAAATTTCAGGTCTTCTAATTTAAATCCAGTGGGTTTTGTTTGTTAGTCTTTTTCAAAACCCTGCCTTTTATATTGTCATGGAAAAGCAAATGTACAGTGGCTATATATTAATTAGGTGAACCTGACATAATCATCACCTCTTTAAATTTGTTTCCTTGTCAGCAAAATGATGATCATAAGCCCTGCCGTGGTTGTGATGATGATTAAATGAGACACTTTACATGAAGGCACTGTGGAAATATATACTTAAAAGATAGCTGTTTTCACTCAGTTCTGTCAAAAGCTTGAGGGAATGCATTGTTATGTGATCAACACTGAACAATCTTGTATTTTGTGAGAGAATGGAATATTTTAAAAGGCCATTACAAGCTTCTATGTGGAGAGATATTCTACACCCTACACAGACCAGAAAGGGCTGGGCAAAAAGACCAAATGAAAGAAGCGGGTGCTTTTCTAAGAGGAAATCCTTGAGACCTCAGTTGTGAGACAAGTACTAGGCCAAATGCACCTTGAGCCTGACCACCACACCATGGCTCCTGTGCACCTAAGTAAGCCACTCCCAGAATAATCATGAGGACAATTAGATGGCTTAAGGGATCTGAATATAATCTTTGCAAAAATATCTCCAGTTGCAATATATTTAGAATCAATACGTCCCTGGGAAAAGACAACAAGAGCATGAGGATTTTAAGAGATCCTTATGATCAAAGGAAACTTAGAATTGGAAATGATCTTAGAGGTCTGCTAGTCCAAATAAAAAAAAAGAGAGAGAGAAACAGAGAAAAACAAAACAAGAACATGAATGACAAAACAGTATAAAAAGTCATGCTCATTATTATTGAGATTGTTAAGATCTCAAAACATAAATTGTGTTTTTTTTCTTTAAAAGAGGCACACACTGTAGCATAAATGAGTCATCGAGGGCTGACTGTGGTGATGGTCAACAGTAAAGGAAAGCTGGTTTTCTCTGTATGAACCAAGTTTGGTTGCTCTATTCTCTTCTCAAAGACCAAGCCTCTAATCCCAGTTAATTGTCTAAAAAGGACTGCTTTTGGTCATACAGTATACAGGTGAGAGTGTAGATGAATTAGTGCAGGCTTTCCCTTCTATTGGAGTACAGGCTTTATGGAAGAATTCCATAGGAGGAGGAAGATGAGTTAGAAGATATGGGTCCTGCCTCCATCTCTGCTGCTGATTTGCTGTGACCCTATGAGTGTAGTTCACTTAAATTATTTAGATCTCTGTTATCACATCTGTAAAATGAAAGGAATATACTCCTAAAACTTTAGAACTGAAAGAAATGATGTTCAAAGTGGTAACTGAATTCCATAAGTCACTGAGTTAATAACTGGCTGAACTGGGACAGGAACTCAGGTCTTCTGATTTTAAGGTCTAGATTTCCCCTACATGTGCTCTAAAGTCTCTTTTAAGTATTTCTTAAAAAAAAAAAAAAAAAAAAATCATTGGGAACCTACTATAGTCTGGGCACTTTTCAAATTCATGGTCTCATTTATTCTTCACTTATTGTATTTTCATTTTATAAATGGAGAAAACATTCTTAGTAAAGATAAGCAGCTTCGTACATTTACACAGTGCTAGTAAATGGCAATGGCCAAATTTTTACACAGATATGTTTCTGAGAAGTATTTAGTCAGACCAGTCTGCATTAATTATTCATTATTAGTGTAAATTTAAATCACTGAATTCCTATCTTAACTACATTTACAAAACAAGACTTATATCTGTTAGAAAAGTAGAAATTGTTATGTTTTGTTAGAAAACATATATGCAGCAACTTGGTGGAAAACAACTGTATAAAGAGCTCTTTCTAGAACATTAATAATGAAGGGCAATAAAAAGTGGTGTAGATAAAATTTACTATTTTGATGTTTTTATCAGATCATTTCATGGTGAGTCCCAGATGATTGCTACATATACATAAACTTTATGTTTTTTGCATTTATGCTTGGAAACTATGTATTTTTAAGGAAAAAATTGAATTTGCCTCTTTAAGGAGTAACTCTTTCCAACAATAGCTTGGATTTTTAGAACTAAGTTGTAAACTTCTTGATGGTTCTGCCTCCGATATCTTGCCTCCTCCAACCTCAACTCTACCCTCATCCTTATTATTCTCTGGTCCTCCATGGTACCTGGTACACAAATAAAACACATGCTCATAGTAGGAATTTATGATATATTTAGTGAATAAATGAATGCATGAATGAACAATCTAAGAAATAAATCTATTAAAGTTTTGGGCAACCAAAAAATTATTCTAAAGTGCCAGGGTTACTTGGATCATCATTGATTCAAAGATTCTTCCAAAAATAGTAGCTGGCCATCTTGTTGAAAACAGCATTTAAGTGATATAACATTTTGTCCAAGAATCCAAAGTAAGGAAAAGGTGTGGAACACCCATGTCTGTTTCAGCAGAACAGTCATAGCCAAAAACATTCTGGGTCACACATATGAATTCATTACCAGCTAATTAATATTAAACATTAAAGCTAAATATTTCCCCAATGTAGAGAATATTGTCAAAGGTTTTGCTAGCTCTCTTGGTTGCCACACAAAAGAGTAAAGGGATTACTCTATGAAACATTAACCTCCTGCCTCCTGGAAAAACAGAGAAACAAAAACCTCCTCAGCAGAATCAATGAAGTAATCTGCAGGACTCCAGTGAGGTACCAACAGCTTTCTAACAGTGTGCATTATTGTTAAAACATGCTTGAAGCAAAACGCTGGACCATGTATCTTGTAATTATTTCTTAAGAGATCAACCATTAAACGGCATAGAGGACCCTCTTAGTTTGAGTTTAAAAACCTCTGAGCTCATAGAATTGCTCTGGGCTATGGACCATAGGCCTTGATTCTAATTCCTCTTTGACTCTGATCAGACATCTGGCTCCGTCTTTTGGCCCATTTATGGTATGCCTCAGTATCCCTGCAGGAAAATCACATTCAAACTCACTCTGAAACCTACCCATCCTCTTAGAAGTTTGGTATGTGTGCTGAAAGTGTCTCAGAAACAGAAACATTATAAATTCAAGATATAATTATTATCCTTATATAACACCATTAAGCAACTTCAATTACAAACCACACTTTTAAAATCTGTTAACACTTCCTTCTGGGAAAGCCCTTTTGCCCTTTAATAGTGTAAGCTAATCATGGCAATATAATTTCCAGAGCTCATATTTGTGGGAGGAGAAAGGATGGCACTGGTGGCTTTCTCCTTCCTTTATCTCCTGAAATTATTGAGAGACTCTAAGCTAATTTTCTAAAGTATGCAGAGGCGCTTAGGAAAGCTGGGAGCTGAGATGGGAACCTAAGCATTTCACTGACATCATTCCATGCTCCCCACATATGGCACATCACATAAGCAGTACTGGCTGAGCACACTGGTCTATTCTGGACTCTTGTTGGCGTTAAGTAGCATTCTTAATTACAAGCAGGCTTGCTTTTTGTCATTTACAGTCACACAGTTCTCCCTCTATTTAACTAGAAAAAAAAACACAATTTTTCTATGGAGGTAGTTTCACCATTTATGTTTTTGAGCAAATGCAAAATATAAAAGGACCCTGCAGTGTTCTCAAAACCTGCTTCTCACAGGCACTTAAAAAAAATCCTCATCATAATCTCTGCAACTGGGTCAGCTTGCACAAAGATACTCGGGTAGCCATGAGCGCTCTCTGCGCCCTGCAAACCTTGTAAGTGACACCTCATAATAGTGCAAATGAAGCATGGCAAGATGAGAAAATGAAGAAGAATGAACCTGGATAGTCAGCCCAGCAGCTTTCAAAACATAGGGGACTCAATTTTATTCCTTAAACTATACCATAAATGAATTTTTATTTTACACATTCAAGCATATACATGCATTCTCTATTATGAAAGAAAATGTCTTATGATTCACAGAAATTCTAATACAACCAAACAGCCTACTTCATTTGTTCATCTAGCCAAATAAATTTGCAATAGTCTCAGATTTTGAACTAAACCTCATTTTCACTTGTCTTGACTTTCAGCTATGAATTTATCATATTGTCATTTACCTTTGTGCTTTCCCTTCACCCTCATCTATTAGGCTCAAGGGTTCTTTACTTGTGGGTCCTTTGTCCCAACAATTAGCGAAATATTCAGAGAGCTATTGACCCAACAAATTCAACATCACCTCTTTCTTATTAGGTTTCTCTTTAAGCCATCACCCTGCCTGCCGTGTTCTCAGTCCCTCTGCACTCACACCTCACCCCATTTCTCCATCCCCCACCCTGAGAGGCTTATTTTTTATCCGAATGTTCCTTGATTGTTCTCTATAAAGTTAATATTATTTTCAAAAGAGGGAAAGGATGAAGTATGAGAAATTCACACCTGGCTTTTATTTGGCAGGGGTTGGTTACTGACATGTAAGTTTGCGCCTCTGATTGAAAAAAACAAAGAATCAGAAGAGGAGCATCCTCTTCCAAAAGAGTAAGCATGAAGGAGAGTGGGCAGAAATCCAAAAATACACAAACACGACCATACAACAGAACCTTCGAAGGAAACAGAAAGTTCTTTGACCCAAAAGAATAATACCAACCACTATATACACAACAATTTTCTCTACTATCCTATTCTTTCTCTTTTTCGATGACAGGCACATCTGATTTTTCATTCACATGCAGACAATCACTGTATTCTGGAGGGAAAGACATGTTTGTAAAGGCCAGCAGACGGCGCCTGACTGGGGCAGAAGCTTGCAGTGGAGAGGAAAAAGGAGTGCCCCACTCTGCGGCAGGGCCCCTTGGTCTTCTCCTCTCCCACGTCCCCAGCAGCCTTATCCCTCTGAAGAGAGGCCAAGACACAGAAAAGGAGAAGTTGCATATGAGATTATTAGCCAAGTGCTTCCCACTGGCACAATTAGGTGTTCCACCTGCTCCATACACCCATCTGCCTCACCACACCCACCTACCCACCCTCTGCCCTTCCTGCACCCTGGCTTGCCTCCGTCCCTCAGGACTCACACAATTCTGCACAAAGGCAGGGCAGTGGTTGAGAACTGCACCCAGGTAAAGGGAACAACAAGCTCCTAGAATACTGTGGGCTTGTGGTGAGATCACCAGAAACTCCTTATTCTTTCAGAGAGATCTAATCTCTGTTACTTATAAAAATAATCCCTAGCTTGGGACATCACTCTCGTCTCCATACTAGACACTCTTAACTGGAGAGAATTTCTGGGAGAGAACTAGGAGAAGGAGAAAGGAACAAATTCCTAGAACCCACAGGGATGTGTTTTTTCTATCGTGCTCCCAAAGAGGGCTTGCTAGGGGACTTGGTCTCTCTTCAGTTAGATTATGCTATAGTTTTTCATATCTAACCAGAATTGTCCCCAGGTGGGAAGCCCCCACCCCACCCTGTATCCATGGAATGAAGGGCCATCCTGGTAGCACCAGCAGCTGCTCAGGGCAGAGCAAACTCATAAGGAGTGGGGCAAAGGATTCTGAGCTGAAACAAGTCTGAAAGGTGACGGGTCCTGCAAGAAAGAGGTGGAAAATGGATATAAAAAAAGTGCCCACAACTTTCACTCTGCTTTCTAAACAAGTGCATTTTACACCGGGGGAGAATAAAAATTGGGAGTGGGGAACGACTCACAAAAACAGATTGATGTTTTAATTTTTGGCACTTCGGGGAATCTGGAATAGATATTTATCTGAAAATTAGAGGAATCTGGCCTCACAGTGCTGGTCACTCTGGAGGAGAAAGCTGCCAACCAAGGCTTTTCTCTACACTCTGCTGTTTTCAAAGGGACAGGGCATTAGGAGAATAGTTTCCCTTAGCTCTAACTTCTTCTCCAGGCAGACCTCCGGGCTTAGCCCAGCCAGCATTGACTGACTTGCCCTTCCCGGAAAGCATTAATCACTGAAGGAGGAAGTAAGACCTCCCTCGTTCCAACAGCCTTCACACATGATCCTCCGGGAGATGGGTATGTGTAGTCAAGCCTCTCTCTGTTCCATTTAGAAAAGAACTCAGCCTAATTACCAAGAAAAAGACATATATTTATGTGCAGAGTGGATGGAAGGGGAATGGTGTCCAGAGGTCCCCTCCATGCCTGCGAAGGGCTGGCCCGCATTAGATGGGGTGACTCGGTTGCCCTCCTAGCTTTTCCAATTAAGGGAAGGCGTGGGGGCAAAAGTAATTGGCCTCCTGTTGAGTGAGTCCCAGGACTGCTTCGCTGTCACTGCAGTCTGGGCGCACTTTGGAGGAATGTGCGGGCTGGAATCTCTCCCTCCCCGCCCCCCGGGGCCAGGGAAGATGGGCAGGAGGTGGGGCAGCATATACAGCACAGACAAAAGGTTCTGCAGAGCCCTCTTCTCTCTGGTGCTCAGGTCCCTTAGCTGAGCGCGGCGCCCCATCCGGCCACTGAGTGACCTTCTGGCAACTGACGCCCCCTTCCCGCGGGGCCCAGCCGCGCGACCAGGGCTGGTCCTTTAGTAGGTGTCCACATCTCTCTCCCAGTACCTCGACAAGGAACGCCCCTCCCACCCCTCACCACCAACACCCGCGACGCCTTCCCCCATCCCCTTTCTATTGTCTTCAAAGAGATAAGTGGCTCGCACCAAGCACACCCAAATGCACCTCCCTTTTGTCGAGCTCCCATTTCTCTGAGCCTTAGGAGCCCAGGAGCGAGTGCAGGGTAGAAAGAGGGGAGCGAGGGGATAACCCGCGAGAACTTGGCATCGCAGACCCACCGTGTCCGCCTCGCAAGGATGCCGGTGACCTGTAGATTGCAATAGGCACTGAATGATGCTTGCTGCTGCCATGGAAATGGTGGATGTGGTGCGCTCCCAAACTGGACGCCCCCCACGCCACTCCTAGGAGGCCGCTGAGGGTGAGCGGGACTATCCAAAGCAGGGCCAGGCGCCCCCCTGCGCCGCCGCCGCCGCCGCCGCCGCCCCCGGGCGAGCCCAGCTCGGCACCGCACCGGAGCATCCTCTGGTACATGGCGGGGCGCCCGCTGAGGGGCTGCCGCCGCGGGAGGCAAAGTTTGGGGCGCGGGGAGAGGAGAGGGCGCAGGGGAGCGGGCGGCGCGGAGTGGGCTGAGGGGCCGGCCGCCTCACCGCGCCAGGGCACCCATCCTCTCCCTCCTTCGGACAGTCTTCTCGGGGTCCTGGAGTCCGCCGTGCCTAGCACCCCAAACAATCCGAAACATAGCCGAGGCGAATGCAGCTGGAGAGGGGCTTGTCCGGAAAGGCAGCCCCGGGAACAGCAAGCGCGGAGCGGGTGGCTGCTCCCAGATTTCCAGGGCTCCAGGTTCTCGAGAGATACTCCCAAAGAGTTTCGGGCGAGAGTGCGTGCCGGCGGGTGGGGGGGCCGAGAAATTGTTTAAAGCTCCTCCTGGAGGGTCCTCACTTCTACAAGACAGCCATCCACCGCGAATCCACTAGGTAAATCCATTTAGCTTTGTGTGCGGGGACTAGGGAGGCCACTTCGCCGGCCCAACCTCCTTTCAAGACAGAAGCAGACCCCATGGAATCCAGGCGCCCCTTCCCTCCATTCAGCCCCGGCCGGCTCGCCCGCTAGCGCCAGCCTCCCCCGGGCAGCGCGCGGAGCAGCGGCGCGCATCGCCTGCTCCCGAGGCAATCTCCGCGTCCGCCGCCTCCTGACACTTACGCCCGGCGAGGGGTTCAGAGGGAAGAGTGCGCCCTTCTGAAGGAAGTGGGAATCGAACGGGGGAAAGGCAGCTGAGAAGAAGATGCGGACGAAGGAGTAAGGGAAAGAAACAGAAAAAGAAAAAGAAAAAGAAAAAAAGAAAGAAAGAAAAGAAAAACCACACACGCTGGTGAAGCAAGGGGCTCTATGCAAATCTGCAGTCTCCAAACAGCAAATCACTGAAGCTCGGATGCAATGCAGAGGACGAGCCTATGTAACGAGGGAGGCTGGTCTAGCTTCCCACGAAAATCGCCCTGCTTTGCCTCTCCCTTGCATTCTCCACGCATCAAAGGGACACGTGTAAGGCGAAACGGGAACACCTAAAAAGCAACTCTCCCTCCACCAGGTGATCCCTCCATCTGAACTATAATGGCAAATGGCACCCTTCCCCTACCCAATGGTTTAGATGTAACCAGTGTCTTTAGAGATCTTAAAAGGGAGAGAATTCGGGTCTTTTTATTGGACCAAACTTGTTCTACCAGGTGTTTAAACCCAATCTGCTAAATATGGCTTGATACCTTGTACTCAAGCATCAGTCGCGATGATCTGTTAATCACATATGTTACTCATAACAAGGATTCTTCTTCCCACTACCATATTATATCTCATAGAAGGCAGTGGAAGTTCAGGGGACCAAAACTCACAAGGAGGGAAAAGGATGCATTAATTTGGCAGCTGCAGAAGAGGCAGAAAGTGGAAGAATGGGAAGAAAGGAAGAGAAGGGTCAGGAGAGAAACAGGAAGAAAGCAGAAAAGAAAGAAATGGCATGAATAAAATTGCTTGTATTTCAGTCAATATTTTAGGAATATTTAAGATCTTCCAAGATCTCTATAGAAGCCCCGCTGTGATGATCTTTGCTAACAGTGGAACTCCTCCTTTCTCTCATCCTGTCTTATAAAGAAAATAGCATCAGGAAATGAAAATTCCTAAATCTAGTGTCCCCAAGGGAAATAGGACATTTATATGCTTTTGATGAAATACAGCATCTTTAACTGAAAGCTGTGTGTCCTAGATGAAAGACCAGCAAAGCCAGCATAAATTTAAGAGTAGAAATCTAGCAATGCAAGTGAACTTGGCTAGGAGGACCACAGGCGCTGGATGCTGGTGATTAAGACTTGGGACTATGATTTAAACATTTCCCTGATTTCCAAAAGATGATAAAAAACTATGACATGTCCAGTGGCTGGGCTTTTTTTTTTTTTTGTCTTTATTTCTATTTAAAGCCAAAAGAAAGCAACACTGAACAGGAATGACTTCTCACTAGCTTCTCACCATCTACATAATTGTTATCAACAAATATAAAGTCCAGTATTTTTTAAAAAATGTAATTCTGGGAAGATTTGATTCAAATCAGCTACTAACCCAAGTGGCCATTTAGACTTGTATATTGCTTCCTAGTCCAAAGATTCAACCATGGGACTCTGATGCCCACTATATAAATAGTGTCCAGTGGCCCCCAAATCACACCTGTAGCAATCACACATGTCACATTCCTGTCAAAAGTTTATTTTATGATACTAAAAGATAATTCTTCAGTAGTATATTGATTGAAACAGTTCAGCCTTGCTAAACACGATGCTTTTATCTATTTAAATATGCCGTGTCTCCCAACCTTCCACAGCTGCTCGAAGGCCAGCAGATGCAAAATCTATCGTTTTCCACTGTGAACTGTTTCTGCCCTTGCCCCCAGTCATTTCTTACTCATTTTGTTATTTTGCAACATATGTATTTTAATTCACTAACAAGAGTCGTGATTATTCGTTTTAAAAATATCAAGTAGAGCTTCAAAAAGAAAAGGAAAATCATCCACACAGTATGTTTTCAGGACTGCAGGTCCATATTCTGAATTTGACATTTCATAGTGTTAGCATGGAAAGAGCACTGGATTAGGAGTTAGGAAATCCGTACTGCATTTTTGATGGCACCATTTACTGGTTACATCACATTAGTTACTGAGTCTTTCCCTGAGGCACTGTGGCTTCCTTTATAAAATAGTCATGTTTCTATCTTTCCTAACAATCCCACAGGGTAGAAAGGATATCATGCAATATTTAATGTTGGTGTTCTTTAAAATATGTCAACTGCTCCCTGCAATGAAGGCGTTATGTCTCTTCTCTCATACAGGTCTAACATATTCAAGCTGATCACCATGCACAATACATTCAGTTGCCTTCCATCTAAAAGATACGTAGAACATTGCATTGTTCTCCAATACCCCCATATATTGTGTTAATCTATCCTTCCCTCCCCAAATAAATGGTAGATTCCTGAAGGGGACAAGAGTCAAGTCTTCATTCCTACTCCCTCTAGTGTCCAGCATATGTGAAACATATCTAGTCTCTTAGTACTTACAGTCAGTTCTCATTATTCACAGTAGCTGTGGCAAATAAAGTCCCTGTGAACATTGAATTAGCAAAAACTGAACCATTGCTCCTATGGGGAAATACAGGGCTATGTTCTTGCAAACCTCTGATCACATTTTCATCACTGAATCAATCCATTGCCTTGTTTTATGTGTTTCTGAATGATAATGACATCTTCCTTAATACATAAGGTTGATTCATCAACATTGAACTCATGACCAGCAGCACTCTAATTCATGCCTAAAAGAAGCATATCTAATATGTATTTTCTCCATAAGGCACATCACATCTTTCTTGCATTTAGGAACATTAGACAGCCCTTTAGTATTATGCTTGAGGGCCATTTTAAACAGCAAAGTCACCAACGTAAAACACAAAAACGTGGTGCTAAAAAGACCTAAAATAGCGCACTTGTTTACAGTGTGAGAGCTGAAACAAGAAGGAAGCCAATAGTCTTGTTCAACTTCAGCCAGGAACATGTGCATTGGGAACACAAACGTTTGCCATTCTCTGCGTGTTTGCTAAGGATCATCAAAGTGCCATGGGCTACAAATAAATAACAAGGATCAACTGTATTTGTTATTCTCTTGATTGCTAGGAATGGATAGGGCTGGGACTTTGGAGAGCGATTTGTATAAGGAAAAGCCATAGAAATAGAATAAGCGTAGAAGATTGTGAATAACCTTCCCAAGAGCATTCAATTAGGAAGATGCTTCCCCTCCTCCCCCCACTCCCCTGCCTATCTGATATTGTCTGGGGCCTTGGGAGATAAAGGCAGGGTTAGAGAAAGGATGGGCCAGAAATCTTAGTTTTACAGGAGTCTCAAGAGCTAAAGAGAAAATATTTATGGCTTCCTCAAAAGAAGAAATTGTAGCTGTAGTCTTCCAGGCAGATGTCTAGGGCACCTTTGCAATACTTAGGAGGTTCTAGGGTGTATGCTGTGATACGGATACAGCAATATTTGTTATAAATGATTGTAATTTTGTGGAACAAGGAGCAATTCTCTGTCTAGATAGTGTAGAAAAAGTATTGTGGGCAAAAACATGAGTAATCTGGATGAAGCAAATAAAGCTTGTGTGTACCCATTAATTTGTGTCTCTTCAGCTAGTCAGTCTTTGTGCTTGCAATTTTGTTCTCTTCAGCTAGTCAGTCTTTGTGCTTGCAATTTTGTTATCTAAGGGAAACTGAGGCAGAATCTCACAAACTATTCTCAGGTGATTGAAGAACTGGTTGGAGGAAACATGGTTTTTGGCTAACTGTAATGTATTCTAAAAAAATTCAGCACAGACAGTGCAATGTAAGTGTTTCTTACCCCAAGAGTGTCAGTGCCTTTATCAGGAATTTATGCCCCAACACCTCAGTCAGAATTACAGAAGACAGAGGTGGCTTCTAGAAGCCTTGTGCTACTATCATCTCTAATTATGATGTGGCTGTGCTCATTAGTTATAATATCTGTTGAAAATAAGTTATCACTGATGAAATTAAGGGCTTGTTAATTGGTCCAATGAAAGTTAGGAGGAAGTTAATCCTTTGTGAAATTATTAATAGGCAAGCTGCGTGAATTAACTAAATTTTACCTGAACACGCCTCACTTCTACATAAACAGAGTATGTGACTCTAAGAGGCTTTTCACCCTTTATTATGATGAATGGTTCCATAATAATAGTAATAATAAAAACTAACACTTATTTCTAGCACACTACTCTGAGTGATTTAAATGAATTAATTCATATAATCATTACAAAATGATATGAGGTAGGTACTATTGTTGATCCCTAACAGTTCTTAGTCACTTAATTCTGAGAGATGGTGAGGTGGGTGCTGTCGTTGAAATACTGTCATATTTGCTTCAGGAAAACCATTTTTGGAAGACATTTTTTTCAGGTACTTAAAAGAATGAAGAGCTGGAACTTCACCAAGCTTCTAGAATAGGCTATAAAATTTTGTGCCTACTCATTAATAAATGTCTACATCTGTAGCAGAAGTTGGTCTTGGTGTTGAATTCATTATGAGCTGTACTTGTGTGAACTCTTGGAAACGGGGTTCACACTCAGTTGCCGCCAACAACCATGGCTACTGAGATCTACCTAAAAGAACCTAAGGACTGTATGTGCTAAGCTGTCCTAAGCCCACTCACGCCTGATGATTTATCATGAACAAGAATACAGGGAGCCTACGTTGAACAACAGTTAAGAAATGAGACATGGATTTGAAAGCTGAGAGGAAAACACAAAAGAAACAGAAAGATGGAAGAGGAGAGTGAATGGAAGAGGGAGATTCTGGAGAAATGGGAAAGGACAGGCCATTTCAAGTTATTTCTTCATATTGCAAAAATCAACCTTTTTGTCTCAAAAAACAGGATGGTTGTCAGGCAGACACTTTCATCCTTTTCATATTTTCCTTAAGCTTAATTGGAAACCCTTAAACCTCAGTATTAAGCTTTTTAAATAGAAAAGTAGACACTAAAATCAGCAGAGGGGAAGTATATTAAAACCCACAGGCAGCACTAATATTTTAAAAATTAAAAATGAGAAGAGTGTCAGTCTTGCATTTTGCATTTCTACCAGTATCCCCATAAAGTAAAGACAAGCAGACCCCACATATCCATCTACCTACTTTTCTGAGTTTGAACTGAGAGTCAGTAAAAAGGGACAGACTCAGGAGAGGGTTTGTTCTGGAGAACTGTAAAGCTAAACCCCTGATCCTGTTACCCCTCTGGATTATTGCAGGTCCCTAAGAGTAAGATCAGAAAATGAGAGTAAGAGCATTGATGATGATGATAATAATAATAATAATAATGCCAGGCTAAAAGCATCTCTGGAGATTTACTGCAATCTTTTTATTATTCAGATGATAAACTTGTGTTACAGAAAAGTCAGGTTTATTTATGAAGTGTTTATTTATCTTGAGGAACACTTTCACCTCCAACCACCGATAGTCCAGTCATAGATATAGATTGGTGAATTCAGTCAACTTAGCTATTACCTAGCTCCTCCCCAATGATATAACAAATCAGAGGGAGTGCTGGGGATCAAGATGAGCCAATGCGGTACTCAAGTCACTCAAATTGAATTAAAGCCTAGATGTGTAGTTTGACTTGGAAACGTGACTAGATTTATTCAAGTCAAGATTGGTTGTGTTTAGCTCTGAAATATTCTGTAATCTCTATCTTGTCTTTCATCCGATTTAATAAAAATTTCATGTTTGGTGGCTTGCATACAACTTGGTGCTTAAGCACCAAGTCAGGGTCATAGAGATTTCACTATAACTGCAAGTTCAAGTGTTGCAGGCATCACAGGAGCACCAACCAATAATATGCCATCTTTTAATCACTGTCAGCTTATATAGTTTGTAGAATTGTTTCAACCAATTTCTGTTGGTGATAAACACTTCCTAGGCTCGTGCTCTTTCAGTTTCAATGTGTTCATAATGTAGCATGGCAACATGAGACTGGAGTGCCTGACTGTGAGTATGAATCCAAGCTTCATTGTTTTTATTCATGTGACATTGAGTTTAAGGGCCCCTTGTCCCAGTTTTCTCATCTGGAAAATGATTATAACGCTAAATGTAATGAAATTGGAACCATTTCTAAAATCTATTAAACACATAATAAATATGTTATTATTCTTTATTCATGTGTACTTAGTTTAGCTTATTTATTCTTTATTCATAGGTACTTTATGCCAAAGACATAAAGATAATGAGCTGCGATGTGGTTTTTAATTTGGCCATATTCTAAAGTCTTCCCACTCAGTCTATAGTCAAGCTCAGCCACTTCTTAATTTATTACCATAGCCTCTGTTTCTCTAAATCTGTGTTGCTCAAACTTTAGTGTGCATAGGAGATACACTAGAGGGGCTAGAAGGGCTGTTAAATCACAGATTGCTTTGCTTTTGATTTCCTTAATCTTTGGAGGACCCTGATAATTTGCATTTCTAACAAGCTCCCAGGTGATGCTGAAGCTGCTAGTCCAGGTGAATGCCAAGGTCCTTATTTCAGGTTTTATTAACTAACACATGGGGAGCTTTCTCATTAAGTTCCTTACCAATGATCTCACCTCCCTTTAGTTGATCCAATATAACTACAGGCAGATCAGTGTTCCCTAAGCATAGATAATAGTGCTGTTCCCAGTTCTCTTCTTTAAAGCATTCTTTAAAAACTTCAAGATGTCTATTATATAAACCTATTTGTTCTCATCTCACACCATGTAACTATAAATTCTCTTTACTATAGTTAGAAAAAAAATATTCTATTTTCCTTCTCATCTTTTGTATTTGAGCTCTTTTATTTGTTGCCTTACCAGTGGCTATGGGCAGGAACTCAGACACTACACTAGGGTTCAATTCTTGCTTCTACTAACTTGCTAGCTATGTGGCCTTGGGCAGGTTATTTAAGCTCAGTTTTCCCATCTATAAAAAAGGTTAATTGTAGGGTTGTTGTGAGGATTAAATGAGTCGACAAATTTAAAGCATTTAAAATACAATAGTGCCTAGAGTATATGTGTGTGTATCTATATATACACTACCTTAGCGTCTAGAGTGCATATATATATATATACACACACACACTAGCTTTTTGCTGTTGTTTTCGGAAATGGGGTTTTTTCCCCTTGTTTTATGGTAGGGAGAAAATAAATCAGAATTTATGAAAATATTGTTACATATAATTCCTAATACTGGTCATCCAAATAGTCACCATAACAAAACTAAACTAAACAAGAACAAAAATTAAAAAGTCCCTTCCAGGTCTGGGCATATTAGGCCTCCAGTCCAACCAGCATCAGCTAGAGAAAAGATCAATGCCATGAACTGGCAACCTGGGATCTGTGTGCCTGAATTCCAAGACACTGTCTGTCATACACGTTTACCACTGCAGAAAGAAGCATGAGATTGTTGAGAACAACTAGAAGTGGAAGGACAACTCTAAGGCAAGTTAGGGTAATATTAAGACTAAAGCATAATTTCCAAATTCTTTGGTAAACACGGATACTCAAACCAGGAACCAGAAATCATGTACCATATGTTTAATTTCCTGAATGTCCAAGGACTCTGAGCATAAACCAATTTGATATATCTTTGTGAATATATGTTGTGGAGCATATACTACAATTTGAATGCACTGAGAGGAACTTAATCATGCGATTCAAATTGAGTCTCTATCTGGGATCTATAATCTAATCCCCACCCAATTCAGGAATTCAGGATATATAAATTATATATATATACATATATATACACATATATAATATTTATATATACAAATTTATATATATATATGTTACGTTACACATTTTGTCAGAGATATTCTGATGTCAATACTATAGATAAGTTGGTATGACTATTCTAGTATTCAGACCTTTTTACCAGGTAAAATTAAAATTCTGTAGCATGTTATATTAAGCCCTTTAAAACGTGCCTCCATGCCTCTTGTTTTACCTCCATTTCAACTTCTGCCACTTTCCCCACAAACACCCCAGGCTCCAGCCACATGAATTTCTCACTCTTCCATAAAACACACTGCACACTTTTTGTTGTTGTTGTTTTTACTTTGACATATCCCATGCTATTCTCTCTGTAAAACTATCTTTTCTACTTCCTTCGTCTCTTAGTATTGCATTAATTGTTCTATCAAATGTTAATATATATTTCTCCATTGGAAAAATTTCTGAACTCTGTCATTTTTTTGCTACCTTCTCAAGTGTAGAATATTACAAATACCTAAAAAAAGAGTGAGGATATGTAACAGTGTATTCACATTACTATTGTGCAGAATAAATGATGATCAAAGCAACTGGTTAAGTCTATCACTATGTTTAGTGGTTAAAATCACCAAAGCCAACAGAGAAATGAAACAAATCCTCTTCAATTTACTCTTATAGGTTTACTGGTGAGTTATTTTTATTATCTAAAATATATAAGAAGTTTAGGCTTAATTTTAATTTGAATGTTAAGTAAGCTGGTAATAAAGAATGATGGAATTCATTGTCATATTTTCCTACTCATGTTATAAACAGATGTCTTTCTTTTCCATACTTCATAAAAAAAAAAGAAAGTACCGCCAAGCTAAGATGCTTGCTGCCAAGTTGAATTACAGAACAAACATTTATAGCCAACTTATAAATTCTTAACTGTAGGGTTTTATAATGGAAATACTGTCACCATTTTCACTATAACCATTCAAATAATATTACTATAGCAAAACTTATCATCTAATATTTTTTTCTGGGATGGATGAGGGAAGACTAGCTATAAGAGTTGGAAAAACTTCTAGTAGCTCAATTCAAATTGCACAATTATTCCAATAGTTCAAGTCTCTTAGAATATTGATTTTAAAGTAAGAAGTATATGCTCCAAAACATTTATTCTTAAAAGATAGGAAATTTTTTGATACCTGTATAAGAAATATATGACCTGAGGCATTTTGAAAAATTATTAATCAATGTTGCTTTTCTAAAACTGTCTTATTTTCCTTTTGTAAAAGAATTACTTTCCCTCACATTTTCTCTGTTCTATTGCTGAGATGATTCCCCCGGAGAACTGTGTGTTTATCTTGACAGGTGTTAGTAGATCCACAGACCTCTGTGGAATTGTTCCTGGTTGCGTTCAAGTACAGTAGAAAACATTATGCCTGCAAAGCAATGAACTTACCTTATTGCATTCTAAATAAAATACACCACACAGCAAGTGGAATTAATCTACTAATGTCTTCCTAATGAAGCTTTCATTAGACATATGGTGTGGTCTTCAATATTTAACACATGACAGGTATTAAAACAAAGCATATCTGATGATTTTTTAAAAGCATACTTGATGACTGCCTCTTACGTTATTTTTAAATGAACTAGTTTACCTTCAGATTGCTTTAGGCACCTAATCAAAGAGATACAAGAAAATATCTAGACTTAAGATTTTTTTAATCAAACAGAAGAAACAAATGCCTCACTAC
The DNA here is from genome assembly GCF_028858775.2 of Pan troglodytes. NCBI lineage: Eukaryota > Metazoa > Chordata > Mammalia > Primates > Hominidae > Pan > Pan troglodytes. Next base: position 72,295,178 of record NC_072410.2, on the reverse strand, counting down.
CAATGCCCTTAAACGATGAAAACTGGGCCAGGTGCTCAGGCCTGAAATCTTAGCACTTTGGAAGGCAAAGACAGAAGGATCACTGGAGACTACAAGTTTGAGACCAGCTTGAGCAACATAAGGAGACCCCATCTCTATAAAAAATTTAAAAAAATTTTGTAGAGGCATGGTGGTATATATCTGTGGTGCTAGCTAACATAGGAGGATCCCTTTAACCCAGTTCAAGGCAGCAGTGAGTAATGATAAGGCCACTGTGCTCCAGCCTGGGTGACAGAGAGATCCCATCTCTACATAAACAAATAAATAATATATTTATTTATTTATTTATTTATTATTATTTTGAGACAAAGTTTCACTCTTGTTGCCCAGGATGGAGTGCAATGGGGCAATCTCAACTCACCACAACCTCTGCCTCCTGGGTTCAGACGATTCTCCTGCCTCAGCCTCCTGAGTAGATGGGATTACAAGCATGTGCCACCATGCCCGGCTAATTTTGTATTTTTAGTAGAGATGGGGTTTCTCCATGTTAGTCAGGCTGATCTCGAACTCCCAACCTCAGGTGATCCACTCAGCTCGGCCTCCCAAACTGCTGGGATTACAGGCATGAGCTACCGCGCCCAGGCATATTTTTATTTATTTATGTGCTATTCTCATATTGAAGGGAGAGGCAAATTTCCGATTTTTTGTGCAGTGTAAAATTTCATGCATTAATAAAATTTATAAGGCAAATATTAAGAATGAAATTGTTTTAGCCCAATTCACAGTGGTTTGCTTTAGAAGTAGCAAACACTGGATTCCCAGGCAAGATGGCCAAATAGGAACACCTCTGGTCTGCAGCTCCTAGCAAGACCAATTCAGAAGGCAGGTGATTTCTGCATTTTCAACTAAGGTACCTGGTTCATCTCACTGGGACTGGTTAGACAGTGGGTGCAGCCCACGGAGGGCGAGCCAAAGCAGGGTGGGGCGTCACATGACCCAGGAAGCACAAGGGGATGGGGAACTCCCTCTCCTAGCCAAGGGAAGAAGGTGAGGGACTGTGCCTTGAGGGATGGTGCTATCCAGCCCACGCACTAGGCTTTTCCCACGGTCTTCACCACCGACAGACCAGGAGATTCCCTCTGGTGCCTACACCACAAGGGACCTGGGTTTCAAGCACAAAACTAGGTGGCTGCTTGGGCAGACACCAAGCTAGCGGCAGGAGTTTTTCTTTCTACCCCAGTAGTTCCTCGAACGTCAGCGAGACAGAACCATTCACTCCCCTGGAAAGGGGGCTGAAGCCAGGAAGCCAAGTGGTCTTGCTCAGCGAATCCCACCCCCCTGGAGTCCAGCAAGCTAAGATCCACTGGCTTGAAATTCTTGCTGCCAGCACAGCAGCCTGAAGTCGACCTGGGATGCTCAAGCTTGGTGTGGGGAGGGACGTCCACCATTACTGAGGCTTGAGTAGGTGGTTTTCCCCTCATAATGTAAACAAAGCTCGTGGGAAGTTTGGACTGGGCAGAGCCCACCACAGCACCACAAAGCCACTATAGCCAGACTGCCTCTCTAGATTCCTGCCCTCTGGGCAGGGCATCTCTGAAAAAAAGACAGCAGCCCCAGTAAGGAACTTATAGATAAAACTCCCATCTCCCTGGGATAGAACACATGGGGGAAGGAGCGGCTGTTGGCACAGCTTCAGCCAACTTAACCACTCCTGCCTGCCGGCTCTAAAGAGAGCAGCAGATCTTGCAGCACATCGCTGGAGCTCTGCTAAGGGACAGACTGCCTTCTCAAGTGGGTCCCTGATCCCCATGCCTCCTGATGGGGAGACACCTCCCAGCATGGGTTAACAGACAACTCATACAGGAGAGCTCCAGCTGGCATCTGGCAGGTGTCCCACTGGGACGAAGCTTCCAGAGGTGGAAGCAAGCAGCAACCTTTACTGTTCCACAGCCTCCACTGGTGATACCCAGGCAAACAGGGTCTGGAGCGGACCCCCCAGCAAACTCCAGCAGACCTGCAGAAGACTGTTAGAAGGAAAAGTAACAGAAAGGAAAACAAACAGCAGGAAAACTAACAAACAGAAAGCAATAGCATCAACATCAACAGAAAGAACGACCACGCAAAAACTCCATCTGAAGTTTACCAACAGCAAAGACCTAAAGGTAGACAAATCCACAAAGATGAAGAAAAATCAGTGCAAAGAGGCTGAAAATTTCAAAAACCGGAATTCCTCTTCTCCTTCAAAGGACCACAGCCCCCTGCAAGCAAGGAAACAAAACTGGACGGAGAATGAGTTTGACGAATTGACAGAAGTAGGCTTCAGAAGGTGGGTAATAACAGACTCCTCTGAGCTAAAGGAGCATGTTCTAACCCAATGCAAGGAAGCTAAGAACCTTGAAAAAAAGTAGACAAATTGCTAATTAGAATAACCAGTTTAGAGAAGAACATAAATGACCTGATGGAGCTAAAAAACAGAGCACGAGAACTTCGTGAAGCACACACAAGTATCAACAGCCGAACTATCAAGCAGAAGAAGGGATATCAGAGATTGACAATCAACTTAACAAAATAAAGCATGGAGACAAGATTAGAGAAAAAAGAATGAAAAGGAACGAACAAAGCCTCCAAGAAATATGGGACTATGTGAAAAGACCAAACCTACATTTGATTGGTGTACCTGAAAGTGAAGGGGATAATGGAACCAAGTTGGAAAACACACTTCAGGATATTATCCAGGAGAACTTACTTCCCCAACCCGCAAGACAGGCCCACATTCAGATTCAGGAAATACAGAGAACACCAGAAAGATACTCCTCAAGAAGAGCAACCCCAAAACACATAATCATCAGATTCACCAAGGTTGAAATGAAGGAAAAAATGTTAAGGGCACGCAGAGAGAAAGGTCGGGCTACCCACAAATGGAAGCCCATCAGACTAACAGCAGCTCTCTCTGCAGAAACCCTACAAGCCAGAAGAGAGTGGGGATCAATATTCAACATTCTTAAAGAAAAGAATTTTCAACCCAGAATTTCATATTCAGCCAAAATAAGCTTCATAAGTGAAGGAGAAATAGAATCCTTTACAGACAAGCAAATGCTGAGGGATTTTGTCACCACCAGGCCTGCCTTACAAGAGCTCCCGAAGGAAGCACTAAATATGGAAAGGAAAAACCAGTTACCAGTCACTGTAATGTGAAAGGCCAATGTGTGTAAAGACCATTGGCACTATGAAGAAACTGCACCAACTAATGGGCAAAGTAACCAACTAGCATCATAATGACAGGATCATTTCAAACATAACAATATTAACCTTAAATGTAAATGGGCCAAATGCCCAAATCGAAAGGCATAGACTGGCAAATTGGATGGAGTCAAGACCAATCGGTGTGCTGTATTCAGGAGACCCATCTCATATACAAAGACACACATAGGCTCAAAATAAAATGATGGAGGAAGATTTACCAAGCAAATGGAAAGCAAGAAAGCAAGGGTTGCAATCTTAGTCTCTGATAAAACAGACTTTACACCAACACCAACAAACATCAGAAAAGACAAAGAGGGGCATTACATAATGGTAAAGGGATCAATGCAACAAGAACAGCTAACTATCCTAAATATATATGCACCCAATACAAGAGCACCCAGATTTATAAAGCAAGTTCTTAGAGACCAACAAAGAGACTTAGACTCCCACACAATAATAATGGGAGACTTTAACACCACACTGTCAATATTATACAGATCAATGAGACAGAAAATTAACAAGGATATTCAGGACTTGAACTCAGCTCTGGAACAAGCGACCTAATCGACATCTCCAGAACTCTCCACCCCAAATCAACAGAATATACATTCTTCTCAGCACCACATTGCCCTTATTCTAAAATTTACCACATAATTGGAAGTAAAACACTCCTTGGCAAATGCAAAAGAACAGAAATCATAACAAACAGTCTCTCAGACCACCGTACAATCAAATTAGAACTCAGCATTAAGAAACTCACTCAAAACCGCACAACTACATGGAAACTGAACAACCTGCTCCTGAATGACTACTGAGTAAATAACTAAATGAAGGCAGAAATAAAGGTGTTCTTTGAAACCAATGAGAACAAAGACACAACGTGCCAGCATCTCTAGGACACAGCTAAAGCAGTGTTTACAGGGAAATTTATAGCACATAATGCCCACAGGAGAAAGCAGGAAAGATCTAAAATCAACACCCTAATATCACAATTAAAAGAACTAAAGAAGCAAGGGCAAACAAATTCAAAAGCTAGCAGAAGACAAGAAATAACTAAGATCAGAGCAGAACTGAAGGAGATAGAGACACAAAAAAACCTTCAAAAAATCAATGAAAACAGGAGGTGTTTTTTGAAAAGATCAACAAAATAGATAGACCACTAGCCAAACTATATATAAGAAAAGAGAGAAGAATCAAATAGACACAATAAAAAAATGATAAAGGGGATATCGCCACTGATCCCACAGATATACAAACTACCATCAAAGAACACTATAAACACCTCTATGCAAATAAACTAGAAAATCTAGAAGAAATGGATACATTCCTGGATATATACACCCTCCGAAGACTAAATCAGGAAGAAGTCGAATCCTTGAAGAGACCAATAACAAGTTCTGAAATTGAGGCAGTAATTTAAAAAAAGCCCAGGACCAGATGGATTCACAGCCTAATTCTACCAGAGGTACAAAGAGGAGCTGGTACCATTCCTTCTGAAACTAATCCTAACAATAGAAAAAGAGGCACTCCTCCCTAACTCATTTTATGAGGCCAGCATCATCCTCATATCAAAACCTGGCAGAGACACAACAGAAAAAGAAAATTTCAGGCCAATATCCCTGATGAACATCGATGCGAAAATCCTCAATAAAATACTGGCAAACCGAATCCAGCAGCACATCAAAAAGCTTATCCACCACGATCAAGTCAGCTTCATCCCTGGGATGCCAGGCTGATTCAGCATATACAAATCAATAAATTTAATCCATCACATAAACAGAACCAAAGACAAAAAACACATGATTATCTCAATAGATGCAGAAAAGGCCTTCAATAAAATTCAACAGCCCTTCATGCTAAAAGCAATCAATAAACTAGGTATTGGTGGAACATATTTCAAGATAATAAGAGCTATTTATGACAAACCCACAACAAATATCATACTGAAGGGGCAAAAGCTGGAAGCATTCCCTTTGAAAACCGGCACAAGACAAGGATGCCCTCTATCACCACTCCTATTCAACATATTATTGGAAGTTCTGGCCAGGAAAATCAGGCAAGAGAAAGAAATAAAGGGTATTCAAATAGGAAATAGGAAGTCAAATTGGCTGTTTGCAGATGACATGATTGTATATTTAGAAAATCCCATTGTCTCAGACCAAAAACTCCTTCAACTGATGAGCAAATTCAACAAAATCTCAGGATACAAAATCAATGTGCAAAAATCACAAGCTTTCCTATATACCAGTAATAGAGAGCCAAATCATGAGCAAGCTCCCACTCACTCACACTTGCTGCAAAGAGAATAAAGTACCTATGAATACAACTTACAAGGGATACGAAGGACCTCTTCAAGGAGAACTACAAACCAATGCTCAAGGAAATAAGAGAGGACACAAACAAATGGAAAAACATTCCATGCTCATGGATAGAGACAATCAATATTGTGAAAATGGCCATACTGCCCAAAGTAATTTATACATTTAACGCTTTTCCCATCAAGCTACCATTGACTTCCTTTACCGAATTAGAAAAAAGTACTTTAAATTTCATATGGAATAAAAAAGTACCCCGTACAGCCAAGACAATCCTAAGCAAAAAGAATAAAGCTAGAGGCATCACGCTACCTGACTTCAAACTATACAAGGTCACAGTAACCAAAACAGCATGGTACTGGTACCAAAACAGATATATAGACCAATGGAATAGAATAGAGGCCTCAAAAATAACACCACACATCTACAACCATCTGTTCTTTAACAAACCTGATGAAAACAAGCAATGCGGAAAGGATCCCCTATTTAATAAATGGTGTTGGGGGAACTGACTAGCCATATTCAGAAAACTGAAACTGGACTCCTTCCTTACGCCTTATACAAAAATTAACTCAATATGGATTAAAGATTTAAATGTAAGACCTAAAACCATAAAAACCTTAGAAGAAAACCTAGGCAATAACATTCAAAACATAGGCATGGACAAAGACTTCATGACTAAAACACCAAAAGCAAAGGCAACAAAAGCCAAAATTGACAAATGGGTTCTGATTAAACTAAGGAGCTTCTGCACAGCAAAAGAAACTATCATCAAAGGGAACAGGGAACCTAAAGAATGGGAGGAAATTTTTGCCATCTATCCATCTGACAAAGGGCTAATCTCTAGAATCCACAAGGAACTTAAACAAATTTACAAGAAAACAACAAACAACCCCATCAAAAAGCGGGCAAAGGATATGAACAGACACTTCAAAAGAAGACATTTATGCAGCCAATAAACACATGTAAAAAAGCTCATCATCACTGGTCATTAGAGAAAGGCAATTAAAATCACAATGAGATACCATCTCACGCCAGTTAGAATGGTGATCATTAAAAAGTCAGGAAACAACACATGCTGGAGAGGATGTGGAGAAAAAGGAACACTTTTACACTGTTGGTGGGAGTATAAATTAGTTCAACCATTGTGGAAGACAGTGTGGCGATTCCTCAAAGATCTAGAACTAAGAATACCATCTGATTCAGCAATCCCATTACTGGGTATATACCCAAAGGATTATAAATCATTCTACTATAAAGACATATGCACATGTATGTTTATTGCAACACTATTCACAATAGCAAAGACTTGCAACCAACCCAAATGCCCGTCAATATTAGACTGGATAAAGAAAATGTGCACATATACACCATGGAATACTACGCAGCCATAAAAAAGAATGAGTTCATGTTCTTTGCAGGGACAGGGATGTAGCTGGAAACCATCATTCTTAGCAAACTAACACAGGAACAGAAAACTAAACACTGCATGTTCTCACTCATAAGTGGGAGTTGAACAATGAGAACACGTGGACACAGGGAGGGGAACATCACACACTGGGGCCTGTCGGGGGTTGGGGAGCAAGGGGATAGCATTAGGAGAAATACCTAATGTAGATGACGGGTTGATGGGTGCAGCAAACCACCATGGCACATGTTTACCCATGTAACAAACCTGCATGTTCTGCACACGTATCCCAGAACTTAAAGTATAATTTTATAAAATTAGCAAACACCAGCTTAAATTGCAGTTAAAACTACATAGTTTAATGGCCAGGGGAAAATCAACTGTAAACAAACAAAATCAGTATCTTTTCATAGGCAGCATTTTGATTTAGCATTTGTTGAAAATAAAATTCAAAGCCTCTCACAGAAAACCTGCCTCCTTCAGAAAAATCACCAATTTTGGAGCATGTGTGATCCCATTCCAGCTAATATTTACAGTAGCATATAAAACAGCTACAAATAAGTCACATCTTCATTGCTACATTATGCCAAATGCTTAATTTCCCATTTTCTGTTCCCTTGTCAATTCTCTCCTGCTTCTCTCCTGTATAATCACAGTTGTCCAATTGAGACCTGATGATCTTATCAGTCATGCACTTTTACTATTATTATTTAAATTTGATCATTTCAACTATTATTTATTGCCAAGCTTTTCAGAGGGAAGAAAACAGACATGGTAAAAGAAGAGTAAAGGTGGGTCTTTTCTCTTTTGGCAGTAGCAGCCAGAAACAGTATGAAAGCAATGGATCATGAAGAAAAGCAATTTCCTACTTGAGGGATTAGATAGTACCCTCTTTTGTACTGTTAAATCAAAGTTTTAGTTATTTTTTGAAGTAATACTGATTTTTTCAATTTACATAAATAGTCTCTAGGGAAACTGCAAGAGACCCCCAAACACATACCCTCTCAGCCAATCAATAGAAAAGATAAGGAAAATGAAAAAAAGAAAAGAAAAACCAAACTTCCTTTATGTTGTACTGCTTTGAGCAAGGCTTTACACAGCATGGCAAAAATTAAACTGCTACACAAGCAAAAGATAATTAGCTTAACAAGGAAGAATTTGAACTGATACATGAAGCTTTTTTTTCTTTTTTTCAGTAAAAGTATAGGTGATTTTTATTTTGAAGCAGTTCACTTTTGCTAGCATTAGAAAATTGAAAACTGTAAATTTCAGCAAATGTTTGCTTTAATGTTTAGGTTCACATTGATATTAACCACAGCTATCAGTTGGTAATAAATTCAGATTTGAGAAAATTTGTAGCAGAAAACGACTCTGAAATGTCATGTGAAAATCCTAATCAATTTTAAATGCATTTACATTCATGGAGGAATAAAACCTACTCTTAAATAATGAAGGAAAATAATAGTACATGTATAAAATGTGAGGAAGGAAAATCATGAGTCTATTTTCACAGTTCATTTTTAAAGGTTTATCGCTTATATGAGGTATGTTTAAGAAAGTTACTAATTTTCTATAGTGAATTACTTTTATGCCATATAATTAACAACAAAAAGTCTTCATAGCTAAATAATAGGTTTTTGATAAAACCTTATAATTTATTTCAGCTTATTCCTGAGTTGCCCAGTTTTTAATGTCTTAAAATCCATCACACTGTTGACAGATACCTGAGGTAACAGTAGGTGATTAGCGGACAAAGTTCTAGCTACTATTTTAATTGCCTTTTTCCCGCTTTGTCAAAATTCTGATGCTATTAAGTCATTGTTGAACTCATCCTATATAGACAGTAAGAACAAACAAATAAGTAAATTAACATAGCAGACATTTCTTGCTTTACATATAACTGGAGTAATGTTTTCTAAATCTGGTGGAACAATCTATTGAACACACTACAAATTCTTTGCAAAAATGAAATAGAATAAGGAACTATGCAGGGAAACCAAATTAGACGACTGCAGGTCTGTAGCCAAGTGGAATATAATTTGTCCATTACAATAAAATAACCTTAGAAGTAGGTTGAAGTAATTTAGTATGGCTGAAATTTGGAGGGATGAATGTTACTTTCACCCAACATAAATTCCTTAATCCAATAGTAGATAATAAGAATAGGTTAGTTGGGTAAATAAAGTTTGAATCCACCGGGTTTTCTCGGCTGGACACTTTTTTTTTTTTTTTTTTTTTTACATCCAGAGTTGGATTTGCTGACAGGTTAGAGAATGCAAGTATGTTGAGATTTCCCAGATTAAAAAATATATAAAAATGAAATAATTTGTAATAAGACTCAGATCCAGGACTAAATAATTCAATAGTCTCCTATGAATTACTAGATAGTATCTATATAGAAACACCAAGATTCATCTTAAAAATCAGTGACTGTTCAACTGTAATATTTTTGGAGCAGCCCTGTCCTTGGCTCACTAGATGGGGCTATCAACCTAGACAGGCTGTTGTGACAGAGTAATTCTAGTTTAGTATTCAATATCCATTCTGCCTTCTTCCTGGCAAGTAGAACCATTTGAAAGGATGAGGGGGAAGTGCACAGAGTAGCAATATGTCCTACTAAAAATACTTGCTTTCCAAAACATCCTTAGAGTGAGAGTGCCCTTGTGACCCAGTTAATCTTGAAAAAATGTAAATTGAATTTACATAATTAGGAAAATATTTTCTCAAAGGTAGGTTTTGGTAGACTGTCTCCCCCACCCCACTATTTTTTGCCATAAAACCTTATTCCTGTTGCTCTCAATGCAGAGTGAATGCCCATGACAATACCAATTCTGAGATCATGAGGTCAAAAACCACACACTAAGGATGGAGAAGAAAGAAGACAGAAGGAGCTTAAATGTTTGAGGTCTCCCTGCAGGAGTTATACCAGCCCTGTATCACCTACCTCTAGACTTCTTATTCAATTTGAAAAATAAATTATCAGTTTAATCCTATATAAGTCAGGTCTTCAGGTTTTGGAAGCTAAATACATGCCTAATGGATATAACTATTTTCTTGAAAGGATGATTACTTAGATGGGTGAGTAAGCCAGCTGAGGCCTCCAGGCGTCTGGGAGAGACATTTATCCTTAAGGAAAGTGGGGAACATATTATTTGCTTTGGGTTTCTCCAGATCCACATGCATTTTAGGAAAATTAAGGTACTTTCTTTAATACAGGAGCTCATTAGAAATAATAACTCAAGGAGAATAAGGCTATCCTTGTCTCTTGAACAGAAGAAAATGCCGTTGAGTAAATAATACTATGGAACTAAAGAAATGCACCTATAGTCCCCTTCTTAAACATGCCATACAAAAGGAAAAGATATCCATTTCCTGTAGAAGAGAATTAGAGCTTAATGAAGACACAGTTTCAACCAGGAGGTATCTGACATGGGCTTATTAGTAAGAAACACATCTTCCCAGGTAATACAACTACATGTTGAGTAAGTGCAGCCTGCCATACATTCTTTCATCCATGTAATTATCAATATATCAAATTATTTATTTATCTAGCAAATATTTATTGAGCACTTACTCTGCAACAGGATCTGTACCAAGCCCTGGACTCATTCAGAAATAAATGATTGAGGGGTTTGGTTCTAAATTGAGGAAACAAGTCTTTGGGCTTACTGCCTCCTCATCCTGAGCTGGGCAGATCCCCATCCTCTCTTGAAGTCCATGAAAGCATATCTACCTTCTGACATGCAGAAATGGCCCTGCAAATGGAATCTAACTGGAGCTGAATGAGTATTCTCACCTCAGTTAATGTATTTTCATATTTAGCCAGTTCCAAAGCAACAATGTGCACAACTTAGACATGCTTATTGGCCAGGTGCTTACCACCTATTTGGCAAATGCTGTTTATGAAGTTTTTAAGAAACAAACATTGATCCAAAATTTCCCTTGCGTTTAATATTCTGTCATTCTGCAAGGCCAGTATTAAGTTTGATGTACACATACAGTTACCTGTCTATCTAAACAGTTTCAACTGCCCTAATTCTTGGGCACCACACCATGATTAAATGTATACAAGCAACAAGTTCTTGATTTGGGCAGCTAGAAAACCACTGTGGCATAAGATCAATAGTTACACCACTTAGCAAAGAGTGTCTTTGTCATTGCTTCCTAGAGTCCTCAAAGGTCCTGATAAATACTTAAATGTAGCTTGCTCTTTCTTTTGTGCACATGTTGTTCATGCAAATGAAATCAAAATTTACCTAGGAAGATTCCAGAGGACCCATACAGGACAGAAGATTGTTTAAATTATGGTAGAGCTCATGAAACACATTTTCAACTGGTGGGATATCCTCCTTATCAGACTCCCAAATTCTTTAGAGCAAGAAACATTAACAAGCATAAATGAAAAAAAAATCCTGTATGAAGAATTGAGAAAACAGCATAAGCACAGTATGAGGAAGACCTAATTGTATAGTTGTTATTACAAAAAACCTGGGGATTTTTACTAAACAAAAATGTAACAGGCAAATTTGATGGACCTTTTAGCAGAAATGTTTGTATGAATTGAATTCTAGTATCCAGATCATGAGAGTAATAATCATTTTCTGAACTTTGCATAAGACACACACATGAGGTATGTTGGACATGCCATGTGCTCATTTTAAAAGATACTTTGAAAAACAGGTGAGTGACCAGATGGTTATAAGAGCCATATTCAGTCTAAAGTAACAGAGAGTAAAGGAGATAGAATAGACATGCTCAAATCTTTAAGGATTTTCATATAGAAGAGAAGTAGGCTAATTTTTTATTGGCCTTGAAACTATAGGAAAGGCCAATAGGTAGAAATAGGTTAATAAGGAAGCACATATTGATGATACTCAACATACATGAAGTGGAGTTTCCAGAAAGCAAACGAGTGGGGGTTTGGAACTAACCTACATTCCCACAGGGAGTTTTTTATTTTTCCCCTGCCTAAGATCTTGCCTCTGAATATTTCTTTAGATAAAGAAATTATAGCATTTGTAATAAATAACAAGATGGCTTTAGGTTTAATTGTCAGCCAAGAAAACAGAGTAAATTCACATGTAAGAGTGGAAGGGAAGGAGCAAAATGTCGACATTGTGATACATTTGGGTGTACCCTGACTAGGCAAATAACTCATCGCCAAGTACCTTCCCAGGGAGTCAGGTAACCACTAATAAGAAAATAGACTTATGGTTATAATCCTATATATTTTCATTCATATGTCTAGCTCAGAGAAAGAGGTGAGTGGTGAGAAAAATCACAGCAACTGCAGACAAGGGTCTATAAAAGGCACATTTAAAATAAACAAAAAAACCCAAATGAATACATTTACTTATTATGTATTATATATAGTCTATATATTTTTTTTAAACACTTCCACACTTAACACTGTATCTACCAAACTATCAGTTTCAGATTAAGCTTATTAAGTATACTCTGTTTGATCATAAGTATAAAGAGTTTTCTCAGCAATAATTCTTATTCTTCCATGCCAAATCACATGGATTGATCTTACAGGAAGTTAACAAATCCTATATTTCCAAATAAATAGGCCCAAATAATTTATAATGTGATGGTGTTACTTGTCTTCTATATTCTGGTAGAATTGATGGACAGCTACCTTATGTGCTTTCAATCTGGAAAAGTAGCCAGTTTGTGATGTTCTTTTTGATTTCTGACTATAATTTCCCTCCATAATATTCCCTGTTGTCTCTAACACCTACATATCTGAAGCTAACGGGCATCTTTACAGTAAGTGATGCTGAAATAACTTCTGACCTACAGCTCCAGGAAGAGTGGCTAATCGAAGTAATGATCAGTGTCTCTTCTACCCATTTCTGTGAACTCTGATGCTTTCTGAATGTACGGAGACTGGTCAAGATGTTAATCTCCCAGTGTAGGGCTGGAGGACAGTGGTAGAGAACCACTACATCACCATTGGGAGGAGACTGTAGTGTGAACTAAGCAAATTAGAGAATGTAGAAGAAAGGCCAAAAGGAAAATATAAAATGAATAATGGCCATGGCTAATAGCAAAGGTAAATGTATCTCTTCATAAAAGAAATTTACTCTATTTATTGAAAGCTGACCTCAATTTCTACCTATTTTCATTGAGACTCCATTATCTACTCCTATACTCTCTTCATTTGTTTTCTCTGCAATTTTGTTGGCATGATTTTAGTTTCCATGTATTGTTATTCTCTCTCTGCATGTACATTGTCCCTCCAACTATACTGCAAATACATTAGGGCAGTGTACATGTTTGATGTTGTTTTGAGTCTCCATTTTGTCAGCAGGTGTTTTTCTTCTTCCCAAAATGCAGCCTGCCAGCCATTTACAACATTTTCCCATAAAGCCATGGTTTAATATTGTACATCATCCTGGACTTACTGAATTTGTAGGATGTGCTTAGGAATCTGCATTCTTAACAAGAAACTAAGCAACACCGATGCTCACAAATGTTTGCTAGCCTAAGGCCTACCACAGAACAGGTGCTCGTAAATGTCTGGTGCTGCTGTTAGAATGATGCTTTCTGGCATGTCTGTATGTATCTATAAAAAAAACAAAGAGATGTTGATTTGCTCAAGGTGGCCTCTCTCTGCCACTAGCTAGTAAATACCTTGAGGGTTGATGTCCTTTGCAGACAGTTCTCTGTATCTCCTTCTAAATTTTTTTCTATAGCACTAAGTACTTCCTAGAATGTACCATAAATAATTGTTTATGTTAAGGAGTAGAAAGGGAAAGGTGGTGGAAGAGGAACAGGAAAAGAAGATGAATTTATGGTTGGGAGGCATACAAGGGAGGTGTTATTCAGAAAACTCCTTTGCTTTAACGAACACGAATTCAAAAGTGCTAATGAAGTCTCTTCCTAATCCTTTCGACTTAATTCCTTTGCTCTGCTCTTGCTAAGACTGAAAATTACCCTCCTATGATATTTTTGAGATTACTAAAGACAGACTTGTGTGAACTGAAGACAGGTCACAAATGACTGGCATACAACAAATCTGTCCTTAGTATCTGTGATACTAAGGAACTGCTGGTACCTATTTTTCCTCCTCAAATTCAACCAAAGGAAATCATTTCCATGTCAACATGCACATGCATGATTGTATATATATGTAAGTATAATTACTTCAAATGGATAAACTTAGCAATGATCTTTGTCGATTGAGGGCAGTGTTAATGAGCTGTAAAATTGACTCACCCTGGTGCCCAATTGTCTTTTATTACAAAGGGCATTCCTTACCTTCCACTGAGGTCTAACTCCCACACAAACCTTCTGTGCTTTCATTTGATTATTACCAATAGCCAAAAGTCAAAGGTGGAAATTGAGACTTAAGAACATGTTGCTTACACCCAAAGCAACAGGGAAATGAGGCTTTATTGCCTCTCTTCTTTAGGCTTCAATATTATCAATGTTGAGAAAACCCTTGCTCTCCATTTCCATTTGATTATCCTGAGAATATGCCTTGTACTCAATAATTTCTTTCTAACAAAAAATCAAATATTTTATTTTTAGGAACAGAAAGACCTATATACATTAAAGATTGTCTAATCACTACACCTTAATTATGGGGATTATGTGGTCAGTTGAGTTAAGTGATTTATTCAGAGTTGCAAGGTTAATTAAATTATAGACCAGATTTTTATCCTGGGATCTATAATAAGCTTCAAGGGAAGGATGAACCTTCAAAATTTTATGCAAATTGTGTGTGCACATCTGTGCATTTTTTTCATCTGTGCATTTTTATGGAAAGTGGATCCACAATTTTATCAGACCCTCAAAATGTCCCTCAACATAGCTGGGACAGTTACTGTTGCAAGTGTAATTTATAAGATATTTTTATATTTATAAAATATAGTAAAATATTAAAGGTCATGTAATCCAAGCTTACAGCCAATAAATGGATTACTTAAATAATAACTCTGATGGATAGCATGCAAACTCTACCTTGTATCTTAAGATAATTGATAACCAACCACCTCTCATGTTATCATGGTTCAAAGCTCGAATTAAAAAGGTATTCATATAGCTGAATCATATTATTTCTTTCCTATACCTTCTCACATTGGTCTAAGTACTACCCTTTGCAGCCATGAGAAACAAAATCACTGTTGCTTACTCCAATGTCTTTCATACATTTGAAGTAAATTCCTGTTACATTTCTTCTTCGGTCATAAGAGCCAAGATCCCTCAGTATTCTAGTCACCACTCTAGACTCAAACTTAGAGCTGGAAGAAACACATTTCAGTTTGTCAGTATTCTCTAAAATCCATATAACAAAAAACTTAAAAACAATGTTCTACTTGTGATCTGACTTGTTGATGACTATCTCCTTCTGGTGGATGTGTTCTCTCTTTTTGCTGGAGAAATCATGGTATTTTATGGTCTAACTGGGAAGATCAGAGCCTAATGATTTTTATATAGGTTTTCCACCTGAAATGCAACAAAGTAAATAATATGCAGCTGGCCATTCAGACCCAACTCTAGATAATCACATTTCAAACTTTAATAGTCACGAGGTTCACCTAAATAAACATTGGCAATTTCCAAAAGAGAAACATTAAGCACTTTTATTTAGATGAATAATCCAGTACTTTGCCCAGAGGTTGAGTCAGAAACAAAGAATAAAAAACCTCAGATTTATAAAATGAGTACAGCAAAGATGACTTAGAGTATAAAGTTTTTCTATTTCAAATGTCAGAAAAATGCTCACCAGATTTACTTGATTACAAAGTTCCAAAAAAACTTTTTTTTTTTTTTTGCAATACTCACTCATATCGCAAACTTTAGTGATGTAGCAACAATCATGCAAATAATTTAAACACAGTAAATGGACTACATGAAAAATTCAATCCTCATTTCTATATTGATTATTTACACCAGCACTCCCCAAAGACTGTTAGAAGCAACATTGATCCTACCAAATGCTCAGAAAAGATAAAAGGCCAACAACTGAATACACTTCAAAAACACACCTTACCATACCTGCTTCTTGGGATTCTCACTGCAAATTACATATTTTAGTCTCCAAGAACCCCTCTTTTTAACGACTCCATTAGCACTCCACAACACCATTGTTCCTTATAAAACACATTGAGCATTGCTATACCATGTTGATCTAATTAACCAATTTTCTGCAAATCTCTACTTTACTCTCTGTTTTAACATCTCAACAAGTATGAGTGTAGACTCTTGGGTAATATGATCTCATTCTCCTCTATGAGAGCCTCCTCTGCCTGGTTCCCTGTGAGCCAAACCACACCCCAAGGAGGAGTTAATATAATTACTTAAATTAGGGCATCGACTGTTTTACCTAAAGACCAGGATGTCCATATCAGATTTATTTTATTTTATTTATTATTATTATTATTATTATTATTATTATTATTATTTTGCCCCAGATCGAGGTAGAAGACTCTGAGACTGTGAGATCAGGATAAAAATTGTTGTTGATATTCCTCTTCCACTCCCGGCAGCTGGATCTCTAACTGAACTCTTCTGCTCCCTAGCTCCCATACTCTCACTTGCAGGAAGATATAAGAACAAGAGTGATAAAAATTCAAATTTGTAAAGAAATCTCACTTAAATTTCAAGGTCATATTGGGTTATTTAATTCAATTTTTATAGAAAGCCCTGATTTGGAAAGAAAGAAAGAGAGAGAGAGCGAGAGAGAGAGAAAGAAAGAAAGAAAGAAAAGAAAGAAGGAAAGAAAGAAAGAAAGAAAGAAGGAAAGAAGGAAAGAAAGAAAGAGAAAGAAAGACAGACAGACTAGTCACATATTCTGTATAGTTTTCTGAGAATCCTGGGGAGTAGGGGTTACTGAGGATGGTATTAAAATCATTTGCAAGTCTTGGCTTTAATATCATCAAATTAGCCCCAAAGTTATTGTGATTATTATTTGCTATTGAGTTCTTGTATTTTAAACGTTATCATTAAAATATTTGCAGGTAGATAAGGAAAAGCTCCAGATTTGCTTCAAAATGATGCAGTTGGAAGGTAGAGATTGAAAGGGTTAGGGTTACACATAAAATGGTAGTTAGAATTGCACGATGGAGGCTGGGTGTGGGCTCACACTTGTAATCGCAGCATTTTGGGAGGCCGAGGTGGGGAGGATCACTTCATCTCAGGAATTCAAGACTAGCCTGGGCAATATAGCAAGACCTCGTCTCTATTTTAAAAAGAAGAAAAAAAAATAGCCGGCTGTAGTGGAGGCACACCTGTAGTCCCAGCTACTCCGGAGGCTGAGGCAGGATGATTGCTTGAGTCCAGAACTTCAAGGCTGTAGTGAGCATGCTATTATGCTCCAGCATGGAGGACAGAGTGAGACTCTGTCTCAAGAAAATAAATAAATAAATAAATAAATAAAATTGGGTGATGATTTCATTTGGCTTCCTTTTACTTGCCTGTTCTCTTACTTGTGTGTGACTGATAAAATCTGAGATTATAATTAAATAATAAAGCACCAAAATCTCACACAGAACTATCAACCATCATAAATAAACTCATAGACATAAGTGGAAGAGTTGGAAAGTTTTTGCCAAGTGGTCAAGATGTTCACTGCTGTAACTAAGAGCTTCCACTGAAGCTACAATTATCAACCACAGCACTCATAAACACATAGCACTCCTGGGCACATTTTCTATTTATTTAAGTGACTGACCTCATTTGATCAAAAAGAAAATATTAAAATCACCATAAAACTATGTAATTAGTGATTGCATGGTGATCTTTATGTGATGAAATTTTTAACAGTTAATATCTAATATAGAATTAAGAATCCTACACAATATTTTAAAGTTATATTTTCAAATCCATATTTTGTGGATTTCAAATAATTCCAGTTTGAATGCTTGCAACTGCAACAGGTTTCTGTAAAAGCTTTTGAGTTTCACAGCCTTCCTTTTGACAGATTTCTTAAGTTATGGAATGCAGCCATCAGCAGTCTGTAGAAAAATGAAATGCTGCAAGTCTATTTTTATGCAGCTGGGATCAAGTTACTAAATGGATCAAAAGAAATAATTTCTTTGAAGAGGTGGCTGTTGACACCAGTGCCCTAAAAATAAGTGCAATTTTGTGGGCATAAAAATTTGTTTATATCTTAGTGAAAGTAACTATAGATATATTTTCTATATATACACTTGCATTCATGATATATTGGATGCCATTCTAAACATCTTTTAATATACCTTAGTTTAACATTGCTTTTAAGAGGAAAGTTGCATGCTTTCTCTTGAATAATTGATGTAGCTAAAGATAATTATTCATACCAGGCTTAGCTTACTGGGTTTATAATAAAAACAATGATAGTAATTTACCTAACTCTTACTTTGTGCCAAATACCAGCCAAATACTTCCCAACATTATTTCATTTGATTTTAGAATTACATTTTATTTTAATAACTAGCTATTATTTTCACAATTGTATAGATGAAGAAGCTGATTCTTAGAGAGTGTAACTTGCCAAAGATTACACAGCTAGCATGCCTCTGAGTTAAAATTTGAAAGCTAGTCTGTTTAATTCTGAAGCTCTTAATCACTACATTATATACTACCTCTTTAGGTTGGATAGCATATCAACTGATTTGAAACTATAGAAAAAAATTAGGAAACAGAATAATCTTTTAAAATATCTTTGTATGTGAAAGTAAGCTTGCTTATAGAAAATGTAGTAAATTGAAAGACTATTACTATTGCAATAGCAATAGTCAAACTGAAGCCTATAGAACTCAAATGCATGAAAGTGTCAAAATAGCCAAGTAATAATGCGATATGATATAATTTTTTATCATAATAAAAAGTCAGAAAACAAAATTCAGAAAGAGGGCTCTATGATACAAGAGGAAAGGTTGATCTAAGGGTACGAACTAAGACATTTTAAATAAAGTTTTTGGAAAAAACCATTTTAGGCTCCGAAATAAGAAATAAATACAACCCCTTCATAGATAATAATAAAGAAATAAGCCAATAAGCCCTTAAAATAGAACGATATAGTCTTAGCTCTGGAAGACAAAATATTCTCTACTTGGACCCTGACTCATTTAGAACTCCTGCACATATATACATATACACACACACACACACACACACACACACACATATTGACTATATTGCTGAAGGGGAGAGTAAAGGAAATGGTGAAAGGATCATCATTTTTATTATTTCATTAATTCCTGAAGAAAACACATACACAAATTGCAATTGAAGCTTCTAAAAAACCTAGAAAACAGTATAAAGGACTTAGACACAGTACAAGTATTTCCTACCATGTAAGTCTGAAAGAGAGAAAATCAATTTTTATGAAAACATAAAACAATGATTTGGGTTGCGAACAAAATTATCTGTCTCCATTTGTGTTGTATTGGCTGACTGCTCTGCTAAATTTTGAAGCAAAATGAAAAAAAAAAAAAAGAGAGGGAAATTATAGCAAACCTCCCAAAACATATCCCTTAAACTCCGCAATGTATTTAAACTACCCAGGTTCTGTTCATGGATATACTCAAACATTGAGAAAGTGTGGGTGTACTGGGTTTTGATGCTGTACTTTTTGTAACAACTTGATATTGGAGTCAAAACATGTTTTTCTATCTTGTGTTGCTCAGAAAGGTATGAGCAAATATATTTTTCCCACAAATTTCAATTAATTAAGAATGATTAAAATGTGGATACTTGCAAGGGAAACATTAATAAAAACATGAAGTGTAGACATAGAGATAATTTTCTCTGTGGCTGATGACTGATCATGTCATTAGGCAGAGCTTTGTTCCCTTAGGCTCCGTAGAGTCAGAGCTAGGATGCAGAATCACAGTTTTAGAGTTGAAGAAACTCTTAACAATGACTTAACAACCATTCCAATCCCCTTGATTTACAGATAAGGCAGGTTAGTCTTAGAAAGAGGAACCGGTTCTTTGTGTGAGACTCAACAAGTCACATCACCTCTCTGGGCTTCTGTTCCCAAATTCTTTTTCTTTCTTTCTTTTTCTTTTCTTTTCTTTTCTTTTTTTTTTTTAAATGAGTAAGGGATTTCCATTATTATTAGTGAGATTGAACATTTTTTCACATCATTATTGACCATTTTTATTTTTCTCTACAAACTGATTATCCAAATCTTTCTCCCATTTTTTTCGTTTAAAAAATTAATTTAAGATCCAGGATACATGTGAAGGATGTGCAGGTTTGTTATGAAGGCAAACATGTGCGATGGTGGTTTGCTGCACCTATCAACCCATCACCTAGGTATTAAGCCTCCCACACATTAGCTATTTATCGCGATGCTCTCCCTCCTTCCAATCCCCCTAACAGGCCCCAGTGTGTGTTGTTCTCCTCCCTGTGGCCATGTGTTCTCATTGTTTAGCTCCCACTTATAAGTGAGAACATGCAGTGTTTGGTTTTCTGTTTTTGTGTTACTGTGCTGAGGATAATGGCTTCCAGCTCCATCCATGTCTCTGCAAAGGGCATGATCTCATCATTCCTTTTTATGGCTGCATAGTATTCCATGGTGTATATGTGCCACATGTTCTTTATTTAATCTATCATTGATGGGCATTTTGATTGATTCCCTGTCTTTTTTATTATGTTCTCACATTCTTAAAATTAAAGTTGGGACTAGTTGATCTCCAAAGTGCCCACATACTAAACACTGAATGGTTTCAAAAGAAAAGTGAGTTAATGGCAGACAATAACCTCAGATCTCAGTTCCTACCTTGTTCTCACCAGTCCAGTTTGTGTTCTGCCATTTGCTCATATATTTCACTGTCACTACGTACTTATGAAATGTGTAAGTCAATAAATGGTGAAGAAAAGAAAAACAAGAAAAGTCATCCACATTTTAGAAGGGCAAAATTGTGAGTAAGGAGCTGAGTGGTTGAATCCGAATATTTTCATCAATTCCAAACAAAGGCAATGGAAAGTGGGAAGGAGGGGAATTGCAGTTCTATAAGCTATAGTTGCTTCATAGGAGAAAGGGAAGAGCCAGCAGTAATCAGGACTTTTTAAAAGAACTGTCCAAGTTCAATGACAATATCATCTAGCTCTCTGACTCTAGGCATCTGCCAAGAATCATGGAATCTTCATCTCAGTAAACTAAACCAGGCTAGACAAAGCAGGCACAAAGAAGAAGAGAATCACATTCAATAGGTTAGTCAGTATATGGTAAGCTAGATCAGCCATGGAAATATGCATTAGTCAATAAGTTTGATACCTAAATCAATGGAGACATGGTCTAATAACTGACCTTTCATTTTTTGGGGTGATTTTCATAGGCATACATGTTTACATAGCAACTCCATGAGAATTTACGGTAAGTAGATGCTGATATTCATTGACTATTCAGATAGTCTTCAACTTAAGATGAGGTTATCTTCTGATAAACTCATCGTAAGTTGAAAATAAGTAGAAAATGCATTCAATGCACTTGATCTATGGAACACAATAGCTTAGCCTAGCTTCAAATGTGCTCAGTGATATGAGCTTACAGTTGGGCAAAATCACCTAGCAGCACAGTACTCTGTAGAATTTCAGTTGCTTACTCTCGTGATTAGGTGGTTTACTGGGAGCTGTAGCTACCAGCTGCTGTCCAGCATCTCGAGAGCCTATGAACTGCTTTCTACCCACAGTTGCACCATCGTAAAGTTGAAAAATTCTAAGTTGAACTGTCTTAAATTGGGGGCTTTTTGTAATCATTTAGGGGTATTAATAATATGTAAACAGTAAGAGGGAGAAATAGATAGCAATAAATGCAGATGGCTCATTCCTAATTTGAGAAACAAGATAATGCAGTTTATTCTGAAAAGTGATTGTAAATTTGAAATTTATGGAAGGAATTCAACATCAAACAGGTAACTTTAAGAGGGATACTCTTCCTGACCCTTAGCTAGACTAAGTTATGTTCAGATAAAGCAATCTGACTTCACACACATATGGGTTGCCGGACTTTTCTCTCACTTACATAATTTTGAAATAATTTGTGGAATCATTTGTTTAATGTAAACATTCTTAGATTTTCCAGAGAGATTATGGAGCTTGCCTTGGTCATGGATGTAGTCCCAGCCCTTAGAAGAGTATCTGTCAGGTAGCAGGCATTCAAAAAACATTTGTTTAATGAAGAAATGTCCATGCTACAATATGTTTGAACAGAGGAGAGGGATAGAAAGAAAAAAAAAGACTGGAAAAGAAAGAGAGAGAAAGGCATTATTCCGAGGAAGAAGATAAAAGAGATGAAAAGAGACTGGACTATCCCCATGACATTCAAAACTGACCAACTGACTCTTTGTTTCACACATTGAGTGACCCAGGTCAAAGCCCTATCAGTCAGTATACTCACTTTGTATCCCTGACACACATTTATTTTCCTAAGAATGGTTGCAGAGAAAGGCTGGAAAAAAAGGGGATGGAAATGAACATTAAAGAGACTGACAGGGAATAATAACAGTGAAACAGACAAACTCTATTGTGTACAACTCCACAGTCAAAGATTTTCTACCTCCCTGAGAATCAGTGTAGCTTGCAGGTAGAGTATTGACTGCTAGGCAGAGCACCATGGCTATAAAACAGACCACCGAGCTAGGCAATAAAAGAGAGAGAGGGAGAGAGAGAGAATAAGAGGTCTAATGTCTTGTTTATGTCCCCTTTATAGCATCTTTGAGAGGCTCTGCAGTCCCACAGCTGGCTTTAGTTCATATGCTTTTCTGATTAAGGCAATATGTACCAAAGCAATCTAATATTAATGTGCAATTTAGAAAAAAATAGAGGGGTGTAAGAAAGGAGGAAATCTCCACAAACAGTGTAACTAAACAATAAACAGAATACAAGACTTGCTTAATTCTTTATTAAATACATGCTTTATTTTAAGTCCCTAAAACATTTGTATCTCATTTTAAACACCCAGTTCTACCATATTGTGTTTAGTGACACTAATCCTTCTTTATAGTCTAACCCTTTGAGAAATAAGATTATGTTCCCAGTAAATAGTAGTAACGAGTTTTATTATAACAATCCTGATCACAGATTTATAAAAACCTTAAAGAAAAAACATGGAAATAGAAATGGCTAGGAAAATATCCAATATGAGAAAGATCTTTATTTAAAATGAAGTATAAAGCTTGGCTGATGAAATGTCTCCAAGAATATTTCCAAGAATATATATTTTTTACTTTTCATTAAGAATTTGACTACTCTTTTTAATCTTTGACATTGGTTTTATGCTTTATAACCTTACCATTGTGAAACTCAGAGAGCCTAGAGAAGTTTGGGTACTGTGTGCAAATCTACTCAAGTGTTTAGCTTACCACATTGCTGAGAAACGACCACATATGTGTGTGTGTGTGTGTGTATTTTTTTTCCCAAGAGAATCTATCTTAACTCTGCTGATTATACTATATAACATATCATGACTATCTTAACTGTCAAAATGGTCCTAAGGTTTTGATGCAACTGTTTCAAATAAACAGTTGTTTTCAATTCTTTTTTATATATTTGTATCTGATCTTGAGATTTAGATTGATAATAATAGTAGAGTGGTTAAGTGAAGAAATTTAAGAGTCAGAGAGGTTATAATTCTGGCTCAGTCACTTACTATCTGACTGAGCCTCTGTTTTCTCATCCATAAAGTGGGAAAAATACCTAGCCACTAGGGATTGTGTGAGGATTGAATAATGTGCCTTGTGCAAAGAAGACAGCAACTGCCCAATACATAATGTGCACTCAATAAATGATAGCAATTTATAACTACAATAAGTGATTGTTAGTATTAATAATAAAAGCCACCCATTATAGTACAGTACTGTTATCATAACAAAGCCTGATGTCTATCTCAATTGTAAGAAAGGCTATTTTCTACCTCCTGTCTTCTCTGAATTTCTACTTATGCCATATTATCATCACCAATAAATATTTCTTGTAAGCCTAATAAGCATAAGGTATTACATTAGGCCCTCTAAAGAATACAGCCAGAATCAATCATTCTCTCATGTGGGCCACTACCAGATCTGTACTTCCTCTATCATAGCAGCAATATTCTATATAGTGATGATTTATTTGTCTCTATTTAACCCACTGGATAGTGTGCCTTCATAGATAAGTCTTACTCTATATTCCTAGCACCCAGCATAATATCAGGGACATAGTAAATGCCTATCCAATGCTGAATGAATGAATGGAACATGGATAAGCCCAAAGAGTTCAAGTTGAAGAGAGACATTATGGACATTCAAAAGCCTAGAGAACAAGACAAAGTTTCATATACTTATGAGGAAAAAAAAATTGCCTTCTCTGTGTCAGTGAAATGCTATTGTTAATTCATAAATGAAGTAGTAGTCTCATCACGACAGTCTTCTGGGTGGTTTCATCTTATATTGTGAATAAATGAATGGGTGGCAGAAGAGGGAGGAAGAAACTCTTAAAGGATGAATTACCAACGAGTACCTGGGGAAAGAATGTGATATTTTACTGGGCTTAGGGCATGCCAATCTTGTTAGTTTTGTGAATAAACTGACAAGTTGAAATTGGAATTTAGTGAGAAGTCTAAAGGGGACTCAGGCTTTTAAACACACACACACACACACACACACACACACTCTGCTTTTGGCTATAAAAAGGAGCTAGAGTGATATAGAATGGCATCCAAGAGAGTAATGCACATCAGGAGAAGCTAGCTCCAGATACTATTAGGTTGGTGGAAAAGTAATTGTGGTTTTTGCCATTACTTTCAATGGCAAAAACTGCAACTGCTTTTGCACCATCCTAATAGTTTTAAATGCAAGGTGCTTAAACTAATTGTAGAACCAGCCTTCTTGGCCTTATCAATCAACTAGCAAATATGCTTCAGTGTAAGTCAACTGATCAGAGGGACTTTTGCCAGGAGTAGGTTCAGAGATTCTAAGATCTGGGGCCATAGATGCATACAGTAGGAATGATTTAAGATGGGTCTTTAGTGTAGAATCCTATGAATTCCAGAGAAGACTGTTACAGGACAGAGAAGTTATTTAGACCAACCAGGACTGGGCTTGAGGTAGTTTCTGAAGAGGGATTCTGCAAGGCCCAGAGTAGAACAGAGAGAGTTGCTCAATCTCCAACCAGAACTAGGAGAACTAGTTTAAAAGGAAGTTGTAAGAAAGCCCTATTACTCTATTTATGAATGAAGTAAAGGAATGAAGACCTTACAAGAAAGATCAGAAATCCTTATCACTAGCATACAATGTCTACTATACAGTAGGCACCAAATATCATCTTGTTAAATTAATTTGTTGTTGCTCTGATACTTCCCCATTGAATTGATTTGTCTTTAAATGCTTATCATGATTTTAATTTGGAAATAAGAATAGTCTTCTCATAATATTGGAGTGTCAAGTGAGAATTAACAAATTGTGGTTAGACATTGACAATCTCTGATAATCTGTCAAGACTTTTATAGACTTTACTTAGTTTAATTATCATGGGACGTCAGAGGGAACATTTACACCAGTGGATACTAGAAAAATGAAAAATACTGGTTTCTTCAAAAGTATAGGGAAACAAAGAGGAAATCTTTCTCCTGGGCATCATCACTTATTTTTCTTTGATATTTATTAAGTGCACACAGCATTCCAGGTCTGAAATAGCCTATGGCCAGGAAGCTTCTCCTCCTGGACTGGCATTATTTCTCCCTAGATAGTGAGTTATGAAACTCCAAAGCGGAAGGAAAAGTTCAGCTGTATACGTATCATCTGAAGTTCCCCATGGGCAGACCAGTTCTGATTCAAGTCAGGACGAGAAGAGATTAGCGAGTGGGAAGACAGACATACGGTGAATGTCAGTTGTCTCTGAATCTTGATTCTAATGAAAAGTCACAGCTTTTACTGGTAATGCCCTGAAGACCAGGCTAACTCAGAGATAACCTTTTCTTAGGAAGACTTCTTGAGCCGCCTCAGGTTCACCATACTTTTTCTCTTGCTCTGAATCCTCCTGGTACTTATCCTCAGAGTATCTACCTCACTCATTTGCATTATCTTGCCTTTTTTTATTTTAGAATTGTTCCCATCATCATATATGTTCTTGGTCACAAGCAACTTGATCGTAAATAATATTAATTTTCCTTATGATCTGATTCTTTCAGGGCCAATCAGGTTGTGCAGAATGAATTAAAGTGAATTGAAATTTTCCTAAAACTTTGAATCCCAACTTAGGTCTTCCTGGTATACTACTGTGAGGATTTCAGTAGAGTACAACTAGGACAGAATATGGTCTGGTCTGATCATTCAGTATTGAATTGTCCTAGGAAATACTCTAGAAGATACTTGGAACCCAGGTATCACGCTGCCTGTTTTCCATTCAGATTCACCATCATCAGTTAGCGTAGGAGAAAAAGGGCAGAAGGAAGAACAAGAAAGTAAACAGCTGCTAACATTAAGAGGAAATCTCCATACAGTCTGAGATCTCCCAGGCTCAAAACACATGAGATTTAAAACAAAAAAAAAATTCTTTTAAAGTTTTATTTTTAGTTAATACACAATAATTGTACATATTTATGGGGCACAATGTGATGTTTCAGTACATGTATACATTATACAGTGATCAAAATATATTTTAAGGATTCCCTTCAATTGTGCATTGGCCACACCTCCTACTATGGCTTTATTTTCTTCTCAGAAAGAATAAACCTGACAAAAGAAAACTAGGTTAAGAGTGGGAAGAAAAATGGGTCCTGGAACTCCCTGAAAATAATATACATGTGACAAATCTTTTACATTGCTTCTCTCCATAACTGTAAAATTAAAATTCTTGAGCGGAATGATCCCTTACAGATTTTTTTTCAGCCCTAATAGTTTATGCTGCTATGATTCTAGCTAATCAAATCTACTCCTGACAGTTTCTCACCACTGTGGAAAGTACTACAAAAAGACCAGTTGGGAACTGGCAGCTAATCTTCCATCCTTCTGATAGCTTTGCTGAAAAGCCAATTCAACTTACCCCGTTTATACATGTTGTACTTGCCTAGATGCCTGACCTTTGTCAGATTTTAAAGAGAAGAAAGTAAAGGAAAGGAGAAACCTTCTCTCCATCCAACTTTTACTACACATGAAGTGGTAGGTCAGCATTAAATGACTTTTTATCTGTTTCTGCCTTGTGTATCAGAATATGGATTTTCCTAAGTGACATCAAGCTTGAAAAAGAAATTAGCTAGTAAATGTTTTCCTACCTATCGACACAAAGTAAAATTATGATGGCTTTAAACAATGCATTCTCAGCCGGGCGCGGTGGCTCATGCCTGTAATCCCAGCACTTTGGGAGGCTGAGGCAGGCGGATCACGAGGTCAGGAGATCAAGACCATCCTGGCCAACACAGTGAAACCCCATCTCTACTAAAAATACAAAAAGTTAGCCAAGTGTGGTTGCATGCGCCTGTAGTCCCAGCTACTTGGGAGGCTGAGGCAGGCGAATTGCTTGAACTCAAGAGGTGGAGGTTGCAGTGAGCCAGGATCATGCCACTGCACTCCAGCCTGAATGATAGAGCAAGACTCCATCTCAAAAAAAAAAAAAATGCATCCTCTACATAAGGTATTGTTTAGGGCCCAGTTTCAGTTGCTGATTGTCCCCTTCTCTACTAAATTCTTCAGGTCTGTAGGTAGTACTCCTTCCCACGCACAAATACCCAACTAACCTTCAGACTTGGAAACTCCACTTAATGGGTTTTCCCAACATTTTCCTTAAATCCATGAATTTCACACTTACTTCCTTTTTTGTTCAATACTTCAAAAAAATTATTATTACTTTTAGAGCCACATACAACCCTGTCTCGCATCTCTTGTATTTTTCTCCACCTACACACGGGCCTGTTTTCTTTGATTCTCCCAGGTCTATCCCAGCTGCTCCTTAGAATCATTCACCCACTCAACTCTTGGCAACTTCTACATTGCTGTCCCTTAATCTTGGAACAGCCTTCCAATCAATGTGTTTTGAGCCACCTCCTAACTTCAGAAAGAAAATTCCTCAAACTTCATCTGTTTAGAGACCATCTAGTTTCAATGATCAGTCTCCTCACCATTTTGAGAACTCTTCTAACATGTTTAAATGTAAATACTAATTGTTTTCACATAAAAATTAGCAAGCACTTTAGCGTTTAATCCAAACACCCCCAAGCTACACTTTGAACGAAAATCTTCAATTTCCCCCAACTTTCCCATTTTAAAAATGGGATTGTTTTATGCTGAAGTTAAGAAATGAATCTCCATTGCAGTCTGTGCATCAATGCATGAGTGAAGGAACGTTTGCATTGCTTTGGGCACTGTAGAGCCTAGACACTGTTCATGTACACATGGTTAACAATTTACTTCTCTCTGCAGTATTAAATCTTCTCATGTCAGAGACTAATAAATCAAATATTCTGTAGACCACAGCATAGTTAACTTACTCAAATGACTTCCTTAATTCAGTACTGCCAGAAAGCATTTGAAAGCAGCAAATCCCAGAAGTCTTAGTGACTTCTACATTAAGCTAATGAAACACATGTATTCATGCTACCCGGGAATGTTGGTGGCATGTGGCGTACACCTCAAACCAACACTCTCAGTGGGTAAACCAGGAGTGGCAGCGTGCCATTTTCGTATTTCTTTTCCTGAGCTGCACACTATCACCACTTTGATTTCTATCACAGCTGATTCCCTTTCTAGGAAACTTTCCAAGCTTGTTCTCACACAGCATAAAAGCTGCCTTTTTTCAACCTTCATCACTTAGAATAGCAACAATCAACATCATCATGTATTTCCCATACTGGTCAACAATTTTATCAATGGTTTTGATAAAAGTAACAGAAGGCATGCCTCTTATATTTATGAATGACCTCAAAATAAAAAATGTCAACCTTAAGGTAAGTAAATTTCAGAAATTTCCTAAGAAAAAAATAAAATTATTTATTATTAAATTTATGTAAATAAAACTTTCTTAAAATATGCACTATGAAAAGGTGGACTAAAATATATCAAATTAAAATAGTGATATATTTTATCACTAAAATAAATAACTAAATATACATACATATATATTTATAGATGTACAAATATCTATGATATACAAATGTCTACATAGATCTCTACATAAAGTTTTTCTATACTTTCCAATTTCTGTTTAATCATGTTATAGTACTTTGATAAGAAAAATATATTTTAACAAGTCATTCATTATTGAAATGCATTTTGTTAAATATTAAAGACATCAATCATACAGAACTGATGGTTGTAAGCAAAATATCATTTTGCTATATTTGACAGAGATAAATTTAAAAATTTTTGCGCTTAAGGTTTAAAAGATAAAATCTGTAAGTGCAAAATATTGGAGATTTGTCTTAATAGTAATACAATTGAAAATGATCTTAGATTTTTTTTCAAATTAAGAGTGATCTCAACATAAGCCAATCATGAGATTTGGCTGC
The DNA here is from genome assembly GCF_028858775.2 of Pan troglodytes. Taxonomy (NCBI): domain Eukaryota; kingdom Metazoa; phylum Chordata; class Mammalia; order Primates; family Hominidae; genus Pan; species Pan troglodytes. The sequence goes on along the minus strand of NC_072410.2, from coordinate 72,265,810 downwards.
CAAAAAAGTAATGGTTCATAGGAGGTAATTTCAACTAATGAGTCTTACAGAAGTAGGAATTGAGCAGTTGTCTTTTTTTCAGCAAACCCAGAATGAAAGAGCAAAGTCATAATAAGATTATAGACTAATAAGATGAATATAAGGAAGTATGCCCAACAAGTAATACAACCCCCAAATTGAGACCTTCAAGCAAATTGTGGGGACAAATTGACAGGGAGCTACTGATGGCATCTTATGCCCCCTTGCAACTTCAATGATTCAGGATACCAAGTTGCAATGGAAATGGGAATGACAGTTATTGCATCCTGTGGAGACAAACATACACTTCCCAAGAATGAAGTGTGATCTGTGTAGTGAGAATACTGGGCTAGGCAGGAGAAATACTGAATTGGTGGCCTTGAGCAAGGCACTGAGCTTGCAGTTCCTTAATCTGCTTGTATTTAGTGTTATGCTGCCCAGGGGCTGGACAAGGAACTGGATGGTTTATAAACACAATTATACCTATGCCTTATACAATACTCCATGAGAGCTAATATTATTTTCAATTTATAGTTGACAGAACAGGCTGAGTGATCTAGTGGATAGTATCCAAAGTTTTTTTCTAAAGTTAGCATTCCTTGCTTCATTGCAAAAAGAAAAATTAGAGCCACCTCAAGTTTCAAATCTGATCATATAGGGTCTGATTCACCCAATGGTTCCTCACATTTTTCATGTGTTGTAACTTTTATCCATGAATATACAATTTGTCTGGTATTGTAATAAAACAATAGACTTTCAAGAGGAATGAAAAGGAGGTGGTGAAGGAATGGAAAAAAGTTTCCTTTAAGTAAAGCTAGAGTAATCTGCTTGGCATTCCTCACAAAGTTTAAAATATATCCCATTTATAACAATTATAATGGACTTCAGGGTGGGTGGGGTAACTTGATGAGAGATAAGAAAACACCTGAAAAGGTAAAATCCATTTCTAGTTAATTGTTATCAATTGAGTTGTTTTTCTCTCACTGGGACACTGTTCTCAGTGCCCTCAGGCCCCAACTACTTACAGTGAACAGAACTAACAGCAGTCAGTTTCATTATGTCTCCTTAACAACACAGGAAACTGTTGTCCTTTAAAAATATATAACTGTTTTAACCTTTACATTTTTTATTTACTCATACCTAAATAGAGAACTTCTGCTAAGGTAGGAGAAGTGAATACCAAGTTCAGCTCAATTCAGTTAGTTGTGCTAAAGGCTAAAATTACAGGAACAGCATGAAGAATTAATTGACAGCTGAAGTGCATGGTCCTATGAAGCTTCTCTTCGGGGAATCTGTGATTGCTCTTAATGTCATTTTCAAAAAAAACAGGTCCTGTTAATTTTCAAGATATTTTTAAACACTCGATTACTTTTAAAATAATCAGCACCATTATGAACTCCCAGGGGCTGTGAATTAAGAAATGAATACCTTTATTTTATAACATTTTACAAAACACTCACTGTGGACAATAAATATCAAATCCACTAGGGGCTTGGGTAATGAAACACACGTCTTGAAAAAGTAAAACTGAAAGATGATTAGATAATTAATCACAATTAAATTTCTCAACTGATTTTGAAGGAGCTAAACACAAGAGAGCAGTCCACAGCTTCATCTTTTACTTGAAACCTTCTGATGCCTCAACCCCTTACAGACTTAAGGTACATGCTGAGTAAACCATTTTGGAGAAGAACCAACTACGCCAGGTAGAAAAACTACATTTTGGGCAATCTGGGGTGGGGAGTACAGGCATGATTCTGAATTATGCCATTCATAATACAGTGAAGTAAAATAGACTGATTATGAATATACCATGTACTTGAATTGTCCTTGCAGTGGCACTGGGCTGATATCAACCAACTCAAACAATAAATATAATGTACCTACATTTCTAATTGTTTATAATGACCATCAAATATGAGTCTAGTTCTAATCTCTTTGACGATCTTCTAGAGGTCATAATTCTGTGGAGGACTTGCCTTAGCTCGGGCAACACTGAGAATCCAGTACATGTGTACTGGCTCTTTCATAGCCACTTGGAACACATACAAATGCTGTATTTATCTTTATTGCCCTGTATACAAACCAGGGTTTGGCTTTCCTGTATCCTGACAGTCAAAACATCTTCCGGAAATGCTTCTCATCAGGGAGTTGGCAGTAACTCTAAAATTGGGTTTCTGACAGGGCATTCTCTAAGGAGTATCATTGCTTTGGAATTATAATTTTATGCTCCTTAGATTCCATTCAATTATATTGAAATTCAGGATATTTGTTGAAACCAATCCTGATACCCTGGGAATGATAGGGCATTCTTTTTGTATCATATTTCAGAGATAACTATCAATCATTCTTTTACTCTTCCATTTCTTTGACACCCTTTTATTGAACATCTCCCACTAAATAAAAGTTCTCTGATTGATTTTATGCAACAGCAAAGTAAAAAAAAAAGATTGTTACTTTGAGATGTTTATAGTCTGGTTAATTATGTGGTCACTACATTAAACAAAAGAAAACACATCTTGTGGTGTTAAGAGTATGCTGACAGCCTGGGCAACGTGGTGAAACCTGAAGTCTACAAAAAATCCCAAAAATCAGCCAGGTGTGGTGGTGTGCACCTGTAGTCCCAGCTGCTTGGGAGGCTGAGGTGGGAAGACAGCTTGAGCCTGGGAGGCAGAAGCTGCAGTGAGCTGAGACTGTACCACTGTACTTGCTAGACACAGAGCGAGACCCTGTCTCAAGACAACAACAACAAAACACCAAAAATAAAAAATAAATATGTGTGCGAGCACAACATCAGACCAAAATGGTGATAAACAGACAGATTCAGGCATATGAATAAGTTGACATGTCCAATGTATCTAGTATCAGTCTTCTTTATTCCTAAAATATGGAATAAAATATGAACACCATTTAGTCCAATGATAATTCTTACATAGTTAGAGAAAGAAAGTTAGACAATAAGTTCTGAGACAATGTCCACCAGAATACAAGCTATTTAACCAATAAAGTTAGATTTATTGGTTAATAATAATAACTGGTATCAATAATATATGAACATGTCATTGATACAAGTAAATCTCTTGATTAGACCCAAATGTATGAAATTCTAATACTGATTCTTTGTCTTTTCTCTCTTCTCTTATCTATGTCCAATTAGTTTTTCAAGGTCTCTCAGAGGTTATTTCTTTCAGTTCCCAAACTACATTAGGTTCTCCTATAATCTTTTCTCGGTTTGAAGCATCTTCAATAATTTTAAGTTAATAAATTGCTATTTTTTGTCAATGTCCATCTTCCACTTTTAAACTTAATTTCATTTAGCTGACTTGTCTACCTTCTTTGCCAATATACCTATGACCATAGGAGAGTAACTGGAATGTAGTGGATATACATATTGTTAAAAAAGCTGTTGAAATAACCCAAACCCCAGGGAAGGCCTCATATTCAAACGGAACTTTAAATACACCATTGCTGGTTATACTTGGTGATGTTATGGTATCTAATTTCTTTTCATGAAAAGGTTAAATTAACAAATTAAAATTTCAGACTGGCATGTCAAACTCACCTTAGAATTATTTATACCAAGTTAGGCAATTAAATGCCTACATCTTATACTCGATTTTATATACTTTCTTCGTCTTAAATAGTAGTATTAGACTGTATTGAGTATCAAACCATAAGTATGCATTCTTTCTGTAAAAATGGTCAAATAAAGACAGGTAAAAAGCATGGATTTTCCTGTATGTTTTTATAGAAATTTCATGTAAGCTAATAAGTTATAGGTTTGCCTATTTAAACAGGCTTTCACCTGGAGGACAATGGGGTGTTACAGGAAATAGGAGAAATTCTCATAAGGATGATTAAGTTTTCCTAACTTCTCCTCCTGCCCTTTTTTTAATTCCATGAATCAAAAGGGAAGGCCCCTTTGTACATTCTTCTTTTAACTTATAAAATCTATTTGAAAACTTATAATTTAAGAGAAGATCGTTTTGTGAATTTAGGAACTTTTCTTATTCCTGAGAGCAACTAATTTACACAGGCTAGTGTGGCTCACACAATGACTTAATTTTTAAAATATCAATGCTGTGTTACTGTACTAGTGCTACAAAAGTTGGTGACAGGAGACCTTGATAAGTGTTATGGTTTGACTGTGTTCCCCAAAGTTCATGTGTTAGAAACTTAATCTCCCATGCAGCAATATTGAGAGGTGAAAACTCTAAGAGGTGATTAGGCCATATGGATCTTTCCTCATGAATGGATTAATGTCATTAGTATAGGAGTGGGTTTGTTACAAAAGAAAGTTTGGCCCCCTCTTGCTCTCTTGTGCTCCCTTGACCCCCACCTCCCCTCAACACACACATTTTACCATGGGATGATGCTGCAAGAAGGCCCTTGCCAGATGCTGGCCCCTTGCTTTTGGACTTCACAGCCACCAGAACTGTAAGGAATAAATATCTGTTCTTTATAAATTATACAATCTGTGGTACTCTCTTATAGCAACACAAACAGATTAAGAAAATAAATCATATTAGTATTTCACAACCTAGAAGAGCAGGAATTTTAAGAATAAACCCCTGAAGCACAGAGTTGATGTCATTTATTCTAATATGCTCTGGACTGATTTTCCCAGACTTTGGAAATGTTTTACCTTTAACTTCCAGAATAACTTTCAAGAATTTTGGCCTCCCTAGTAGAGCTCAGAGAGCTAAAACAGCAGAATTAAAAGGTCTTGGGAGTGAGGCAGGGCAGGTGAAAATGAGAATGTTGTCTCAGATATGTTAGGGAGTTTCACAAGTTTGCAGAAAGAAAAAAAAGCAAGAAAAGACAACTGAAAGATACAAGTAAATAAGACTGAGATAAAATGCTGGAATAAAAGAGAAGATCCCTGAGTTGACTGTGCATTAATATGGAATGGGAAGGGGAATTGAAAAAAAAATAAAGCCTATAGAGCAAAATTTTATTAGAATAGCAATATCATAAGTTAATGAGTTTGGTTATAACTAAACCTAATTATAGTGCTTTAAAAATAATCTTCTTGGGAAGAGAATCTGTGTGTTTCAAATTTACATTACATTTGAAATACAATAAAAGCAACCCTCTTAAAATATAGTTATTAGGGATTTTATCACTTATTTTGAAAATCTAATACATGATATTGAAGATTTGGGAACACTGGGACAATGTTGGTTTTTGTCACAATGCAGCTTTATGGCAAGGATTCCAATTCTTGTTTATTTAAGTTCCAACGTACTAATAAGATAGGCTGGCTTTTAGCAAATGGATCAATGAGTCTTAATCCCAGATCTGAGACTCTCTGTTGGTTACAAAGCTTCTAATTTACACAGAAGAATAAGAATTAAAATGGTCAGGCTGCAACAAATGGCTTTGGGATGAATGAGAAACAATTGAAAGTAATTTCCTCAATTATGTCTCTTCTCTTTTTACATGCAGTTTCTGTACAATTCAGAGAGGAACATACAGAGGGACCACTTCATTTAGTAATCTATGTTTCTGACAATAAAAGAAATCTTATGAACAATTGACTTATTTTCATTTGTAAACATCTCTGCAGATTAATTTTTGCTGCTACTTAATGAGGCAGATTATGAAACTTACTTATTAATTTATCAAAGTTGCCATCTATGATAATCATTGAGGTGTCCCTCTCTTGAATTACTATCTGTTCATCACCAATACAGCCAATCATGCAATTCTAAAATGATGTGATCACAAGGCTTACATGATAACTAGCGATGAATTCATCAAACCAAACTTATTTAGTAATACCAGAACTAGCAAAAATACACTAAAGGAGAAATTAAACTGCAAATACCTTCTCAGGTAGGCTTTTTATATGATTGTCTTACTGCCTTTCTAATTCCCATAGTGACCTCCTTTGTTATTATCCTGCTACATAAAGAGTTGACTGAGTTGAAATTACTTACAGATTATCACTATAGGATGCATTTTACTATACTAGCGTTTTGATAGCCCTGACTGTAAAACATTGCCAGATGATAGGATCATAGAAGAGGAATAGAAATGTCAATGCATTTAAGTCATGAGAAGGTGCCTTAGACTGCAATAGGTAAGGTGAAAAATAGATGTCTTTTAAAAAGATATGCAAATATTAAATATCATAAATCAGTTCTAAATTTTGAGCTAAACTCTCAGACCAGAATAATTTGAACTTTAGGGGAAAAGGTGAACTGATATACAGTAATAGAGGACAAAGAGAAAGCTCATAGTGGAAGTAATATTCTTTGTAATTGGTCACAGTTGGTGCTTGATAAATACATGTTTCATACATGAATAAACATGTGAAAACAAAGACGTAGTAGAGAAAAGGTTTCAAATGGGTATCCTGAAAGCTGTATCAGGACTGCTAACTAGATGGTTTGGCCAAGGTAGTGTATTAAAAGCAAAATGAGCTTGGTACAGTGGTGTGCACCTGCAGTTCTAGCTACCAGGGAGGGTAAGGCAGGAAGATTGCCTGAGCCCAGGAGTCCAAGACCAGCAAAATGTACAGTGTTTAAAAATCAACAGATTTTACTTTAAATCTTCATTTCTTTAAAATTTGGATGACATGGAAACATTCCCAGGAAAGAAGAAAAAGGGGAGAACTATAATGGATAAATTGCAGGCAACAAACCCAAGACATTTTCAAATCAACAGGTGCCATCTCAAGAGAGAAGCCATTCTATTGTCCAGATGTTATCAATTTCTAGGTATTGTAATTTAAGGGCCCTCTCCATACCAAAAAAGAAATAATAATAAAACATATGTATACTGGATGTTTTCCTTCTTTGAAACAATTTATTTCTTTAACATCCAAAGCGCTAAACATTACGTCTGTTTTTCTTATCATACTGCCATTTATTCTCAGAACTCAATCGCCTCTTTAGACGAAGTGCATTTCTCACGATACCTGGTTTCTTTGGTCATTTAATTTATCTGCTTGCTGAAATTTGAGTCTTGTGACCCTCCAAGTAGAAGTTCAATGAAATATTTCAGGGAGAAGGATTACAGGATAGTGTGCTGTTTTCAAAATACACAAAACAGGAAACTGTTAATTTAAGAAGTAAAGATATTTTGGCTGTGGAAAACAGAAAGAACTTAAGAAAAATGAGAAAGATAGGTAAAATTAGGCTGTTCCAAAGTCTGGATTTTTTGAAAACTTGAGATAGAATGTATATTGTTCCTCACTTTTATCATAACAACTTCATTTTTACTAGTATTTTTATTCTCTGAAGTTTGTTACATCGAAGTGTTCCTTTAGCAGGAATAGACAGATTTGAAAAATAGGCTTAATCTACTATTTCTTCATGACTTTCTCCCTACATGAGAATCTGGCAAAATTACTGCTCACTTGCTGCTGACACATACAATTCCCAGGAAAAAAGAAAATAAGAGGAAGAATTATGCGAGAAAATTCACAGGTAGCAAATAAACCCAAGACATTTTCAAATCAACAGGTGTCATCTCCAGAGAGAAGCCACTTTGTTGTCTCCATGTTGCCATTTTCTAGGTTTTGTAATTGAAGAATGTTTCTCTACACTATAAATAAAACATCTGACACAGTAGATTATTCTCTTTTTTGAAACACTTTATTTTTTCAGCTTTCAGGATGTCACACGCTAGTTCTATTTTTCCTAGCTTGCTGACCATTTATTCTCAGCATTCTCTGCTAGATTCTGTTATTTTGTGACCTCCAAATATGAGAAGGCTCAGTTTTCATATCTCTTCCCCGTCTAAACTCCCTTTCTGGGTAATTTCATCTTGTCCTGCGACTACAATCTATCTATATGTGATGATGCTTATGCTTGCATCTCCAGCCACAACTCTCCCTGAAAATTCTGACTCATGTATCCATCTATCTACTTGGATGTCCACTAGGTATATCAAAACCAAAGTCTAAAAACAACAACAAAACATCCACTTTTCCACTCCAACCTCCCCCAAAGGATAAAAGTCTTGATTTTCCATTCACAACAAGTCTTCCGCTAATAACACCACTATTCTCACAATTAAGTGGTTCAAAATTAAAGAATATATTTAAATTCCGCTTTCTTCCACTCCACACATGTAATCTGTCGGCAAGTGCAGTCTGCTCTGTCTCTAAAACGCATGTGGGATTTTACCACTTATTGGCTTGAACCTCGCAACCACCTAAATCTAAGCCACCACCATCTCTTTTGTGGACGCCTGCTAGAGCATCCTAATATGGTTTTTTTTCCTCCCTCTTCTCTGCAATCTATTGTCCACACTGAAGCCAGAGTTATCTTTTTTTTAAAAATAAAAGTCATCCTCATGATCAAATGTTCCCAATGGCTTTCTAACACACTTAGGGTAAAATTCAGATCCTTTTCAACAAACTGAATGATATGAGAAGGCATCTGGCCTCCTTCCTGCTCTTCCTGGCCTCCTACTCTTTTTCCTTCCTGCTCATGCTCCTCCAGTTACCCAGGTCTTCTTATTCTTCAAACATCTGCATTTGCTATTTCCATGCCTTGTGATCCTCTTCACCAAGAAAGTCACATGACTACTTTTCTTATTTCATTCTAGGGTATAATAAAAGGTCCCCTTTCAAAGAAGCCTCTCATAATTTTTCCTAATATAATCTCCTATTACTTTCTAGCTCGCTTTTTCCCATTTCCCTGCTATGCTTTTCTTCATAGGTATTATATTATACTCACATCATATTATTTCTTTTTTCTTTGTTATTGATATTCTCCAATAGAAATTATGTTCTAGGAGGATAAGAATTCTATTTTGTTTACACTTGCCCATAAAGCCTGACATATAGTTGGCACTCAACAAATGGTTGCCGAATAAATGAATAAATTAAAGACTACGAGATTGAAATACCAGAAAATGATCACAACACTTGTCCTAATTCTTTACCTCACATCAAAAAGTGCTAAAATGTGCTGTTTAGGAACCCAACAAAGATCACTTAAAATATTTTATTAAACATACTCTTCTACAAGCAGAAGACATTATAAAAAAGAATTTTTTTCTATACATTATTTATCTTGCTCACATTTACTCTGATATAAAAATGGATTCTAACGTATATATCAGCTCTAGGAAAAATCAAAACAGGTCCTTTACATGCTTGCTAGTTTTAAAATACAGTCTGATTTCATCCACTTCAATTGAATATGCAACTACCATTTCCTTGTACTCTGCTGAAACTTGTGAAAGATAACAAAATGAATCACAATAACTAATGTTTATAGAACAACTTAACTTATGCCAGGGAATGTGCTAAAAGCTTTACAAGCACTATATCATATAAGTTCCTGTGACAACTCCATGAGGTATAAGGTTCCCTATTTCAGAGAAGACAAAACTAACTGAGTCAGCCAACTTGTCCTACACCAGACAGCTGTTAAGTGGAGGTGAAATTTGCATCCTTGCCTTTCTGATGGCTACATTGGTCATTTTTAATGTAGAACTCACTGCCACTAGCAGGACTCAAGAACACTCCTGGTGACCCTGATGACTCAGTTCATCCAAATATGTAAATCCTCTGCTCTGTCGTTAGGGACTAAGGTTGTTGAAGGCCATTTACCTATGTCTAGAGTATCCTTACCGGTAGATTATTGAAAAGTTATTGAATTACTAAAATTTAGTTTTCATAAACTAAAATTAGTACTTAATAGAGTTTACTGAGAATTCTAATTCAATATCCTAATGAGAAAGCTGGCTGCTACCCAACACCTGAGAGCAATGCAAATAGCACCCTCTGCAAGAGCACATGCAAACAGGCAGAACTGCCAAAATCTTCAGCACAGATAAAAGTGTAAGTGGTTTTCAAGTACCGTTTAAAGTAACATTATTCCTACTCTAAATAACAAATTCCTGTTTATTTAGACTTCATTATTGTCAACTTAACATGTGAAAGTTTCTTTGCTTAACAGTATCACATGTAATGGTACTTATTTGAATCAGAACTATTTGTGATCTAAAATTGTATTATGGATATATTTTTAGATAGCTACACATAGCAAACAATATGAATCATCCACATTCCTGCTACAAAGCAAATATATACATATATCACACCCTGCTTGAATTTTCCTAGGTAGTGAATTTTTTTGTTATCAAGAGTTTGAGGGTTTTTTGTTTTGTTTTTGGAATGGGTTATGAGGAATTGTGGTCAAAAAACGAGAACTTCTTTTTGGTGTTAACAGGGCTATGTCTGCTTTGCTCTAGTGATTCCTAACCTACTGTGCGAAGGAGGCATAGCAAGGCAAGACTGTTTAAGTATAACCATAAAGGGACTCACGCACTCTCAGGTGAAGTGCAAAAATACTGATCACGGTGCTCAAACATTCTGGAGGAGTAAGCATTCAAATTCAGAAATGTAAGATGATTTCTCAAATAAAAGAGGAAAAACCTATCATTAATTTTTTAAAATATATCTTCCAGAGCAGGTTTCTCAACAATTTTACATAGAAGATGAGTATTTTTGTCTCCTTAAGATTTGGACTTAAGGTCAAAGTTGTTGAAGGTTGATAGGCTATTGTAAACTTCAGGTGAAACCTAGAGAGGAGAAGGGAAGAAGATAAATCTACTATCCTAGATTCTTTTTAAGAAGCAGCACGTTCCACTCCTGACTCTCCCGAAGATGGTCTCAGGTCTTCAGGTGACCCTATGCAAGGACCCTACTGTGCACTCTGCTGAGTGTTCTGGCTCTCTGGTATCAGGTCACTGGGCCTACTCTACTTTTGGTGTCATTCTGGCCCTGTGAAGAAACCATGAGGAGAATCTGGTCGATGCATTTTGTAGTTAACACCGCAAAGGACGTGAGAAACTTAGCCAGAGAGCTATTAGAGTGGCGATCAGTGACGCTGCTGCTCTACCCAGTCTGTCTTGTGTGCTTTAAGATGGAAAACACCTAATGCCGACTTAGCCTTCACTAAAGTGAACAGACCACTCTTATAAGGTTTCTGGTTGTTGTCAGGAAGTATAAGCAAAGAATGACAAGCAGAACAATGGACATTTGTTAAGTGATTGGCTTGCATACTTTGGCTCCTTCAAGGCTAACAGCAACGAGTAGGTGCCATTATTACAGCCATGTTACAGATGAACGGTAGGTACTATTATTAAGTCCATGTTACAGGTGAGGGCGTGAAGCTTATCAAGGAGTTCATTGGTCATTTCTTGACCAGGACACAAGCTCCTAATGTTTCTCTCTTTTGTAAATCTGAGTTTTCCAACACTTTTTGATTTAAGAATTGATCTGGAAAGCCCTTCATTCACAGTTGTTTTCTGGCTACTGTCAGTAAAAAGGATAGGCTCAAAGGAAATCTGTTGTGTTTAGAATGGTGGAGGTATGAGAGATTTCTTTTTTATCTTTAAAAGCTTCATTACTTGTTTTACTGGTGTTAGTTATTGACTCTTTTTCCTTTATAGTAACAGAATTATTTCTGTACGACAGGTTATTTAAAAAGTCCCATTCTAATGGCAATCAATTAATTAACCAACAAATACAGTAAAATTGCAAAACAAAACCTTGCAATGTTCTTAAATACATTTGGACACTCAAAACAAGATAAAATCTTACAGATAATGTGAATACATTATTAGTTATTTCACATTAGAAAGGAAGAATGTTGGAAAAAAACATCATATTTGGTTTAAACATTGCTTTCCACACACACGTTTCAGAGGCTCTGACATTTTCAGGAACATAGATTCTTTGGCTGTTTTTCCCCTTTTAAGTGGGAATGATTTATTGGCTAAGTTTCCACAGTAACTCCCAGCACGTGTAGAACTGTTTAGAAAATCTGCATTATTTTGCATTTCCACTAAGGTCACGGTTTTCATAGATTCAAACAGCAAGGAATTTTAAAATTTCTCCCTCTCCTAAAATTTACTGGCTATTGTACTTATTATCTTAGCATTCTTATTAGTTTCTTTTGAGAAAGTGCACCTGGTAAAGTCGAGTAACTAAAAAGGGTATACTATTCAAATGCAATGTTATTCAAGCATTGGAATCCTACTCAAATAATAAAAGAAAAGAAAACTGAAAATAGAGCGAACAAGGTTATTATGTTAGGCAGAGAAAAAAAGCAGTATTGTGGAAAACATAAGTATGTGTAGGATACACATGAGACCTCAAACAGATGCATCTTTGTGGAAATGTAAATAATTTATTATAGCAGATAAAACTGGGAAGGAGCTTCTGCTAATTAACATACAGAGTCATTTTCCCTGTGTAAAGAAGTCCAAAAACTGTTTCCATTTGTAGGCGTGTGGTCATTAGACTATAATGGGCACTGCCTTTGGACAGGATTTACTTATACCCCAGCTGGCTCAAAAAAGTAATCATTCTCTAATTAAAAGGCTTCCTCATGTGTTTTCTATTGTCATTTCTAGATTTCCACTATATCTAGCTTGGTAGTACAACAGTGGTATGCTATTCAATTATCAGCCAGTAGTGGGGCTGAGAGATACCCTGAGTTTCATCATGCAGTCATTTGTTTCTATTGATGGTAGAGGATAGGAGGGTAGGTATACAAGCATATACATGAAAGAAACTTTCTTTTCCCACTCAGTTGGAATAAATTATAACATGTCTGGACAAATATGTGCATGACTATTTTCAGGACTGATTGGAGGTCATAATGGATTTTCGAAAGTAAAACTCAAATAGAGAATAAGCTTGATTATTCTACTAACCCTCTGTTTTTATGTTTTTCACTTAGATTTTAAAGGGTTGAGTTTTTAAAGGGCTTTAGTAATTTTTTAAGAGACGAATTCAAGAACAGGGAAAATGGCCACTCCTAAATATTGCATAAAACCTGGTTGACACCACATGAGGTCTGGAAGGATATATTTCCCATTATTAAACCTAGCTGTCCCTCATATAAGAATGGGTTACTTGCATTATTTTTTACTTTTCCATTCTTGATCAATATTTTCAAATGTTTCTGGAAATGTTTTCCAGCACTGTTAGAGGGTAACACATTTTCTCTATTCCTGAGTTCATGAGGAAGGATTTTATTTTTCTTCTCGGTTTTTCCCTATGCCTTTGATTACCACACTTGGGAAAAATAATTTTAGGCATGTTCTGTTCAGTTCCATGCTTCTTCCTATTGGGAGAGCTTTTATAAGGAAGCACAGGGCCCTTTGCTCTTTCAAGGGCTCTAATTCATGGGTGCCCCTTGCCCAGGGCCCATCACTTGTGTGCATGGAGTTAGGCTTGCCTAACCCAGGGGTCCAGTAAGCAGGCTCGTGTGGCTCTCACCACTAAGTCATGTTGTCCAAATTGGTCTTTGTGCATTCAGGTGTTTTTGAAAAACCTTGTTCAGTATTCTGCAAAAACTTACACTACTCCAAATCTACCCAGCTGTGTAACGAGAGAACTGGTAAAAAAAAAAAAAAAAAAAAAAAAAAAAATTCTCGGAAAAATATTATCGTTGAAAGGCATTTAATTTTTAATAAATAAATATAATAAGAACAGGTCTTTAGTTAAAAATTAAAAGGATAATGTTGCTTGATAGATGGGAGTCCAGGAAAGAATTGTGGTTAGGAGACATGAGTAAAATGCACAAATGTCAGGTAGACGAGTACAATTAACACTTGCCAAACAGAGCTTGTGGCATAATGCACCCCAAGAAAGAAATAGTCTGAACAAACTGTACTTGGTCCCTCTACAGATGGTTCCCTTCACCTATTTGTATACTTTGCATGAAACTATTGTTACCTGCTGACATAAAACATTAATATGCTAGGAAAAAATTCACAAATGAAGGAAGCGATGTCGAGTTTCCTTTATACTGACATATTTCCCATATTCCAATATGTGTAAGATTTTCCATATTACTGAAATGGAAAACATAGCAGAACAGACAAAATCAAGGATGATAAGTGTTTATTCATCTACACTTTCCATCTTTTTTAAATATTCAAATGGTTTAGAACTCCATAAGGAGTGCTATTGGGGGGTAGGGGTCTTCAGAAACGCCGTTGCTCATATAAACATAATAAAGTGGGAACATGATTAAAATACTTAGATTTCTGATTGTAATGAATATAATAAAGAAAAACTAGCTTAAATAAATAATGCCAGAGGGTATCAATGGCTGGACAAGATAAGAGTTTCATTAGCAAAACCACAAGGCACTAGACCAGAAAGTTTCCAGGTGAAAGGACATTAAAAAGGTTCCACTGGACTAATGAAATTGGAATACACTAACAAACATGTCAGTGTGGACAAGTAAGGTTCTGCTCAAAATCTGAAAACTTATCAAGAAAGTATCTGCTAGAATTCTGAATGCTGAAACTGAAAAAAAGTGTGCTTTGGGCAAACAAAGGGGAATGTTTTGCATTCAAGAAGTGTATGTTTTATTTTTATAAGATTTGGTAGAAACTGAAGATATGAATATGTTTAAGAAATATACAGTTGATTATCAAAGGGCATGTTGTGGTGATATTTCACACACCTGGGTTGATGTTCCGCAAGATATATCTATTCATGTCATAGTGCTGTGTGATCACCTTAATGCAAAAACCCAGAGCAGAGGCTCTTGTGAACTGCACTGAGAAGTGCCCACTCTAATAATGAAATATTGTGGACCTTTTCTGATACTCAGAAAAGTGGGTTAACCAATGTAACATTTCAAATTTAAATTTTCTTCCATGATTTTCTCGGATATTTTTGGCCCTGTTATCAAAATATGTTCATATTAGATACCAAGCGCTTTGTTTAGGCCTTCAGGTTCCTCATTCACATTCAATGTGGGAAGATGCTTACATTAGTTTTTGTTTCTAAAACGGAAATATTTTAAAATCTATACCTTAAGATGGGAAGGCCTGCTAGTAAAATTACTCTTAATGTATATGTGTGAATCAAATACCAATATCGCTAATGGTTTGAAAAATCACTGCCCAGGAGTAGCAGTAACTGCAGGACAGTCAGGAGATGTTCCAGTCTCTCCCTGAAAGCAGACATGTGTCCTTTGGCAAATGGTTTGATAATTGGGGACTTGGCTTCTTCACTGGTGAGAGCGGGGAGGGAGAGGGCTTAAGTGGCCCATAAAACTAAACTTTCTAAGATTCCTTCTAGATTTGATTCCCTTCCAAAGTATGACTAGGGGTACCCTAAGGGAAGACAGGACACTTTACTAGATGAATTCAGCTGGGATCCTACGTGAGACGTCTTTAATTGGTTATATTAATAGCTAATGGCAAACAAAAGGCAAGGGAGAGAAAAGGATGGAGCAATTATTGCATGCTGAGACCATTTTGGGGTAGGCAAGTTGCCACAAGAGCCTATGGTTGGAATTTTATTTTATTTTATTTTTTACAAACAAAACAATTCATTTAAAAGCAACTTAAAACACAACCAGGGTGATTTTCCTAACAGCTCTTTCTGGTATTTCAATATCTTGCTATATTCAAAGCTGGAGATAATCATGCAAACCAGCCAGCCTTTTCACTTCCTGGAAGCCCTAGTTCAGATTATTTTACTCTTAGGGAAGTGACCTCTCTTCTCCTATTGACCTGGGAAGGGGCAGAAAAATCCCAGTAGAGTGAACTGAAGGTTTGATACAAGAAGTTGCTCAACCTGGACTTGCCTAGAACAGCAGCCTTTTATTCTGATTGAATCTGTGGAAAATAAGACCCAGAGGAACTCAGACTAGTATAGCTTGTCTTCTTTTATCTATTACTGTGTTTGGAAAATAAAATTAATCTGTAGCAGAAGAAAAGTAAAGGTGACAAACATTTGCTCTAGGTACCTAGGGATCAAAGCCTTCATGTCTTTTTTTCCACTAATTTAATACTTCCATTAATTTTATAAGTATGGATACAAGAGAAATCTTTTTTTGTTGTTTTTTTTTTAATGGTAGACTTATTTGCTACATCAGCTATAATTTTTTCCACACCCCTTTTTTAACATTAAAAAAATGTAAAAACCTTTGCTTCAATGTAAAGTATGTTGAACTGTTTCCAATGATGAATATCATCTGCCAATCTAATAAATGTGAGTAAGGTGAAAACGGAATAAAAAAACTGAATAGAATATGGGGGCGGGAAACAACCCTTGAAACGGTAATCAGCAAGTAAAGCTGAATTCCTATGCCATAGTGTCCCCTGCTGGTCGATTACGGAAGTAGTAGCTTTCGGAGAGCAAGTCAAACCTCTTGGTTAGGCCATATCATGTTTTGAACAAAAAAGGCACAAAAACGAAAGGAATGTGTGCATATTGTTTTTTGTCTATTTCTTTTTACATAGTCATCATTGGCAGTGGGACGAATGGGGGAAGGATTGTTTTATGCGTGAAGAATCCCAGAGCCCATTAGAACTAGGCTTAGCTCAGCCACTTCTCCAGTGATACATGATCTGGCACTCATAGATCTTTCTTTAAGCCTCAACTCCTCCCTGTACATTGCAATTAGTAATAATAATAAATGATAGATTTACTGCAGAGAGCTGTTACAAAAACATAAGAAGAGAAGGAGGAGGAGGCGGAAATTACACACAGTAAAGTGTACTTAAAATGATATAGCGCTTTCCAAAACAAATATTAATGTAAGGGTGCGGATTGGGGGAGACACTTCCATTAACAATTAAACTAACTTCCCTTATAATCATCAAAAGGTAATCCAGGCTGGGCACCCCAGGCATGGTTGCTGAGCTGTCAGACTTTCAAATTCCTACAACATCACCTGGTTTCCAAGGACTTACTTGGGTACCTTTGAACAATGTATGTTGCTCAGATAATTTATATTACACAGAATTTAGTATATACTTAGAGAGGTCTCTACTGGTTGGTAAACAGAGGTGATGGGGTAAAGGAGATTAAGGTGCTCCTTGTTTGCTTGATAATCATTAATGATTGAGTCTCCATCCTGTTGCTAGATGTCTGACCAGCAGCATCTGCATCACCTGGGAGCTTATTAGAAATAAGGAATCTTAGATTTCATCCCAAACCTACTAAATCAGAACCTGCATTTAAAAATTATCCCAGGTAATTCTTATATATGTTCAGGTTTAAGAAACTCCACTCTTTCACATTTGGGCTATAAGCTTTCTCTGGCAATACATCAGTTGTTATCTAGTACATATGTACAGAATAGTATTTTTGACTTGACCTTATTTTAAAACTACTTGGAGAAATTAAATTAGAAGGAAAAACTATGGCTAAGGATAATTAATTTTTATGAGCCTCAAAAGAGACGATAATACGATGACTTTCCTAAATGTAACTTAGTATTATGCTACTTTAAAATTTTTACAGCTTTGTAATACTAATTTTAAGGTAATCTCATGTATTTGTATTAATATACACATTTTATATTTGCCCTTAGTATCTGTGTTGATAAGAATTTTAAAATGCAGATTATTTCATTTGAAGAGATTTTAGAAAATAGACTCAAGTCTAAGTAGATGTTTGAAAAATCTAAGAGGGCCGTAGCTTCCATTAAAAATACCATCTACCCAATCTTTTGTCAGTTAATGCCCTCTGAACATAAGACAATGTTCTGAGTTGTTGGAAGTGGACTGCTATACTAGCAACACCTATGATCACAGTTTCTCTATAGATACAATTTTAAAATAAACCAAACTTGGAAAATGAGTGGATGGGTATTAGAAAGAAAATTCATTCTTTTTCACTTACTCCCTACCCCCTACCACTTACCCTAAGCTCCACCTCACACCCTCTGTTGTGTCTTCTTCCTTTAGGAATATTTTGTTTAGTTTTTTTTTGTTTGTTTTGTTTTGTTGTTGTGTTTGTTTGTTTTTTTTTTTTTTTGGTCATAGCTATGCTCTATTGAATAGGTGAAAAGACTTTAATGCCAGTGCTTCACCCAGGATAGTTTCTTTCTAACTGGTCCTTGCTATAAAAGTATCCATTCTCCTCCTATTATTTAGTGTCCTGGCTATGGGTGAAGGAAGTCATCTGATTCAACCAGTGCACACTGAGGTGTGTGAACTCTGAACATTCTTCTTTAACCTCCCTAGTGGAAACCCACTGAGTTTTTAGGAAAGACACTCACACAACTCAGTGAAAAGCTTCTTAGCAGAACTTCATGCAATTTAAGACACAAAGAGTTTTAGGGTTGAAGTGGGAGATATTTCAGGACCCAGGTACCTTTCTGGGTCCATTAAGCCTCTCCAATCTTCTTTAGCCTATTTTCTACCTAAACTATAGGCTCTAGCTAGCTACACAGGTAATATCCTTGTAGAAGGGTAACAATTGTGAGAAAATATGGATTTCAGAGTTTGTCTGATTTCCTTTACTGAACACTCCTTTGAAAGTATTGAAAAGTCATATGTTTCCAATCACTAAAGTTGGACATTAAGGATCAGGAAAAAGGCCTGGAGGGGGATCTTTGCAGTATAAGAGTTTTGACTCCCTGCTCTAGTGGTGAGAGACCTTTCAGTCAGAGAGAAAGGATCTTGACTTGAGAGAGTAACAGGGTTTCCAATCTGTTCCTTTCATTGAACAGAGTTCAACAGAGGCTCAAGGATGCACCTCTCTTAGGCTCTTTATATTGACACACTCTTCTCTTGCCAAAAGCTTGGTTTGCAGAACAAATCAAAAACACACCCTTGACAAATGTTCTGGTCTAGAATAATCACCTCTTCCCCAACTTACTATGCCAAAGAGGGGAGCTTAAAAATGACAAGGTGTGTGTGATAGTGTCTATCTCTGCATTCTTCATAAATCTTCAAAGTCAATATACCTGGACTGAATTAAGGATATATGATGTTTCTCATGCTTTCATTTAAAGTAAGATCTTGAGGATCTTTCCACTTGCAGATTGATATGCATCACAGAAAAGCTTCCTTGTTGATGTTCAATGAAGTCGCAGGCTCAACACATGAGCCTACCAAACACGGCAAATAAAAATTTGTTCAAGATTGGAATTAAGGGCAAAATATCAAATAAAATGCTATTGCAAACAATGGTGTCTCTTCAAATGCTATGTTTGGCATAGAAACCAGCAATCTTCAAGAGATGGAAAGAAAATGAAGATCTCTTAAGGGCAATTCAAACTTCCAGAGACATTAGGATTTGCTTAGCATATAGAAAACAATGAAAATAAAGAAAACAAAACAAAACTTCTTTCTATTTTGTCACAGTAATCCACCTGTTGGTAGCACCGAATTTGGGGACTGAAATAATGGTGATTTTCAACAGAGCAAATTGTACATTTCCTTTATGCATTCTTCACTACGTTTCTGACTTTTTCTTCTACCTCAGCATGGTACAGTGGGAAGCAAACAAAATTGGGAATCAGAAGACTTATTTTGCTCCCAGGTTTATTACTCACTCACATGACTCAAACACAGTGCTTTAATTTCCTGAGGAATTAATTATATTTGTATGAAAGAAGAATTGCACTCTATATAAATAATAATTACAGGAAAAATAATAATAGCTAATTCTTAATGAGTATTTCTTATTCTCCAGTCATTTTTGAAGGTGATTTACATTTGTTAATTCATTGAAATTCTCACAAAACTCTGCAACGCTAGATAATATTATTATCATTGTTTTATAGATGAGGAAATTCAGCCACAGTTTGGTAAATCATTTGTCCAAGATCATGCAGCTGATAAATAGTGAAATCAAGATTAAGTTTAGGTAGTTGAGCTCCAGAGCCTATTCTCCTCCTCTGATACATTTTCAATCCCCTATTTTGATGCCATATAATGCTTTTCCAGTGTTTTCTGCTTTCTATAAAATGTTGATATCTCTAGGAATAAGTCTTTAAATAATGGTTTCACACCTATTGGGAGAAGAGATGATGGGAAAACCACCATAAAACAAGATGGAACTTTTAAGAGGAGACACAGTCATAAATCTGTTCTAATAAATAAAGGGGAAAAAAAAAGAATAAAAAGTTAACCCCTTAAAGAAAAACACACTTTTAAAGTCTGTCTGGATCTTTTGTGAAGAGCAAAGGAAATGTTGAATAAAAAAGGATTTTGATTGTCCTTTCCAAAATATTGTCCCTTACCTCTTGGACATTGGTGACACTACCCACACTCCACCCACCTTTAATGACCTCTACTTTCTAGTAAAAAACTTTATCTTTGCATAAACTTTGTTGTTTTGACTCTGCAATCAGGAAGATACTTCATAGCTATATCTAGCCAGGTGTAGGTAGGATCTGAGTGGAAAGACAGAAAAGGAAGTTATATTCATTATAAATTAATGACATGCCACGTATTAGGCATGTCCACATCCATACTTAATAACATTGGGTTAAGCATTTCCATTTAATACAGAGAGAGACAGACAGAGTTTGCACAGTATCTTTCCTTTGGTTCTTATCTAATGACTGACTCTCTTCCATGTACCTTTAAAACCACTAAAATAAATGGTCTACTTGGGAGGTTGATATACTAGCCAAGCTATAGGTCTAAACTTCAAATGCAATTTAATCTATGCAGCATTCCTTTTTCATAGTGAATCTTTAAAGCTCAATTTTTTGCATTGATTGATCATCCTGGGAAACAGAAAAACCTCAACTCACAGCTTCAAGAACTTGAAAAGCCCTAATCCAGTGCCTATATCCATCACCTCTGAGGACAACAGGAAAATTGAAAAGGAAGAAATTTCCTACAGACTCATGATAAACTTATTGATAGTAGTCATGATATACATTTTTAAAAAAATTATCAAATTGTGTATTTTTTAAATTATTAAACTCCCATGGCCTCAATATTCTACTCTGCCAAATGATGGGAAAATTTAAATTGTTTCTATAATTTCCCACATCTCTACAACATTAAAAGATTAACTTCTTAAAACATATGTAACATTTTCTTTCCTTGCCCCAAGATGCTTTTAAAGGTTTTATAAACTACCCTTCTTTGGACATTTTTGTCATCAATTTGCTACTTTTCTGTTCAAAATGAATAACAGCTTCCCATAGGCAATGATACTATTATCCTCTCTGCATATGTAAACTACCTCTCCTTCAAGACACAAAATTCAGTCCCAAATCACTGTCTTCAGCCTCATTGATATTGTCCCTCTCCTAAAGACTACTATGGCTTGAATATGTGTCCCCTCCAAAACTCACGTTGAAATTTTACCCCAATATGGCAATATTGAGTAGTGGGGCTTTTAAGAGGTGATTGGGTCATGAGGGCTGTCCCCTCATGGATGTGTTAATCCATCTGTGGATTAATGGGTCATCATGGGAGTGGGGGTGGTAGCTGTATAAAAAGAGGAAGAGAGACCTGAGCTAGCACACCCAGCCCTCTCATCATGTGATGCCCTGCACCACCTCACCTCAGGACTCTGTAGAGAGACCTCCGCAGCAAAAAGGCCCTCACCAAATATGGTTCCTTGACCTTGGAATTCTCAGCCTCCACAATGGTAAGAAGTATATTCCATTTCTTTATAAATTACCCAGTTTCAAGTATTCTGTTATAAGTAACAGAAAAAGGAATACGGGAAAGACCACAGCCTTTATTCTCTGTACATGGCTTGGGCTTCATCGTCTTCTCACTCATATTATTTTAACATTTGTTGTATGTTTGTTTTTCCTATCCAATTAAACTAAATGTTAAATAATGACAATGCACTCAATAAATACTTGTTGTCCTTCCAATATTTATTCAGTAAATGTTTTCAGTGTATAGTATCTATATGCCCATCTTGGAAATCTAAGAATAAATAAGATATAAGCCCAGCCCTCCAAGATCTTACCATCTGGAATGGTAAGGTCTCACAAGAATGGCAATGTAAATTCAGTGAAATATTTCCAAGGGCTACTGTGAAGAATGCAAATCTGAGTCTACAATAGATTAACATGAGAATTTCCAAGTAGTAATGAGAGTCTGGTTAAGTTTATTGCCTGGCACAAGATCACACTAATAAAGAATATTTATTGAGCACTTACCATGTCCACATTTAGTTCTCACTACAACTCTAGGCAGTGTTTCTATCTTCATTTTGCCAGCGAGGGAATTTTGGCTTTGGAGACCAGTGTTTTCCCAAGGCTGCATGATGTAGCTGAGATAGCCAGGGCTTGGTGGAACAGTCTGGCTTTCAGTCAGCTGTAACCACTCTGCACTACTTCCTCTTGCTTACTTGGTGCTTTTAAAATATTTGTTGAAAGAATGACATGATGTAGCATGCATCAACAGTGAAAAATATGCTCTGCAATAGACTCCAAATTTCGAGGTCCCCCTAATTTGGCTGTAACATTGATTGTGTGTATGTGTGTGTGTGTGTGTCTGTGTGTGCGTCTGTGTCTGTTTTAGAAATGAATTTACATTCTACACCTGACTTCCATTTGCCCCTCTCCATTCCCTATTGCCACAGCTGAAGAGTAGAAATGCTTTATGGCTCTAACTGGGAGCAGAAATCACTGCAAGTCAAGAGTTGGGTGAATCAATCTCAATCTCTCTCTCTCTCTCTCTCTCTCTCTCATATTTATATGCTCTAAATCTGACTGCACCTTTTCAGAACATCATGCATAGTATGAGGGGACTAAATTAAAACATCTGACACAAACATTGAGAGCAGGAAAAAAAATTGACATGTGGTAACTTTTTGGAGTGGCATTCTGGTTGATCCTTTTTCAAGGGGAGGGGAGGGTTGTTTACAGATGAGCCCAAGCTTGATGCATGCTGCAGGCAAAAGGCAGCTCTCCCCTTTGATTTTTTCCTCTATATAATCTCCATGTGGTCCCCAAATGCTTAACCCTCTCTGCCAAATGCTGTAAAATCTGTCTTTTGATTTCACAGATGGAAAAGACTTATTAGCTCATGAAGCTCACCTCCTTAGGAGACAAGGAACTCATCAAATACCATTTACCCCACCCTTCGAGTTTGAAGTCTTTATCAGTTTCCTGGACAAAACTGTTCAACCTCCTTTACTCATATGACATCCTAAGTATAAAGAAAAGAAAACAAAACAAAAATCCATCTTTCTGTTTGGCTTCTAGTGGTCTTGGGACTTTCTTCCAAAGTGTTTCTCTTGCTGTGTTTTTAGGCAGTGCCCTAGGCAAAGAGAAAATGACCATTTGCATCTCTTGGTTATAAGTAGGCTTGTCATTCTCAAAACAACAACAATAAAGAGACATACTTAAGCACCCTCTTTTTCATTGGGACAGCATCACCTGGACCAGTTTAAACCTTTCAAACAGTACATAATTATACTCAAGATGAGGATTTTAAAGAACACTCGACTTGGAAAACCTACTTTTTGAGTTAAGCCCTGTTACCACCAAATCATTTGATTTTCCAAAGTTTAGTTTCCCAGATGATGAAATTTCAAGTTCACTACAATAGTTACATGTATAAGAATGTAAGGTGCTGTGTCAACATAAACACATGATTAGATTATCTATTAGAATTTAGTGCAACCTGATAGATATGATTAGGCAATTCTTTATAAGTGGACACATCTTTTGTAACTGATTTTATTATACTACTCTTCAGTTAAAAAATAATCATTGTTTCTTCATTAGTTACAGGACAGAGTTCAAAGCTCTCAGTATTATTTTCAAGCCTTCCCTAAATCTGGCTTTAAATGTCTCTCTGATCTCATGTTGACATTCCCTACGTGAACCCTTTACTCCTGCCACATTGACCTTTTTGTCCTGTGTCCTTCCCATCAGTGCCTGATCTGACATGCCCCTTCTTTCTATCCCTCCTGCTCCCCTGCATACAAGCAAGGATGCAGAAACTCGACAATCCTATTCTCCGATATAACCAGCAATTTTTAAGCCCTTCACCAGGATAGAGTGAAGAAAAAAAAAGAGTACCTCTAAATTTGTCTCTTTTTTGCCAACACTTAATACAATTTCAAGGTCTGGCTGGAATTTACTTCTTCTCTAAAGCTTGCACTGCTATCAGACCTGTGATGCTCTCCTCTCCTGAATTCCTATTGTTTTTGTTTTCTAAAACACACATGTGATACTTAACATATCCTACCACCTATGATGAGCTACTTTTGTACCTATCTGCCTCTCAGAAGTATGCAGGATGTCAACTGCACATGTGCAATGCATGTTCTCATATGTATACACTCTTGTTGTATGTTGTATATTCTTAACTAAGCTCCTGGAGCAAAGAACTATTCACACACTCATTCTCCCAAAGACCAGCCCTATGGATAGTGTGTAATCAGTAAAATGAATGAATGAATGAATGAACGAAAGTAAACTAAGGTGAAATTTTAACTGCTGACCTTTGCTAACACTCCCATGCTAACTCACAAATATTTCAGAAAAAAAAAGTATAAAAAAGACATAATGATGAGAAAAGCATTCTAGGCAGGCCTATTGATCTTGCCAAAAGGAGATGCAGAGTATAGATGGCACAGACTATGAAGCTGCTGAGATGTGCCTCACCCACTTTGAAGAGAGACCAGGGAGCACAGTACTTGCATTATCATTCCACTGTTGGTCTCTGAATCAAAAGAGAAGGAGGCAAGTTCCTAGCTTAAATAAATTATTTAGAATATTGATTTAACTGCCTGAACTGTGTTAAGTTATATCTGAACTAAAAGACAAACATTTGCGTGTTTCCTTTAATGGAATCTGTGAATTCAAACATATATTTGGGTTTTTAAAAATAATCTCCCTCTCCCTCTCCCCCTTCCCCTCCCTCTCCCTCTCCTCCTCCCCCTCCCTCTCCCTCTCCTCTTTGCATGGTCTCCCTCTGATGCCGAGCGGAGGCTGGACTGTACTGCAACCTCCCTGCCTGATTCTCCTGCCTCAGCCTGCCCAGTGCCTGGGATTGCAGGCGCGCGCCTCCACGCCTGACTGGTTTTCATATTTTTTGGTGGAGACGGGGTTTCGCCGTGTTGGCCGGGCTGGTCTCCAGCTCCTGATGGCGAGTGATCTGCCAGCCTTGGCCTCCCGAGGTGCCGGGATTGCAGACAGAGTCTCGCTCACTCAGTGCTCAATGTTGCCCAGGCTGGAGTGCAGTGGCGTGATCTCGGCTCGCTACAACCTCCACCTCCCAGCCGCCTGCCTTGGCCTCCCAAAGTGCCGAGATTGCAGCCTCTGCCTGGCCGCCACCCCGTCTAGGAAGTGAGGAGCGTCTCTGCCCGGCCGCCCATCGTCTGGGATGTGGGGAGTGCCTCTGCCCCACCGCCCCGTCTGAGATGTGAAGAGCGCCTCTGCCTGGCCGCGACCCCGTCTGGGGACTGAGGAGTGTCTCTGCCCCACCGCCACCCCTTCTGGGAGGTGAGGAGCGTCTCTGACCGGCCGCCCCGACTGAGAAGTGAGGAGCCCCTCCGCCCGGCAGCCACCCTGTCTGGGAAGTGAGGAGCCCCTCCGCCTGGCAGCCGCCCTGTCTGGGAGGTGGGGGGCAGCCCCCGCCCGGCCGCCACCCCATCTGGGAGGTGGGGGGCGCCTCTGCCCGGCCGCCCCGTCTGGGAAGTGAGGAGCCCCTCTGCCTGGCTGCCACCCCGTCCGGGAGGTGTACCCAACAGCTCATTGAGAACGGGCCATGATGACGATGGTGGTTTTGTCAAATAGAAAAGGGGGAAATGTGGGGAAAAGAAAGAGAGATCAGATTGTTATTGTGTCTGTGTAGAAAGAAGTAGACATAGGAGACTCCATTTTGTTCTGTACTAAGAAAAATTCTTCTGCCTTGGGATGCTGTTGATCTATAACCTTACCCCCAACCCCCTGCTCTCTGAAACATGTGCTGTGTCCACTAAGGGTTAAATGGATTAAGGGCAGTGCAAGATGTGCTTTGTTAAACAGATGCTTGAAGGCAGCATACTCGTTAAGAGTCACCACCACTCCCTAATCTCAAGTACCCAGGGACACAAACACTGCGGAAGGCGGCAGGGCCCTCTGCCTAGGAAAACCAGAGACCTTTGTTCACATGTTTATCTGCTGACCTTCCCTCCACTATTGTCCTATGACCCTGCCAAATCCCCCTCTCCGAGAAACACCCAAGAATGATCAATAAATACTAAAAAGATAAATAAATAAAAAATAAAAAAATAATAAATAATAAAAATAATCTTAAAGAGACATAATTCTCTCCCTTTTAAAATACATATTCATAAGTATGTATATTTATAAAGGGTTATATACCAGGGCAAAAGTTACTGATAATGATTCTGCAAGAACTCTTAGTTTATTGCCTTCATTTTTAATTTATAAATGAAATAATCTAGTTCTTAGGCTGGCTAATACAATAATGTTTTGCTTTTTTTTTTCACTCTTTATAAAATTCATTTTACTTATTTTAGATACATGTCATAAAATCCTCACTTGCATTTGCTTATTTTTGTGGTAAGCTAAGAATTTAATCTTACTGAAATAATTATAAAAAATTAAGGCAATCATACAATATAATAAAAGAACATAGTCTGATTTTTCTAAACTAACACTCAGGGTATGCAGATATATGACAGGCATACCTTTTTTCCACACATCTACAATGATACAATGATCTTATTTTCAACAAAGGCACCAAAAACATATCCTGGGGAAAAGACAATCTCTTCAAGAAATGGTGCTGGGAATACAGGATCCATACGCAGAAGAACGAAGCTAGACCCCAATCTTTCTCCATATGTGAAAATCAAACCAAAATGGATTAAAGTCTTAAATCTAAGACCTAAAACTATGAAACTACTGCAAGAAAACACTGGGGAAAATCTCCAGGACATTTTTTTGGGCAAAACTTTCATGAGGAATACACTACAAGCACAGACAACCAAAGCAAAAATGGGCAAATAGAATCACATCATGTTAAAAAGCTTCTGCACAGAAAAGGAAACAATCAACAAAGTGAAGAGACCACCCACAGAATGGGAGAAACTATTTGCAAACCCTCTATCTAACAAGGAATTCATAACAAGAATATATAAGGAGATATAACAACTTTACAGAAAATAATCTAATGATCCAATCAAAAAATGGGCAAAAGACTTGAATAGACATTTCTCAAAAGAAGACATACAAATGGCAAACAGGCTTATGAAAAAGTGTTCAATATCACAGATCATCGGAGAAATGCCTGAATAGACATTTCTCAAAAGAAGACATACAAATGGCAAACAGGTATATGAAAAAGTGCTCAATATCACAGATCATCGGAGAAATGGGAGAAATGCCAATCAAAACTACAATGAGATATCATCTCACTCCATTTAAAATGGCTTATAACCGAAAGACAGGCAATAACAAATGCCTGTGAGGATGTGGAGAAAAGGGAACCCTTGTACACAGTTGGTGGGAATGTAAATTAGTACAACCACTATAGAGAACATTTTGGAGGTTCCTCAAAAACTAAAGATTGAGCTACCATAAGATCTAGCAATCCCAATACTGAGTATATACCCCAAAGAAAGGAAATCAGTATATCAAAGAGACATCTGCACTCCTATGTTTGTTGCAGCACTCTTTACAATAACTAAGATTTGGGAGCAACCTAGGTTTTCATTAACAGACTAATGCATAAAGGAAATGTGTTACATATACATAATGGACTACTGTTCAGACATAAAAAAATGAGATTCAGTCATTTGCAACAACACAGATGGAACTGGCCATCATTATGTTAAGTGAAACAGCCATGCACAGAAAGACAAATATCACATGTTCTCACTTATTTGTGGGATCTGAAAATCAAAACAATTGAACTCATGGACATAGAGAGTAGAAGAATGGTTACCAGAGGCTGGGAAGGGTAGTGGGGTGAGGGGGTGGGAAGACCCTGTGCAGGGGAGGTGAGGATGATTAATGGGTACTAAAAATAGAAAGAATGAATAAGAACTACTGTTTGATATCACAACAGGGTTACTATATTCAATAATAGCTGCATTGTACATTTTAAAATAACTTAAAAGAGTGTAACTGGATTGTTTGTAGCTCAAAGGATAAATGCTAGGGGGGATGGATACCCCATTCATTGTGATGTGTGTATTTCACATTGCATATCTTTACCCCATAAATATATACACCTGCTATGTAGTCCATAAATACCCCATAAATATATACCTACTATATACTGACAAAAAAATTATAAAAACATACCTTTTTTGGGGGAATATTTTTTGAAATATACCCCATAAATATACTCCATAAATATATATACCTACTATATACACACAAAAATTTGTATAAACATACCTTTTTTTCTTTTGGGAATATTTTTTGAAAGATGATTTTTTTAATAAAGAACAAACAAGATATAAAATACATGAAAATCTTTGAGTATTGTCTATCTTTCTTTGGGTAAAAGTCTTAAGGTTTTGGACACTACTATCCTTCTTAATTCGTACTAAAAATCATAATCACTCCTAAAGTGTAGTAAGTCCCTCAGAAAATTATTAAATGATAAGCTTAAAAGAAAAATTTAATGTATATACTATAGCCATTTAAAAAGGAGAGTGTTTTGAGGTTGTATAACCTTTAAAAGTACATTTTGAATTTCTATATTAATTTTAAAGTGCATCAATTTTGTCATATGAATGTTCGTAATACCAAATATATCAATAAACTGTAAAAATTGAGAAGGGAGATTATGTTGAACTTAAGAAAATTTCATATGAAACCTATTAATTTCAGAAACAAACCATACATATATAACAGAAATAATTTACAATTAAAATTTTTACTAAAGCTCTTTCAATGGACACCCTTCATCTTTCCCATTACTCTCTTGTCACTTCGTAACTATGACATGGATCAGGCACATTAAACATAGTTCTACATGAAGGAGTAAAGACAATGACAAAAACTGTGGAATGGTACATAGGAAGGACTTCATAGAAGCAGGGAGTAGGCAATGAGTTTTAGTGTTTTTAAAATTGAAAAAAGAAGATAATCATTACTAACTGAAGGTCTTTCTATAAAATAAAAATAACAAGGTAGTTCATATTAAATACATTAAATTACAGTTAAAGTTATTTTTAACTCCACAGATTAATGCACTTTCCCTTTCACAGAACTCATTTTCTATTAACTTTAGCAACCAGACACCAGAGGTTGCAGTGTAAGGTGTATTTTTTTATGGCTCAAATATAATTTAATCATTGTATTTTCTCTTCACTAGATTGACCAAGTGCACTGTGAATTGGTGGAAATGCGCTGTCTCATCATGTGATGATCAGAAGCTGTGATAAAGATATCATTTGCTCCAACATTTCTAGCACACGCTGCATAGATTCTGCAAATGTTCTGATGAAGCATGGATAATGATTTGAATTTACACTTCAGATCCACAGCATGTTTAGGCTATGGTCTCACTGGAGGCATGTGAAATATTAGCCATAGAGATGTCTTAACCACCATTTACATTTGTTTTAACATAAAATCAGCTAGTGTATAAAAATGCACAAGTCTCTCTAACTGTAAATAACCACACATCATCATAAATATTGAGTCCAGGACCAATACCTTGTCACTCGTAGTTACATCTTTTTACATTAATTCAAGAAGATCTTGTGACATAGTCTCTCACAATGTGATATGCTAAATTACATTAAAAAAACAGAAAAAAATAGACAAACTCTGTAGAGGCTTGTAGTTTCATCACTGTGAATCACTTTCAAATTCTATATTCCTATTTTTATGGCCAACTGTTAGTAGTTATTCAACAATATACAAAAAAAAAAAAAAAAAGCTTGGACTAGTACCATTGATTTGTTCATTCAAAAAGTATTTGTTTAGTACCTCCTATATGGTAGCCCTATCCTAGCCACTGGGAATACCATGGTGAGCAATACAGTCAACAGTTCCTTCCCTCAGAGAGCTTATACTCCAGTGGAGACAGATGGGCAATAAACAGAATAACTAAGCTATATAATAAGATCAATTGTATTCTGTACTATGGGGGAAAACAGAGCAATAAAGAGAGAGAATTGGAAGTGGTGGAAGTGATTGTAAATGTTAATAGGGTAAGAAAGGCCTCACTGAGCAAATAAAATATACCAAGAAAGGAGACAGGAGGAAGGCAGGAAAGTAAAAGGTTGGGAGAACAAAATGTGCAAAGAAAGCTGAGAAACACCAATGTGACTGCTGGCCTCTGTACCTACTTTAAGCTTTGTGTTCCCTCTACCAGTCCCAGGTGACCTCCCCAAATATCCCTTTGGTCTTATGCTCTATTTCACTCACCATAAAATTAATAATTTCTATTTCCTTCTATTTTAGGAGACATATGAAAATAATATATTCTACATTTTCACTATTGTATTAGTCTGTTCTCATACTGCTATAAAGAACTGCCCAAGACTGGGTAATTTATAAAGGAAGAGGTTTAATTGACTCACAGATCTGCATGGCTGGGAAGACCTCAGGAAATTTACAATCAGGCAGAAGGGGAAGCAAACATGTCCTTCTTCACATGATGGCAGGAAGGAGAAGTCCCAAGCAAAGAGGGAAAAGCCCCTTATAAAACCATCAGATCGCGTGAGAACTCACTCACTATCAGTGGCATGGGGGTTACCACCCCCATTATTCAATTACCTCCCACCAGGTCCCTTCCACGACCCTTGAGGATTATGAGAACTACAATTAAAGATGAGATTTTGGTGGGGACACAGCCAAGCCATGTAAACTATTGTTTAGGATATGCGTATACCTTTTTAGGAAAGTTATATTTTGCATTAGTGCAGTAAATGAAACTGCAGTGTTTACACAGATTCATTTTGAAATCTTAATCAAAAAACAGTAACGGTTTCCTTTTTACAGTTACATAAAAAATGAAGAAGGGACCCACCCATTAAACCTACCTTGAATGAGGAAAGAGATTGAGACTGAATTTCATTTCTGCCTCCAGTCATGTTTTATAAAAGCGGTCAAACCAGTTTTCCTTACAAGCAGATGTCCAGTTGTTTCTGTATCTGCCTGCCTCCTCAACCCATCCTCCATAAGATTGAGAAAAGGAAGACAGTGTGCACTTGATCTGGATACACATTTCAAGCCAAAGTTTTATAAAGAGGAAGTTGAATTCAATGTAGAAATATCTGAATGCTGTGTACTATTTTATTGGGTACAGAATAAAAGGGGCACCAGAGTAACTTTTTGACTTCTCACTGCATCTTTTGTTTTCCTAAAGCTTCTGCTTCACTACGAATGAAAAAGACTAAAATTTCTCTGAAGAGGAGGAAGCCATCCATGATTTTTGACAATGTTAAAACACTGATATTCTGCTTGGTCCTAGGTATTCTGCTGTATCCCTGACATTCTGCTTGGTAGTAGGGATTTGCACTGTGCTTGGTCCAGAAGACAAATTCCAAGCTCCTACAGAGTCTGATGGCTTTACAAATAACCTAGCTATCACAATTCTAAATAAGTGTGAAAACCCTGTTAAAGCACATAGGAAGGGCACATAACTTGTTTGGTGGGGAGGGAGAAGGCAAGGCTTTCTTGAGGCAGTAACATTTGAATTGAGGCCTGGAAAAAGAGTAAAAATTAAAGAAACAAAGAAGAAATGTACTGAAAAAGCAACCAAGTCCAAAAGAACACACATCCAAGAAACCGAAAAGTGCAGGATCACAAAGAGAAGTATAAAATGTAAAGAAGGAATAAGGGATAGATGGGGCTGCACAGATAAGAAGGCTAAAATATCACATGTGGATTAAGAAGGACCATCCTGAAGGCAAGGTGGAGGAACGGAGTACTGAGAAGTTTTAAGCAGAAAAATAAAATGACCAAATGTGCATTTTAGAAAGATTACTAGTTCTTCCAGAGGTCTAACTGAGAGGTCACCATGATGATGACCTGAACCAGGGTAGAAGCTGGAGGAAAAATAAAATCAAAAGGATTTTATTTCCTTTGTACTTGAGAGTTATTTAGGAGATGAAACAAGTGACCGATGGAATGTAGGGAGGGGTTTCCTTCTTGGATCACTGAGCACATGCCTCTTCTTATATCTCTAAAGCAAGCAGGAATCTCCACTGAGTCCTGAACAGGCTCAAAAAGTTTCACCAAGAATGAATGTGCAACTAGCCCAACAAGTTTCACCAAGTATAAATGTGGTTCAGACTCATTCCTCAACACATGGTGTACCCTCCTTGCAGCCTCCCCCAACACACACAGCTGTTTTATTTTAGATGCTGCAAATCATAAATGTGTATTACAGATCTAACAATTGTAAAATCTCCAAATAAAGTTATTTCTTTGAGTGACTGGAACGGAGAAAGGGAGCGGTGCTTTGTATTTGGCAGGAACTTAGATTAGTGTCTTTTCAGAAAGCCCAATACATTTTGATTAGCTCAATCATCATTCAACAATTATTCTCTCTCTGATTTTAAAATTTTCATTAAAAGCAAATTTTTAAAAAGGCATACCCTTGGTATTGAGCAAATTCATCCAGGGATCAAGGGAAATACAAAATATTTTCACACCATTATCAATGTTTATGCTGTAGCAGAGAAATCATTCTCAAACACAGGCAAAAATGCATATATTTTTAAATACCTTAGATGCTATAATAATAAAAATATTAAAATATATATGGCAAATCCATTAATCTACTCTGAGTATGTCTATTAACATGTTTAAAGGCATAAGTGGTTTATCATATTTTTATCATATTTAAGTTACAAAAATCATCTTTTTTATTTTAAGCTTTTTATCATTTAAATCATATTTTTATTGTAGTTAAGTTACAAAAATCTTTGACTCTCCTTTGAATATTTTCAAATCAATTCCATAAGTGAAGACAAAATACACAATTAAGGAAGGGGCCATGATTTGCCCCAAAATTGTCATCAAATGAATGAACTCAATGACTTCTGAATCACACTTTTAAATCAGATGTTCCCATTTGATCTGTCAATTTCTCCAGGTTTGATACATAGGTGTAAAATCATCACACTCTTAAGGCAATGAACTGCAGGCTTAAATAAATAGTATATCTGAAAGAGATTAAGGCAATCGTATCTTTCAGAAGAATCATATCTTTCAGAAGACATACTTGGTAATGAGTTTTGGACTGCAAGTATCAGTTCTTAGACACAGCATGTGACAGTTTGGTTGCTTGGCTAAAGTTTCACAGCGAATAATTCATCTGTGCATCAGCTGGACCCTGACCTGCAATCTCATTAGATTCATTCTAGCCCAATATTAAAAGTATTTCTTGCTAATAATGCAAATGCCATTATCATCCAAGTAATAACTAGTGTCTGGTAGTATACTGATGAAATTTTGGGTATTCTTTTACATTTTTGTCCAATTTTCATTATTTCTCAGTGGGAAAGAAAAAAGAAAGGAAGGGAGGCAATAAGGAAGAAAATGAGAAGGAAGGAAAAAAGAAACGGAGATAAAGAAAGGTAGGCAGGTGGGTGTATCTTACAAATTTGCATACATACAATAGTTTGAGTAAATTGGAAATACTTAAACTTTATTCTTTGTAATGTAAAAACATTAAAACAAAAATTCTCCACCATGAAAACAAAAAATATATATTTGTATCTCCTCCCATTATATGCTTTTATGAGAGATGGTTAGTGAATTTTACACTTAAATAGACACACTTCTTTTTGAAACCTCAGTTTTACTTGGTACCAATAACACTGAAATAGTCCTCCACTGTATCCCAGTTAATGCTTCTGCATCCCACCAAATACATCTGAATGCATGGCTAAAACAGAACACGTGATCTGGCCAGCCTTACACGTGTAATGAAAATCTAAATTAAAGAGAATGAGACAGCAGAGATAAAGAGGATTTGGGGAAGGAATAAAAGAGACTAAACATAGCACTGAGAATTCTCCTCTTTTTACAAAAATGACAGACTTAAGAGAGGGCATGGAACAGATTAAGAGAATTAACATGGAGAGGAGAGCAGAGGTATAAAAGGTATCCAAGAAAAGTAAAACATACAAAGGCAATTCAAATCAAAGTGAGCACTGCCTATATACAGACAGAAAGCGAGTCCTCTATGAAACCATACTTGGCAGAAAGTACTCATTATTAACAGAAAGTGAAATCATTTTGATATCTACACCAGCAGTCATTAAATAGGCCCACAGACTACCCCTGGTTTTGCAAATAAAGTTCTATTGTAATACACACATACATACATGTACACACACACACACACACACACACGGCAAAAACCAAGCAAACAAAAATCATGAGTGACATTTATTGGCAACTAAAGTTATCATTGATTTTTGCTGCTATTAGTGGAGTGTTTGCATTGTCCTAACACTGGCCAATGGAGAAACAAATGTGGATGAGCCAGCTGTCCCTATGATACTTAACATCATCAATTTTGTGTTTAACATTTGACCATATGAGGTATTTCACTTAAAAGTACCTTAAGGATGAGGTTCTAGCATTGTGTGATAAAGTACAGCTCATGAAATCCACATAATTTTCTGGTTGTCCATAATTTCCTTGTTCATAGACTGATGAATCAAAGAAAAGGACTGGTAAGAATTCTCAACCACATAACCTTGGTCTGTGTTTTGCTGTGGTAATCATATTTGAGTAATCATAATTTACCACCCAGGAAGGGACACATGATAGTGGAAGGTGTTAATATTAATAATTAATACCAGTACAACAAGAATACATTTGGATTCCTCTAAGTAAACAGATGCATCTGGTCCTGGTCACCCTAGTCAAAATAGACCTGTGTGTGTGTGTGTGTGTGTGTGTGTGTGTGTTTCACATTGTTCTATCCCTCTGGCCTACCATATTCTTATTCATATATCTTGCAATGGACCCCTGTTATTTGCTAGGTGGCAGAGGAGACATTAATAATGCAGATATTTTTTTTTCCGGGTATTTTTCATGTCAAAGGACTTTTACACTAACGTTATGATATGCTGCATTTCTACAAAGTTCAATATTGTGCTTGTTTTAAGAAAAGGAATTAATTGTGATTTTCCACTTTGCATGCCAAAACAGTGATTTTCAATTTCAGAACTGTTGTATGCATCGGTAAGGATATAATTTACATCTATTCTCCCTTC
The DNA here is from genome assembly GCF_028858775.2 of Pan troglodytes. Taxonomy (NCBI): domain Eukaryota; kingdom Metazoa; phylum Chordata; class Mammalia; order Primates; family Hominidae; genus Pan; species Pan troglodytes. The sequence goes on along the minus strand of NC_072410.2, from coordinate 72,230,901 downwards.
CCCCTTCACTTTCTAAATGGAGCGACATTAAAATATAAATTCATGCAATATTAGGTAAGTGGGAAAGTAAGGCCTTTCTTTTGACTATTAAGCAAAGAATACAGCTTAGGAACACCATAAATCATGCTTGTCAGGATATTCAAAAGAATCATTCTGTATAGTTACCATTCTATTATTTAGAAAGCACAGACATGAAACAATATAATTCAGTTGGGCTGCATGTATCTGATTTGCATATGGCTGTATCTTTTTAATCTGTGTTTTCACAAGATGAATATAATTAGCAAGATTTAATTTATCTTTAAAACCACTGAACTATGTTGATTACCTGCAGGATGACATCACCCATATGCACTAGTAGATTTGGACTCCTAAACAGAGCAATTCAATGTATTTTGTAGCTAAACAAAGTGCATACTGCAAGTTAAAAAGTGATAAACTAGTCATCCATGCAAGATGCATAATTCATCATGAAGAGATCAGAACTGTTGTTTTATCCTGTTTTCCTATTTTTTTCTCCTAAAGAAACCACAAATGATTTGGAATAGTCAATTTACAAGTCTGTGACCATTGATTAAAAAAAAATTAAATAAACCCTTCAGTGGAACTGCATGGATATATTCTCTGTACTTCTCCCATCTGAGCCCTTCATCCACCTTTCCTTCATATACGCTTTCAGGTTAAGAATTTTTCACATAATGAATTATCTCTGACCTAACATTCTCAAAGGAGCTTATTTGTGCTAGGATTTTTGACTTTAAATGAACGATAACAAGAAATATCATGTTAAACTTGTCAGCTATAAAATAAAAAGTATAATTTCTAATACAATGCATTATTTAGTCATATCCAACTTTTTAAAAAATTGTACAAATTCAAATCTGTGGTTCTGGGATGTTAGAGGCTCTAATTGCACACAATGTAACATGATAATCAACATAATTTCCTCTAAAACACCAGTTTGTGTCCCCATGAATTCTAACTACAGCCTAGAGTAAAAACAAAGAAAAACATTTTAATAAGGACAATGTATTACCACTGGGCTGATTATTTTCCCAGAGAAAGACAACCATGAAAATAAATAAAAATAAAATTGTTTGCATTAGAACTGGCATTATTAGATATATTTTACTCATTATGGAAAGAAATATCTGGACATCGAAGAGGAAAACTCAAACCACAAACCTCATAATGAACTGCTTCTCAACTGAAGTTGCCATTTAGTCTGACTGACAGTATTTTATTTCTAGGGTTGGCTTTATGTTGGTCTAATCTAGATTTTGTATTGAATACACATAGACATAGCAGAATATTTCACAACTCCTCATCAATCTAGATCAATTACTTATCTAAGTGCAGATGAAGATTTGATTCGTGATGTGCTATTTCTCAGAGAATTGTCTGCTTAACCGTAGCAACCAGAACCACAAATATAACTGGTAACACAACAAAAATTGAGAGTTAGATCAGCTCATAGAAGAAATATACAAGGCAGTTACGTGGATAAATCTTTAGACATAAAACACATGCAAAATTTTCCCAGGCTTCCTGACCACTCTCAGTTTTATATGAAAGTGCACTTTAACTTGTTGACTGATGTCATACTGATTTTCCTCAAATATCACTTTTAACCTACCACATTCCATGGAAAACGTTTTGCTGGCCAAATAAAACCCAAAGCCTTGAATTCAAATCTCATCACAGTCTGGCATAAACTAACATTTTCAGTCTACTAGCTCACAATTTTCCACGTTGAATCCTTGACAAGTGAGAATTATTTCCTCATTCCCTGGTGAAACATATTCCTTTCCTGTCTATCTTTACTTAAGCCCTCTCTCACCTGGAATTTTGTCTTCCCTTCTATCATCAAACCTGTGGTTCTTTCATCTGATTTATCTAACTCTCATAGCTAGAAGTAAGCCCTTAAAAATAGGGATATATCTGTATGCCCCAGCATGAAAAACCTATTTGTGATTGATTGATTGGATCCCCTCCTATCCAAACTCATTTTTAGGTTTTATTGTACACACCCTACCTTGCCTGACTTTTCCTAGCAATAAGTGCTGGTTTGATCTGCCAGGTTACTCTTCAATGCTGTTTGGCTTTGTGTCCTCAATGGGCCATCTTATTCTATCTTTAGCAAACACAAAGAAGTCACCTTAAGAAGAAAAACGACTAGAAAAGAAAAACGAGAGAGCATCATACTAGTTCCATTGCCCTAGAAAAGAGATAAGGAAGCGAGATATGAATTTTTTTCATAATTAATTAATAAAAATCTTTATTGATCCCCTACATATCTACTAGGAGCTGAAGATACAGCAGTGAATAAGGCAGATAACCCACCCACCAAGAGCTTCCATTCCTGTGTTGGAGGTTATAATGGTGATGGAGAGACACATGATAAAGCATCAGATAGTATCATTATTCACTGTTATTCAGGAAAAGAAAGAAAGAAATTTGAAAGGATTGCCAGATGTCAGGAAAGTGCTTACTATAGAGATGATGTTTAAGCAAAGATCTAAATATGAGAGGGAGCCAGCCAGACCAGCAGCTGGGTAATCGCTGGTATCTGCCATAGGCAACAGCAGGTCCAACAGCCATGAGGTGAGATCTCCTTTGCCCACTTTCAGATCTGAAAATTTACAGTGGAGAAAGAACAGCATACAGATAGGCTGGAGCCAGATCCTGTGAGGCTGTGGGTCACAATAAGAAGTTCATTGAAATGGGCCACAGTGGGAGGTTCTGAGCAAGAGAGCACCACGATTCTTTACCTTCCATGAGAAAAAAGAAGAAGGAGGTGGAGGAGGAGGAGGAGGGGGGGAGGAGGAAGGGGAGGAGGAGGAGGGGGAGGAGGAAGAGGGGGAGGAGGAGGGAGGAGGAGGAGAAGGAGAAGAAGAAGAAGAAGAAGAGGAGGAGGAAGAAGAAGAAGAAAGTGAGGAAGAGGAGGACAGGGGAAGGGGAGGGGGAGGAAGAAGAATAAGAAGGAGGAGGAGGAGGAGGAGGAGGAAATAAATTTTGGGAGAGAAACAAGATAGGGATTTCAGAGGGGAAATGTTTGCAAATCAGAGAGACAGTACCTGGACCTAGAACCTCTGACATTTATGAGGACTGGGAGACATTCTGCTTGTCTCTTGGTAGGCTGGTTGAGTGCAGCGGCTTAGAGAGAGTGTAAATGACAGGGAGAATATGGGTCTACCTAACATTGGCTCTCTAACAATAAATGGCAAAGACCTAGGTAAGCCAGCTCTGAAAATCTGTGATACTAAAAATGTTTTCTTCATATGTAACAGTATCAAGCACAACTTAATTTAATTAATTATATGACTTCTATTAGCACTTTATAAATACCCTGTTCTAGGCTAAGCTTTGTAAAGAATTCAGGAATGTAGCACCCATATCTAATGAGTATCAGTCCTGGATACCTATTTGTACTAAAAAGCAAAGGCTTCTCCTTCTTTGCTCTGATTCTAATTTTCTGACCTTGTATACACTGGTTACTTACAGATTAATACCAGTAATATCAGTTATTTCATATTGCATAATATATTTCTGTTAAAAAATAAGAAGCATCCCTTTCTACCAATTCACTGTAGTTCTTCATTCTACATTTAGTAACAATGAGAAACTGGCTCATTGAAGTAAAGCTTCTCAACTATTTAAAAACAAGAGACTGGACCTCAGAATAAGAAAAATTGTGTGCAGTGAAACAGGTTGTAATTTATACCACCACTTCAGGCCATATTGTGCATTTTGCCAGAAAAATAAAAAATACCAAACTTGATGGTGAGCATGCAACTGACTCCTGAACTCTTTTGTGATAAAGTATTCTTTCAAGATCCTAAGATGCAACACTAAAACATAATTGCTTGTATTAATTGTCAATAGTAGCTCATAACAACTAAGAAACTAAGACTTTATACTGGAACAAGCTCTGTTTTGTTGCCTTTCAATCAATGTCTTCCCTGGAAGTACAAGCCTTTATTTAACCTACACGTCTGGATATCTGAGAAGTTTCACCTTATGACTTGTTTCAATTATAAACATCCATTACAACCAGCAAGCTTCCTGTCTTACAACTACTCTCCAGCTGCTAGATTTATAACCTGCAAGTTATTGTTTGTGTTAATGGCATCCTAGTTTTTATTTTTATTTTTGAAAAGCTATGGAGGCAGGTAGAGGCAGAGATGGAAGAGGTGGAACAGCATTTGCTATTAAAGGCCAACATGAGCCCATAATTATGTACATCTTGATCTTTGTAAATTAAGATCAAGTATATAATGTTGAACCCTAAATGCTTTCTATTCTAGGATTTGTTCAGGTTCATTTTCCTTTGTTAAATGCTCTGGTTGGCTCCATGTTATATATTTAACACCTCTTTCTTCTTGTGAGTTTGATCTAAGGGTTTCCAAAGAAGCATGATGCCTTTGAGATGAAGAGGCATGCCGTCATAGGTTACCCCCGACAGGGCCCCTGTTGCTGCCTGCCACACCTTCTCACCTTTTCAAGAAGCTTCATTCTTTCCTACGGGACCTTGAACGTCACTTCACTGGTATTCTTCAAAAACAGAAAATACAGGCTACTAAAGAGGAGGCACACTGGGCATGCCAAATTGTGGACATCCTTATCATATCCCAACCTCTGTGTGCATCTATCAGTGATACTTGTTACAGAGACATTTTAACATTCTTTCAATAGGTAACTACTTGTACCTACAGCTTTTGTGATACCTGAAATCAAATGATATTATTTGAAAGATATGAGTCATGTGCTTCAAGGTAAACTGACCTTGCCTTTTTGATCTTCTAAACTATCATGTGGAAACTCGAAATTTCACTTTTCTTAGTAGAGAAGCTTAAAAGACCAACTCTAGGATAAAGCTGCAAGCGTTAAAGCTTAAAGAACCGTGAATGCCACCAACTGTGTTTCTTAGTTGCTGTAACTGTAAGAGATTGTATAGGTGAATGATCTAATTCTCCCAACAAAATCAGTCTAGATGACTTTTATTAATTAAAACAATTCTTATCCTAGTATACCTCCTCAGAGGAGGACAATCTTTTTAAGCTTCATTTAGTTGAGAAACATTCTCCTAAATTTGATGTATTTTATGAATGAATTTTTTAATAGCATGCGTACTGCACAAATTCTACAGCAACACAGTGTATTGTATTTTGTTTTCTACATTCACACCTCCCAGTACATGGTGACATGTATTTGAGAGTGGAGAGAAACTTCAGAAGCATATCTGAGTTCTTCCAGGACAATTTCCACATCTAATGTACCAATTCTTTAGAGGTCAGTCTTGTAAAATCATCTCTTTCATTTTCCCTGAGGGATGCAGTTATTTTTGTTGCATTCGGCCCTGAAAAATTTCACTGCAAATTCAGTCCCTGACCCATGCCAAAGAACAGAATATAGCTACCCAAACCTTAAGATGTTTCTATGGTATAATACATTTCAAATGAGGTCCCTTTGCCATGCCACCATCATAATTGACAAAATATACATTCTCTCTGCTCCACACAGTATTTCTTTAAATTCACAGTCTTTCTTTCAATATTTGAACATTTAGAATTGTGTTGTACACTGACAGCACTTAATGTACCTGTAAGGGGAATGAAAGAGATATTTGGATGCATTTTCAAAATTTGAAGACAATATATTTACTGCCAAATTTGCTATGTCTTAGTGCTGCCACTCTTTACTGTCAGAGGAATATTGACATCCCAGTGATGTCTCACAAACTAAAAGGGTGGATTCCAAATTACAAGCTATCTTGTTTAACATACTAAATCACTGACATCATCTAAATCTATTTTTGTGATGATAAAAATACTTTAATTATAATCCATTGCTCTCAGAAAGTTATAGGACGATATCCAAATGAGAAGCCATCAGCTTGTAAATACATAAAGTTGTGCAAGAATAAGTTAAATTACTGACTATCTCTTTAGGACAAATTGTCAACATGTATAATTATACAATAGTTTAACTGGTGAGGGGAAGGTATGCAATATATATTCTGCCAAAAAAAAAAAAGCCCATAACATTCTGACAACTCATCCATATCTCTCGCCTTTGCTGCCATATCTGGAAATGGCAGAAATGCTTACATTTTTGGTTCTGCTCATATATCAGAGTATGTGTGACCCATTAGGTTGGTTTCTCTAGCAGATTTCTCTAACTGGAAGTGTAATGTAAGGAGACATCCACAAAGTGTGTGGTATTGGTGATGTGACTGCTATCTTCCTCTTTCTCTAACAAGTTGTATTAACGCAGCAAAAATCAACTGGAAGGGCATACTCTCTTGTCCAGAAAATTTAGAATGATAAAAATATCTAAACTAAATCAATTTGGCAAAGTTGAGGTGCTACCTGCCCTTGCTTCAGTCAGTAATTGAACTTTCCTTTGGTTCTGTTGACACAATAACAAGACCTAAAAGTAACTTCTTCGAATACATTTTTAAAAATTTCATGTCTTATCCATTCCCATTTTCTTTATATTTTGTCTTCTGCCATGTCCTGAGAAAAATGCCTGACTTTAGAGAGAATCCTTAGATTTACCACTTGAAACTTAAAAGATCAAGTCTGAAAAATGGATACAAAGACAGGTAGCCTTTTTGTTGGCGAACAGAAGAATTAGAAATAGGTAGTCTAAGGTCAGACTCACTTTCATTTTCCTCTTCTTTATAGGCAATCTTCTGATGCTTGCCTTTCCTGAAAGAACTCAGGCCCAAATTCTTTAGGGGGATTGTCAATCAAGAGAAGCGAGGATAAGATGAAAAATAAAGGCAAGGCGAGGCTCTGTGGCTCACATCTGGAATCCCAGCACTTTGGGAGGCTGAGGAGAGAGAATCACTTGAATCCAGGAGTTCAAGACCAGCCTGGGCAACACAGCAAGACCCCAGTCTCTACAAGACAATAAAACATTTAGCTGGGCATAGTGGGACACACGTGTGGTCTCAGCTACTCTGGAGGCTGAGGTGGGAAGATCACCTAAGCCCAGAAGGTCGAAACAGCTGTGAGCCATGATTGTACCACTGCACTCCAGCCTGGGCGACAGAGCAAAACCCTGTCTCACACACAAAAAAGGTAAATTGTAAGAACAAAATATGGTACACATTTTCATTGAGAGACACGTTTAGAACTTGGTTTTTAATTTAAGAACTTTTGTAAATACATTTAAATTGTTCTATTCTGTAAACTGCCTTCAGTCATAAGGTAGTTAGATATTCGTTTCATTGTATCTTTCCAAGAAGACATACCTTATGATTAGAGGCGGGACGGGGAAGTGGGAGAGCAAGGAAAGAGATTAGCTTTGCTAACTGTCTAATCTGGATTTGTGTCTTTGAATAACATTTATTAGCTCCTGGCCTTTAGAAAAACAACAGATAACAATAGACCTTGCTTTAGCACATATATCCCTGTGCTAAGAGGTTTACATTCATTTTCTCATTTAATGTGCACAAAAATCCAATGAGAAAGGTACTCTCATGATTAAATCCATTTGAATAGAAGAGGAAAAATAACTTTGCCAATGTCACACAGCTTCTAAGTACCATATTTATATATTTAGGTCTGTGAACACAGTATATTGCTTGTCTGAACAATATGAAACTATGTATAAGTAAAAAAAGCACGCAGGTATTAAATAAAACCTAGGTCTACATTCTTTGACCATTGTTTTTACTCATGTATTTTCCCATGAAAGAACAACATTTTTGCCATACACATTTTTTTGGAAATAATTTTAAAATTCCTTATTTTATATTACATTTAGAATTAAAAGTAGTCATAATAATGGGAATAATAATGAGAGCATTTCACAGCTCTCATCGACTCCTAACCTGAGAGGTTGTTAAAAGTATATAGAGTGTCTCTAAAATATGGAAATCATCTCTTTTATTAGGAAAAAAAAATACTTTTTTTTCTTTTCTTTTGAGACGGAGTCCTACTCTGTCACCAAGACTGGAGTGCAGTGGTGCGATCTTGGCTCACTACAACCTCCACCTCCCAGGTTCAAGCAATTCTTGTGCCTCAGCCTCCCGAGTAGCTGAAATTACAGGCACATGCCATCACGCCTGGCTAATTTTGGTATTTTTAGTAGAGAGGGGGTTTCATCATGTTGGCCAGGCTGGTCTTGCACTCCTGACCTCAAGTGATCCACCCACCTTTGCCTCCCAAAGTGGTGGGATTACAGGCATAAGCCAGTGCGCCAGCCAATAATATTCTCAAAATTTTAATTTTGAAGAAAATAAAAATAGATCCAAGAGAAATAGATCAAGAGTAACTCACACAAAATCTTTCTAGGAAAAATAATATCTTTTTTTACAAAAAAATCCTACTGAAGAACAAATTATCCATAATTTTGTATGTATTACCTAATATTTGAGGCAACTGAGCATCAGCCTTCAAAAAGGAACCACCCCAGTTTCTGAGATCATGAGTTGTGCCCCATCAATAGAACTTCTATTGTGGGCATAATGGAATAAGACGAGAGAAGCACGGTGATCAGATGAAGGGCTATAGAACTAAAAAGGGATCAAAATACCTGCTGCATTTGCTATCACTTAAGCACTTTAATTATATATCTATTATGAAAAATTGCATTGATTTACATATTAATATTCTACATTTCAGCATGTGCCCTTTATATTCACATAAAACAGAATACACTCTGTCACACACATTTAACCTACTTGACTCAGCCATTAAACTAAAATTTGAGAGTGGGAGAAAAAAGAAACAGAATGAATACAGTGCTCCCATTGTTCTCTTCAATGCCTTGGATTTTAAATCCTTAACTGTCACTCAATTGAACTCTATTTTTGTCATTTTGCCTATCAGTCATGACGGGGAGTTTAACCTAGGGTGAGCCATCAGTTTGTCTCCACACCATTTTTTAAAATGGTCTCATGTTCCTGGGGTAGGGACCTATGTGCAAATTTTTTATATCAGTCTGTAATTTCACTTTAATCTCAATGACTCCTGGGCAGGTAGAAAAAAACAGCAAGCCAATTTGTGCAGTATACCAACACTGTCCAATAGAACTTTCTGTGATGACGGAAATGCTTCTTGTCTGACCAGTCCCACACAATAGTCATTCGCCACATGTGACTAGTGAGCACTTAAAATGTGGCAGGTGCAACTATCTGGTTTTTAATTTTAATTAATTTAAATTTAAATAGTCACATGAAGCCACAGTGATGTCTTGGTATAGTTTATGTACTTGCAGCTACATTATTTAATAACAAGCACAGCCCTGTACCAGGCCCCAAATTTCTAGGTGACTGTGAAAGACAAAATGCTGGAGAAGTAACTGTCTTTCTCTATAGGCTTGTGTGTGAATTACCAGTCTTAGTTAATGTGTTTCTGGGTTTGTTTCAGGAATACTGCTGAGAACATTTCAACATCTGTTAAATTACACCAATGACTACAAGTCAGGGTATCTAATTCCTAATAGGAATCCTTACTACCATTTGGACACCTTTTGATTCTTCTCATTTGAAACTCTTGCATTGGCCACAGCTGCTGTTCTAAATTGCCTCCACATTCAACATTTTTGCTCCTACTCTTCACCTTCATGCTCAGAAAATACACTAATGCCTCATCCACAAAGGAGCCCAAGTTCATATGATACTAGTTCTGTGAATGCATACATCACTGCCACCATGCCTCAACCTCTCTCCACTCTTCCATATTATACTCTTCTTGTCAACAAAGATGCCCATGCTTTTTAAAATCTCATCCCTATACCCGTGACATCTTATTAACCCCTTTCTAACTGATCTGATCTCTTCTTCAAACATTATCTCTGTCTTCTTTTTGTATGTCCAATCTTTGTCTACCCACTGGCTTCTCCACTTAACATAAACCAGCAATTTTTCCCAGTTCCCTCCACTAATCACACTTAACACTATCATAATTACCATGGCTTACCTATTCATCTCCCTTGACATCCTAGGTTTTTCCTAAATGACTTCTTTGACCAGTGACCTGACAATCACCTAATCCAAGATACTTTAAAAACTCCCTTGGTTCTTTCTGTAGCTCTTTAATTGCTCATTCTTATTTGGTATGCTCCATCATTCCATTGCCTGAGATTGGGCATTTTTCAAGATAAGAGAAAATCAATTTACAGCCTACAGGTTAAGCCTGCTGAATTTTTGTATGGCACAAAGGCTAAGAACAGATTTGTTTTTGTTTATTTTTATTTTTTTACATTTAAAAGTATTTCCCATTAAAAAACCAAAAGAATATTAACATTTGACATCATGTAAAAGTATTATAAAATGAAAACAAAATTGTCCATGAAGTGTTATTATAACACAGCCATAATACTCTTTTGCCTATTGTCCATGGCTGCTTTCACACTACAGTCACAGAGTTGAATAGCTGCAACAGAGACTGTATGACCTGCAAAGCTTAAAATATGTAGTATCCAGTCCTTTACACAAAAAGTTTGTTGACTTTTGCATAAGATGGTTCTCAACTTTTTTTTTTTTTTCTTTTTAAACCTTCTCCCTCACTCATCATTGCTGTTCCCATCACTTTTATGTAGTAAGGCAAGAACTAACAATTGTTGAATCCTATAAGAAGTCAGGCACTATGCCAGGTGCTTCACAAGCATCACTGTATGTAATCCTCACCACTAAATAAGGCAGGCAATGCTACTGTACAGATATAAAATCAGGTTAAATAACTTAAATAACTTGCCAAAAGTATTGCTCGATGTTAGCTAGCAATTTGCGGAGAAGACTTCCTAGTTCATTTCAGGGAGTGAATACCTATGCTCCACACCCAGGCTCATTTTCTAATCCCTGGAGCTCCACATCATTCACTGCATTCCAACCCGGTCACTTCCTCCCCTAGAAGGGCTTCTTTTCCTTTGAATTTCCCTCGCCATTAGTTTAGTTCAGAAAATACCCCTTACCTGGATTAGGACCTGTTATTCTTTAATGCCTTTATTCTCTTCTGCCTTCCATTTACTCTGCATTTTATTATCAGCTAATCCCTCCAAAGAAATACTGTCTAACCCCTCTCATGCACGTATTTACATCTCTGCAAGGATCTTGTAAAATGCTTCTCAATTTGTGATCTTGCCACTCCTCTAGTTAAAAGCCCTCCACAGATGATAGTTGCCTAAAGAATAACTTCTATACTTCTTTCCTGTTACTTAAGTATATTTATAATCTGGTACATCCTACAACAAATAAAGCCAGTCTGGATTGCTCATTGTTCCTCTTCTTTCTGCCACTTGGAATTCCTGTCCCTTCATTTACATCTGATTACTTGAGACAGGACAGTTTTTATCCTTCTCTCCCTGAACCACTTTCCTTTCATGTCATTTTTTTCTAACTGCCTGGCAGGAGAATTTTCAGTATGCATATCTAATCTCCATAACTCTACTGTAATCTCCTCGAAGGCATGTACTCATCTTATTCTCTTTGTACAAAATTCCTGATAGCATCCAATACAATTCAAAGTAGATTTTTTTAGTTGTTAACCAACAGCTATACTCTCATTTTCCTTTTTGCCAGCAGAGGATCCATTTTTGTTTATACAGTGAAGGCTTCCCATCCCTGATTTCCGATCCCCCATCTCCAGTGGCTTGGTCATAATGGACCTAAACCAGTTAAGGCAAATGGCTCATTGACATGGAAATGAGTCCCTCAGAGAAATAATTTCCTCCTTAATAAAAAATGATACATAGAAGGAAACACCCTTCATTGCCAGAAACAAGCTTCAACTATCTTAAAACAATGAGGAAAGGCATAGTTATCACACTCAAGCTATTGTATGGAAAGATGAAAAGCTCCTTGGTATTTGACGACTTGTTTTAGCCACTGAGTTAGTCAACCCTACTGCAGTCTTATTTCTAGACTTTTCATTAAGAAGTAATAGAAATCCATTACGGATGAAGCTACATTTAATTGTGTCCATTATTATTTGCAGAGTCTTCTGATTCACATGTCAATAAACATTTCTTGAAATTTAAATATATGAGTGCATGTTTAAAAATACACGAACTTATATTGCATGTATGTTCTGTACTCAGCTATGCCATGTGTTATTATTATTTTTCATTATTACATAAAATACTACTTGGTACTGTTTTTGGAAGATCTTCAGTGGAAGAAACGTTTCTTCTATATATTTTCTCAGTATAAAACACATTACAGTTGTCTAACATTGATAGGTAGGCTAGCAGGAGGTAATAACTTTTTTTTTTTTTTTTTCTGATTTCTTCCCAGGGTGTTATGGGCAGCGAAAACGTAGTAGAAGTATGTATCACTCAGATTATTCAAAAATGAAAGAGAAACATAAAAGAGAGAAAGGAAAGAAGAAGGGAGTGAGAAAGGGAAGGATGGAAGGAGTTGGGGAGGGAGGGAAGGTGGAAGGGAGGGAAGGAGGGGAGGAGAAAGGGAGAGGGGAAAGGAAAGAAAGGAATATTTTGTATGCAAATGATAAATAGGTTGCAGAGGTCAGTAGCCTGATACTGAGACAGCTTCAGAAATAAAAGCAGATGGTAGAGCTTTTGCTTTTTTTCTCTCTTGGCCACGAAACTCCTGCTAATTGAAGTAGCAACTGAACAAGCTGCTCTTTCACTCCCCTGACAATATTTATGTTTCACTTAGGTTCTGACTTTCACATTAAACACTGCCACACCTCCTGCTTACTCCTTGCTTCCGGTATCTAAGCCATCGTTTTTTTTTTTTTTTTTTTTTTGAGACGGAGTCTTGCTCTGTCGCCCAGGCTGGAGTGCAATGGCTGGCGCATCTCCGCTCACTGCAAGCTCCGCCTCCCGGGTTCGCGCCACTCTCCTGCCTCAGCCTCCCGAGTAGCTGGGACTAGAGGCGCCCGCCACCATGCCCGGCTAATTTTTTGTATTTTTTTTGTTGTTGTTGCTTTTTTTTGGTAGAGACAGGGTTTCACCGTGTTGGCCAGGATGGTCTCGATCTCCTGACCTCGTGATCCGCCTACCTTGGCCTCCCACAGTGCTGGGATTACAGGCGCGAGCCACCTCGCCCTGCCATCTTTTGCTTTTTCTCTGGGTGGATTCCTCTCTTCACACGACTTCATCTTGAAGAGAAACAAATGAATAAACTACCACTACCTCTCAGAGTATCTCCCAAGACTGAATAAGGTTTCCTGAAAGAAGGACAATGAGCTACTGTAAGCGACACATCCTGAATGAGAAATGGCAGTTTCCTACAAGCTGGACGCCAGACTTGAAAGAAACAGCACAAATGGGAAGGTCATCTTTAAGAGTCTATTCTTATCTGTGAAATATATTTACAGCCAATAAAAACAATTTTTTAAAAAAATTTCTTTGTTCACTTTTTGAATCTTGAAACCATGGAATGGAATTAATGTTACCAGCAGTAATCTTATTGTCTATCTTGGACTGCACTCTTCAGAACTTTTTCACTGCTGCTCTCATAAGACTATTTTTTTTCCCTCCTGCAGATCAGACTTTATTTCCAGAAATGGAAACAACATGAAAAGTGCTGAGAAATTTGCCAACCCAGCTTGCCCACATATTTATATCTGTGTCAGGATACAGTATTGTATTTACCAAGATTAAATTATCTGCTGTCAAAACTCAATGAAAATCATGGTATACCAAATCACACTTTAGAAATATAAGCACCTATTTTTTTTCAAAACGCAAATAACATACTGAACTATGTATATTTACAGGGTTACACTGTACAAAATAGAAACAATATAAAATACAATATATAAAAGCATTTTAGAGACAGAAAAAAGTACAAAGTTGCTAAGTTTAGGAGAGAGAGTTGGATGCTGAATAACTAAGAAGATTCTGCAGAAATGGGTTCAAGTTCCACATCTGCCACTCACCATCTGTGTTCTTATACAATCATTTAAAAAGTCACCTGCAAATCGGGGATAATTCCTGCCCTCCCTGCTTCATTTATAATGAATAAATGTAAACATGTATGTGAATACATTATGCAAACTATAAAATATATATAAATAAATGCAAGAAACTTTGAAAGATGACATATTTGAATTCCCAAAGTACTTCAATTTCTGCTCCAAAACTCAATTCTTCTTTCTAGAATCACAGGATTTTAAAAATGTAAAGAACCTTAAACATTATGTAGTCTGCATAGTATCCCATGGTATATATGTACCACATTTTCTTTATCTAGTCTACCCTTGATGGGCATTTAGGTTTATTCCACATCTTTGCTATTGTGAATAGTGCTGTGATGAATATACACATGCATGCGTCTTTATGGTAGAACAATTTAGATGCCCTTGAGTATATACCCAATAATGGGATTGCTGGGTTGAATGATAATTCTGCTTTGAGTTATTTGAAAAATCACCAGACTGTTCTCACTATCAAGTGGGAGCTAAACATTGAGAACACATGGACAGAAAGAAGGGAATGACAGACACTGGGGCCTTCTTGAGGGTGGAGGGAAGGAGGAGGGTGAGAATTGAAAAACTACCTGTTGGTTACTATGCTTATTACCTAGGTGGTAAAATAATCTGTACACCAAAACCCCGTAACACACAATTTACCTATATAGGTAACCTGCACATGTACCCCTAAACTAAAATAAAAGTTATAAAAATAGAAAATATCACGTAGTCAAACTCCTTTATTTTACATATAACTAACATAAGCCCAGAAATTTTTAATCACTTATCCAAGTTTAAAAAAGAAAAATCTAAAGAAAAAGATAATTTTGAAAAAGAAGTCTAGATTACAATTTAATCTATTGTTCTTCCTGGTAACCAGCTCCCCTACTATTTAATATAGAAGTATTTAACACAAGGCCGGGCATGGTAGCTCACGCCTGTAATCCCAGCACTTTGAGAGGCCGAGGCAGGCAGATCACCAGAGGTCGGGAGTTCGACACCAGCCTGACCAACATGGAAAAACCGCGTCTCCACTAAAAATACAAAATTAGCCAGGCGTGGTGGCACACGCCTGTAATCCCAGCTACTTGGGAAGCTGAGGCAGAAGAATCCCTTTGAACCCATGGGCGGAGGCTGTGGTGAGCCGAGATAGTGCCATTGCACTCCAGCCTGGGCAACAAGAGTGAAACTCCGTCTCAAGGAAAAAAAAAAAATACAAAGAAGTGTTTAACACAATTTACTGCTTTAAAAATGATTTTACATTGATATGAAATGTTTTAGTTGTAAGATAATATTTTCTAACTAAAATCCCATTTTATTTTTACTAATCCCAGATAGGTTTCAGGGCAGATATTACTTTCTTTTGAAAGTGTGACTTTTCAGAACAAGGAGATGAGTAGCAGAACCAGCCATGGAATCAACATTTTGTACTTCACCTGGCATATTCTTCCATCTTTCAGCAATGCTCATCATATTTTGGCTAGAAGGGATTCTGTTTCTTTTAATAGTGCTGAATAGCATATATTTCAAAATGTAGGACAAAGTAAAATTAATTTTGCTGAGGGAGTCTTGCAATACCCTTTGCGATGTCTGGAGATACTCAATGGTATCTCAAAACTAGGATAAAGAATGCTTATACTAGATTATTCCATCTCCCAAAGTAATTTGTCTCCTAATAATAATCATAATTACCTTCTACAGTATCCAAACTGTAGCCTCTTTACTAGGCAAATTATTTACTGCAGGTAGGAAACCTCTGGTAAAAACTGCTTGACAATATGCTGCTAGAACAGTCTTTCATTTTCCAAATCCATTCTGGGAAACCACACAAGCACACCTACTTTCAAGCTCATACGTGAATATAAAAGGCTATTTTATTTTTACAAAATGACTTATTACAGGAAAACCTAGTTAAGTGAAGTATTCCTTGCTAAAGACATAAGTAAGCAGTATAAATACACACTAGACCTGCTCAAATCTATATTTAAGCATTCAACATATCCACAAAATTCCAAGTAAAACTTTTGTGCCCATTTGTCCTCTTGGCACCAATATTTTTCTACTCTCTACCTACCTCTACTGCCAATAACCTTATAGGAGCCTTTCCCCCATGTTCTCAATCAGGGAAGGATCTCGTGTCATTTATATCTTCCAAATAAATGTTCTAACGCAAGTCCCAGTGTTATTTTCACCTAAAGCCGTATCTGTTTTTGTTAGTCAAGAAAAGATTTTGCTTTCTGTGAAAATAATTTCAGTGTCAGTGAATAAATTGTAGCAGTATTACATGCTTCTGTGTTCAGTGTGTTTGTTGATATCATGTGTTGAGGGGGTGAGGCTGTGGGGAGAAGAGAAGGAAGGAAAAGGTGGAGGCAAAGTCTTGTCTCTGATCTTGAAATTATGCTAGTCAGTTCCTACTAACTACTTCATGATACACGGAGTTCTGGATGCATTTGTGTGTGTGTGTGTGAAAATACAAAAAGGGAAGATTTTCTAAATTACTGACATTTTGGTTACTAATACAACGCTGGTCACCAAGAATCCATGGATAACGTCTGGGTGAAATGCTTTGCATCCTCTGAGCCAGAAACTGCTCAAACCTATTAAAATTCATTTGTGAATGTCCATTCTATAACAATCATCAAAATACAATTTCTTCCAATTAAATGGCAGAAAAATCTTCCTGGGGACTGATAGTGCAACAAGGAAAGAGGATCCTACAACCTCAGTTATCACTTCACAGCAGACTCACTGTGGCATGTTCTAAGATCTACAGCCAGAAACACCAAAAATAAATTTCCTGTTCTTCCACCTGGGGCTCTATTTTCCTACTGCCCCAAAACCTGACTTCTAGTAGAATCAAAAAAATTTTCCCAGGTCATGGCCAGGAGTTAACTGAGTATAGCAGAGCCTTCTCCTTTCTGACTTCCAGTAGGATCAAAAACTCTTCTCCAGGCATGGTTAGAAGTTAACTTAGTGTACAAGAACCCTGAGTTTTTGTGTTTCAATTTGCCTGATTTGCATGTGGATATACAGCCCCAGATGGAGAAAACTAGGAGTGGGATTTATCTTACATGATTCACTATAGACAGCCAAAGCAAAATGTCAACCAGTGAATCTTTGCTTCTAGCCTGTCCAGGAATAGGCCCTGGGAAAACCTTCTGACTGCACTGGAACTGGGGGGAGTGGACTTGTTCTGAGCTGACTCAAAAATGCTAACAGAAAATGGCAGGCTACTGCTTAAGCACAGATGTCACTTTATTGTGTCAACTTGGAAATGATCAGTACAATCTGGCAAGTGCAATTTTTCTCACATTATGAGTGTGTTTGAGCAGGTGCTATGCTTCACTGAGGTCATATATTGTTTCCATGTTTTTTAATTTTTGATTCAAATTATAGGATGAAAAAGATTCTCAAATATAGACCTGTCCTAAGTTTTACTGGAGAATAAAAACGACTAATAAATGTTTTATTAATAATCAGAAAAGGGTCTAATGCTTCTCCCCAGGGGCATATTTGGTATATATGCTTTAAACTTCTACTAAATGTTGAAGAAGGAAAAATAACAGTAAGGAAAAATATAGAAAATATTCTCTACAATAGATCTTCTGGTGGCTTCTCCTATGACCACGATGCATTCTGTTGTCATTCATATATTGTCTTGTTTGGCAAAAGACTTGCTATTTCTATAGTCACTATGGAAAGTTGCCACAGCTACTCAAAGCAAGCTGTCATTGGAGGGATATGCCTTTACATAAAATAGTACCTCACAGTCGGCAGGGGCCACTGTGGGTTCTAATGGCTAGCTTTAAAAAGCCAAAATTGTGTCTTCTAGGATCGGTGGCTCTCTTGTCCTGCCAAAAGATTGAGATCAGACATGGTGACTACAATACCTCCAGCACTAAGAGTTGCAGCTTGGAAACAAGCAATGCAATGCAGTTGTAGCTAGGTTGCTGGGTAGTATGTTTAGTAGATGTTTTGTCTTTGAATCTTTCTGGTTGCCCCTGAAAAGTTGTCACATACAGTAAGCATAAGGTAGCCAACAATGCACTAAGTTTTGGAACATAGAGAAACATAATAAATAGTCATTGCTTTAAGAAAACCCTTAAGGAAAACTACAGTCAACAAAACTGAATATACAAATATCTGAACACAAAAGTGAACATTAAAGACAGTGTTATACATGCAGTAGCAGTTCTGACAGACGCAGAGAGCCTGATATACAAAGCAATTGGAAAAACAGATTCCTAGAAAGTTCTAAAAAGGGCCTGGCGCGGTGGCTCACGCCTGTAATGCCAGCACCCTGGGAGGCCAAGGCGGGTGGATCACGAGGTCAGGAGATCGAGACCATCCTGGCTAACACGGTGAAAACCCGTCTCTACTAAAAAAAAAAATAAAAATACAAAACATTAGTCGGGCGTGGTGGTGGGTACCTGTAGTCCCAGCTACTCGGGAGGCTGAGGCAGGAGAATGGTGTGAATCTGGGAGGCAGAGCTTGCAGTGAACCGAAATTGTGCCACTGCACTCCAGCCTGGGCAACAGAGTGAGACTCTGTCTCAAAAAAAAAAAAAGAAAAGAAAGATTACTGAAAGGTCATTATGTGCTAGGCCTTTTCCATAATAGATTTATCTTCATGTTACAGATTAAAAGAATTACTCAAAATATGCAGACTAAAAATCTACATTAGGCACTTTATAAAAGGTATCAGAGCTAGTAAATTAGCAGAGCATGGATTTCAATCTCCACCCAGAGTCCAAAGCCCACACTGGATCATTTATGACTAGAGGAAAAAGGGAAAGATTTACGGACACTTCAACTCATCCTCAAGAGTTGTCAGGATTTGTTCCGTTGGAAGCAAGGATAGCAGGATATTCCAGTGAGGATTTCACTATGAGCAATGACAGCAAGGCAGGGACTAGTATGGCATACACTGGGCATGAGGAGATAGGCTGATTAGACAGGGAGAAGGAAAAAGGAGTAAAGAGAGAGTCTGGTTCCAGATGACATAGGGTCCAGAATCTCCAAAGAGATTCTTAGAGCTGGACTTAAGTTTGGAGATGGGATGCCAAGAGTATGTACAACCACTTAATGTTTCAAACCTGATGGATCTAGTTTCTGAAACCAAATCTGACTATAGTTTTTATTATTATTATTATTATTATTTAGAAGATACAATATTATACCAAACTGATTGTATCTCTGCCCTTATGAAGTCAAGATGAATAATAAATAAATACTAAAATAGATGGTTTGATAGATGTCAAGTTTAAATGAGAAAATAAGGCAGGAAAGGAGGACAAGGAGGATAAGATAGGAGGTGTATAATTTTATATAAGGTGGCAAGAAAAGGTCTCATTGAAGTAGTAATGTTTGAACAAAGAACTCCTCCTTCCTCAGTTTTTTTGTTGCATTGCTGCCTCTCTTTCCCCCAGTGTGGTTTAGGATTAACACAAACAATAATCTTATATTTCCTCTAAGAGTTATTTTTTCCTTTGTGCTCATATTTTTGATTTATGAAAACGTGCACATAACTTCCAAGCTATCATGATCTTTATGTTTAAGTTCATACCCTGATTTTCTATCTGATCAAATGAAAATTTTCATTTGTTTTTGATATAAGAAGTTTAAAGTCCATCCATTGTGACACAGGTGAAATATGAATCTTTAATAGATTTATGTGATTCCACTTCACTCTGAGTCTTCATCATAGATACTCTGTAGCTTTTTCGATTAAAGAAAAGCCAGACACATTAACACAGATTTTAAGCAATTGAAATACAGAGAAGATTATCAAATTTCTAGAACTTCTGATTGTTCTGTATTTGATGCCTTTTCTTCTACAGAATTTTTGAATTTGGTTTTTCATCAGAACACCATTGAAGATATCACTTAAGGAATCTAGGAAATTTAAGAAATGTTAATGCCCGTGATTCAAAGTAGATATTTTATCTTAAAGGTAGCCACTTGTCTTAGGGGTCCCCAAATTATAAATTGGCTATATAATTACCTATTTCATGGTAAATGGATTATTAGTTCTTTCTTACTTCTCTGATTTCACTTCTTCTTCCTCTTTTTAAAATTAATTTATTTAAAAAGAAGGATCTGGGTGTGAATAAGTAGAGATATATTTCTTGTATGTCTTAAAATTTAAAAAAATTATACAACTTTCCATTGACATGGAACATTTAACAAGGTTTACTTTAGTATGATATTAAAATTCACCCTATAATTTTAATTGGGATAAATGGCATTTGTTCTTTCCAGCAGTAGGTGGGAAAGTTAGAAAACAGTATGTGTTTCCCAAGAGTCTAATAGGAAAAGAATGGGGTTGTGCATTTTGTCCAAGACTCCTACTCCATAGAAACAACAAATCGTCTGTATAACTTGTTCTGGGCTTTTTATTTTAAAAATCAATTATTTTAAGTGTAGTCATAAATGGAAGAAACAGGGAAGATGCTGCCATATAGACATAAAACAGCTTGATATTATTTTGGTCTTAAAATATCGAAAAAATAAAAATTTTATTGAAAATTTCTGAAAACTTATGTAAAAAATGGTCATCCATCAGCACCTGATTTGGTGGTTTCCTGCCCATAAGGCAGATACACCTACTATTCAATTCTGTATTGTCAAAAATCTTGGAAAGAATCATGGGATGATATGATAAACCATCAGCTCTTTCCAAGCACTGTTATATGTTTACAGAGTTGGATCAGCATCCACTGGTAGTTCCTTCCAGTGAAGTCTCTCTAGTCAGCCTTCAGTACACTGTCTTAACATATGTCCATCACTGTGGCTATACTGCATACTTTCTATAGTGAACATAATTGTTATGAACAAGTACCCAAGAATGAGACTTCATGGGCTCAAATCTCAGCTCTGCTACTTAATAGCTCTATGATCCTGGGCAAGTTTCTTGACCTTTGTGTGCCTTGGATTTATCATCTGTTAGGATAATACTAGTGCCTATAAAATATTAGCACCATGTCTAGCACATAGTGGTCCTACATGTTGCCTATCATTATTATTTCTAAGGTCTATATATATGAAATATTACGAAATCCATACTTCAAACACTTGAAATAAAAGAAGAATTAGATGCCACACATATCCTTAAATTTCCTTTGTTGTAACTTTTTAATTAAGTGCACATCTGTACACCTATTGCGGAAGTTTCAAGTTATTCAGCTTATCCAACCAGATAAATTGAGGCACCATTTTCTAAAAAGGGAGAAGATGAAGGAGGGAGAAATGTGGAGAGTGAGGAGGGAAGTACCAGGACTTCAATTTAGAACACATGAAGGTTGAGATACCTGTGAGATATACAACTGAAAATGTTAAGTACAATTTTGCATGCAAAAATCTGAATATGAGATGTCTGGGCTAATGACAGAAATATCAGAGTTACTGGCATAATGATAGTATTTAAGGGCATGAGAATGGATGAGATTAATTGGATGAGGGATATTAAGTGAGGAGACTTCTGGAATCATGTCCTGTGAAACATCAACATTTAGGAGATAGGTAGAGCAGCAGAGTTGGTGGACACCTTGGAAGAAGTCACAGAGGAAGGAGGACAACCATGTGTGTTTAGTGCCTTGTTTTGAAATTGATTAAGTATTGAGTAGGATGATTAGATATTGAGTAGGATGATATCTGAAAAATATTTAATGAATTTGACAATGTGAAGATGATTGGTGTTCTTTGCAATAGGAGTTTTGGCTACATGCTTTCATGGGAGCCAGATTGGAGTGGGTTGAATAGTGAACGTGGGTGACTAATTGACATTAGGTTTTATTCATAATTGAAAACTTTCACAGAGCTTGGCTGTGAAAGAAAACCAAGAAAAAGAGCATGAGGTAGATGTTTAAGGTTAGGTCAAGAGAAGCAATGTTTGGTTTATTTGTTTGTAAGATTAGTACAATCCATTAAATAATATTGACAACTCAAGGGGGGGAGAGAAATAACAGAAAGACTAAGTACTTGAATAGATAAGCAGGATAAGACAGTAAGCACGATTCCAAAATACAGTATATGAAGAAGAAAGTGGAGATGGTGTGAATATAGGAGAATTTTCTTCTTATTGCTTTTAGCTTTGTCTTCAAGTACGGCCTTGGCCTTCAGTCGTATAGAAAGTGTGAGGCCAGAAATGGGTCATTTGTGAGTTTGTATGAGGACAGCTAGCAGCTCATGTTCTTATTATCTGTTTGTTAGTCTGAGGGGTGGAGCACTGGTAACTAAGTGATGTCATGTTACCGAGTAGAAAGGGAACTTCACTGAGAATTAGAATTCCAGGGTCTTAGTTTGCAATGTGCCTCTAAATCAGTATGTGATCTGGGCCTAAGCATTTGAAAATCTCTGAACCTCAGCTTTTATTTTATAGAAGGAGAGGCTTGGGGATCCTTTAGAATGACCAGTGAATGATCCATGCCACTGTTTGGTTCATTACAGAACTTAAAGAAGGTCTTCAAACTGCAGCTATTCACAGTCAAAATAGTTCCATATATACAATACTTATTTGTGTTCATGGACTAAACATGTAAAACCTTCCAGACTTTCAATATACACTTTATAAAATCTGTCCTCTGTTGTCTGTGGGGATTTTTTTCTGTCTTATAGATTGCCATTTGGAAATTTAAAAATAACTTTAATATTTGACTGTTTAATTACAAAAATGTACCTGGGGCATAAAAGGAAGAATTAAACATAAAATTTGATTTGAATTCTTGGTATTATAGATGGACTGCTTTTGAGGAGAAAACTACTGCTAACCACAACCTGTTCATCAAGGATTTTTCACTTCCTCCTTCACTGCTTTTGTGACTTTAAGTGTGCTTTATAAATTTCCGTCCAATGACAGCACAATCAAGGCATGCAATGATTCTTTCATTCTTCTCTGATAAAAATCTTTAGTCTTAGATAGCTAAAAGTGTAGTCAAAGACATTTAATCTTAGCCTTGGGGTATCCATTCTCTGTCACAGGAAAAAATATATATACATAAAAGTAATAAGATTTCATAGAAAACAGTGTGGGACAGAGCTGCCTGACTTTAATTTTCTGAAATGCAAGGGGATGCAATTAACTCCCTGGTTGTGATTAGCCTCTTGGAAGCTGAATAACCTCAGTAAATTACAGCACCCACAGAACCCATAATGGCGTCATATACTCAATATTGTTTACTTGTCTTTGGATTTACAGTCCTGCAGATGAGTCATAGGATTTATGCATTCATAATGAATCAAGCCAACTTCAAGAAGCAGCGCTGCCTCTACTCGAATTATGTGTCTGCCTATCGGACCTTTTTAAAGTAGGTATTGGCCAGGACTAGTTTCAGGCACTGGCCCAGGGGCAATATTTAAGAGGACACCAAAAAGTCAGTGAGTAAGATAAATAACATTTTAAATCAATACCTTAAAAATCAAAATTAATATTTTAAAAATAAAAAGTTGTTCATGATGAATAACATATCAAAATTTTAAATAAAGACAAGATCAATAACAGTGGTATCCTGAGCTGCACTGGAGCCTGAGGCAAAAGGGAAATTCAATAATATTGATGCTGTCTTTATTTAAATTTTTCACATTTTGTTCATCATATATTTTTGCATTATTCAGATTGTTTTTTTCAAATATTGCAGTAAAATATAATTTATCTTGATTACTGAGCTTTTTGGTTCCCCCTTAAATTTAACACTCAGGCAAGTGCCTGACCCTCATCTCAGCATTTATAATTTAACACCAAAATAACTGGCATGCAGGAAGCACTGTGCCCGTAACTTGTTCCTGCTGCCATAATAAAAGCAGACTTTGCTTCTGGAAGCATTCCACATTTTACCCCACTAAGTTCTTTTCCTTTTAGTTTCCATAAAAGGGTTTATTCATGTGCTGTCCTAAAAAAGTCCTGCTGGATGGCCCGCAATACCCCACATAACCAAAACAACCACTGCATCAGGAGAGATAAAGAGTATCAGGAAGGAAAATAAATTCCATATATTTTGCTCAATATCCTGGAACAGTTGTAAGGAAGGCAGTCGCAAAGAAGTAAAGTTTTTCAACTGGAGGAAGTATGTGAATCTCTCAGTGCATATACCTAACAAATGTAGATAGTCAATAGCTTTTATCCACGTAACTCTTGGATCACAAAGGGAATGAATCATTGCAGTCAAAGAAAAACAATTTACAAGGAGGCTGTGTCCAATCTGAAAAGGCAACTAAATGAAATTCTGAGCTCTGGAAAATCTGAGATCCGCCTTTATTATCCTCCCAATTTGTGAACCACTCACCTCAGCAAGACTACAAACTCCATGAGGGGAAGAACAAGGACTTCTTGTTTGCTTATCTTTGTATCCTTAGTGTATTAGGATACATGGGAATTTCACTTATCCCTATACTCTGCACGAGGAAATAATTGCCACAATGTAGATGGATGGGTATAATTGTCAACCTTAAGCAATGACATATGAAAGGACTTTCACAGCAAATGAGCTAACGGTATGACAGAAAAATAGGGTATGTTAGGGCAAGGACACCTGTGGCAATATTTCTACCTAGGGATTGGAAAGAGGAGACTTTCTCAGGAGAAGGCCCCTCAGGACTAGGGACATCCCCTACTCTTTGTCCATTCCTCCTCTCCATTGCTTTTCTAAAAGATAGGTCCTGAAACATGGTATTGACATTCTCAATTTCTTTATCTTTTTAAATAGACATTAAACAATTCATAAACTGCAAGGCCTGGTTTAAGTTATCCCTCACTCATAAAGCCTAAGATATTTATACTGTATTATATCATATTATTCTTGATTATACACCAACTCGTATTGCTCACTAAAGCACATAAGGTAACTTTGTGTGAACTGGAAAAAAAAGAAAAAAAAAAGAAAGGTGCGCCTTCATCAAGACACATAGTTGCAGAAAACCGTATCAAAATAATGGTGCAACTAGTTGAGGTGGATGGTGCCTTTTAAATTTTTGTAATATATAAATTGTACAATCCTATGCAATGACCCTTGGTCACTATGTCTGGCTTTTATTTTATATCTACATAGTAAAATTAACTCCTTACTTCCTTCCCTCCTTCCCCCATTCCCTTCCTCCCTCCCTCTTTTCACTCCTTCCTTCCTTTCCTATCTCCCCCTGCTTGCCCCTTCCTTCCTTCCTTCCCTCCTTCCTTTCCTCCTTCCTTCCTTCCATCCTTTCCCCTGTTCCTCCCTCCCTTCCTTACTCCCTTCCTTCCTTCCTTCCCTCCCTCCTTCCCCCTCTTCCTCCCTCCCTCCCTTCCTTCCTTCCCTCCCTCCTTTCCTTCCTCCCTTCCTTCCCTCCTTCTTTCCTTCCTTCTTTCTTTCCTCCTTCCTTCCTTCCTCCCTCCCTCCCTCTTTTTCTTTGTTCCTTCCTTCCTTTACTCCTTTTTGTTCTCAATACTTAACATAATCCTAAACCCATAGCAAATACTGAGTAATACTTTCTGGCTGTTGAATTGAAATCCTCCTTTAAAAGGGGAGACACCTAACTGTGGAAGCATAGGTGATTTTATTTTGTCTTCTACTTGTTCTATATTTTAATTGTTATACAAATATGCATTATTTTTATAATTAGACAAAAATGATTTAAACCTGCCAACAAATTTAGATGTTAAGTACTTATTCAATGGCCAAGCCCAAGTAATTGTGCCTTGTCTGATTTGAGGGAAAGTGCCCTGCATATTTACAAAAATGTATTATAATACCAGGCAATTCAGGTAATGCAATCCTTTATCTTCTTGTTAAATAAAATTATCTCTTTACCATATTGCTACATTTTAGATCTCTCTAATAATGACTGCAACTGTCATGTAGTGAGTAGAATGGACAATCCCTCAAATATCAGATTGCATTCTGATATTTTGACCCCAAACTAATCAAACTAAATATAAATTTTGACATTTTTTCTGGCCCTTCCACAAATTTAAAAAGCAATGCTGTCTGGGCATGGTGGCTCATGCCTGTAATCTCAGCACTTTGGGAGGCCAAGGTGGGCAGATCACTGGAGGTCAGAATTTCAAGATCAGCCTGGCCAACATGGTGAAACCCCATCTCTACTATTAATAAAAATACATAAATTAGCCAGGTGTGGTGGCACGCACCTGTAATTCCAGCTACTTGGGAGGCTGAGGCACAAGAATTGCTTGAACCTGGCAGGCAGAGGTTGCAGTGAGCTCAGATTGTGACACTGCTCTCCAGCCTGGGTGACAGAGTGAGACTCTGTCTCAAAAAAAAAAAGGAATTCTGTCCCAGAAAAGGTCGATCTGAAATCAAATTCATATATATATATATATATATATATATATATATATATATATATATTTCAAAAGATAGCTCTGTTTACATCCAGGATTTTCTTTGTTTTTATTTTTAGAAATAATCAGAAATCTCACTTGGTTTCTATTAAAAATGCATTTAGCTAATATTCACCTGTGTGAGTGCTGGGAGATTCCTAGATTTTTAAAAATCACATAGTAAGCAGGGGAACGTTACATAGATACATAGATACATATATATATATATATGTATATATATATATATACACACACACACACCTATATATACCTATATATACATACATATATATATATATATACCTAATTCCCTAAATGTACTATCT
Organism: Pan troglodytes; assembly: GCF_028858775.2. Classification (NCBI taxonomy): domain Eukaryota; kingdom Metazoa; phylum Chordata; class Mammalia; order Primates; family Hominidae; genus Pan; species Pan troglodytes. Next base: position 72,204,373 of record NC_072410.2, on the reverse strand, counting down.
ATCCTGCTTATGGCTTCTTCAGTTGAAATAAAAATCTCGCCACAAATGAAATAGAGAACTTCACTAATTTCCATTCACCAATGATGGCAGAAGCCCCCCATGGGTTATTAAGTCTGAGAGATGTGTGAACAAACATGATAATAAGCAAGTAAAGTGTATCGTAAAATATACTGTGTTCATTTATTGTGACAACTGGGGTGTAATTATACTAGGAAATGTACTGCACTTTAGTCAGTGAAAGTAATAAAATCTGAACACCGGGAGACCTTTCTCTACTCCGTGCTATTAAGCTACTTTTGAGGGGAAGGTGAACGATCTAAAAATATAGAATGAATGTTCACTTTTATAGATTAGCAAAGCAGGGGTTAGTCAGATTCTCTGGTCGTCTAATAAATAAAAACTCTGTTCTTTCCTCATTAGCTGTGGATACACCACCAAAGAACATTTTCCTCAATTTCTGGGTAATTATAATGCCTAACTTTATGTGGATTGCTTATGCTATTCATCTCACTTTCTCCCTCCAATTAAAGAATAGAACGGCAAAACCAAACCTGACTCCATTGTATTGTAACTGCTTCTACAAAGCTACAAGTAGAAAAGCAGGAAAAAAACGTGCAAAAAGATAAGGAAACAAAGGGACCCTCGGAGATGATAATGTTGCACAATGAGGAGTAGGTGTAATGATTAAAGCATTAGTGGTGGTCACTAGGAAACGTGAAAGGAACATGTAATTTCAGATTAGGAAACCCTGAGCTTCCCAGAGTGAACTGCTATTTGGGAAAGTGTAGTTAATTGAATTTTATGACACTTTTTACTAAACTAAAATGCATATCTTTTATTACCCTAATAGTTTCATTGCTACTGTGATACTTATGTGCAGTGATACACTAAAAAGCATATGCAACAATTCACTAAAGAGCACCGGAGTGGATTACTACCGTTTCCTTTTGTGCTTTGGCAGCCGACAATCCAGATCATAATTACAGGATTGGAGCCACCTGCCGACTCATTGAACAGAAGCACGTGGCTCCACATAAAATAGAGCAATTCTAACACTAAAATATACAAAATAAAATAAAATAAATAAATAAAAGAAATAACTATGTTAAACCAAAGAGACCTTCAGGAACAGCCTATGGAAAGCTGGATATTTATTTTTTCATGAACGCCAAATGACTGACTCTCACATTATTACTGGCCCAGAACGAAGCAGAGTTTGCCAAGATCTTCCTGGTTAAACTAGATCATCTAATGAAATACCTGCATCCCAAATTGACTGGTGAATTCAGACCTTTTATGGTCAAATTCACAATAAATCTTTGATTTTAGAGCATATTATTTCTAATGCATAGACGCAGGAATGCAGGAATTGTCTTCACTTGTATAAAACTGTTGCCTTGGCATGCATTTAGCCTGCTAAACCAGTGGAGATGGCCAAAAAGTAAAAGTAATGTAAAAATGGTGAAGTCAAGAAAGTGAATCTATACAGAATTTTTCTAATTGGATATTCTCATTTACTAAACAAGTTAATCCAAAAGACGACATTATTTCTTTCTGAATTTTTCCAAATATCACTTTCTAAGAGAAGTCTTCCCTCATTTCCTTAAGTCGACTTAGTCACTCCTTCCTCTGCCCTTTTTACATGCTTCTATTAGAGCAGTGCTTCTTACACTTCCATGTGCATATGAATCATCCGGGATCTTGTCAAAAGCATATTCAGAGTCAGTAGGTGTGTGGGGGAGGGAAGGTCTGTGAGTTTGCATCTTTAGTAAGCTTGCAGGTGCTGCTGATGCTCCTGGTCCTCTGACCACATTAAATTTCAACTTTTATTTTAAATATGCGAGTGCATGTGCAGGTTTGTTACATGGGTATATGGCACTACATTTTGAAAAGCAAGGTATTAAATTACTTCATAAATTGTCCCATAATGATCTGTACATGTCAGGCATTTCCTCTTGTGTATGAGCTCCTTGAAAGCAAAGGCAAAGGCAGCAACTCAATAGCTACCAATTATATAATTCCTACTAGTTTTGGGGTACAGCGAGGATCTTACCATATATCATCTTTAATTCTCAAATCAACCCTGCAAGATCTGTAATTGTGTTTCCATTTTACAGATGAAGAAGCTGACTCTCAGATATGTTAATCAACTTGTCTATGGCCACACAGATGCCATGTGGCAGTCAGAATGCAATTCTGGATCTATTTGTCTCCAAAGTCTGTTTTTTCTACTCCACCTGAAGCCTCATCTGTTTACTTCTGTAAATATAGAGTGTAGCAAAGTACCTATTGTTATAGAAGGTGTTCAAGGGATGTGTTTTGCTCTGTGATCACTTTATATATAAATTCACCTTTGCTCACAGTATCTCCCTTGTGTGAAATGCTCTTCCTACTTCTGTCTTCCCAATTAAGGTCCATCTCACTTCCATCGCTCATTTCTACTTAGCCAGCACACAATTGTGCCTTTCCTCTCTTCTGAATGCACACGGCAATGGTTTGCAGCACACAATGAGCACTTAAATTGTTAGTTATCTTATTAACAGTATATTTACTTCATTCCATAAATATATACTGACTATATATTAAGCACCAGGCATGGTTGGAAGCACTTGTGATAGGTCATGGAGCAAAACAGAAAAAAAAAAAAAAAAATCCCTTCTATCCTGGGTCTTGGAAATAATTTCCCCAACTAAAATGAAGACTTCTTTGAGGCAGGGACCCAATCACTCCACTTTCTGTATTTCTCATTATGTTTTGCACATAGTAACTGCTCAATTAATAATAGTCTCAATAAGGTAATTTACCATGTAGATATGTTCCTAATATACAGAGCAGAACTACACACAAGGCCTTTCTCTTTTCTCATAAGTTATCCTTGGAAAGTGAAACGATGCTTTCACGCTGTTTCTCATTTTCCTCCAACTGCGTTTTAGGCCAGAAGCAGAGGTATTAAAGTCACACACAGTGCAGGTATCAGCCAGAGAGATAGAATTCACTAAAATTTAATCATAGCAGCTTTTAGCACAAAAAATATCTTTTCACAAGTGTAGAAATTATAGGCAGGAGAGATAACCTCATGAAAAGTTACTTTCACTAGCAAATATCTTTTTTCCTTTACACTCCGAAACCATTGACTAGAAACCTGCTAACTAGGAGAAGTCACATGCTTAAAATTTCACAATATTTTGTTGTCGTTTGAGTCAAGGTCTCCCTCTGTTGAGTGCAGTGGCATTATCACTCACTGCAACCTCCGCCTCTCGGATTCAAGGGATCCTTCTACCTCAGCCTCCTAGGTAGCTGGGACTACAGGTGCATGCCACCACATCCAGCTAATATTTTTGCATTTTTTGTAGAGACAAGGCTTTGCCATGTTGACCAGGCTGGTCTGGAACTTCCAGGCTCAAGCGATCTGCCCAGTTTGGCCTCCTAAAGTGCTGGTGTGACAGACGTGAGTCACCACGCCTGGCCTATTTCACAATATTTTGTTCAACAACATTTTGAATGTGCACTATCTGAAATAAAGAGTATAAATATTTTCCTGGTTATTTGGAATGCTCCATTTTCTACTTCACAAAACCATCATTTTTAAAGTCTGCTCATTCACTGAACGAGGTATACAAAGCTATTCTTTTTGAAGGTATAGCTCTTCTAAAGCTTCATTAGGTTGTTAGTCACACGTATTAACATGTACAGGAGGCAGACCTGCAGATGAGCAATTTAGAAGGGAAAATAGTACTCACCTTGCTCTGCATCGGTTCTTCCTCATTTTTGCAATTTCTTATGTTAAATAAATCTACATATATTAATCTACCTTGTATACATTTTAAAACATTTGAAAGAGAAGAATGCACATAACTCTTCTCAACTTAGCTATTTTATTCAATACTGAGATATTTCATAACACGATCTGTGGATGGCAGAAAATGGAATTTGAAATGAGTTCTAATTCTTATTAACATGAGAACACAGGCATACATCTTAAGTACAGTTTTTGTAAAATTGATGTCACAATTTTTATTACGCAAGAATGTTATGAGAAGAAATATCTTTAACATATCAAATCCTAGTTTATTGCTGATGTTTAGTTAGTAGTAGTATTCCTGCCTATATTAACACTTACACATATGCAATTATACTACTGTTTTTTAATTATGAAAAAGCATTTATTTACATACCAGTAATAATTACTCCAGCATTTAGCTAAGCAAGTACACAGGCATGATCTCTGCATTCGCAAAATATTTCAACTTAAAGTTGATGTAAGTAGATATCTGAGAGAAGTTATAAATAAATAGCTACATAAACATGAAAGAAAAAGAATAGCTGAAGTCTTTGCCCTGTGTCTCAGGATTAATTCAAAGTTTCCTTTCTGAAAAGAGGAAGACATCCCATTAATCAGATTTCTTTTTCCAAGTTCTTCCTTTTTATAGGAATTGGCAGGAAAGGTCTTTGGCTAAAATACAGCTTAAGATTCGTGTACTGTGGCTGAGCTGTAGGCTGCATCCTAGAAGAGCCTTAAACAAGTAAAAATAGGTCTGAGGGTTGAGGAAAAAGAAGAGAAAGAATATAGTGACAATGAATCACAGACTCTTAGCTCTACAGACCTTAAAGACAAGGCAAACCAAATCCCTCATTTTATAATGAGGAAACTGGGGCCCACACAGCTGAAGTGACTTGCTCAAGGTCACATACTGGGATTACAGCCGAAGAATCTTTGCATGTAAATCCCATGTGATTTAAAAAGAAATAAATATGAAGCTCTTACTAGATATGGGCTGCTAACCAGATGGGAAACTGTGTTTGGAATTGCTGGTAAACTGGAATCAATTTGTTTAGCAAGTGGTAAGAATACACAAACATGGGGAATGTTTTAGGCAACGAAAAAGAATGCCATGTGAAGAATATGTACCTAATATAAATGGCAATTTTGACAGTGGTTCTGTTGATTCAAGTTTTTTGTGGGTTTAAATCTGTTTACAGACAAGGATGAAACTTTAATTCTCAATCTATATAAATTATCAGGCTATTATTTCAAAGAACACAAAAGAATAGTAATACAGAAATGTGCACTTGGATTTGGTCATTCTCCTCACACTGGAGGGAAAATTTTGCCTTGAAATAGCTTTTTCATAGCACAAATAATGAGAACAGGAACTTTTCAAACATTTTCAAGATTGCCAGCCAATGGGAGAGGCTGATAATCAAAATGAAATTTTGTATTCTTTTCAAATCACCATATATTAAATATTCCAAGATAGTATTAAAACCCTCTCATAAATGTTGCCATGATGTTCTATTTACAAAATTTCTTTGGGAACAACTTTCATTCTATTAAAGTCTTTCATTATCTGGAAAGCAAAGAACTAAAGAAAGGACTTTAAAGATAATCTAATAGTCTAATAGTCCTTCAATGTAAGGGTATATTAGAATCATATGGAGGCTCCTAAAACATAGATTTCAGAGCACTACCTCCCAGAGTTCCCGGTTCAGGAGGTCTGGGGTGAGATCTAAGAATATGTATTTCTGACAGATTCACAGGCAATGTTGACAATGCTGACCCAGGTACCACCGTTTGGGAATGACTAATCTAGTCAAACTATCTCTTATTAGTCTAATTACCTTCTTTTTGATTCAGGTAGACAAATTCTAGTATTCTTGGAATTTATTATTTAAACTTTTTTTCTCAACTCCTCCAACAACCAATTTGTTCTGTTTCTGATGTTGTCACTATACTCATCACCTATTAAGCTGATTTCAGGTATATTCTACAAAAATATTGAACCACAACAATCACGCAAACTAAGTCTCTTGTTCTTGGTACGGTTGCATATATAAATGCTATCTTTTGCATATTTAATACGGAAAGAAAAATCACCAAGAACATTTTCAATTCCAACTATACCACATCAAATGGACATTTGGGTCTCCTGTGGCTTCTGCAAAGGGAACACATAGAGAATTCTTCAGGGACACTGGAGGACTAAAGCAGAGCACAGAAGTGATATGCTACTACTGTAAGAGAAATGGGATTATTATCCCCAGAGAGCTTATGTTATTGCTGGAAAAATACTTCAAGACTGTCAAATCTTAAAGCTTACATAAAAAAGATCAAATAAGTATTGTAGCATTTCACAATGATCTGATGATTCCCGTAGTATCAGCTAATCAGTGGGAAAAAAGTAAAGTGACCAAAAAATAGTTATCTTGAAATGACAAAATATCCTAGCAGTTGTCAAAATTAATATGATAATATACAGGCCAGGTGAGGTGGCTCAGGCCTGTAATCCCAGCACTTTGAGAGGCCGAGGTGGGCAGATCACTTGAGGTCAGGAGTTCAAGACCAGCCTGGGCAACATGGTGAAACCCCATCTCTCCTAAAAATACAGAAAGCAGCGGGGCGTAGTGGCGCATGCCTGTAATCTCAGCTCCTTGGGAGGCTGAGGCACGAGAATCGCTTGAACCTGGGAGGCAGAGGTTGTGGTGAGCCAAAATCACGCCACTGCACTCCAGCAAGGGTGACAGAGTGAGAATCCATCTCGAAGTAAATAAATAAATAAATAAATAAAAATAATTAATATGATAATATACAAATCAGGGCTGCTGCAGTGGAATGTGAAGAAAATAGAAAATGTTTGCTAAATCCATCATCTCCCATGATATGTATACGTGCTCATGAACATATACACATACACACTCACATAGAAACTTTTCCTAGATACACACACAGAACCTTTACTCAAAGCATTTTGTTCCTAGTTACATAAGACTCTAATTTCACCGGGTCTTTACTATCAGGAATAAAGATATTGAAAAATGCATTTTCATTAATGTGATAAAGCATAATAAATTACTCCTGCCAGATGTGATGTGACATGTACATATTTTCTTAAAAGAGCTGCAGAAATGGGCAAAGATAAACACACACACACACACACACACACACACAGTTAATTAACGGAGCCTCCAAGATACCAATCTTCAAATATTACTGAGCATTTAATAAGTGTTATGAGAAATAATACCAAAAACAGAAGAATGAGATAATAAACTACAGATGAGAAATAAAGACTTACACACATAAAAAGACAACTCTAGACAGTAAATATTTGGGTTCAGAAGCAGAAGAACCATCAAGTAATCAAAGACTGCACTACTCTGGATGAACTTGATGTGAGCTGGATCATCTCCACAGGCTGAATTTTCTTAGGCAGGGCGGAAGGAGGGAAGGAAGAGGACAGCCCAAATGAGGGCATCATTTAGCAGGGATGAAGGCATAAAGAAAAGGTATTGACTACACCAGTGTGTCTCTATACTTCTCTGAATCAAAGAGTTGATGGCAGAGCATGTGAAGAACAAAGCATGCTGTAGAGTTGTTGCATAAGATTGTGGAGGAACTTAAATGTGGAAAGAATAAAAGAATGCCAGAAAAACTGCATGTTAACAAAACCTACTGACAACATTAGAAAAGGAAATATTGAGATAGTGGAGAGAGAATTTTCCTGGAGACCCCAAAACCATAAATGAGAGATAATACTGAAGACCTACTCCATTTGGCTTTACATGGCCATAGCTTTCAGGGACTCAGATACCGTAGGCACTGAATGTCAAAAGAGAGGTTGCATTTAGAACTGAGGCAGCAGCCTCTCATACTGCACTCTATAGATCAATTTTAGTTTAATGAGATTTAATTTTAAAATCCTTAGGTTTTATCTTTAGCACTTCAACACACTGAAAATGCTTCCAGGTTTTGATTTACAGAATTACTGTCACTGTCAATAAAAGAAATGTGCCTGACACACCAAAATCCAGTTTAATTACTTCTGTAATGTCTCCTGCAGCTAAGAGGAAATGGTATTTCTCTGACACTTTTCTGTTTTTAATTTAGCAAAATGGAGCACTTTCCCTTAATAGGACCTGGGACAGCAGATTCAGAATTGATGTCATCAAAGATGGACCCCACAGTTTCAGCAACACTGTCTTACTCTGACTGTGCAATCATTGCATGAATCTGGATCCTCGGTATTGGATTCCTTGAAGTTGGGCACTCATCAAAGATTTGACACGGAATCATGGCTGGGATATTTAGACATTATGTCATCACTTGGAGAAGCTTTGCAAGCAAATTCAACAGCCTGCTTCTACCTAGAACTCTTAACAATATCAGCATTGCCCTGAACTGCTGGAATCCAGATGAGGCCTTGACAGCTTCCAAATAGAACTGCCAAATATCAAAATATACACTGTACCACTGGAGTGAAGAAACCAAGAAAAAATGTGTACTTTATATCTTCTGCTACATATTCCATCTGTTTCTCTCCCTAAAGGGTCATATGTTATATATTTATAAGAAGTGTTCACACCTACGCGAACAGTTTCCACTGTCTCCTTCAAATACAGCCTCCTCCTTGTTCAAGACCCATTTTTTTAAATTCTTCTATGGTAGCTGAACCTTTTATGAAACTTGTTCCATTCTGAAATCATTTCAAGTTAAGAAATGCCTTTGTACCTTCCTATCTCACCAAATCCTGGGGAGATTAAGCCTCATACTCTATAGGCCTTTTTCTGAGAGATGTGAATTTAGATCATTAGGGTCATTAAAATCACACAATCTATAATACTCAGAGCTAACATATCACCTTTGTGCTTTATGCTGCTATAGAATGCTACAAGAGAGTTAAAACATGTATAGCATCACAGAACTGTAGAGAAGGCCATAATTCCTCCCCATAAAAGAATTCTATACTTTTTAATTGGCACAGTAAATCTCATTAAAGACACAGAATGCTTTGTTCAGGGAAGCAAAAGGGATCCCTGGGCAAGGTGTGTTTCCTTCACAGTAATATTTTTTTTCCTTATGACTTGAATTATTCCTTAATGCAAGCACAATGTTATTTTTACCTTGACCTTTTTTCTAGACTCTACATGTTTCCCCAGGCTTTTTTTTCCCTTCCCTACAAAAATGAGGGGCCCTTGGTCTTTACTATTAATCTTGTATTAACTTTTAATACACTGGGCTTCATGTATCCTCTTGTATTTCTCTGTGTATCTACCAAAGACCTTCATAGGCCACACTAATAACCTCCGACTTAGTCTTTTTTTCTTTCTGCCTCAACAACTGTATAAAGAATAAACTCAGGTATAATTAACATAATAAATCATTTGGTACACATTCATTGGTCAACACAATTCTGAATCTTAACAGTTAATTTCCCACTATACAGATTGTGAATCTGATTCACATAAAAGTACTTTGGGAAGTATTTTGTCTGATTTCACTATCAAATATTAGATTATTATTTTTGAGAAACTCAGAAAGGCTGTCATGGAAAAATCACAGAAAATTCCCATCTCTCTTTCATAATCAGTACCTTTTTAATAACAGAGCTGGAAGTTAATGACAGTATGCTTTTGACAGCTCACTCTGAAATTTTAACTCATCTGTAGAAGTGCCAACTGAGCAGTTGAGGGGAAAAGCATAAGGTTTAAATTTACATCTAAGAATTAAGAGTGAGAAAAGCATGGAAAAACATTACACAGTGTTAAAGTGCACTTATTACTAATTTCTCTAGGGAATTTTGCAGCTAGGGAATTTCAGTTGCATTATTATTGAATCTATCCCCCTTTAACAGAGACTGTGGGTGCAGAAAAGAATATGGCCTTGAAGGCAGACGCATTCAAGTTCTGTTTGTGTCAATTACTAACCATTTCATCCCAAAGAAGTTACTTAAAATATTCATACCTCACAATCAGCAAAGGGAAGAGACAATCTAAAGAACTGGAGAAAATATTTGCAGACTATTAATCCAAAGAAAAAGTAATAACCAGAATACATAAAGAACTCAAACAATTCAATCATAAAATAATTATAACAAATAATTTAATTTTTAAAATGGGCAAAAGAAGACATTCCTCAAAAGAAGACGTATAAATGGTCAACAGGAATATAAAAAAATGCTTGATATCACTAATCATCAGAGAAATGCAAAAATCACATTGAGACATCAAAATCAAAATCACAATGAGATAGCATCTCACTCCAGTTAATATGGCTATTATAAAAAAGACATAAAATAACACATGCTGGCAAAAATTTGGAAAAAGAGAAATGCTTGTACACTGCTGGTGGAAATGTGAATTAGTACAACCACTATGGAGAATAGCTTGGCGGTTCCTCAAAAAATCAAACACATAACTACCCTATGATCCAGCAATCTCACTGCTGAGTATATATCCAAAAGAAAGGAAATCAGTATATCGAAGAGATAATTGCATTCCCATGTTTACTGCAGCACTATTCACAATAACCAAGATAAGAAATCAACCTAAGAATCCGTGGATAAACGGATAAAGAAAAAATGGTATATATATTCCAATACGAGTTGAACTGGAGGTCATTATGTTAAGTGAAACAAGCCAGGCTCAGAAAGACAAATATCGCATGTTCTCACTCATATGTGCGAGCTAGTAAAATTGATCTCTTGGAGACAGTGAATAGAGTAGAATAGGTGGTAACCAGAGGCCATAAAGGGTAGAAAGGTGGAGAGGATGAAGAGGGGTTGGTTGATGTATACAAAGATAAAGATAAGTAGAAGAAATAAGAGTAGTGTTTGATAACACAATATGGCAAATACAGTTAACAATATTTTATTGCATATTTCAAAATAGCTAGAAGAGTGGAATTGGAATGTTCCCAACAAAAATAAGTGATAAATATTTTAAATGATGGATACCCAATTACCCAGATTTGATCATTACACATTGTGTGCTTATATTAAAATACCACATGTACCCCCTAAACATGTACAACTATCATGTATTCATAATTTTTTTTTTTTTTTGAGATGGAGTTTCACTTTTGTTGCCCAGGCTGGAGTGCAATGGCACAATCTCGGCTCACTGCAACCTCCGCCTCTTGGGTTCAAGTGATTCTGCTACCTCAGCCTCCTGAGTAGCTGGAATTACAGGCATGCACCACCAGGCCCAGCTAATTTTTTTGTATTTTTAGTAGAGATGGTGTTTCACCATATTGGCCAGGATGGTCTCGAACTCCTAACCTTGTGATCCATCTGCCTCAGCTTCCCAAAGTGCTGGGATTACAGGCATGAGTCACTGTGCCCGGCATAAAATTTTAAAAAATCTATTTATGCTTCAGTATTCTTCTTTTTACATTTAAAGTAATCAGATATTTTTGGAGAAAAGGTAAAGCTTATAAAATTTAAATGGCATGCATATAATACATATTAATTATTATATTAGCACTGAAATATGTTGATGTAATCTACATAAATTTTTTGTAGTTCTTTTTATGCACTAGCTAGGCATATCCACAGCAACAAAGCATAGAAACAACCTAGGCCTGATCTAACACTTCTTTCCAAATCCAATCATAATTATATTATTTTAAAATAAAAGATTTCATAAATTATAAGGTAATTACGTGCAATCCTATACTTTAAAAATACTCCTGATAATTTGATTTCATAAAGTTGGAGAAGTATTTAACCTTTTGCTCTCTTCAAATATCTTCCTGATTAATAAAATGATACTAAGTATTTTTTTACTTTTATTTTAGATCCAGAGGTACATGTGAAAGTTTGTTACATAGGTAAACTTGTGTCACATGGGTTTGTTGTACAGATCACTTCATCACCCAGGTATTAAGCCTAGTAGCCAATAATTATTTTTTCTGCTCCTCTACCTCTTCCCACTCCACCCTCAAGTAGACTGTGGTGTCTGCTGCTCCCTTCTTTGCGTTCATGAGTTCACGTAGTTTGGCTCCCACTTACAAATGGGAACATGTGGTATTTGGTTTTCTGTTCCTGCATTCATTTGCTAAGGAAAATAGCCTCCAGCTCCATCCATTATCCCACAAAAGACATTATCTCATTTCTTTTTATGTTTGCATAGTATTCTATGGTGTATATGTACCACATTTTCTTTATTCAATCTGTCATACTAAGCCATTTATTATTTGTACTTATTTGGTATTGTGCAAGGTTCTGATAATTCACTGTGATTTATCTTAAGTTTGTTCACACGGGCTTTTGGTACATCATTTTTAGAGAAGTAAAATCTATATAAAAAGTAAAATTAAACTTAATGGCTCCAAGTGTCAAAAGTTAGCACCTCTGATTAAGGCAGTATCCCCATCCTGCCTTGATTCTGCACCTCTTGTGTTGCTACAGATGGAAGTAACACGATAAACACGGATATATAATGCATTCACATGGAAAAAAAAACATTCAGATGAGGCTATTTGAATAGCATTTAGTGATAACTAAAACCATTGTCTTTCCTTGAGAATAGTTAGTCAAGGTGACTAGCCAAACCTCCTCTGAATGCAGCTCTGGTTAGCTGGGCTCTGGTGAGATAGGATAGTGTTACCACAATAAGACCAACATTGAAAGCCACCTCCATATTTACCTATAAGATCGATGATGAAGAGTGCTAACATTTGAGCCAAATTAAGGTCTACACAGACAGAGTTTTAATGAAGCCAGAAAAATTAGAGCATACTAGCAGGAAAATCCATAGGTGAAGAAAACATTCTGACTGGGTTTGCTTCCTTTTTGATTTCTAGGGGCCAAGGTGGCAGAATTCACAGACTAAAAGGCTGCTGAGAGTTGAATCATCAAGCTGCTCAACAGTGCAAGGGACTAACATAGATAATTCAAATACAGCATTACTCTATTCCCTTTTTTGGTGTTTTTCTCCCCACCTAAATTTTCTCATATAGATACAGACTGAAACTATTATTCAGCTGCCCAACAATAATATAAAAAGACCAATGCTTCCATTTATGCATCTACTTTTATGATGTCAATTCTAAAAAGAAGAACAAAGATAAGTTTACGTAAAATAGTAGCAGATAGCACTTCTATGACATATTACATTTCTCTGTCATACCTTATGCTTTATTTTCTGTCCTTTATTACATTTTCTTACTTAGTATGAAAAATATTTTAATCCTTTATCATTTACCTGAGGCAGGTCTGACCCTGTTTCCCTATAGTTTTTTTAAGGTGTTTTCAGTAAAGATTGCATATGAATTGCTTTAAACAGCTTAAGGGCTTGCATTTAGAAAAAATTCAAGGTTAATAAGATTCATCATACTCACAAAGAGTATCTGGTTGTGGACATAGCTACTTGCTAAATTTTATTCAGCCCTAAGCGACACCAGCAGCAAATCAGCTCACAGCTTAATACTACTGGCAACTCTAAATGGGAGAGAAATAACATTACTCGGATCCAGGTTTTTAAAAATATATGTTATGATTCACTTCCATTAGTTCATATATTGATGCTCAGACACTGGATATTGGATTCTCTTTCAAACAACAAAAGAAGCTGAGAAACAAAGCTGAAGATATTTTTAAATGTCATGGTAAAAAGTCACAGTGAAGTGTATTTTATCCTCGTTTCAGCGAATGTTTCTAACTCTCATATGAAAGATACAATAAATTCCTATCAGAAAGATTTTCTCTTGGCAGTTTAGGATTCTGAAAACAGCCTTTTAATAAAACAGCACCCACACCCTCCTAAGCTGTAGCACCAAAATAACAGCACTATGTTATATTCTTCCCTTATGGTAACAGACACTGTTGAAGCTGAACTGTAATTTGGCATACAACATTTCTATACTAATGTAATGTGACAATGTTATTATGTTCACTATTTTGCATGCGGTCATAGCCATATTCATCTTCTCCAACCTGACATTAAGTTAGCTTAATACGGTAACATTCTATTCTGGACCACTGGGTAAAAGGAGAAAAGGATTATTGTGTAGCACACTGGTGTGATGATGGTGGACGAATGTGTAAGTATTAATAGGTGATATATAAAATTTACAATGAATGTAAACTTTTAGCACAGAACTGGCACATAGTAAGTGCTCAGCAAATGGTTACATCCAAGAGAAATTTCATAAACAGCTACACCATACAAAGTAGTCCAGCACACTGTTTCCTACAATTTCAGAAGAGGGAAAAATAATGTCAAGCTCAGAAAACAAAGGAAGTTTCCATGGGACAAAAGAGTTTTAGTAGAGATTGAAAAGGAAATTATATTTCTTCAAGCAGACATAGTGAAAGAATGCATTCCAGGTGGAATCAATGCATTTTCCAGGTGGGGAAATTAGCATAAGCAATGGTGAGGAAATTGGAAAGTGTAATGTTGTTCAGAAAGCTGTAAGTAAATTGGCAGTAATATGCCATATGGACAAGGTTCTGCAGCAGATAAGTATGAACATGAAGGCTGGGGTCAGACCATTGAGGTCCACGAATTCCACATTGACTAACTTGGGGAGTAGTATTGGACACTGAGGATATATTTGAAATTCTTCTGCAAGATGCATGTATCTAGCACGCTTTGATTTTAGTGAGTTATTACAATTACATGCAGCATGCTATAAAAACACTGGGCTTATAAACCAAGAAAACAGAGAAGAATGTTATTCCTAGTAGAAGTATAGAGTCTTATAGGGAGGTAAGACTAAACATAGGTAACTATAAGGAAAAAGTGATGGCAAATTAAATAGTATAAACAAAATTCTATAGGAAGCCAGAGGAGAAAAAAAATATTGCCTCTGGTTAGGAGAATTAGGAGAGACTGATGACATTTAAACTAGGAAGAATAGAAAGAAAGAACAAAACTGGCAGAGAGGCACAGAATGGATCAGAGGAAAGAGGAATAAGAAATGGGAGATAACTAAGAAATTACATGATATACCAGAAAAATTATACAGAGGATCTAAAATTTGGTACTGATATGGAAGAAAACTTGAAGAGGTGAGTATATGACATTACCCTGTACACACACCTGCATATCCACATACACACATGCACAAAACAATTGTTTTTGTCAGTGAGTAGGTCACTTAGATGGCAATTTTCCGGGGAAGAAAGGGTTTAACAAACATTTCATTAAAAATAGCCTTTGGCATCATTTTGAATAGCACTTCTTTTTGAAAGATTCCTTTCAGTTCAATTAATTAGTATGATTTATCCAAGATTACATTTACAAGCTACAAAGTATTCCCATCTTCCCATTGTTAATTATATCTCCAGGCTAATATAAATACATTTTTTCTAGTTACCCTAACCCACTCTATAAACCTTATCAGCGAGATGACATTTAGAAATTCTATTTTGGGGGAGGGAAGGTCACATTTGTAATGTGACATGTTCATTTCCCCATTAAAAAGTTTTGTTTCTATTTTCTTTTTTGTTTTCTATGTAATTGGAGGCTGCAGTCACAGAATTTATGAATAAATAAACTAGAGATGAAAATTTCATTAAGAAGTGAAATGCCTTAAATGGCTTTATTTTAAAAGAAAAATCAGCTTCTATACAGAAAAGGAGTTTGTTAAAACCCCAGGAATCACACTAATTCTATTTGTGCATCTTAGAGAAAAACAGTGAGATGTACAGACAAGATTTATTTTGATCAATTTAAAAAGTGAGGAAAGTGTTGCATGCTATTTCTATTGCTTATTAATTCCACGTCTTCAAAGTAACAATTGCTACTATATCTTCTACCAATTATAATTGATACAAAATAAGATTTGCTTTTGAATATTGATTTGTACCTATGTATTCTCACCACTGAAACTCCAACGTATAAGCCAAGGAACCATTTCACATTTTCAGAAAACCCACTAACAGGTAATGATTTAATCAAAATGCATGTATTCTGAGAGCTCTCTAAAGTAATTTTAATGCTGATTTGTGCAAGAGGCATATCAGGAGACACATTTATTGAATGACATTTACCTATTTACAAGAAAATAACGAATAGCCTTATCATTGTCATCACCAGTACTATCACCCAAGAGCAGCATTAAAATAGTTTTCTGTAAAAATGATTCGAAGACAGCATGATACTTATGGTTGTATCTTGATGTTTCTTTAGGGAAAGTCTAACAAATACATACATAAAATTATATTCTTTATATTTAACTGGTATATGAGGATACACAGTCTGCCACAACCAAATGGCAACTGTATGTAAAACATGGAAACTACATTAAGCATAGTTTGGCAGAAAAAGTTCTTTAGAAACATGAAAAATATTTTCACACCAAAAAAATCCCTCTCATCTACCACATGTAGTCATACATCTGTCAGGATTGTATTCAGGATGAAAAATTTGCGATAATAAAATCTTAACAACTATTCAGTCTTCTGATTGTCCTTGAAAATACATTTATGCCATTTTCTGTGAGGCAGGAACAAATGCAGGAAGTAATTTACCTATAGACACATATACATATCTTTATGAAAAGCACATGTAAGGCTGCTATATGTATATATATTTATTCAGACTTTATGTAAAGTTGTTTATATAACTCAAAATGGCGTTATTGTGTTTTAAGTGTGATTTGGCTTGCAGAGTGTTTGCAAATGTATGATAGTTTGAATACATGTTTATTGCTTCAGGTTTACTGTAATTCTATGGGAGATGAAACTAGTAAAATGAAGAACAAATATTTCTCCATCTACAGTGGCATGGTTGTTAAAGGCCTCTTCTACATATGTTTTAACTCTGTATTGGTTGTGTGTTTTTCCAATAGTCAATATTTTGGAAAGGAAACCTAAAGACAGCAGGTAAATTGTACTTTATTGCTAGGCTGCAACAACTCAGTTCAGTGGATTACTGTAGCTTTACCCCATCTTCTACATTGTGATGCACATATCTGTTGACATGAATACAGTCTCAAATAGACAAAGGTCAAAATGAACAAGCTCTACTCTTTCTTTAAATCCACATTCAAATTCAGCTTCTGCTACAAAATCTAAACCTTCAACCGTTGCATCTTCTGTTCCATCATCCTGGAGGTTTAGCTTAAATATTGTAGCATTGACAACATATAGCACGTATTCTCTTTTACAACCAGGTCAATTTGTCAGGAATATTCTCTTAATATAGCAGAATGCAATGTTTTGTATGAAATTCCTTTATCATTTTGATGATGTGCTGTAAATCAGGACCTATTTGAACATTAAGACACAGAACTTCATCTTATAGATCAGTTAATTCCATCTTCAAACCCTCACTGCTGTGATATAAATTAGGCACTAGCAGATATGCCATGATATAATGTGAATCATGTGTTTTATTTTCATGCTTATATTGCAATACTTAGTTAAAGGATTTTAAGGGGAAAAACATAAGTTGCTAAGATACAAGGGAGAATGCCTGAAGGGACAATGTTTGAACATATTTTTTTAAAAGGAAAAGGCAGCAATGGGCTTAAAGAGATGTACGCAGAGAGAAAAATGAGACCTGTAACCGTTCAGTAAAATTACAGCCCTCGAGACATAATCATATGAAATTAAGTATTATTTAATATAAAACAATATGAAGGTTCTTTCAAAAACCAAGGGAGAATTGTCATATATTGGAAATGAAAGACATTCTTTTGAACAAGGTGATCATTAGTAATTAAAAAATAATAATAAACCCAAAAACCAAAGAATCACCATCATCACAGGATTTAGCCACTTTAACAATTAGTATTTCAAAACTGTCCTTTCTGTAGAAACAACTGCTTCTATGGGTTATGACAGTTGGACTGACTCAGAGTTAATATAAGGACTTTCAGTGTTAGACTTTAGATATCAAACAGTAACTGGAAGCAACGATGAGTATCAGTCCATACTCAGAGAGGTACTTACGGTCATTGCAGAGTGGTCCACTGAAGGAAGTCATACTACAGTCACAGCTGAAGCCATCCCATTGTTGCAAGCACACACCTTGATTGGAACATGAGTCCTCTTGGCAGGTTGTGCTGGGCCCTGCAAAACAATCCAAAGGAAACTTGGGTTCTTTAAAAGAATCCAAAAGCATTTTATACATGAGCTAGATCACATGTAGTAGTTGCCAACACCACAGATGATATGTCCAAACTAGTTTTGAAAGTTCTAGTTCACACACCTGAATTAGGAACTGAGAGGCTGTAATATGAAGGTTTTCTTAAGTTTCAAGTATAGGATAAAATACATTATAATCATAAACTAAACCAACAAATAGCAAAAGCAAGCACATAGCTTCTAGTATGATTATTGTAGCAGGTAATCTCATTCCAACTTCAATAATTCTTTATCACTATTTTGATTTTAGAAAATGAATGGATCTCCTTAACATTCTGACCAATGAATAGAGACATAATGAGAAATGGAGATTATAACTTCATGAAATTGAGATAAGATTGGCAAAATAACTGAAGAGAGTTATGCAAAAATGCCCTAGAGGTTTCAGAAGGATAAAGTTATGATTGCTGGGTGTTTTGAATAGGTATGTTGGCAAGTATCAATTCACATGCTTTAACAATTTCATGCAATTAAACATAAAATTAAAAACTCCATATAAATGGCATGCCCTCATTAAACATACAAGTAAAAAGAATGCTAGTCTATTTCTAAAGAATCATAACTAGAACACTGAAAAACAAAGAACTAAAAAAAGCATGATCAAAGCACTAAAGGCAATCACTATACAAACATATTCAAGACTGAAAGCCTTTATACAAACTATGCTACAAAGTTAGGCTTCTTGCACAACGTTCAAGAAAGGAAAAGAATGAAATCTGAACCCAAATAACAGTTACTGCAGAAATGTAAAATATGTTATTTTAGGGTTTCCACTGTGTATTATGGGGTTTCAGTCTTGTTATATACACACAGGGCTATCTACCTTGCAAGTCAGCTTTCATCAATGCAACTTTGTCAGCAAAATAAAAAAAAAGCAAAATATATTAAATGTTAGTAAGCAATACTGAAATGGGGCAAACACAGAAGAACGTTCAGATTCAAAAGGCATGCTGCTGTAAAGAGGGAGAAAAATGCTATGTAGAGCAAACAAATTAATACTAACAGCCATAAATCTTAAGAGAAGCCAAAAATGAGAAAGCAGAAATTTATTAGAATTTAATTGTACATATGTATATATATAATGGTTAATTGAGCCAATGACATGTAATGAAGGAAAATTAAAAGGGCCTTTGTATGTTTCCTCTCTTGGATAGATATGAATGCATTACCAAAGTGACTGTGTTGCTTATTTGGAACACGCAGCACCATTCATCATGTGCAGATACAGTGTAGACTATGATCATTAGCAGAGCAATTATCCCTTTCTATGTTTTTCCCTCTAGATCCTTTATCTTTCTGTTGCAATTAAGGCTTCAAACCGTAATGCCAGCCATTCACTGACAACAGCTGGACTTTAGAGTGACACCAACCAAATACTGCATAAATGATACTGTATATCATTTAGAGTGGATGAAAGAAGTAGGAAGGATGGAAGAAATAAACTGCAATATAATCCCTCATAAAGGAATTTTCTGAATAAAATTTCCATGCGCAGCGTTTATCCTTGAACTTACCAGATTGGGTATATGTCATTTATGAATTTCAGAGTTACGTCTGTATTTTCTACACTTTCACAAGTATTTTCAACTCTTATAAACTTCCCTGTGGAATAACTGTTACAGTAAATCCTCACTAATAAGAACCTATCTTAGAGAAGGGTGAAAAGGGAATACAGTCTACCTAAATAGCTTTAGAGTATAAACTAAATATATTTTCTAGTAAATAAACATATAGGTTTTATAAAAATAGAAAAAAGACAACAGCTAATTAGATGCTATTAATGTAAAAGAGAGAGCCTCTGAGGTGCCTGTTTTAGTGAATAAATTAGAATTTTCTGTAATTATACTTTATATAAATAGATGATTTTGAAAATGGCTTCTAAACATGTACCTTACAATCACATTTGTATTATAAATTTTTAGTAAAGATATTCTTTATTGAATGTTATTGAATTTAGCCTAGCCTCTGAGAATTCACAAATTCAGAAACCATGATATTGTAAATCTTAATTCTGTAATAAAATAATAATAACTGCAATAGGTGTAACAATAATAAAAACAAAAATAGTAGTTTATATAAGTAGTAATATAATAAGAAGACCTCCCAAATCCAGGCAACCTGAAGAGAGTAACAGTTTTTTTTTTCAACTTAGTTATTTGTAATAAAGAACTAAGAACTAACAAAGAACTAAGAACTAACAAAGAACTAAGAACCACTAAACTCAACTTAGTTCTTTGTAGCAAATAAATAAGAACCACTTAATTGCTTAGTTTTAATTTTTGTTCCAAACTGTGAGAGGGAAGTGGTCTACTGATCCTTATCCCATGGCATTAGAGATCAAAAATAATTAGCATATTTTTGAAAATAAAATCTCTCAAAGCAATATTCCTTAGCATATTTCTTCCAGTGTTAAGCAAATAAACAGGGAGTAATACAAGCCCAGTTTGGGGAGATGCCATTTTATCAAATAGCTATTTGCTCTCTGACCTGCACAGCAGAAGAAAAGATCAGAAGCAAGAACTAATGAAGATCCAGATTTTGGTTTTTGTTTTTTCAAAAATTATCAGAAATGCAATTGAGAAACAATGCTAAACTCTAAAAATAGTAAAACTACAATCTTAGAAAAATAATCTGCCCATATTGTAGAGCAGCAACTCAGAGTACCTGCCAAGCTTCTATGTAAGCATACAGACGTGCTGTATTTTATTTTCATTATCACAATAGTCTTTATATTCAGGAATTACAAGACAATGCATGCCTTTGCCTGACAAGACACATTTTTCAAAGTACTCACCTTCTAGACAATACTTAAACATTGACAGGTATTACACAAGAGAGAGCCTTAAATTTATTTTTCTTTTTAGTTATGTAATATTATCTTTATTTTATCACTGAATAAAATTAGGAAAAAGCTACAAGGACATTTGTATTAAGTTATTTAAAATAATAATATGTCTAAAAGGGAAAGAAAAACGAAGATAAAACTACAATTTCCAGAAACCAAAGAAATGATAGACAAAAGAGGTTAGGTGTCTCTGCTTTCAAGTAAGGTAAACTTGAGTTTGAAACTTGTGTCATCCACTTACTAGGTGTGGGACTTTAGGAATGTCACCTTACTTTTCTGAGGTTCAATTTACTCATTAAAAAAAGGCAATGATACCTATTGTATAGAGTCTTGATGATTTAATGAGATAGTATAGGTAAACATATTCCCACCAGTGTTTAATCAATGATAGCTGTCACGATTAAACAGAAAATTATTCCTGTAGATATAATGGAGCCTAGAGCTGAATGTTACAGTTGTACAAAAAGAGCATCTATTAAAATTTCACTCTGATTTTATGTAGAGATATTATCTTGACTTCAGTGGGCCTGCTTATTGGTTGAATTCCAGTGCCCATTTTCTGCTATAAACAGAAAAAAGGCATCCAAAGTATGGTCTCCAGTATAACAGCATCAGCATCACTTGGTAACTTGTTAGAAATGGAAATTCTAGGGCTCTATCTCAGATCTATTGAATTAGAAACCCTGGGGGTTGTAATCTAGTGATTTGGGTTTTAATGATTCTGTAAGTGATTCTGATATAGGCTAACATTCAGGAGACAATAATCTAAGTAGACTTCGACGGGTTAAAATCCGTACTCTAGCTGAGGTGAATTTTATAAATAAAATGAACCATTACTCCCTGAAATAAATTAGAAATAAAAGGCAAAAAGTGATTATTTAGGAAAGATCAAAAGTTTTTTGTATGCAAGAGGATTAGAGGTGTGTGGGTGTATTGGATAGGAACAATGGAAACTCCTCACAAGATATTATTAGGTTATACCAAACATATGCTAAGTAGTCCTATCAATATGGAGCCTAAGTGATTCCAGTGTGGTTTGGACTCAAATTCCATGACATAACAATCTTTAGAAAGAGAATTTATTAGGTATCTACAGTTAAAACACTAATCCTAAAAAATGTGTGAATCTCATCAACTGTACCTGTAACAGTTAAATCTAAGATTATTCCTAGAAACTATACAGGTCACAAATAATAGTAAATTAAAAGTTGTTCACCTTGATGTTGGAATGAAAGAATCAGGACAGAAAGTAATATTCTAAGAGTAAAGAAAAAAAGGGGTGTCAGGGTGTGAAAATTATAAAAGCTCAGATATATAAAGCATTCTAGATAAGGAAAGAACCAATGCCATAAGTGACTGAGTTCAAATGTTCAAATAATAGTTTAATGTGTAACTAATCATCTTAACCAAATTCCTTACTAGATTATGTGGGTAAACAACACCAAACATCATTACTGCAAATGCGCTTTGTTAGTAGATCCTGCTCCTCTTAATCTACTTGCTTCCGCCCACTCACTCACATTACATACCAGTGGTGGGGGTCCTGCGTGTTTGCCTCTTATTTTCTATCTCATTGGGTATATCTGCCTGCTCTCACCATTTCTTGTAGGTGAGAAGTCACATACCAAGCAACTTGTAGAAAGGCCTATTTTTAACAAATATGTTGCATAAGGGATTGTAATACCTTTCTTTAAAAAATAAAATAAAATAAAGGTACACATTCTCACTAATGAGATCACCTCCAAGAATTATTATGTTCTATCACATTCTTGTGTTCATCCACTAATGGGAATTGATCCCCTTAACAATTTTGTCTCTCTTAATTAAAATTAACTGAAAAGGAAAAAAACATAGTTTCCTTATGTTTTACAGAGGCATTATGCCAAAATATCAAATAAAGAAATATACTAATAACATTAAAAATGAACTCAACAACACCTTCCATTACTAACCTTATCCTCTGGTATTACTGAAATACAGTTTAAATTTCACCTAACATTTCATGGAAACATATGCTGCACAGAGGAAAAAAATGTATTTTCAAATATAAAATTTCCATGTACTTAAGTAATTGCTAAATATAACGACATTATTTTGGCTGAGAATAAATGATTCATAATCACCTGGGGGACAGGAATTCAAATTTCTTTCTTCTTCTCCCATATAAAACATCCTCATCCTCATAAATCTAAAATTTTCAAAATGGCCCAAACTGTGTTCAGTATTACAGGAGAGGCAGCAACACATCCAGAGCCACAAAATTCATGATAATGTGATTAAATTACATTTATGGAGGAAGAATTTGCTCAAATAATCTGAGGTGTTGAAGTGAAAATTATCTAAAATGAAAGTGGCAATCAAAAAGTACTCCTACAGATCTTGGTCTGATAGAGAGCACAAAAGAAAAGAAGATACTTCAGTGCATTTCTGATATAGGAATATTAGCCTGGGGTGATACAAGAAACCTGTTTTTGCTAAAACAGACTGAAAATACACAGGATACAGTGTTTCTGCCAGGTACACACCAATTGAATAGTGCTTTGAGAATGGGGTATCTGAACTTTTTTCTTTTGTTATATGCTACTGGATATAGATTTACTTATTTTTATTTTACTTTTTTTTTAAATTTCAGTAGCTTTAGGTGTACAAGTGGTTTTCGGTTACATGGATGAACTATATAGTCGTGAAGTCTAACATTTCAGTGAACCTGTCACTCAAGTCTTGTACATTGTACCCAATAGGTGTTTTTTCATCATTCAATCCCCTTCCCACGAATCCAGCTTCTGAGCCTCCAATGTCCCTTATACCATGCTGTATGCTTTTGTGCACCCATAGTGCAGCTCCCACTTATAAGTGAGTAACATGAAGCATTTGGTTTTCTATTCCTGAGTCACTTCACTTAGAATATTGGCCTCCAGTTCCATCCAAGTTGCTACAAAAGACATTATTTTGTTCTTTTTATGGCTAAGTAGTATTCTGTGGAATATACATACCACATTTTCTTTATCCACTCATTGGCTTTTGGGCACTTAGGTAGATTCCATATATCTGTAATTATGCATTGTGCAGTGATAAATATATGTTTGCAGATGTCTTTCTGACATAGTGACTTCTCTCACTACCCTTCACAAACTAATGCAGGAACAGAAAACCAAATACTGCCTGTTCTCACCTATAAATGAGAGCTAAATGATGAGAACACATGAACACATAGAGGGGATCAACAGACACTGGGGCCTACTGGAGGGTGGAGAGTGTGAGGATGGAGAGGATCAGGAAAAATAACTAATGCGTACTAGGCTTAATACTTGAGTGGCAAAATCATCTGTACAAAAAACCCCTATGACACAAGTTGACCTACATAACAAACCTGCACATGTACCCCCTGGACTTAAAATTAAAACAAAAAGAATGTAGATTTTTTAAAAATGGGCACAAGTTGATTAATACTTGGTGGAGTAGTATTTGTTTAATGCTATAAAGCAAGCATCGTAGAACTGATTAACAAACTAATCAAATGTACTACATAGCTCAAAAAAAAAACAAAAACAAAAACAAAAGCAAAAACAGACAAAAAAACCAAGATCCATAGATATACCTCCCATTTTACATTGGGCATTAATGTAGGCTTGCAAACAGTACAGAAAATTTAAGGTTTATGAGATAAAAAATTAAAAACATGAATAAGGATGTCTAAGCCCATATTGGGTATTTGACCAGTTATCAGAATTTTGCTGGACAGTGAGATTCATTCTCAGTTAGACAGGTGGAATTAGAATTATTTAGGGCATGATGACAAAAATCTAATACCTTCACATCCTCTCTCGATCTGTCCGTTGCAGAAAAGAGCATCGGAGATGAGGTCCGGAAGCCGTCCATTTAAATCAACCGATGCCAGGCAGCCTTGAAAGCCTTCTTTGGCATGTACAAGTTTTGGTAAGGATTTGTATGTTTCTTTAGCTACTCCTCCTATATATAAGTCACCTGCAAGAAGATCAAAGTCTTCGTTACAAAAGTACCATGTCATTGACTTTAAACACACAGTAGGATGGAGAAAAAACAGGGAGGTTTATTTTTCATTAAGTTAATAAAAAATTAATTTATGACTAGCTGTTTTCCCCAAAGTGCTAAACAATAGAGACGTTTGAATAATATACTGGCACTAGGAGACATTTCTAAAAGCTATTTCCATAGAGAACTAAAGTAATTCCATATTATGTGGTCAAATTGAAGGAATGTGGGCTAGGTATAGAGATGCATACCCCTGCGTGGAAATCCAGGCCTGGTTACTTGCAAGCCCTACAGCCTTGTGTGTGTGTGTGTGTGTGTGTGTGTGTATATATATATGTTAGTTTCTCTGATTATTAGTATCATTGTTTCTAAAATGGGAACAATAAAAACCTATGCCAGAGGGTTTCATGATGATTAAATGAGATGAAATATATCAAGCATCCACAAGAGCAAAAGTATAAAGTGGACACACAGTCAACAGGCATTATTATTAAATTCACCTTCTGCTTAGAGATCTCTGTGTCTTCCATTTCATCAGAAGTTCAGTAAATTTCTTCTTGTATCTAAAGTCACTTCTATACTAGGCTGAAGCCCACTATCCTTGCTTGCACCTCTCTTGTTCGATAATTCACATAATAGTCTGTATATAAGTGGATATTGCATCCTTCTTGAGGTATTTCTGTTTTTAGGTAAAATTACACTACTTTCAATTTTTAGGCTGCTCTGAAATCCGTTAACAAATTTTCAACTTATTTTTCTAATTTTATTGCAGTTTCTAATGGAAGACATTGCTTAGCTTTGTTTAACTTTTTGTCTCTAGGTTTGAGATTCCCCAACTTTATGGACTATTACTTAAAAAAAAAAAGAGATTACAATCTATGTTGGATTCTGTTTCTTTTTCTATTTCAGATTATTTACCATATCTGGATAGTATTCAATAAAAATAATTAACTGACTTTAGTAAACATTTAATCAATGTGGAACATAAGGAAGGTGAGCTCAAAATTCACTAATATGCTGCTATAGCTCCAGTCTACAAGTTCTGTAACATACTCTTTTTATCTACTTCTCCAACTTTCATTTTCATTTGAACTTTCTTTCTCATGTTAACCATTCTATTCAACTTCATGTCACTTGGCACATTTTCCCCAGTGTAACACAAAAATCCTGCAATCTTACTGTTCACCTGGGTCCTTCTGTGTTGTCTTCATGAGACTTGGGAACAAGGAGAACTGATACACAGACTGTTGAGCTGTGAGTAACAAATTCCTTGGTCTCCCATCCAGAAATATTCTGTCTTCTGCAGGCACCCATTAAACAGTAATAAGCTAACCTATTAATTTGTATGTAGGGTAAAATCAAACCACAGATATAACTCTCTTGAACTGTACTCATGAATAAATTGAAATAGAGGAATCATGTGGCATACTCAAAGTCATTCAACGTTAAAAACTGAGAACTTAGGTCCTTGACCTAACTAAAACTTAAGTTTTATAACTATATAATTTGCATTGAAAGTACTGGATGTATTTACTTCCCCCCCTTTTACATAAAGCAAAGTCTACTGACTATTAACCATCATTCTTAATATTAAAAGACAGCATGGGTTTGGTCAGAGAGGGCATACTATTTTGAAGTATTATTTGACTTTTCTTCCATATTTCCATTCTGTCCTTTGTTTTTGCTCTCACTTAAATTTCAGGCCATTGTGTTTTAGTTGCCTCAGAGAAAGGATATGAATCAGAAATCAAAGATACAAAATTAGCTTTCTGTATTTAAGTCTAAAAATCCTAGACTCTTCGAGGAATGAAATAGAATACATTGGAGTTTACATAAGTAAAGCTTTCCTACTCCTCTTTCAGTCAAGTAGTAGATAAAGTTGGAAGAACCTAGTTGTGCAAGTACAGTCATTGGCAAATGCCAAAGAGGGTGCTGATTTCTAATTTAAGGACTGAGCTCTGGTGAATCTCAAAACCTCAGGTAAGTTTCCAGGAGTAATGCAAACCTCTGTGCATTTCCTCAGGAGAACTAAGAGGGAGCAGTGAGATCTCTGAAAAGAAATGGCTGCATGGTGGACTTAGATAACCTGAGACCTTAGACAGTCTCACAGAACGTTCCGTACTCCTCTGTGCCATGGGAGCTATAGAACAATTTCCAGACTGGCACAGAAATAGCCAAAAAAAAAAAAAAAAAAGTCCAACCTAAAGAGGTCATGCACACAAGAATGAAGATGCTGGGTAGCACCTCAGTGAGCACCTGAGTTGTGACTCTAGAATATTTGAAACAAGCTTCCATGCCACCTCTCTTTACCCGCCCGCCCTCCTACCAAAAAAAAAAAAATGAGTACAGTAGAACTCACCCCATTGAGTTATTTAGATATGACACAAGAAAAAGAAGGGAACTAAAATTGCCTGAGGTTGTACCTTCACTAACTCAAAGAATCAAAGCTCAAAATAGAAACCAAGGTGAGTTATAGAAAAATAGAAAAGTTACATTTCTTGTACATCAGAGATTGTGGGCTGAGATTTATAATTTGACATGACAAATAGCAATGAAAGGAAATACTACCTACTCCTTTCATTTGTTGAACAAAATTTGTTAGAAAATTTCAGCTCTCCTCCAGGACTAATGAATGTAGTAGAGTGGGGAATTGAATGAACAATTCTTGGTACAGCTCTAGGCTTTTCAGATGTAGAACTCAGTAATAGAAATTATGTATAGAATACTATATATTTATTAATCAATCTTCCTCTGTCTGATTGTAACCTCCTGAAGGAGAGAGACTGTGTTTCCCAGAGTGCCCGGTACTGGGCTCTAAGCATGGTTGGCCCTCAATAAATATTGTCAGCCACCTTATGGATTGAGGCCACGGTAGAAAAGAATAAAAAAAGAGGAAACAGTAAGGCAACACATGAGGAGAGTGCTAATTCTAAAATGCACCAACTTACTTCCTTTTCCCACTTCCTACCACAATCCCTATGTTTTTCTATTAAAAAACTTACTTGCCTGACAACATTGTAAAGCTTATTGAAGAGAACTAGTAATCTTTCCCTTGAGTTACTAAAGAGCAGAAAATATCAATTCAAGCAGTGTGGGATACAAGCTTCAAACATACCAAGGTAGACGAGGTTGGCTTTATAAATAGGGGACTCATTCTCATTTTCATTACTGAAGCTGTACTTAGCACCACCACTTAGTACTGTTTATAAACTCTTTGATATAGCAAATAGTGGTCTAAAGTCCCTTGGTGGGTTGCCACATGAAGAGAACAAAGAAACTCCTTTAGTGGTCTGAGCCCTGTGTACTATTATCACTTTATCAAAGATGCAGGTTCTCTTTTTGATCCTTGAAGTGACGGGTTTAAAAAAAAAATGACCCATTATCACTAATGGGTCCTGCAGGTGAGTCCCTGTGCATGTGAAGGAGGATATACTTAATGGCTCTGTGTATGAACAAGAGCCTGCATGGGCAACCAGTAAAAGCCAACTTTCCTGTAGATATGAAGCTAGCCTGTTACCTCTTCTTCAAAATGAGTGGCTGATTTTTAATTCATATGTTTTAAGGACCATGTAGGCAATTGATAAGGCAAAGGTTGGATTGGGACACTTTCAGCAAAAGAAGTAGAGAACATGTACAATACCAAAAACTCAAAAGTCTAAGGGGTGAGTTTCTTAAAATAATCTCAATAACACCCTTATTTTTAGTACTGTATATACACAGCCACTATGTTCCTCTCAAGAGTGTTATCTGTGAATGAACTGGGGTGATATCATGAGTATCCATTCCGCAGTAGTTGAGCAGTAATGACTAGGGAATAGGGCACAGGCATTTTGGTTTTCTCTGTCTACAAACCCTGGCTCTGCCACCTACTGGCTGTCTCAGTGTAGGCAAGTTAGGTTACATAACTTCTTTAAGAGTCAGATTCTTCATCTATGAAATGGGGTTGATAATGCCTACCTTGCAAGGCCATAAGGATTACAAAGTATGCACATAAAGCATCTAGTATACAGCATGGACTTAGCCCGTGATTGATACTGGTATGGCTGTGTCAGTATATCTGTAAGGACTACACATCTATGATGTGCCTCAATCTATGCTGATTCCACTGAGAAATGCAGAAGAAGGAGAAGTATAGTTTATCTCCTGTTTCTAGCACAACTGGAGTGACAAGATGCCAATTTTATAAATTCTCCATGATATTTTTTCTATTGGATTTAGTTGACAGTCATTTGTGTGCTGAAGTGTGCCTTACACTATTCTAAAAGTAGCTCACAGAGCTCCTTTGACTTAATTTGAAATTCGGTGGCACTGAATCTGGTAATATAAATAGGAAAGTTGCTTGACAAATATCTTCTCATTTGACACAAAGCAATTAAGAGGACAAAAAAACTCTATGAAGCCCAAGGGCCAGGTTGTCAGTTCCAGACTAAACATGCCTTAGAAAATCAGAGAAATAACAGGTTTTTGTGGACTGTGGTTGCAAAGTGGGGGAGCATACAAAAGTTGAGACAAGAAGAAAGTATGGGAGACATTAACATTGTAATGATATAAATGTGGATTCCAGACACAGGGAACAGCACAATTGTACCATGGAGACAAAATTTATATGGCATTTAGGAAAGAGAATAAAAGGCTTGACTGGAAGAGAGGAGTTTTCAGTTATTTATTAATTTATGTAAATAATATTGTATAAGTAAAGTCAAAGGAAAGGCCACCATAGAACTTATGACTGCTGGCTGAAAAAAATAAATAATTAAAGATAATGAGAAATCCAAGGATCAAAGCAAAGCAGGCTAGGAAACTAGGGAATTTGAAGCAGTAATAATCTGGAGGAGAAATAAAATTGCATTTAACGTCATGTATGTGGAATTTGAGTAGGAACATCCTAGAGGAATCCAGTGATATGAACCTGGGCCTTAGGGAACGGAGGTTGGAGCTTAAAGGCCTTCCTTGGGAGCCACCAACCAAAAGCAGACAAATGAAGCGGTAGAGATTTCCTCTTCACTTAAAATAGGAAGCATAAGGCAATTAGAGTAAAGACCAAGCTCTGCCTTACAGTAGCAGAATGCAAGTGTCAAGGTATAATTAGTTCTTTGACTCAGCTTTCCTGTTTATTCACATGTACTTTTTTGAACCTCTTAAATATCTCACTTTCATTTTAATTTTTTAAAAAAGCATACAGAAAAAGGACAATTGCCTTATAGATTTGAATAGCTAAAACTCCAGGAATTATGAAGGAAGCTCTCACAAACTTTTATAAATGGCATTTGGGGAAAAAGAAAAAGTGAAGTCACACAAATTAGCTTACTTTCCTATAGCTGGACTAGAGAAAGTACAATTCTAGACATGTCATTTTAAGAAGATTGGACCTTGGAGAGAAAATGTGGGTGCAAATTTTTCTCCTAATTCTTATTGTGATTGGATGGTAAAAGTAGTGCAATCCAGCTGGGGTAGTTTCTGAGCACATTCTAGGGGAAGGGTGCCTTTCGGGGAACAATCAACCTCTGTCCCAAAATTTGTACCATTATCTTTAATTTTAATATTGTATTGCACACACATAAAGGAATATCTGTAGGTCAGACCTTATCTAGATACACTGAGAGAGCTTGTCTTTAGGTGACAAATCCAAACCTCTAGAACAGGTGTTCCCTGTTAGATAAAAGAAAATGACCTATAATATCTGATAAACAAACATTTGTTTGCTTTCTTAGTAGAAAGCCTAAGTGTGACTGCTTAAATAAATAATATTAAGCTACTAAAAGAAAAAGCATGGGAAGTGAATACTGCTCTACTCTATTTGAGCTTACAAGTAAACAAATATAAACTTCTATAACAAACCACACAGAAATGAACAATGAAAACTATACAAGATCATTTCTAAGTTCAAGGCTTGTAAAATATTCAGAATGGAAATCAAATGGGCAATTCAAGCAGACGTTTTGCTCTGAGACACAAGATCTGTGTCTGTAATAAATCTCCATTTTTTAAAAGATTAATTTTAGAAACTCTCCGCTGAAGAGATGTTAAGTGGTCACCAGTTTGATTTATTAATTGTTTTTTAACTTCTATACATCTTAGTCTCCCTTGGTACATAAAAGGTTTAGTCTTACAACAATCTATTTTTGCTTCTGTAGGAAATAACCATAAATTATTATCTTTAGGCGAGTCCTGAATTTCTAGGTCCAGCCTAAAATCAAACCTTCATCATCTCCCCTGCTGTGAAATTACTTTTTCTAAACTTTCATGTTGTGTAACAGCCACATATCTAGTCTACCTGCTCTCCAGATTGGAAATTCAGTATCATTTTTAACTTTATTTTATATCTCACACCTTACAATCAACTACTGCCAAGGGGTGAATGACTCAACTTTGCTAATATTTCTGACATTTGTTGTTTCGTTTTCATTCCCATTTCCAGCTCTTATCTATTTTTCTTCTTGTACACACCTTTTAAGTACTAACCTGTTACCTGGTGTCACTGTCTCCATTCAGCCTCCTCATCAACACTGTCTCAGTCACTCCACTGTGTTCTGATATCTTCAATACCTTTCTGTATCATCTAAATTAAGTCTAAGGCTCAGCAGTGATCAAGATTTTGAATTACTTCTCTTCAAAAGCTTTTGTAAACTTTGAACTATCTTTCAAAAATAACTTTTGCCAGGTAGAAGATTGAAATAATATCTATCTTCACCCCACAGTCTGACCTTTAGTCAAACTTTGTTGGCAGCCTTTCCCCAACTCTGCATTTTCCCACTGCTCCATCCTTGCTTGTGGTATACAATACTTCCAGCATGAATGCCTTTCCTCTTCTGATGTTGTTCTTCAAAATCCTACTCAACTTGGGGGACTCAACTCAAACTCCACCTTGGAAATGTGTACCTGTTTCCTTAGCCACAGATAAATATCTTGGAATCCTCATAAAAAAATTGAACCCCTTTTCTGAAAATGATTTTATCTTTTTCAGTTCTTTGTATGTGTAAGCCTTATGTAACCATTAGTTTATAAATTATTTGAAGGAATAATCCTAAACACATTTATATTCTCATTTTCACTTAGTAAGCATTTGATAATTATTTGTTGACTCACTGAATGAATGGATGAATTAGTAGTTCACATTCGATAAATAATCATTGAAACAATAAGGACACAGGGAAGGTTTTATGTCAGCACTCATATTTGTCCCTGGCTCTTTTTACCTGAGCAATAATGAATTAAGTTAATTGTGGAAAATTTTTCATCTACTAATCCATTTCTTTTTCTTTTCTTTTTTTTTTTTTTTTTTTTTTTTTTGAGATGGAGTCTTGCTCCGTTGCCCAGGCTGGAGTGCAGTGGCACAATCTTGGCTCACTGCAACCTCCGCCTCCTGGGTTCAAGCAATTCTCCTGCCTCAGCCTCCAGAGTAGCTGGGATTACAGGTCTATGCCATTACACCCGGCTAACTTCTGTATTTTTAGTAGAGATTGGGTTTCACCATGTTGGCCAGGCTAGTCTCAAACTCCTGACCTCAGATATCCGCCCGCCTTGGCCTCCCAAAGTGCTGGGATTACAGGCGTAAGCCACCATGCCCGGCCTGATCCCTTTCTTAAACACAAAGGTGAAGCCATCCAGCTCATTAAGAAAATTTAGGGAATTCAATGGCATATTTTTTCCCACTCTGATAGCGTAACTTGATAGAGTAATACATGACCAGTTTTAACTGACATATACTGAATTTATTTGTAGAAAGAGATACAGAGATGAAGATAGAGGTGTAGAAACAGTTTGGAGTATCAGTGTGCGTAGTAATGAGAACCCATGCATGAATCGTCTTCTCCAATTAAAATATGTATAAAAATCTTTGGAGGAAATTAAATTTGAGCCTTTCCTGGCCTTCTGTTTCATTCTGGCTCTGTGCTGCTCCATATACAAAGATGACCTGATTCATGCATCCTCCATAGGCATATGGACACCATGAGCACTTCACACTGTCTCTCCAGACTCATCTGCTCTGTTATTATCACAAAGAAAGACATGCATTTATTTGCTGTCTGTGTCTGTAGAACACAGAGAAGCTAACTGTGTGGACCCTTAGTGCTCTGCTCTAGTGAGTTTGTTAATCCTCATCTGCACTTCCTTTTGGTTTGCAGATGTTTCACTCCTTCTAGCCTTTGGGCCACCACTCAAAGACTCCTAAGGTTAGAGTCCTTCTAGTTTGTAGCTTCTATTTCTTGGCTCCTTGCCAGCCACAGGTGTTCCTGATGCTACAGCAGGCTTACACATCTAACAGTATATTACTTTAGCTAAAATGACTTTGAGTTTCACAAAAATCACCGAGACAACTGAACTGAAATGTACAGAGTCCTGAGTGAGAGAGGTCTTCCTTACTGCTTTGAATCTTTGGTAATCAGTGTCAGGCATTACTATGGTCAAAACCAGAAAAAACAGCTCTGACTTCATCATTATAATAATAACTGACATGAGTTAAGTATCCTTAACTTGACCAAGCATTTGCACATATATTGTTGTATCTGGTTTTTGCCTGTTGAGCTACAAGAGGAGTAAAGGTTATCAGGGATACATGTTACAGATGAAGAAACTATGGTTTAGGGCTACAATACCAGAACAGGGCAGGGTCTTATTGCAAGCCCAGGTCTTCTGAAACTATGTTAATTGTCCGTTAATCCAGACTGACACGCACATGTACACCCTGTACACTCTAAGTGGCAAGTGGCCAATATGTACAGCTTCACTACTACAACATACAGGAAATTTTGGAGAGTTGTGACTAGTTGATAAAAGTAATGGTAATAAATGGTAGCAAAAATCCAAGCAAGCTAACAAATTCCTGAGACAACTGGTACAATAAGAGACTCATCTGCATAATAATGGAGTAATCTCATAAAGGCAAAGTCAATTTTCTTCCATAATTATAAATATTAGGTATTCAAAATCTGATACATAAGTAGAATTCTTATGTTCAAAACTTTTTAAATCATATTTTATCAAAATGTTTTTTACCAAAAGTCAACATTTGATTTTTAGATACAGCAGTTACTTTTCAATTGTCTCCCACAAAGAGATAAATCACACACTTGTATGTATCCATGGCCCAATCTAGTACAAACCAGCACTTACGTGGGACAAGTTGGGGAGGGGCAACCCCAAGAAGATAAGAGTTTAGACCTTAACGTTTTCCTGTAGTGAGTTTTGGGGAGTTAATATTGTTATTATCCATATCAACAGAACATATAATTCTTTCAATATTCTGAACTTTTGTTTCTTATTTAAATTTTGAAACAAAACTGCCCCAAAAAAGATTTTTTTAAAAGTATGATTCTGAAACTTACAACAGGAAGACAGATTTTGTTTGTATGTTCGGCCAACAGACTGTGAGGAAACCTGGTGGGCATGCTAAATGGGAAATAATAAAGTGAAATTGCTATGGGAGTGTGTATAGTAATCCATCTTCTTTTAAACCCACTCTATGCCAGTAACAGTGTGGCAGATGGGGTGCGAGTTCAGGGATATAAATCCATGCCAAGCTAACTTCATCTAATGGCTTTAAATTTTTAAATTTACCTTTAGGTAAAAATTGGGTACAAACAGTTTCAGTCTTTTCCTTTTGTCTCATCCAAATGACAGCCAGTTTAAATACCTGTGACATTCCTTACAGCAGACAATTCTGTCACCATTCCATGTTTCATTTTTTTACTTACTGTGTAATGCTCTCTGGGACTGCATATGGATTTGCAGGGGTTTTCAACCTCACATACACTGCTGTACCTTACACATGCATAAACAGTGCAGTTTGAAAGGTGCTTTTTTCAGAAGATTTTGAACCAGAGTGACTCCATCTTGAATAGGTGCTGGGTAAAATAAGACTGAGACCTATTGGGCTGGGCTGCATTCCCGAAAGGTGAGATGTTCTTAGTAGCATATGAGATAGGAGGTCCACATAAGATACAGGTCACAAAGACCTTGCTGATAAAACAGAATGCAGTAAAGAATCTGGCCAACAGGCGCGGTGGCTCAGGCCTACAATCCCAGCACTCTGGGAGGCTGTGGCGGGAAGAAACCCCATCTCTACTAAAAATACAAAAATTAGCTGTGGGTGGTGGCATGTGTCTGTAGTCCCAGCTACTTGGGAGGCTGAGGCAGGAGAATCGCTTGAACCCGGGAGGCAGAGGTTGCAGTGAGCCGAGATCACGCCCATGCACTCCAGCCTGGGTGACAGGGAGAGACTCCGTGTCAAAAAAAAAAAAAAAAAAAAAGGAATCTGGCCGCCAAAACCAAGATGGCAATGAAAATCACCTCTGGTCATGCTCACTGCTCACTATATGCTAATTATAATTTATTAGCATGCTAAAAGACACTCCCACCAGTGCCATGACAGTTTACAAACGCCATGTCAATGTCAGGATCAGAAAGTTACCCTATATGGTTTAAAAAGGGGAGGAACCCTCAGTTCTGGGAATTGCCCACTCCTTTTCTGGAAAACTCATGAATAATCCACCCCTTGTTTAGCATATAATAAAGAAAAAACTATAAGTATACTCAGTTCAGCAGTCCATGATGCTATTCTGCCTATAAAGTAGGCATTTGTTTGTTTCTTTACTTCTCTAATAAACTTGCCTTCACTTTACTCTATGGACTTGCCCCAAGTTCTTTCTTGCACAAGGTTCAAGAACCTTCCCTTGGGTTCCAGATCAGGGCCCCTTTCTCATAACACTTTCACATCTCTTACTCCATTTGATCCTTGTTGCAACCCTTCACAATAGGTAGGGTGGTTATTATTATCCCTACCGGACAGATGAACAAACTACCCTTCTGAAAAGTTTAGTTACCTGCCCAGGGTAATACAAGCAATACAAGAATAATAATGCCAGCACTTCAGCATTTGACTCCCAGGCTAATTCTTTTCCGATGCACCACACTCTCTCCTATTTTTACTAAAACCCTTCTCAATGACAGGAGTAGAATAGATAGAGGAGTTTAGAAATGACTGTTCTGGAAATTAAAAGAGACTTATAAATAGGGAACAAGTAGCAGAACTTATATAAAGCTGTTATTTTTTCCCGAATAGTGTATAGAACAATTAGACTTTCTTTCCCAAAATAACTTTTCTTATTTGAAAGACAGGTTTTTTTCTTATTTCAAAACAAATGAACATTTATTTTGGGTGGGGAAGACCCAGTGGTATAAAGGGTAAATATAAAAGAACAGCTCTTTCCTATAATACGTCTCTTTAATGTAGGTGAAAAATTGGCACCGGCTCTCAACTTAGATATAAACAGGATAAAAAAGGTTACAGCCACCAGTGGTTTTCTGTGTAGCTTGAAAGGACAAAGTAGTATAAAGCACACACAAAAAAACTTACAGACATTGCCAAAGAGCTTTTAAAATATTATGAGCTTCCTGGAGTCAAATCACACTCTTGTTTTTCCTTAAGTATCTGAACATTTCTGTATTTTTTTTTTCCAAAAAAGAATTCCTTCTGTGCTCGAAAGATGGAATATTATTAATACCAATAAGGTCATCACATCCAGTTGCTATAGTGTAATTTCCTAGTGCATGTCTCCAAACACTTTGTTCTTCCAAGATAAACTATTCTTAAGGAGAAATGGAGATACTTAAAAGCAGGGATCCCTCCTCCAGGTCAGGGAAGTGTTAGGAACTTTTCCTAAAGGCTAAGGAAATTAAGGGCTTTGAGAGCTGAATGAGCCTGCAAGTAGCCAGTTTGCACCAGCCGATGACTGATTGATAGGCCAACCCCCAATCACCCAACCAAGTACTAGATTTTCCAGAGCCTATTCTACATACCTATAAATGCAAATGTTCTGCAGAATATATATAAAGGACACACAGCAATTAAAGTTGTTAGCTGTATTGTTTCAGGAGGACTTCAGGGGCTAAGACAGAACCAATATATAGATGCTATGCAAGGCATTGGGGAGAGAAGAGCATATAGAAAGTAAAGTGGAAATATCCAGTTCCTTTGCAACTACCAGAAGTGGAATTTTCAATGTTATACAATGTAGTAGATAAGTAGAAGCTTGATTAAGATTTTTTATGGAATAGAAAGTGTTTTATTTTATGATATTTCCCCCCAAGATTAAAATAAATGTTAGCTTTTCACTGTAGACATTCAGAAGTAATCCTTTCAAATATTTTGGCAAATACAGATGGCAGTATTTACATACTGCCGTAGACCTGGGTTCAAATTCTGTTTCTATCGCTTCGTGCTACGTGAGAAATGAATAACTCACTTAAGCCTTCCAAGTCTCCATTATCTCATCTGTAAAATGGGGGCACTAATAATTCATTGATCTAATTGTTGTGAGGATTCAGAGACCGTATGTGTAAAATGAATACTAAAATTGAATTTCTGACTGAAGTGCCAACACAGTCAATATCAGACAATGTGAGAATGAGACAGACACCCAGATTCAAAATTTATCAAGGAACAGGTGAAATACTGGTTCTAAGGCCCTTGAACTCCTCAGCTACATTAAGGAAATAATAAAAATAAAATGGATCAGAAATGGGAAGGAAAGGTGTCTGAGAATATTTTTTGAAGTAGCTCGTACTATGCAGTGAGTTTGTGCTCCTACATCCTAGCTCCAAGCCTAGCAAGGCAGCTCTCAGAGCAGGGTCTCCTGGAGTGCCTGCTTTGCGTTCCCGACCACTGGAGGATGCAGAACTGGCACCCAACATGCTGAGAAAACTTTAAAGAGGTCAAGATGGAATGGAATGGAAATGAGAGCATTGGGAATGGGGTACACTTCCAAGGTTGAGGGGACAAAGGATCCATGGAAACTCCTCGTGGGCCGAGATAGGCCCCAAGTGCATGACAGCAAGCCGGGCAGGACTGCCTAGAGACAGGGCAGCCCATGTGGTAAGAGTCTGTGAGGAGGGAGCAGAAGCATCCCCCTACACAGGGATTAAGGTTGGAAGGTCTAGCAGAAAAGCCTTGGATGAACCCAAGAATGCACCAGGAGAGGAGGAATTCGAGGGATCTGCCAGACCAAGAGTCCCAATGTCAATTGATGTGCCTTGTCAAAAAGCTGCTGAAAGATAACTGCAGGAAAAGGCAGTAGCCAAACTTGCCCTTTGCCCTACTGCCAGTGACTGACAAAAGCAGAGGGCAACCTCAATTCTGAGCTTTGATTAGTAACTCAGATTGGTGGTTTGTAATTTTAATGAATGTTATGTTTTATAATATAAAATTATTATATAATTACCTTAACAGTGAACCCAAACATTTACTCTAAATCAGCACATGGTACAAATACCTTAACACAATACATTTTAAAGTGATCAGTTGCGGTAAAAAAAAATGATATTATAGCTTGACCACATTAGGACACCATACTTATTTAATGTAATCCTTTCACACATAAGCCCTTAACATGATGCATGACATATAGGCATGCATAAATGACATAATTGATAATAACGAGGGTGACGGTGACAATAACGAAGGTAATTTATTATATCTTTGAAAAGAGAATAAAGACAGACCCAAGCTATAAGATAGTTTTTCTCACGAAAACACTCAGTTTTCTACAATACCACTCTATTGATGTGCATGATTCACACATGTCGCAGCCAAAAGACATTTAATGTCATTTTGGATATCATTTTGGGAAACTGAGTTCATTGGGTTTCACAAAAAATATAGGGAACTACACATGTTAAATTTTTAACTGTCAAAGGGCTGTTGTGTTAGAGAAAGAATGGTACACTAGTACAGGCCCTTATAGTGTTTGAATTCTTTTTACAGTCCCAGAACTCTAAGGGGAAGCCAGTGGTGAGAGGCCTAAGGAGTCTGTGTATTGTGGGTAGGGGAGTGTGAGTGGGGCGTGAGGAGGGGAGAGGGAGGAGAGAACTTCCCACAGACAGGTTAGGAATATTTATAACTAACATCATACTAGTCAACCGCTAATAAACTTGAGATGGCAAATGGGCTCTGCTTGTACTAGGGTAGTTATGGGAAATTGGCCTAAATATTGCCAACACCTGTCAGATCCAAATGAGCCTTACGAGCCCTCCTAGTCCTTTTTATGAACCCTTGAGCATCAAAGAATACACTGGCAAACCTTGTGTATTGTTCTGGGAATTAATTGAGATGAGATACCATGTGCAAATATTTATAACAGTACATGAGATACGACGAACCCTTAGAAATGGTTACAATAATTTCTATTTAGTATTACTATCATGATTGTTCTGGTGAGATGCTTAACCTCCCCAAGCCTTATGTTAGTTTCATCACCTGTTACATGGCAATAAGTACAGCAACTTCATCAGTTTGTCACAAAAATTAAAGAGAAAATATATGTAGCTGTCTTACCTAATGCCTAGTAAAGGTAGATGAGGATGATGGTGATGATGATGGTGATAGTGATATACCTGCCTAAGGAAATACACAAAAGAAATGGCAGAGATGCTATTTCACCCAGGTCTTTCTGACGTCAATGACTGTATTATTAATTATAATGCTATATGCTTCTTGTATTGTCTTTACGAACAACCAAAATAATTAATTGCAAAGGCCAAAAAGGGGCCACTTTTAAGCATGGACACAGAAAACCACATTCATGTGATGTCAATGGGGGACGCTGATTGACCTAATGTGGTTCCTAAGGAGCACTGGAAGTACCCTCTAGTGCATGAAAATAAAGAGCCACAACAGTGCTATGTCATTAAAAATGCACTTTCCTGTGTGGATA
This sequence comes from Pan troglodytes, assembly GCF_028858775.2. NCBI lineage: Eukaryota > Metazoa > Chordata > Mammalia > Primates > Hominidae > Pan > Pan troglodytes. The sequence goes on along the minus strand of NC_072410.2, from coordinate 72,164,933 downwards.
AAGATGGCAGATTTAGCTTTTGAGCATCTCTACCGTGGGAGCAGCAACTTTGTTTTAAGCCCACCCAACTTTCAAGTCTATTTCCATGTTGACCCATGGCTCAAGAGGAATTGTACAGTACCCGGGATGGAAGCTGGCTTTCTTCTGGGTCATGCTGAAACAGGGCAGGGGCTGCGTTATTACTGAAATCCAACTAGATGAGACAATTGCCTGAAAATAATAGTGACATTCCCTTTTGGGAATATAGTAAACAACTGTAACATTGTCCAGATGTCAGCCTGGGACCCTTTGTCCATTACAGATCTAGATGAGTCTGGTTAGGACCCTCGCATCTGCACAGAAGGTAAAAATCTAAGGTCCTCCTTCTCCTGGCATTTCCTGTGAATTCCTGGGAACCTCTGACTATTGCTTGGCTTTGCTACCTCATGTACTCCCTATGTATAAACAAAGTCTCTGTCTCCACCCAAAAACAAATGCTGCTCACTCAAGCACTTATGAGTTTCATCATCTAAACATTTGGGTATCACCTAGCACCTAGTATTCTATCACCTTGAAGAATTTAGGCCCTATCCTCACCCCCTACTCCAAAGCAAGGCAAACCCTGTCCCTTAATTCTTGCATAGCAGGTTAAAAATCACACTTTTTGAGCCTTTGATATCTCCATTTATAACCCAAGTAGCCTATCCCCATATTTCTTTAAACAAATCCAGTAAACTCACATTTGTATAATGTGACTCTGTCTCTTATTCCCTCAACCTGGCACAGGGAGGACATCTGTCTTGATCAAATGTACTCTTCCAAGAATTTGGCACTAGAACCGCTAAACTTAAACGAGTCTTTCTTGGGTATTTGAGTTGATCAGGGGTGAAAAGCCAGGTCTGAGAAGGCCAAGTTTACCAATGCTTGTGAAAGCAGAGAAAACTAGTGTGCAGAGCAGGAGAAGAACAAGGGAATGCTCCTTGGGCAGCTGATGGGAGGCAGCTCACAGCCCCAGGAGAGACCAAGTGAGGCTGCAACACTGGCTTATTGCTAAGAGCTTTCCTGAGTATGCCTTTTATGGAGCCCAGCAATGATCTTTCTCTGTTCTTGTCCGTGGGTTCCTGGAATGCTATATCCTGTCCCCCTGTCCTTTTCCCCATCACTTGTCAGCCTGAATGGTTTTATGCTACTGTACTCCAAAGACTTCTGTATAAGTCTCTCTTCAGCAAAAAGAGGGAGGTCTGAGAGCTAGGAAAACCCTGAAGATTTAAATCTTACTTGAATGAGAGAGATATTGTCAGATATCTGCCTTCTCAGATGGCTGACAAAGACAGCTCTTGAACAAGAAGGTCGAATTCTAAGAAGACAACGCATCACCACTCCTGGCATACCCTAAAGAGGGACCTGCACCAAAGGCTCATCTCTGGATGACGATGAGGTCTTGTGAGCAGTCACCTGACCTTTGAGAACTCAGCTCTGAGCACCTGCAGGTACTTGCTGCTCCATGGCACAAATGTCACCACCTTGCAGAGCTCAAGCCATCTAATCACCATCCTGCTGGGACATGGTAAACTGTCAGCTTATCATGAAAGGCATCTGGGCATAGGATGGAACTTTCCAGTAGCCCACACTTGGCTGTGGAAAAGCTGAAGAAAGCTATTTCTCCCTGTGCACAACCTCCTTGTGGCTGTTCCAAGCATGGAAGCCAAGGCCTGTGGCTGTCAGAGTTCAGCTAGTGTGCTGGGTGAGAAGAAACCAGCCCCAGGGCTTTATGCATCTGCAAATGGGATGGGTTGGGATCTTTAAAGTTTCACCAAAAGCAGAGTCAATAGGTGGCACTCTCACTACCAATCTCCATCTTGGGCCTGTGACTGAACACACCAATAATCTTCACCAATGAATCCACATAAAGGTGCAGATTTCTTTTCAGTGTGTTGCTGCAGGTTGTCACTAGCAGTCAATTGAGATTGATATGAGCAACGCAACTTCTATCTTCTGAGCTACGGTAAAGAAATGTGAAACTGGGATAGCTGTGCAGGTCAACCTCCCCTGAGCAGATTTCTCTCATCTGTAAAAGGAATTGGTCAGACCAGACAATCTCCAAGATCACTTATACTTCCTAAGTTCACATGATTCTAATGGTGGGAAGAGAAATTTCAAATAATATAGTTGGAGGGAGTTGATAAAACTAAATATAGACAACCCATGGTTAATGTCAGAAAAATTCAGAAACAAGTAAAATGGGTGAAGGAATTTTTAAAAAATGCTTTTAGTAGAGAATAAAGAATTTACACTCTGCTGAAATACTGCGAGCTGGGCCAAGAACCACAGGGAAGCAGAGGGAAGAACTCCCAAACCAAATGTTGGATAGCAGGTCCCAGATAACTGCACGGGAAGGGAATAACTGCATGGGAAGGGAATGTTTTAATCCCACTCTCAACTTCCCACCTCCTTAAGGTAGGATTAAAACACACTGACAAAAGCTTTACAGTACGGAGAACAGATTGAGACAAATTCTGCAAAACCCGGGGATTCAATGGATGTGGCAGAAGAGAAACAGTAGTTTCACATCTCTATCTGTCTTTCAAGTAACTGCTCTAAAATTCTTGTGTAAGGAAAGGAGTAACAATATATCAAGTCTTATTTCTACATACTCAGAACCTTATTGTCTTTGTTCTGTACCATGGCAATTGCTTCAAAAGTGGTGTCTTTTCCCTGAACCTCGGCTCATCCACCCCATTGAAGCCAAAGGAATAATTCTAATGAGCATTGTGAACTCTCCTCTGCTTCTCAAAACCCTTTAATTTCACCTTTCCCATCTTCTGGCATGGCGTTCAGGGCCCTTCAAAATGAGAAAATTACCCTGCTCTTTTGTCAGGGGTTACAGACGGCCTTCCAACCCATAGTCTCCTTCTCTTCCCTTTCAAGTTCAAAAAGCTACCTCTGTGTAATTGTGTAATTGGACTAAAGAAGTGAGCCTAGCCAGTAGCAGCAGGGGAAAAGCTTATGAAGTTATAGCCTAGTCCCAGGTCCACACACTGTATTAAACCCTGTACTGGGGGGAATTGGAAAGTGAGATGAAGCAGTGAATGGACAGAAGTGGAAACATACACAGGAATAAAAGCCATAGGTGTAAGCTACGAGACAGAAGAAGCCAAGATTGGAAGAAGCCAGCAGGCAGAGAGGAGCCATCTCACAGCAGTGCCAGCAGACAGAATAGAGCGAGGGTGGCTGCACTGCTGTCGCGGTGGGGCAATGGATTAGGGAGCAGTGAACATGTGTATCCAAGGGAAAAACCAAGAGGATGGCTCTTGAGATCCCAGTATGACTCCAAGAACAAAGTTCTTATCCTCTGTGAGGCCTCATTGCTCAGCAGCTGAAAGGGTTTCTTGTCTGTCTTACTTCCTACTGGATCCTTAAAATAACCTACAAATGGAAATAGTGTTAATAAATCTCTTTCCCTTATATAGACTAAAAAAAAAAAAGTAATCTCAAACAGCAACAACAAGAAACTAATAAAGATGGCCTAACCACAGGACAGCAGGACCTTCCCTCCACTTCCGGTGCCATATCCGGCTCTAACGTTAAGCTCAACATCACTCTTCCCTGAATATTTTCTATTTAAACAAAGTATCTGGGCAAGACAAGTGGGCTGTCAGATGTCCTGTGGGCTGAATATACAAAGCCTGGGCATGTTTAAATGTGATTATGACTTTGAATAGAATCTGGTTTACTGAATGACAGCAGTAAAGATTTGTCAAGTAGCAACATGAAAAGGTATAAAATGGAGGGGATATGTGTTATATTCAGGATTGGAGAGGGCAGGGAGCTGAGTGATAGCAACTGGTCAGAGGTCAAGAAGAAAAGAGCAGGAATACTATTTATCTTCAAACTTTGCTTCGAGGTTGAGTATATTTGAAAAGAAAGTCCCTATTGAGTTGTTTCTGATTAGGGACATTTAAGTGGCTTCGTAGCAGGATGAACAATAGCAGGCAGTTGCCTTCAGGGTGAGATTTAAGGAGGAATACTAGGAAGGTTGAGGAGGAGATAAATGGGTGATGATCCTGGTAAGAAAGAAAAGGGGCAAGATCAGAAGACAATGCCAGAGCTCAAAATCCTTGAAGGAATTTTGGGTTTGAGAGGGAGAACAGAGGAGGAAGAAAGGACAAAGTACTGCCTGCGCTGACCTAGATGTGGCCCATACATAAATCACTGTACTCAGTTTTATGTAGTTTTGCTAGGTGGCCACCTGAGGGCTCTCTATGCTACACAGCTAGGAATCTTTAATTTTCCCTCTATCAAGTAAACTATATATATCCTCAATTTGCTGAAGGATAAACTTAGCTAATGCTTTAAAGAAGGGTACTCATTGAAGGTGGGGGCCAAAAGCAATTATTCCTCCCTATTTTTTTCCTCAACTAGATTAATAAATGAGCAAGACTGACCTCAATTTAAATCCCTGGGTAATTGCAAGGATTAAATACAGTAACTTCAGTTACATCTATTTAGCATTTAGTGGGCACTTAATAAATATTAGCTCCCTCCCATATATATGCACATCCTAACATACAAATTTGCCAAATACAGGAACAAGAGAAGGAACATAAGGAGGAATTGCACCAACCATTTATCTCTCTAAAGGAGGCAGGGCTCAGAAGTCCTAAAATGAATACAAAGCTAGGCTAGGAAATCATTCCAGAGAGCAAATTTCTTCTGCTCCTTTCATTGCATGTTGCTGCTTGTACGTAATAACCAGAGGGAATAGAACACAAACAGCTGGGAAATAAAGATGAAAGCAAAACTGTATCAGCAGGAAGAGACACACAACCCCCTGAGAATCGAGCGGTATCATGAAAGATAAGCTGAACAAGGCCAGCTGCATGGAATTTATCTTCTGAGAGAAAGATCATTAGATTCCTACCCATTTCTGATCGTTTCTATTGGAGTCAAGGTGGAGAATGAAATACATGAGCCCTAGTTTTCAAAGTTCTACACTAAAGTCCTGTTCCTATAATGAAACAGAGCCACGGACAAAAGCATGCATCACTATAAAAGCCAACTGTGGAATTTTAGATGTCTGAAAACAAAAGAAATTCTACTTCCCCTTGCAAATGGAGCAGGTTGCGGTTTCCCCAACTCCCGGGGTCCTATGCAGCATGTTTTGTGGCCTTCTGCTGCCCTCTAGTGTCTTTTTAAGGTATGGTAAAATATAAGGAGGATAAAAAAAATTCTCCTAATAATCCTAACCAGCCAATAATGTGACTTCAGCCCGGGGCTCGTAAAACAAACAAACAAAAAAAAAAACAGTAACATTCTGAAATAAAAGCAAAACCAATATTTACACAAAAATTTAAAAGTGAGTTAAATTTGGCCTCAACATAGATCTTGCATTATTTCAGGACTCTGAAATAATGGCATCTCTATCAGTCAATGCACTTTAAAAAGACAGATGCCTGTTGTTTTCTGCGCATCTCTCTCAAATGATTACTGCCTTGGTTGGTCTGAGATAGGATCCAGAAATATGAACTTCGCAAACACCACTACATGATTCTCAAGTAGTTAAAGTTGGCTGACCTTCTTTTGAGAAGCACCAAAGATGGCTGCAATGACTTTCAGCAGGGTGGAGAGTAAATCTGATGTTTTCTTTAATTCTTTAAGAATACAATCTATTGACCAAAACAGGTCAACTTTCGTTTTTCCTGCAGCTCAGTGCTACATGATTAGTATGCAAAGAAAATACTGCTGTCCATGTCTGAGCGAAGACTTCATGTAGAAGTTCTGCTTTATGAATAAGTCCCTCTAAATTCCAGTAGGCATCCAGGTGGAAAAAAGAAAAAATGCCTCGTTGCTCTTGCTCACCCTTCAAATATCCCTCAAACATTACTGCTGCAAAAAAGCCTTCCAGGTGGTCCCAGCTTCGTTTCAATGCCCCACTACAGCCGCACAGCACCTAAAAGTGCTGTCCTTCTCTGTCCTATAAGTGCTCCCTCAATGCCAGCGTTCTCATAGAGATGGAGAGCTTTGCATTGCAGAAACCCTGTTGTCCTCTTTCCAAAGTCAATGCTCCATAAATACTCATGCTCTGGCCAATGCCCACAGCCACCCTTACCCATAGTGGTGATGATGGGAGACAAGACACATCAGGCCCCACAGCAGGCTGTTCTCAAACTCCCTCTAGCTGATGGTGCACATGATAAGAGGCACCGTGGGATGACTGTTGCCATCGGATCACATACCCAATTTGTTAGCCCAAACTTGGACTAATTTTAGAAACTTGCTCTTACTTTTCTGCAATGCAGAAGGTATTATTCTATACTAATGATTAGCCCCTTCACACGGGAAATTCACAAACAATTTTAATTGTGCTTTTTAAAAAAACACAAGTACACTGAGAGTTCATTACTATATATCTTAATATTATGTAATATGCCATTTTGAAGTTCATACTTACAGTGTTTTTTCTTTATTATGGGCAAAGCCTGTTTTATCTTCAGAGTTATCCATCACTTTAATGCTTTAATAAAAATAAACTCTGAAGTACTTAGATGTGTAAGTACCCCCACCAGAAAGAATCCTAGACTACAATCTCCTATTACCTTCACTTCCATTTGTTAATGAAAAATAAGCAGATATTTACTTCTCGGAGACAGTGTCCTAACTATCTGAAGAAATACAATCCATTGTCTCACATGGCTTCTCTGGACCCTCAATGTGTAGGGCTGTACATGCCACATACTTCAACCAATTATAAACTGCTTTTTTTTAAGCCATTTTAATTTCCAACAGAGTATCCCTAATTTCCAGTGAAGTTCACTTACACTTACTGACGTCTCACCTACACAAACAGGGCACTTTTTGCTTTAGCTTTGGTAACTTGATCAGCACAATGAATTTTACAATCTCTCCCTTTCTTTTGACAATTACCACCTGAGCCCACTGTGCAAAACAGGGGCGCATGAAAAATACAGAAGAGAAAGCTCTTCAATCAGAGGGAATAAAGAGAAAGAGGTTTGGCCTGTAAGAGGCAGTTCTTTGAATTTCATTTTATTTTTTGAGCCAAGCTATTAGATTTGTGGGTACAAATAAGATCTCTTTGAAGTTAGCAAGAAGCCCACTGTGAAAGAAGGGAGACGGCCATTACCACACATTTTATGTGTTGAGCAAATAAAGTCCCAGGATTCAAAATATATTCTGCAATTACTGAAAGCAAAACACTTTTCTTTCTCCTTTCACCTTGTTTAGAAAGAGCATTTTTCTCTAGAAAGAGTTCTGTTGAGGCCGGGTGCAGTGGCTCACACCTGTAATCCTAGCATTTTGGGAGGCTGAGGCGGGCGGATCACCTGAGGTCAGGAGTTCAAGAGCAGCCTGACCAACACGGCAAAAACCTGTCTCTACTAAAACACAAAATTAGCCAGGCGTGGTGGCAGGTGCCTGTAATCCCAGCTACTTGGGAGGCTGAGGCAGGAGAATTGCTTGAACCTAGGAGGCAGAGACTGAAGTGAGCCGAGATCGTGCCACTGCACTCTAGCCTGGGTGACGGAGCAAGACTCTGTCTCCAAAAAAAAAAAAAAAAAAGAGTTAAATTTTCTCTTTCCAGTTTCCTAACTCCCCTCCCCAGTGTATCTATCTTTTGAATCAAAGGGAAAGATCCCATCAATAAAAGGAGCAGCTCTTTCCAAGAAAAATTATGCCTGCAATGATATCTGTGGGGCTTTGTGATGCATGAGTACAGAGCCGAAGAATCAATGGGGTTGGGGCAGGGTGCTGGTGTTGTTTTATCCCTGGGCAAGTCATTCAAACCTCCGATTTTCTACATTGAGAATAACAGGTTAATAATACTTTCTGGAATGCTTGTTGTAGTGTTAAATTAGATGGGATACACACATATATTCTTAGTGAATCACAAAATGTGATTCAAATAGAAACTTCAGTCATTTCTCTCCTATTATTGACATGTTTTCTCAGCATTTTGTCACGTACATTTGAGAAATGAAGTATCAATAAGGAAGAGAAGCGTATGTTAAGACTTTCTTAGCAGCTGGTGAAAGAAGCATTCCGTGTGTGTGTGTGTGTGTCTGTGTGTGTGTGGTGTGTGTGTGTGTGTTGGGATGGGGGATAGAATTCACTGTTGGAGACACAGGGTTTCTAAGCCAGGCTCAGACTCCTGTTGCTCAGGGACTTAGGATCCAGGAAACCTTACCAAGGAAAGAAAACTAATAAGCTCTAGAATAAGCTCCTATATATCTGGTTCCCTGACTCCAAATCAATGAAAACTGTTGGGACTTAAGTAACTTACAAATGCCTTTTTAATATCAAGACCAATATTATATTTTTCTCACTTTTTACATTTTAATCATGCATGCTTCCTTAGGTGCTGCATTTTTTGAGCTTTATTAAAAATACATAGGTTCCTACCACATTAAAGGGGAGGAGAGGCTTGTGTGTTGTATTATTAATTATGTGCTGAAAATGAAATTCTGGTCAGTCTTTGCAGAAGGTACAAACACACCCCTAAGCAAAGGATTTTCCATGTGAAGGGAGACCGTGTGGTGCAAGGCTCGTTGCTCTGACTTAACATACACTTACTCTTGAGGTCTAAGTTCCTGGCTCCGGCGGTGATTTGCGTTGTGATTTTTGTGTCAATCTTTACAGTGTGGAGGTTGCTGGTGTCCCTTGATATCATCACGTTGTGCCACTGATTGTCATTGAGAGGTTTATTTGAGCTTCCTTTGATGAGGTTAGCACCATTCCCCAAATCAAACACGTAATGTAAGTACCTGGGAAAAAAATGAAAGAGGGGAAAGTGCCATCACTTTTTAAATTTTGATGAACCTAAAGTAGATATTACAAATGGAGATCTTTTTTCAGGTGGTTCCATCCTTACTAGAAGTCACGACAATGAGTTACATAGAAACTCAGCTATCAAGAAGGTAACAAACACTATTCTGTTTCAGCAAAGAGGATTACTCAGTGTTTTAACTAAAGGAAACAGTGAAAATTATTTTTAAAATCATGGTCTACATTTAACTTTACGAGTTTGGAAAGCAATATCTTTCACCACGCGTTCCCTATTCCCACAATTCCCTCCATCCTTTTCTAACACTTAAAATGGCCATTCTTCTCGTTCTTGCACTTGCTTTTCTCCTCTATCTCGATTCCCTGTTTGAGGATAGGGAATGTGTACTCATCCTTCAACATCCAGGTCAGATAGCCTCTCCCTGCTCCACATGTTTTTCTAATTTACCTGAAGAGTCTCCTGAGCCTTTGCATGTGATCATCTCAAGAAACATGTCACAGTGCTTTTCTTTTCTGTTTATGTGTGCATCTACAAACCCTAGGATTGTGTGTTGGTGTGTGTGGGTATGACTCGCAGTGGTAGAAATCTGAGATGTGCATAAGGGTGGCAGAAGTATATATATTTATATCCGTGCATGGCACCTGATGTAGCATATTGTAAATATGCAATAATATTTTCAGAATGAGTGAATAAATGCTGAAATCAATTAAAATACATTAAATTTTCCTCACAGTTTTAAGGCAAGTTTATACAAATCTTCCTTTCTAAATTCTCTAAGGCACTCTGACATAGAATGAAGTTTGAGTTAAAAGGATTTTTTTGAAATTTAAACAATCTGAGTACTTGAATTAGCTATTTAATTTAGCATAGACTAACCTACAAACTTGTAGCAATGCTTTTGTGGAATTACATTGTGCACAGTCAGGAAATGCCCATTTGAATTGTAAGATTCATGAAATGCCTACCATAAATTAGAGCCCAATGTAATTTGTATCTCATATGTGAAAATGTAGGTGCAAAAAACTGTCCTGAATCCATATTAATTTAAGATACCTAAGACATGATTTAAACAAATGCGTTCTTATTTGTCCTCCACCTGCTCCGGCCCACCACTTTATGAGCCAGTATGTTGTTCTTAGTGTATATTTTTGGAAATTGACGTCCATTTTTCCAAAGTTTTATTTATTTGCTATTGAACAGGCATGTACTCACCCTTTAACTAATTCAACCACAATAAAGTCATTTCCATCCCCACTGTTATATAGAATTAGTCCATCTAGGGATGTTGTCTTGAACTGGAAAAAAAGATGCATAGAAGTGTAGGCTTGCAAGGTAGCTAAGGCAACATAGCTCGATTTGGTCTTGAAGGTGACAGGATCTGCTATGATGTTCCTGAAGCCAAATCTGGCATTGAGCTCACAGTAATCTATGTCGCCATTTTTACACAGGTCAATGTATGCCATTCCATTAAATGTCAAGCTCTGCAGGTGTCCAATGAAGTTGGAGGGGACAGAAGAAAGATACCGTCGTTCTGTGATGATGCCAGTCTCTATGTTATGGAACTCCAGCCTAGTATGATCACCTGCCATTTGACCTAAAAGAGAAGATAATATATGATTATTTTCTGTATCTGAAAGGCACTTTCAACTTTAGGCTTTCACAACAATATCACATTCTAAAATACAAGGAGCCAAATCCCTCCTTGGTACTCAGTTGCATATAGTAAGAACACTTAAATGATGCCAAAAGGTAAGCCTAGATTATATAATAAAACATTCTTAGGCCAGGTTGTAATCCCTGTCCAAATTTTAGTCTTAACAAAAAACATCCTCATTAACAAAAGTAATGGTATATTTTAAAGGCAAAAAATAAACAAATTAGCAAGAGAGTGAGGAAATAGTAAAAGAAGGAGAGGGAGGAAAAAAGGAAAGAAGGGAGGGTGCACACAGAGACACATTAGGGTCAGTGACTATTCTCAGTCACCCAACTAGAAAGTGATACATCTCAGCCTCATGGATAGGTGATGTTATTCCTTATAAATGTTCTTCCAGGAAAAAAAAATGTGACTATATATTTTCCTATACCCAGTAGAAAAAATGGAGAGTCGCAGCCCTTTCTTCCAGTAATGAAACATGAAAGTGTGTTTGAAGTTAAATATATACTATTCACTTTCCCTCTTCGTGCTCAATAATGACCATAGTTTTTGTTCATGCTAGTTTTCTAAATACATTAGAAATCCTGTTGATTTCTTCACCTATGCCTTTTTTTGTCCTTAAGTTTTCTATAACTAAATCAAGCAAAATACACTAATTGAAAGCTTGCCCAATTTTGATAATACCAGTAAAATTGGCCCACCATGCCCCATACCACAAGGCAAAAATCTTCTTAAAACATCCTAGGGTGAAGCTTGGATGCAAATTTATTTAGCAACTGACTATTCCACTCAGTCCTCATTTCTCTCTATCCCTCCATATTTCCCTGTCAAACCCATTAATAGCAAACTTAGTCCCATCTTTATCTCCAGAGTGATCATTTTACCTGTTTGCAAGGTTGAAGGTAAGATAAATAAGCAAAGATGTCAACTTGTTTTCTAAATATTGAAACACAACATAAATATAAGGTACTTGTATCAGTACTAGTGATTCACACCCAACATCTTGCTCTTGTCTAAATAAACTGTCAGTCACTCTCTTCTGCAACTAAAAATGCTCATTTATTTTGTAATCAAGTTCTTCCACGTGCTAGTTTCCCTGCCCGATTTGCCATAATTGGAAAACGTATCAAGTTACCTCTTTCCATCATCCATATTATTAATGAAAATATTAATTAGAGCTAATCCCAGAATCAGCCCCTAAGAAAATGCATTGACCCTTTTCCTCAGGGGTAATGAAGACTGAACAACCACCTATGTGTGTCCCCTTTGGCCAGTTTGACAAATTTCCATTTCTTTAGTCAAGACAGCAAAATATTAGACAGCATTTTAAGGAAATATCTGTAAGTAAAATTTAGATGGCATGCTTTTTGTTGTGCAAGAAAAACTGTTTATATGTTTGGTTAATTGACTTTGATGATTATACATATATTTGTACACAAAACTCCCCTGAACTGTACTTAACCCTATTTCATTTTCAAACACTCTTTTTTAGTCTTGATCCTGGAAACAACATTCTACTCATCCTTGGCATGTTCTCTTTTCAGCCATTGGATTGTTCTGATTCCCTTCCTGCAAACATTTTTAAAACAAAAATGTCACCATAAATAATTGTTTCGTCTCTCTCTACCCTCACTACCATGCCTCCTGATTGTCTATCTGATGCAAAAGTACTATTACATCCTTGTCAATTCTGGTTTCTCCTGTGACATCATTTCTATCTTCTCCCCCAGTTCTTCTTGTTCAATGACCTCAATATTGTTCTGTGGGGATCTACTTCTTTGGTAACAAATAAAATTAATCCTTAATTATTTCCAAATATAAAGCTCTAAAGACACTAGCAACATTGAATTAAGAAGCTAAGTACAATGAAGAATATGAGAAGCTTAAAAATCGGCTAGATGTGGTGGCTCACGCCTGTAATCCCAGCATTTTGGGAGGCCTAGGGGGGCAGATCACCTGAGGTCAGGAGTTTGAGACCAGCCTGGCCAACGTGGTGAAACTCTGTCTCTCCTAAAAATACAAAAATTAGCTGGGCGTGGTGGTGGGCACCTGTAATCCCAGCTACTCGGGAGGCTGAGGCAGGAGAATCGCTTGAACCTGGGAGGTGGAGGTTGCAGTGAGCTGAGATCGTGCCATTGCCCTCCAGCCTGGGCGACAGAGCAAGACTCCATCTCAAAAAAAAAAAAAAAAAAAAAAAAAAAAAGTCATATGGGCTTTGATATCCCCTTGGGTTGATTTTTATTCTATGCCAAATTAAAATATGAGCCTTAACTCAGTGACCCCTACCCTGATCCTGAAACTGTCATGTTTCATCTTAAAGTCTCTATTGATGAAACAACCAATAGTAAAAAAATTCTGAAAAAAATATTTCTAACACTTGAAATTAAATATTACCTCCAGTTGTCAAGTTCTTACCAGCTCTAAAAGAGGAAAGACCAGTTAATTCCAGACTAATGAGTTCAGTAACAAAAATAAGACAGTATATCTGTTTTCCTCTCTCAAAGGAATAAAATATGCACACAGAGCATAAATAATAAAAAGGTAGTAAAACAGCATTGAAGCAACTATGGCCCAGTTACAAGATTAAAAAATATAATTACAGTTATGGTAGATATATTTGTTCACTGGGGAGAATTAGCCCCCAAAAGCCATTATTTGATGACTAAGAAAATATTAACTGATTGTTGCCTTCTTTAAAAAATTATTTTTTCTCAGAATTTTACTCCAATGTTTAATCCCCATCAGTAATACAGCCACTTCTACTACTGTAGATATTTGTTGATTAAATAAGAAAAAATTATAAGACTTTGAAGGGGAAAGATTTTTAATGTTCTAATGATTTAAAAATGCACTATCCAAGGAAAATTTGGAATAAGCAAAATGCCTCTGATCACAATATTTAAGGTATAACAGATTGACAATAATCTCCAATAAGACAACAACCAAAACATGTTTCCTAGATGCTGTGTTTGTATAGAAATCTCAATATTTCCAAGTCAAATATTTTTACCAAAATAGATAGCAAGGTTAATATGTGCTCTGCGTTAGGTTACATTTCTCATGTCGAGCAAAATAACCCTCCCTTACATCCACTTGTTAATTCACTTAAAATTGCTGATTGTGTGGTATATGTGTCAGGTGCTAGCCTTGGTATTGGAGAAATAGTGTTGAGAGGAGCAGAAAGGGCCCATTTTCTCCAAACTCATGCTCTACTGGAGAAAGGCAGACAAAAGAGGTTAAGGTTGTAATTAAATCTATAATAACAAAACTCAGAGAAATGTTATGAATTTGATGAACGGGGTATTGTGTTGGTAAATGTGAAATGGAAGAAGATGCCAGGTTTGATATTTAAGCTAGATTTGAAGAATTAAAGAGAGAAAGCCCTGTTAAGAATTGGAGAAAGGGAATCAAGGGTGGATTCCAGGAAGGGGAGACGGATGAAGGAAGGCTTTTGGATAACAAACAGCTACAGAGCATGGCTGGAGAGCTGGGAACAAGTAGGTTAGTGACCCACATGGGATTGAAAGGAGCGGGAGCGCCAGGGTCCAGATTTCTCATAGTGCTTCTTACATTCAGAGCTAAGGAGGATTTGAAGCAGGGGTTAACCATGACTCGTGTATGTGTGTGTGTGTGAGTATGTGTGTGTGTGTGTGTGTGTGTTTATTCCCTTTGTGGGTGCAAGAGATTGGAGAGTGAACTAGGGCAGTTATAGTAGAAATGAAAATCATCAACAAAAAGATAATTTCACAAATATAATTTCCAGGATTTACTAATGATGAGCAGAATGAAGGAAGGGAATGATGATGCCTGGCTTTCAGGCTTGGGTAACTGGATATATGGTGAATGTTGTTCCATAAAGGACATACACACAAAGATAAAAAAAAAAAACACAATTCTAGATTTTTACACAGACTAGATGATGAGTTGAAGCCCAGTGACTTCCCACTTAGGGATTCCACAAAATTTGTACAACCCCTTGTCATCTATGACCTAGGAAATCTCCTTCCTTGGGCTTCTCTGCTGGCAAATACTATCCTCATGATCCTAGGTGAGGTGCAAACATTCCCAAGAAGATCCTGAGTATGTACTGCCCTGTGTTCAACAGATACCTGACTTAATAGAATTACTATAAAACTTAAAGATATGGGAAAATGTAGGACTTTGCATGAAGAGTCTCTAGTACCTTCCTTTCAGAAATTCTTCTCATTCAGTGATTTCTGACTTGCTGTAAAATTTAATAAGAAACTCCCATTGCTTCTCTGATTTATGGGTGGCTTCAAGTGGCCACTAGGATATTTGAAGGAAATCTCAATCTAAAGCTTTCATTGCCACATTTGGAAGCCTTTTATGTACTATGTAAATCAAGACTGAATTATTCTTATGAATTGTTGGCTTTCATGAGATCTCTGACAAAATAGAAGAAGAAGGAAGAAAGAAAGGAAGAAAGAAAGGAAAGAAGGAAGGAAAGAAAGAAGGAAGGAAGGAAGGAGGGAAAAAAAAAACAATTTACCCAAGGTATTTAAAAAATAACTCAGCATTTGATGTTAAGTCTTAGGAAGGAAGAAATGAGACAAACAGTCATAAAGTAATCCTGACTTATTTGTTGCCTTCATCTAAGAAGGCAGAACTACTATAACTGCCCTAGTTCACTCTACAATCTCTTGCACCCACAAAGGGAATAAATACACACACATGCATACCCACACACACTCAGACACACACACACACACACACACACACACGAGTCATGGTTAACCCATGCTTCAAATCCTCCTTAGCTCTGAATGTAAGAAGTGGTACGGGCAAAGCAATTTTGAAACTATTTTAGATGCATTATTGGATTAAGCAAATCAATAAATGACATTACTGCGAGCCAGGATTCTCATCTTGGATGAAAACACATGAAAGTATGGAATGGGAAAAATAACAAAACAATGTTGTAGGTATGAAGGTACCAGTGTAAACTCACACTTTATAAAATGTGTGTTATGTGTATGTTTATATGTACATATAATGTATATGTCTGTGTGTAGATGCATTTACATGTATGTTTGGGTGTAGGTATATATACTTGAATACATTTCTTATCTCTGTCTGCTGAAGGGGTCAAGCAGCAAAGATACCCCAGCAGCACTGAGGTCACCTACCACCCAAATCTTGGTCTGTATCATTCCTCACTAAATGGAAACTAAATGGCTAATTCTAGGGGCGAAGTGTGGTAGACAAAAGTTGTACCTGGAACATCCTGTTATTCCGAGAAGTAAGAAAAGGGCCAGGCACGGTGGCTCATGTCTGTAATCCCGGTACTTTGGGAGGCCAATATGGGTGGATCACCTGAGGTCAAGAATTCAAGACAAGCCTGGCCAACATGGTGAAACCTCATCTCTACTAAAAATACAAAAATTAGCTGGGCATGGTAGCATGCGCCTGTAATCCCAGCTACTTGGGAAGCTGAGACAGGAGAATCACTTGAATGTAGGAGGCGGAGGCTGCAGTGAGCTGAGATCACTCCACTGCACTCCAGCCTGGGCGATAGAATGAGACTCCATCTCAAAAAAAAAAAAAAAAAAAGAAAAGAAAAGAAAGGAAAAAAAAGAAAGTGCTAAAAAGATAATTGGAATGAAGGCATGTCATGAGATCATAGAGGCCAACTTAATGAAACTCACACTGGCAAAAATTGAAAAACATTTGCACACCAAAATCATAAGATAGAGTAATTATGAAGTATTATAAAAACATAGCAATAGTGGGTCTACAACAATAAGAAAAAAAGGAAGGGAGGAAGAAAGAAAAAAAGAGAAATGAAAAGAAAGAAAAATTTTAAAAAAATAGGAAAGAAGGGAGAGAGAAGGAAGAGCCCTTGCTTACAGCAGAATGCTAAGCATTGACTGTAAATGTGGAAGGAGTGCTGGAGTTTGAAAATAATCATTTTTTGTAACTCTCAGAGTAAAGATTGAATCAAGCAAAACTCTGCAATAGATACTAAATCTAGGGCAAAATTGTGATGAGTTACAGGATATTTACATGGTCTTAATGTCTCCCCACAGACAGTTTATTAGTTGAAAGGGAGAAAACGTAGTAATTATATAATGGAGAAACTGGACAACATGTTGACCAAGTGGTCAAATTAAATCACCGAAGACATGGGCAGCGTATGCCCCAGATGGGATACTGTACAGAGGCCATAACATCAACAACACAGTATTTCACCCAAGAATGTAAAATATACATTCAATCATGAGGAAATATCAGATAAGCACAAACTGGGTGACTTTATATTAATACAAAACAGGAAGAGATTATATACTTCAACGATGTTAATGTGATGAAAAACAAATAAAGTTTATGGGAATGTTCTAGATTAAAGGAGGCTAAAGAAACGTGACAACTAAAAAAAAAAAAAAAAAAAAAATAGCTGGCCCTAGACTGCACACTGTGCTGGAGGGGAAAAAATGCTTATTGCGTATTGATAACATTGAATCAACTGACAAAGCTGGAATATGGATTACAATTAGAAAAATAAATTGTATCTATGCAAACTTTACTGAAGTCAGTGGCTTTTATTTCTTAGGCAAGGGGATATTCCCATTTTTAAAAAATACATGCTGAAGTATTTCGGGTTAAAGGGACACTGTGTATGTAACTTACCCTCAACTGGCTAAGATAAAAGTTAGAAAGAGAGAGAGAAGAGACAGTGAGAGAGCACAAATGTCAAGACAAATTGGCTTAAATGTTCACAGTAGTAAAGGTATAAGGGTATTCTTTGTATTATTTTTGGAACTTTTTATAAATTTGAAATTATTTTGAAATAACTTTCTAAAATACATTTCTTAAAAAAAATGTTTTTCACCATTCTTTTGTTTTCATCCCTGCTACATCCACTGCAGTACAGGCCTTATAACTTTACATCCTAGACCATCTAAAACACTGCCACAGAATTAATTTCGCTCAAAACATATTTTCTCCGCTTACTCTTCATTTTAAGCGCAGTGACTTCCAATTTCCTGAAAGTCTATGAAATATGAACTCCTTCATCTAGACCATCAAGTCATTGGCCTCAAAAGTCCATTTTAGCACCATGCACTTGCAAGAAGCAAAATAAAGCTTCTTAGTTCCCTGAACATTATTCTAGCCCCACCAGCATCATTCTTTCTTGTCTGGAATTCTTTCTTGCATTATCCTTTCTTTAAAGCCTAGATCAAATATTATCAATTGCTTTAAACAATACCCAAAACCAAGTTCCTTAACTTCTCTTCTGAACTCCAAGACTATAAAGTACTCAAGCCAACCATTCAGTAGTTCATCTGTTACTCTATGTAACATATCGCCCTCTATAATAATCTGTGTTTTATATGTATGTATGTATTTGCCTTATAATATCATGCATTGTCCGAGAAAATACTTTCTATAGAGCCATACACTTACTAGATATCGACAAATATAAAGCAATGGACGGTAAGTCAAAACCAACAAACCAAAAAACACAAAACAAAAAAATAAACGTAGGTTCTCTCCTCAGATCTCGTAACACATTCCAATAAAACATAATTCACTTGTGCTCTTCGAGTACCACTTACCTCATCTACAAAATGGGAATATGTGTGTCCTATCTACTTCATAGGACTCTAATATTCGAGAGGCACTCAGAGATTTTAAAATGTTCTGTTGTAGTTCTGGCATGATCTTGCTGTTGGCAGCTGCCTCTTCCCAAACTCTTACCTGTGACCTTAGATACTAACTGTTCATTTCCATGCCTTTTGATAAAACCCAGCTGTCCAAACTGTGGATGCTGATCTAAGAAACAATTCATTCCTCTTCAAAGAACTGTCCTAGACCAAAACTAATTGAACTCCAGTGATACTCTTCTGCCCCGTAAAATTTTTTTACCTTCCTTCCCTAAGTTAAGGAATGATTCTTTCAAAAGTTTAAAATCCTGTAGGTAATATCTCCACATTGATACAGTTGACTGTTCTCTGGGCATGCGGACCTCCTTCGAATTGAATGAACAGACACATATCCACTGTACAAGGACCATTTTGTGCTTTTTACCAGAATAATTAACATGGCTATCTCTCTGAAAAAAGAAAAAGCAGCTAATATCCCAGTGGGTCACGTGCTTGGAGTTGTTTTCAAAGTAAATAAAGGCAAAAGGATTTTTCTTCCATGAGGCTTTCCTATGTTTCTAGGGTGGACCTGCATACAGCTCACCTCAGGAATCTAAAAATGGGGGTTGAACTTGACATCCTTAATATTAGAATTTAACCAACTGAGCTAAGTGGCCAAAAATAATCTATTATAGCTTAAAATGAAAAAGTGTTTCATCTGAACACCAGATAGATAAACGCCAGTATATCTATCAACTTACCTAGAAGTTAAAAGGTAAAACTTGCAGTTGTTCCTTGCCAAAATATATACAAAACAAAGAAACTCAACAGAAATTGGCATCTAAACATGACTGCAATATTTGATGAGGCACCAAGATATTTATCAGGCCACAAAAGAAAATATATTATAATTTCTTCTTGCACTATTAAAGGGCCAAGAATATGACATAAAATGTGTCATTTTTGAGGAAAAACACCTAACAGACTGCTTATTTAATAAAATAGTTACTAGAAAAAAATAGAATAAAAATGGATGTGTGAATACATTTCAAGTTGTGTACCAGCCTTGGTGTGCAAAACCACCTGCAAGAAATGAGAGTCAAAAGCGTTAGCATAGGAAAAGACAATGGGACAGAGGTGTTTACCTGTCATGGCCTGTTGGTCATCCACCGTTAACTTTAAACTTTTTCCACGCCGAACTACACGCACTGTGTGCCACTCGTTATCATTGAGGTTATAGCCGGCAAAAAGAGTCTCGGGACCTTTGCCTGTAGAATATGCCAAACAGTCATTATGGACACTCAGAATCAGTCAAGCAAATGAACCTCACAGAGAGTGAGAGAAAGAGACAAGGGGGGGAAGCTGAGGGAGAGGGAGGAGAGAAAGAAGAGAGGAAGAAAGAGAGAGAGGAGGGAGAGAAAGGAAAGAGAGAAGAGGCGGGCTGGACCAATTTTCAAGCCCATTAGAGTCATAGCAAGCAAGGAAAATGACAAGTTTTACAAACATTCAGGTGTGACCATTTAAGAATCTTTAATCCTACGCATTGATCCATAACAAGTGAATTAACCTGCTGTCATAAATAGGCACAGTCAATACAGCACTGGGAACCCACCCAAATTTACACACACATTTTTAAAAATAAAGTCTCTGATTTTTAGTTACCACTTTCCTGCTAACAAAGTGTCTAGCCATCATGTAATCTCTGAGCTCTAGAAGACATCTGACTGTAGCCCATTAGCCAATCGTTTTCAGTGAGATAAGTCTCCCAGTAGACTCTGGGAGAAGGTACTATCTTGTGTGATGGTGGCTATTCTGCTCTTATACCTGGTACCTCCAGTGCTCAACACGTTCTTAGGTTCTTTAGCCTCCTAAATTTATGGAATGTTGAGTCTAAAAAACACATCGAAATAAACCTTACAACTAATTGACCTGTACGTCACAAATCTCTCTGTGTGTGGCGGAGGCACTTCTGGCAGGTGTAGGTATAAGTATTGACTCACAGTAAGTGGACCGAAGAAAAGGAAAGAAAAAAAAAATAGGCACAGCAAATAAAGGGCCAATTGTTGAGCATGAAGGAAAAGTAGTGATAATAAACAACAGTAGAGAGCAAGGGATTACCAGTGGGCATTGAGTGGGCAAGAAGTATAACTGGGAAAGTAACCGCTAGTGAATCTATATAAACCTATGCAAATGAAATTTAAATGGACTCAGCAGAGACATATTATTTCAGAAAGGTGTTTGGTAGAAATTATTGAAATGATTAAGTTGGACTATATCCGTCACCTCAAAAAAAAAAAAAAAAAAGCAAGGGAAAATGCTTTTAAGATAACCAGATATTTTTATTTAAAAAATAAGTATTTCTACTAATCTGACATTATGAGTCATTGAGAAAAAATAACATTAAAGATACATTGTTTGGTAATGAATTTTTTCCCAGGTGTTTTTTTAAGTATGGAAACATGCTGGTACATTAAAATAATGAAGGGCATTATATCATTGAGTTTCATGTCTTTCAACGAACTGAGAATCAGGATTGGAGTTCACAATTTGTTTAACCAAATTCTGCCAGCAAAACCAATTAATGCCCAAGGATCACGGGAGGATATATGAGAAAGTAAAGATACAGGCCAAGGAGAAGAAGAAAAAAAAAGAGGAGAGCAAGAGAGATCGAGTAAGAGACAGAGAACCAAGTAGAAGAAACCTCAGTTTTCCATCCACATGAGATCATTGTTTTCTTTCAGAACTACAGCCTATCCACCAGCCTATTGATTTCTCTCTTATGGTGCTACTAATAATTCAAATGTTGTATCCTTGGCTGGTGTATCTCAGGTTAGAAATAAGCCAGTGATATGAGCTAAATTTTAAAGGATGAATTGCCTCAGTTATTTATATCTTTTTGTATCTTTAGAGAAATTAAATTACAACTCCAGATACATGAATTTAAAACTATTCTAGATATAACAACAGTTTTAAGAGATTGATGGCTAAATAAGTAGAGAAAGCCTGCTAGTCCAGCAACTGCAAAAATACTTTGAGATCAAATGTTGAAAGCAAGTTCCAGGATGAAAAAAAAAAAAAAACTCTTTCTAAATTCAATAGTGAAGAAAGAAGTGTTTAATAACTCTGCAGCATCTTAGCATCCTGCTGGCAGTAAGGGTCATCTTTCACTTTGATCCTTGAAAAGAGAACATATCATTTTAGAGCTATTTTTATAGGGGACTTTTTTTTTGTTAGAAATATGTGCTTTTGAAGCAGCTTCACTTCTATTCTTTTCTTTTTTAAATATATTTTGTCAAGGAAAGGAAGCATACATAAGGGTGATATCACCGTTATACCCCATCCTGGGCTTGATCTTGCAGTAAAGTCATAATGCTTAATCTATGCAACAACTATTTCCATAACAACAGGCACAAAATCCAATTAAAAATAACCCTTTGGTTCATAAAAATCTCTGTGGGCCATCTTCTAGCTCCTTTCATGCATTATTAAAATTGTGAACAGATTGATTTTAGAAGATAAGGTTTTTAAAAAGGCACTTAATAGTCTCACTTCAACACAATGTTACCCATGCAACATGAAGTGTAATGGAAAGTGCACTAGACTGGGAGTTAAGAATTGCGGTTGCTAGATCATGATTTCCTACTAAAAAAGAAGTTGGGGGTTGCTGAGTGCTTATTATGTAGCAGGCACTTTGTCTGTTGTCTTGTTTCACCTTTACATTATTAATCTGCAGATGTGAAACTGAAGGCCTATAAAGCTACAACTACTTGTCGCCAGGTCACACAGCTAAAAAGTGGTAGAACCAAGTTTCATCCTTGGCCTGACCTACTCAAAGCCTGCATGCTTTTCCCTGCATTATTCAGCCTCGTAGTTATGAGAATCTTTGGCTAACAACTTAATTTCTCACTTTCCCCATATTGGAACAAAGGAGATGGAAAAGATCCTCTTTGGGGTGACTCCCAGCTTGCCCTACAGAATGATCACACTGCTAGCAAATCCTACACACCCTCTGCACAAGTCCTGGTGGAAGCAAATCTCTAAGTAATACAATGTCTATCTAGGGATGCTGAAATGACTGCTCCTAAAGATATGACACAGAAGAAGGGACATCATTTTAGGACCTGTCTCCACCCATAATCAGCAATTTGCTAACACACTCAACTTCTGGTGGTCTCAGCATTCCCATCCATAAAGTGAGGAGAGTTTCCAGCTGATCTTTACAGTTCCTTTAGAATTTCACTTTCTCACAGAATTTAACATATACAAACTTGTTAAAGAAAGATGGTTTAACTATTGAAATTTTGAATTTCAGAGTTTGTCCTCTTGCTATAATTTTAATAGCAAAATTATAGTAACTTCAAGCTTTTAATGACCTTTCAGGATTTCCTTTCCTTTGGGGGATATCAAACCATGCATCAGTTGTGCCAACGTCTTTCTCCCTGCATCAATGTATTAAGACTTAACGTGTGTGTCCCTCAGAATTCACTATGTTGAATTTCTAACCCACAAAGTGATGGTATGAGAAGGTGAGGCCTTCGAGATATGATTAGGTTTAGATAAGAGTGGAGTCCCATGATGGGATAGGGCCCTCACAAGAAGTGGAAGAAACACCAGAGCGTCCCCTCTGCCATGTGAGGATACAAAGAGAAGGCGGCTGCCTACCAGCCAGGAAGAAGGCCCTCACCAAGAGCCAAATCTGCTGACACTTCAATCTTTGACTTCAAGTCTTCAAAAAACTGAGGTGAAAAAAAAAAATTCTGTTGTTTAAGCCATCCAATCTATGGTATTCTGTTTTAACAGCCCAAGAAGACTAACACAGTGGGCAATATTTTAAAGACTTTTAAGAAAGTCTATAGCTGGCTGGGCGTGGTGGCTCACGTCTGTAATCCCAGCATTTTGTGAAGTTGAGGCGGGAGAATCACGAGGTCAGGAGTTTGAGACCAGCCTGGCCAACAGGGTGAAACCCTCTCTCTACTAAAAATACAAAAAATAGCTGGGTGTAGTGGCAGGAACCCGTAATCCCAGCTACTCAGGAGGCTGAGGCAGGAGAACTGCTTGAACCCAGGAGGCGGAAGTTGCAGTGAGCCGAGATCTTGCCACTGCACTCCAGCCTGGATGACAGAGAAAGACTCCATCTCAAAAAAAAAAGAAAAGAAAGAAAGAAAAGAAAGTCCATAGCCTTATGTCTATTAAAAGACATCATTCCTTATATTTTGTAGGGAGTTTTGATTTGTCTGTAATTTTACACTTGATTTTTACTGTAACATATTATTTAAGCCAGATATATTAATTTTTCATTTTATAGTTAAAGAAGCAGATTTAAAAGTGTTGAGCGAATTATTAAGTCTCAAAGGCAGTAAGAAGTAGAGAGAAGACTGAGATTTTGAGATTTTCTATTTTCATTAAAATGTGTTTTCCACAGAAAATGATCTGCAAGTAGTGTAAGAGGTACAACCGGACTGAATGCCCCCAGCTAATATTTCACCAGACCAGGTCAGAATTCAGCTCTACAGGCTAATGTTATATTAAAGAATTTTAGAACTAGGAGGGACATGAGAAGTGTAGAATTTCAGTCATCATCTACAAATAAGAAACATGAAGTGCAAAGACATTAGATGACGTCCTCATTGTCACAACTGTTAAATTAAGAAGCATAGGTCTCTAGACTCTCAGTCTAACAAGCTTTTTTTTTTTTTTTTAAATTGTTATTAAGACAGAATCTCGCTCTGTTGCTCAGGCTAGAGTGCAGTGGTGCAATCTCGGCTCACTGCAACCTCTGCCTCCCAGGTTCAAGTGACTCTCCTGCCTCCGCCTCCCAGGCAGCTGGGATTACAGGCACCCACTACCATGCCCAGCTAATTTTTGTATTTTAATAGAGATGGAGTTTCACCATGTTCGAGGCCAGTCTGGTCTCGAACTCCTGACCTCTGCCAGCCTTGGCCTACCAAAGTGCTGGAATTACAGGTGCGGACCACTGTGCGCCCAGCCCTAACAAACTTTTAAAAAATTATTCTGTTCATTAGACAATGCTGATTTAGAATGAATTTCTCAAGGCACACCAAAATCTGAGTCTGAGTTTAATAAGTCTGTCAGTGCTTGTCAACAGAGTTTGACCTAATCTATGGTACAACAGCCAAATTTTTTGGCTGGTGATATTCACTGGGTCTGCTGGTGACCCTGTAGCTAAAAGCTATTGATAACAGATGGAAGTAGAAGCAGTAAACATTTCAGTTTTCCTTAATTCAGTGTAAATTGAGTGTTCTTCCACAACCTACCCATCCATAAATTCAAGGTGTCTCTAAGATTAACTCCTAAGAAGGGCTGGAGTTAACCCTAACTTGAGGCATGGTACCGACAGAGGAAAATGTGTGTTAGCAAGTATATGTGTGTATGTGGGTGTGTGTGTGTGAGAGGGATAGAGAGAGAGACACACACTCAAAAGATGGTAGATTTATGGCCATTTTAGTAACCACATTTGCTAATGACTTTTACTTCCATTTTCACATCAACATGATTCTTAGGTTTCTTTAAATATTAGTCTCAGAACAAAGGAAATTTCATGCTATAATTTGTAGTTATGGGAGGTAATGGTAAAGAAAACTGGATTTTGTCCCCAGTCTGTCATCAACTAATTATGTCACCTTGAAGATGACATGTATTCTCTCTATTCCTATTTTTATCTGTAAAATGATAATCCCATATAAAAGCATATTAAAAAAAAAACTTTCCTACAGCCAACTTCAAACTATTGTCATTCTTAGAAGGACCAAAACTACCTTGCAGCTACATGAAAGAGTGCAATGTTATAGTGAATATCTCTAATTGTGCAAGCTTTTTATTTTTATTATTACTGTTACTAATTTCATCACTTTTCTTTTGGCACAGTAGGCAGAGAGCAGACCAAGCCTTATAGAGGCTCTTCTACCCAAGAATTACTACACTCAAGTGAAGCCAGAGGACAATATTAATACGTGCTAGAAAATGTGTTTATTATTTTATATAGTCAAATTTTAATGGTGATAACTGTTTTTTTATTTTGACAACATGTAATTATGTTACAACTATTTTTGTTAATCACTATAAATTTTGTTAATCACTATAAATTATATTTGAAAGTACTGAAGCACAGACTACTAAGTGAATATATTTAAGAAAGAAAGAATAGCATTCAAGGGATGCATAGCTATGCTACTTAGTCCAACTCTCCTTTTACAGACATCTCCATGGGAGGTTAGTTGCCTTGCCTCTGTCTTCCTTGTTATTGGCAGGATGAAACTAACGCCTGGGTCTTGAACTTATTTAGGACCTAACATGCATTACCTAATTGTCTGGCCAAAGTCAGAGAGGGTAAACATTCTTTGACCTTTGCATATCATTCCTTTCCCTATTTATATTTATACATATTCAAAAGATATTGTTCTAAATACATTTTAAACAAACCCACCTGCTTTGGATAGCAGAATCAGTACAATTTACAAAGAACCTCACTGCCATACACAGTTTCGGAAGCAGTGATGAAGCAGGTGTGTTTTTTCACATACCTCTTTACATTTCGTTCAAATGTAGATTCTCACATATTTCAGGGGAGATCTGCATGCATCATAAGAAAAGCTTGAACTTGGTTGAGAGTTATATAAACTTGGATTTGAAAGCAGGTATTGCATTTTCTGGTTGCTTAGGCTTGGGTATGTTAGCTTCTTTGAGCTTTCCTTCCATCATCTATAAATGTGAGATAATAATGCCTACCTTATTTCATAGATTTGTTGTAAGGACTAAGGGATATAACAAATCTAATGTGTTTGGTGCTTTGCACTTTGTGTAATCTCAATGAATATTAATTTCCTTTCTCTCCTTTTTATAGAAAATAAGGTAAATAACAGTGCATGAGTTCTGCAAACCACAAAAGGATCTACCATTAAAAAATGGTTGACAGTCAAATACACTATACACTATATAAAACTGTATATTGAAAGAAACATCCACAATTTTTATTTGAACAGGCACACTGCAGTCTAGTTTTTTGAAATTAGGCCTCCCAAAGTCAAATTTTTTGGAACAGTTGCCATTTTAACCTGAGATTTCACAGTATTTGTGTTTGGTTATTTAATTCCTAAGCATTCACCCTGAATATAAAAATAAATGTAAAATACACTTGCAAGGGAACCTGAAATAGATCAATAACAACATGCTTAATCTTGTTGGGTTAAAATAAGATGTACATGATACTAAATTTGGATGCTTTTTGCTACAAATCCTTCTGTGCAAATATCTTGTGAACAATTTATACTGGTTTATGAAAGTGGACGGAAAATATAGTGAAGAGAAATAGAGAAGAATAAAACAAAGCTGAGACCCTTTCAAGCAATGCAAGCAAAGACATCTAAGAGACAAAACTGGCAGATGCCTCTGGAACTGAAAGGTGGATGTAGCTGTAGAGAAACTTGAAAAAAAAAAACACAAAAACCCATAGCAGTTATATTTGGAGTTTTAAACTCTTAGATGTATGTGCCCCAAGTGTAAACTCATTGCATCTCTACGCACCCTTTAGGTATCTTTCTCCCTCTAGTGGTGCATATATTTTAAAGAGGTTAACTACATAAATGAACTATCTTTATGATGTACCCTGCTTCTGGTATATATATACTCTGGTATAGTGCAAACCAATTGGTTCTAAAGTTCACTTTATTTGTCTAACATATTCATTGTAATTTCTATTTTAAAATTCTACCTAGTTATTTCAGTGGTTAATCTGACTTGCTCAATTAAACCATTTATCGAGCATGAAGATTTTGATGGGTATTTCTGCAAAACCATCACCTAACAAATTGCACAGATGATGGACAGGCAGGAATTTTTTAAAAATACTAGAATCACCTTATATGTATAAATTGGTTCTATATTATACATGATTGTTCAATATATTTAGACCTACAACACCTGGTAATTGAATTAGGAAGAAAAGTTACAGTACCATAGCATCTGAGAATTATAAAATTTTAAAACTGAATGATCCATATTGTGTCTGTTGTTTATCCCATTTAGCTACTCATTTATTCTGGGTTCCATGGCACCCATATGCTATTAATTTTGTTTAAAATTTATTTTGTGCCAAATACCGATCTCAGCATTGGGAATATCCAAGTTACAGTCAAAGGAACTTACATTCTAATAGGTCAGAAGTCAAAACACTTTTTCTGTAAAGGGCCAGACAGTAAATTTATTTGACTTTGCCGACCATGTGTTCACCATTGCAACTCTTCAACTTTACTATTGCAATGTAAAAGCAAGCATAGAGTGTATGTAAACAAATGGAGTGGCTGTGTTTCAGTAAAGCTTCATTAAAACAGGGAGCTAGCTTGAGAGCTATAGTGTTCAAGACCCTGTAAGATAAACACGTATAGATAATTTAAACGTTTCCCATAAATTTTGCATTGCATATTAAAGAAATAATAACAGAAACATACTCAAGAATTTAAGTGTGAGGAAACCTGAGTTTTAGATTCGATATTGCCATTAACTGTAACATAACCTTAAAAATACTAATTCTCCTAACCTTTTTACTGCTGTTTGTTTTCTTAAGAGACAACTAAAATCAATTTTTAAAGGCTTTAAGCCCGGGCTCCCCACCCCCCAGGCCACAGACAGGTACCAGTCCATAGCCTGTTAGGAAGCATGCCGCACAGCAGGAGGTGGGCAGCAGGCAAGCCAGAGAAGCTTCATCTGTATTTACAGCCGCTCTCCATTACTCACATCACCATCTGAGCTCCACCTCATGTCAGATCAGCAGTGACAACCGATTCTCACAGGAATGCAAACCCTATTGTGAACTGCACATGCAAGGGATCTAGGTTTCATGCTCCTTAGGAGAATCTAATGCCTGATAATCAGTCACTGTCTCCCATTACCCTCAGATGAGACTCTCTAGTTGCTGGTAAACAACCTCTAGTTTTACTGATTCTACCTTATGGTGAGTTGTATAATGATTTCATTATATATTACAATGTAATAGTAATAGAAATAAGGTGCATGATACATGTAGTGAAATTCAATTATCCTGAAATCACTCCCGTCTGTGGTAAAATTGTCTTCCATGAAACCAGTCCCTGGTGCCAAAAAGTTTGGAGACCACTGCTTTAAATGACACAAATCAATTGCAAAGTCCTTCTACTTATAAAATCTAGGATAAATTAGGTTCCTTTTCTTTTCTGCAAATTTAGAATAGAAACATTCATTAAATGCTTGGGGTGTGTGTGTGTGTGTGTGTGTGTCTGCATGCACCTTTGTTAAAAATTTGGTTATTAGGTTTCTACGTATATCAACTTTTCCAGGTACTAACAAGTTTTATTTGGCAGTTGACTTTGGGGACAGTAGTCTCTGGGGTGAGGCAGGACCTTGTGAGAAGCTGGAAGCAAGCCTTGTCATTGTGACAATGATGAGAAGATGGAAGCAGGAGCTACCACTGCTTGATGCCTGAGTCATGGTTGCTGGCAGCAGTACTTCCTACCTACAAATGATGAGAGGATATGTTTCCCAGGTTGTAATTATGACACCTTCAGCCTACTATTTGACTTTCCCATTACTGTCTGGTTTTAAAGTGATCTGTCCTCCAGTTAAAAAAATTCAAAGGAGATTAACTCCTCATTACAGGTTTCTATTTTATCCTTCTCAATTTTTAGGTATTGAGTTGGGAGTGAAACCTGTTTGTTTTAATTTTTCACAAGAATCAGCTAGAACATTCAATTACAAATTAAATTTAGACATGTAAATGGCACTTCTAAATTTTCCTTCTTCTGCCTCTTAACATTACTAGAGGCAGGATGAGCCACATAATTTGAGAGTTCATCGCAAATAAAAATGTGGAGTCCTTATTCAAAATTAAGAATTTCAAGATGGTAGCAGTGGAGCATTAACCCAAGCACAACACAAGCTCAGCATATGGCACGGCGTGACTGCATAAGTTGTATGCTGTTGAAGCCAGTCCTTATTAGGAGTATGAGTTTTGTGCTTATTTATTTTTGATGCTTCCTTTAGTAGATTCTACATTCAGGAATGAGCAGACAAGGCTGGAGGCAAAATTCTTCATTTATCTATGTGAGAAGCATAGTTGAGTCACCTTCCCCATAGTATCCACACTTAATGACATGGCCTCTGGGGTATCAGAGAAGCTGTCTCAGGCTTGTTTTGCTGGCCAGGCCTGGTGCCAATCATGAACTGGGTTTGGTGATACACCAATAACCCTCAGAACCAGGAAGCAAAACTACCTGCTGACCCATGTAATTCCTTTCTCTTTTCCTTCTCTATTCCTCCTCAAGTGCTCCTCAATTTAGCCAAGGATATACCCTTGAGAACTATTCAGAATGTCCCATAAAGAGATGCTTGCCTCCTTTTTTTTAATAAGCAAAGAGATAGAGTCCTAAGGACAGACACATTTCTTTATGCTAAAAATACTAGAAATACTCATCCCAGTTAAAAAGTACTTTGACTAAATGATATAAAGTCAGACATTAAGCTTGATGTTTGTTTTTCAAAAATGAACACTAATAACAGAAAAAGACATTTTATAAACTTTAAAAAACCCACTGGAGAAATTAAATAGTCATGTGCTGACCAACTATATTGCATTTATTTTTTGACCCACACAGACTGTTGACTTTTATCCTGGTTCTACAAGTTATTAGCTGTGTGACCTTGAGCAACCTTCTTACTTTCTGCATGCCTCAGTATCCTCATCTATCTCATAAGCTAATACTAGAAACAATGTAAATGGGTTTAATGCATCTTAATAACTCAAAGCTACTTTTAATCAAAGGTTTAATGCATCTTAATAACTCAAGAAGCTTACCATGATCTGATTTATGGTAAGCTTTCAATTATAGTAGTGATAAAAGTAACTATCATCAGTATTATGTTGTCATTTTTATCTTCTCCTCAATGAGTTTAAAATCTCAGAGAGAATATGATATAGCTCAGTGCCTTGAACATAATGGCCATTCACTAAGTATTTGTTGAATGGGTTTATTTGTGTAAACTTTGTGGGACTTTTTTTTATATGGTAGATGAAATACCCCTTGATATTAAATTAAGCCAAGTAGTTGATGAAAAATAACTCCATCTTTTAATGCCTCCATTCACTAAGAAACGTAAATATAAAGAAAACTCTGTCCTCTTGTTTTCATATTTAGCAGGATGGAATTTGGTAACCCCTACAGGCGGAGAACTTGAGTAACTCAGTTATCTGGATAATTATTTGGACAGCTTTTTCGCTCAGTTACATTGAAAATAAACTTCATGATACATACAGCCTAGTAGAACAAAATGACCTAAGGTTAGCAGTGAATAATTTCTGAGTCCAAAGGAAATAGTTGGCTTAGAAATTGGGGGAACTCAAAACTTAATGAGTATTTAATTATAAAAAAACACAGATCTTGTCCTCAAGTGGATGTGACCTTGAAGAGTCGTTGGAAACACCCTCCAGAGACTTTTCTGCCATTTTCCTAAATGATAGCAAACTTATTCTATTATCTACAAAATAAATTTCAGTATTTCTCGATGCTTCACTTCCTGCTCTATTTCTTCTGGCCTAAATATCATTGCCTATGCAAACGAATAAACAAGGTTAAAATCATCTACTTCATCTACTAAGAAACATTTAGCCTCTGTAGTTTTGTCATTGATTGTACCCATTTATGACAGACAAGGATAAATATCTCTTATGTAAATATATTTCAATGCGAAAAACATACATTTTAAGAATTACAATTTACTTTTTAAGAAGAGAATTACATTTACAACACAGTAAAAATGAACACAAATTAAATAAATATATTTCTAGAAAAAATGTTCTAAAACTAGCAATCTTTAAATCTAATCTAGCTCAACTGGCAAGTTTAAGAAGTATAATAAAATAAGCCTAATACAATGAAAGTAACAATTCAGACTGTGATTTTATTTTTTTCAAAAGGTCAATTCCAAGGGATGCTTATCACATAATAGGACAGCTAGCAGATATAAAATTGAGTACTAAATAGTTCCATTTGCTTTTGAGTAAGCATTAAAAACTGAAAATGTATTCAGTGTTTGTGTAGTGTGAAAGAAAAGGGTTATACTGATTTATAGTAATACTCATTTAATGTATTTTCTGCAATACATACACAATGCCAAGTTGTCTGAATAAAAAAAAATCAAAAAGCATATGGGTCCTGAGCATTTGGATATTTACAAAATGTAAACTGATATTCCATAAACAAAGCCATGGATTATAGTCACAAATGCAATTTTTAAAAATGAAATATATCATTCCATGTCTAAATACACCACTATAATATAGCATTTTTTTAATGAGGTCAAGAAGAATGTACATTTTTTCATAATTCAAGATCAATGAATTTACCTTTTACTTTCCGTTTCTTCTTAACATAAGGATAGCTGAATATTATTAAGTACATGACTGAATTCACAAAATTTAGTTCATCCTCAGTACTTCTGAGATATTCTAGTATAAACTTTTTCCAAAAGTAAGAAGCATATTAGAGAAAAAAAAAACCCTAAGTTTCTGCCTTTATTAAGTTTATTTATTTTTTCTTCCTTTCTTTTTACTGGGAAGTCATTATAATGCGTAGAAATCTATTTCTCAGTATTGTCAACTTTATGGACCTATTTGCTTAAAGAAAACAAATTCTAAGAAATGTGACAATTGATGAATGGTAGCATCTCGTGTCTTGCTTTCTTTTTGTTTCTTTACATAATGATTGTTCAAATGAAGGCTATAGACAAACTGTACATGATTATTAATGCATTCATCATGTGAACATTAAAATGCAATATTTTTTCTAAGCAATGATATAATTATTAGCTAAACCCTTCTTTATTTGAATTTTAAGATTTTAATGATAGTGCCAACTTAATTGTTTTCTTTAATCATCACTGGCTTATTTATTAAGCTAGCTTTTAGTCAGTAGCTTGAATTCTATGATTCTCTTTGACCATTTATTTTAGTAATTGAAAAATATTGCAATTAATTCTTTGAAGTTATCTTTGGGCAAATGTCTTCTGAAATGAATGGCTCACCTTATGCTCCAGGAAATGTTCTAAAATGGCAATTGTCCAACTATAACAATAACTTAGCAATTAAATCTTAGGCCAAATTAACTTGGTTTATCTGAAGAGACAGTGTGTGAAGGTTCCTTGGAACTGGTCAAACCACTGATAGAAATGTTGAGTTATGTCTCTGTGCCTGTTTCTGGTTGATCTTCCTAAGGTAGGATTATGTTAGATTTTCTATTAGTAGGTTACAGTCAAGGACGATAACTTACACTAACACATCTAGAAGCATCTTCTCATGTGTGGCTATTCAAATCTGGTTTATTTCTCATGATATTGTTCACAGATGCTCCCAACCAGTTATTATCTGAGAAAACTGAGATCACTGAAGAATCATGGTATAATTTCCATTGGTAGACATATTTTTCCTCCCTATTATATGTTACTTCAACTGGCTCAGTGACCTGGAATTGCTTTATATAACCTTGGCATAAAATCTAAGAGAAACAATAGATTACATTTAAAAATATTGTATGTTTTAATCAAAGACAGGACATAACGTTTACAAGATGTTGCTAAAATTAGAGAACGAGGTGCAAAACATTCCTATACCATGGCTCTATATTTTTAAAGAAGCACATATTATACTATGTGTTATATATTAAGTACATAATGTGCCAAGTATTATGTGCTATAAGGGCATTTAAGACATTAATAAAACTTTTCTGTGAAAATTGAAATCCTAGGTTACTTTTATATATTTTCTTTTTCCTTTAGCCCCCAAATATGAATACTATTTCTGATTAGGAACAAAATGTTGTTCTGAAAGATATTCATTCTATTTTGAGAGTCAAAATTAGTAGGAAATTTAGCCTGTAAATTAATTTAAAATGTACATGATGTATTACAAATATATGATCTAGTGTAGCTTTATCCTAAATATTGGTGGGATTGGTATAAATTATATTTTACTTTTACCCACTTTTGATTTTTTAATCACAATAGCAAAGAAAAAACATTGTAGAAATTATAGATGATGAATAGAAAAAAAAAACTAAAAATTACCTCAATCTCACCAGCAGATATAAACATTTAGAGGGATATACTTCCAGAAACATAATAGAAAAGCAATTTTGTTATGAAGGTCCCTTGCCTGTTCCATAATTGATAACTCAAAAAAAAATAGGAGATGCTGATTACTTCTTCACTGCCTATTGGCTGAACTAATTTTAGTTAATTGATTGCATAAAGAATTACTTGATTACCAATATATTATTTTTAGCAGTATAAAATTTCTCAGTTAATTTATTAAACAGAATTTATTTTATGGGGTTTCTAAAATTTTTATTTACTGTACTCATCATAATGGTCTAACTCCATATTTATCTGCCTATTTCAACACTATTAGGTGAATATGTCTGAATACTAAGAGAACACCTGCATTATTTGATTAAAAAATTTCTTTTTTATTTTCTTTACTAGAAACTTTTATAATTCATGACAAATCTGTAAAAACAACTTTAAGACATGTCATTACAGTATGTTAGTTCTATAATATTTTGGTTTTAATTTTTACATGCATAAACTACTTCCTTTGCACCCACTGAAATGTAAAACATTTTAGAATTATTTAAGTTGTATAGAAGTTCATATTTATTTACACTGCAAACTTCCTGGTTCCAAAGCTGGTTGATTTCTCCATGTATTTGAAAAGTTAATGGGTGCACTTCACTAGAAACCTACATTCTTCATAAGCAACATTTAAAAGGGATTTTGTTAACTCATATCTTAAATCATGCATTTCAAAAGCAATTTTAACTATAACATTTATCTGTAGAAAAAGGCAATTGTCTTTGAAATTTAATTAATTTCAATAGTACTATGCATAAAATATTTCGAGTCTGTATTTAGACTGATATCCTGGGAAGTGCAATTGGAGAGTGAAGAATTTCCACAATTGTATGAATGATGAACTCAAAGAACAAGTAATAATAAACAATCCAATTTTAAGTACATTAAAAATAAAGTAATTTAGCCTTTTAGTATTTCTTACTTATCTTCAGGAAAACTGTTTTCATAATGCATTTCTTATCCATCTTGCTTTTTGCTCACATTGTTAATAAGTAAAAGAAGTGGATAAGAGTTCTGAGCACACAAAACATTTCAATCTCCAAATTCTTTGACCGTCCCCATGATTTAAAGAGCCTTGCCCACTTGACTTATGTACCACATGTTAGCCAGTAATATGTTGAACAGATTGTAATTCTCATGGGTATTTTATAGCTAAACTGAAAACAATTTTCAGTCAGACAACATATAGAAAAGATGCTTGTGTAGAAAGCTTGCTGCTCCTACATCTGCTCTGAGGAGAGTGTATCATGTGGCCTCTATTCTAATGACAGCTATTTGGATCATCAGTGGATCCAATTGGATCCAGCAACTGGATCATCTGCCACCAAAACTAAGATCTGGTGAGTAGCTCATGGGGTGACCTGAACTGAAAGATTTGTCCAACGGGACAAGGATAAGTAATAGATTCACTAGATTCTCTTTCTAGAAAAGTTGAATATACAACATATAGAGAGTATACAGTCAGTGAAAGGGATGACAGAAAGAAAGAGAGAGAGCAGAAAGGAAGAAAAGGAGGGAGGAAGGCAGGGAAGAATACAGTAAAGGAAGGAAGAGAAGAAACTCAAAACAATGGAGGAAGTGGGGTACGTTTAGAAGCAGCTCTTCATAACGACAACAAATAAAAACATCTGGCCAACATGCTGTGTTCTCTTAGATTTGGGGATATTTATATAAAAGAAACTCCCTTTTCACAGAAACTAATAAGAGAATATCAAGTTTAGAATGTTTCTTCTAAAACTTTCTTGGATTTTATAATACTTTTTACCTAGGCAATTGTTATAATGCCGACTCTCAACAATTGAAGAGAATTTGATCAATTTGGTCAACACTCAAGAATGTTGCATTACTTTGAGAGTCTTTGCAGTATCAATAATGCTTAACGTGAATAAATTAATAACTGTGCTTGGTTTCAACATGCATTCTTAAACTGCACAAAGGAGTAGTTTTTAGAATATCACAGCATTTTATATTCGCATATAAGCAATCAATAGATTAATCATTCACTAAAATAGACCAAAGCAATCTACTTTTCAACCACTCACACTATCATTCTGTTGCCTAATCCATGTAGCCATCTAAATATGCAATGAAAGCTGTATTCTTCTTTACAATTCTCATAAGTTTAAACATGTGGATAACTTAAATGGGCTTCCATTTATTTTTATTCCTTTTTTTTTTTTTTTTTTTTTTTGAGAGGAGTCTTGCTCTCTCACCCAGGCTGGAGTGCAATGGCGCAACCTCGGCTCAGTGCAACCTCTGCCTGCCAGGTTCAAGCAATTCTCCTGCCTCAGCCTCCCAAGTAGCTGGGATTATAGGCACCTGCCACTATGCCCTGCTAGTTTTTTTGTATTTTTAGTAGAGACGGGGTTTCACCACGTTGGTCAGGCTGGTCCTAGAACTCCTGACCTCAGGTGATCCACCCGCCTCGGCCTCCCAAACTGCTGGGATTACAGGCGTGAGCCACAGCACCCAGCCTCAATTTCGATATTATTCTAAAGACTCATTGCCATGTGCCAATACACTGCCTGTTTTTATTTGTTTTCTGTCAGAAATCTATGTTCATTCTTTACATTTTACATGCAATTTTTTTTAGATTTTTGCTGAAAATAATAATTTATAAGCTTTCTTTTCATTCCCTTCACATATACTTTAAAGTAAAACAAAACAGAAACAACAACAAAAAACAACAAGACTTCTGTTTTCTTTATTTATACTTTGAAGTTCCCTTATTCCTTGAGCAGCTTCTATCCTAGGCAGGTGGATAGCACCAGTCACTGACAGGCAATGACTGGCAGAACTCCACAAATCAAGTGACTGCTGTGTGAAGGCAGAGGCGAAAGACTCCCTTTTACAGTTTTCTGCTCTCAGGCATCAAGCAGCGACTCTGAACTGAATATTTACTTTATGTTAACAAGCTCCAGCCCCTAGAAATTTCCTCATATCTTTTTAAGTAGCTTCTCAAATGGCAGCCTGATCAAAGCAATCTAATATGGCTTAAGTGCCAGTGGTTGACATTTTGCATTCTTTTATTGCTTTCCATTTTTATCTACATAAAAATTGGTGATAACTAATATCCATTTGATCTTTTCATTCTGGTAATAAAATGGTAATACAAAGATCTTATTATCTACTCCAGACATCCATCAAAGTACATTTTTCAAAAATATACTATGCGAAGTGTTTCTTCCCTATACCCAAGTCAAAAGCGAGGTTAAGTACTTGTCCTTAGATGCCCCTTCTCTCCAATACTTGGGCACTGGACTGCAAATAGGAATTGAACTTCAGCCCTTGATGCTTTGTTCACACTAATGTTATATGTAATTGTGTTGTCTCTGCCTCTTAAATACACTATTTTCTGTGAGACGCCAAAATTACTTGGAAGGTCTGCTTAAATATTTTTTTTAACTCCAGAGTTTTTATTCTTCTAAGAAGACAAGAAAAAAGATAACGGAAGAAACAATACTGGAAATGAAGAAGTAAGAAGAGTGAATCTTAATAGAAAGAAAGGAAGTGCAGGTAGGTGGGAGAACAGACAAAAGTAATAAGGCATAAAGAAAGCCACATAATGCAAACAAAACAAGCCCCAGAGATCATGAGTTTATTAAATCTATTTTTATATGGATGCAGAAGTGTCCCTGAGGACGGGTTTGGTGGATCACGCCTATAATCCCAGCACTTTGGGAGGCCAAGGCAGACAGATCACCTGAGGTCAGGAGTTCGAGACAAGCCCGGCCAACATGGCAAAACCCCATCTGTACTAAAAATACAAAAATTAGCCAGGCATGCTGGTGCACGCCTGTAGTTCCAGCTACTTGGAAGGCTGAGGTAGGAGAACTGCTTGAATCTGGGAGGCAGAGGTTTCAGAGAGCTGAGATTGCACCACTGCACTCCAGCCTGGATGAGAGAGCAAGAGTCCATCTCATAAATAAATAAATAAATAAATAAATAAATAAATAAAATAAGCGAAGTGTCCCTAAGCCTTCCAGTGAACAAGAAGGTCATTCTGTAATTATGCCATTTATTTGGAAAAACAAAAAGAATAGAAAGCATAAGAAAACCAAGAAACACAAAAGGCTCCCTGAATCCACTGAATCCACTGCATATTTAAAGTAGTTACTGATATGACAATTAGGACTTACCTACAGTTGATAGGAGCAAGTTTAGTTTTCAAAATTTCAATGTATTTACACCTCAAAAGATTATAGGTCTAACAATTTTTAAGGTTACCAGAAGAAGAGAGAAAGAAAAAAATGGCACTACTTAATCATGCAGTACATCACAAAAAAGGCCAAATTTTCAGAAAAAAAATACGTAGAAACACATAGCCTAATGAGTTTGGATGTATTGTTTGGAATTATTGGGCACCAAACTTGAAATTGAGACCATCATTATAACTCTGAGATTGACATTAGGCTATGTGCTTTGGCAGATATAAAGAATGCAGAATGAGACTAATGTCCTGTACAGAACCTACTAATAATGCACTTGAGAAAATTTCACAAGCAATAGAAAATTCTTTTTGCATTCTTTATCATTTTTAAATGACTTACTAAAGTCAATTAATACTATGGACCAGGCAAGAGACTGTAAAACAGTCACCTTCTCATGCAAATAATTCACGTGCTAGTCACAAAAGCACCTTGTTCAATATGATTTAAGGTTTCAACAATGATTTGTTAATATTTAGTTTTTGTTAGTACAGATTTCTTTGATGATTTTTAAAATAGTCTACAATTTGTGTTCCTTCGTTAATTCAGATAGTTTTTTTCCTTTTTATGTTAAAAGAATGTGATTGTACAGTCCCTTCCCATCTACCCTTATTAAAGTATCCTTCACTGTCTAAGAAAGAAAGAGGAGGCAAGGGTAATCTGATTGTCCTTCTATTCCTATCCTGGACAGAGGAGAGTGGTGAGCCATGGATAATTCATTTCTGTGCTCACCTTGCAGCCCATGGATTTGGAAACACTGACCTTAATCTAATCCCAAATTGCAGATAAACATATTTTAGCAATGGTATAAGCTAATGAGCATCAATAAACTGAGACTCGTCTGGGATTGTGTGCAGTCACACTCTGTCTGTAATCTGAAAGATCAAAACATATATTTGGCAGTGAAATGGCCATTATTCAGAGAGACAGCTTTTTAAAGAAAGTACCCTATCTATAGCTGAAAATAAGCTTTTTTATTTTTAAATGAAAAGAGGCTCTCTTCTTCCATTTAAGGATGCTTGACAGCTTTTCTTCCCAGGGGGGGATATGGTAGCAATAAGGAATCTGACAGAGATAACACTTGGAATTCAGATCTGGCCTTTCTCAGAGGAAATTTTAACAAAGGGCTGTGCCCTAGCATGTCCATGGAAAACTCTGTCACTGCATCTAAACTACTGACACAAGAGTGGCTGAAAAAGAAACATTCATTCAGGTTTGAATACATGTAGCTAGACCCTCTACCCTCCTCACCTCCCACACATTTTTCACTGGCAAAGATTAGATAGTCTGACACTATGTATATTTTCCACATAAAGTACAAATGCTGTAAACTTGGTGGTGGGGTAGGGAAAGAGAAAATGACTATAGGAAACATCAGCACAATTTTAAGTAAAAGTAGAAAAGTGTTTCTGGGGAAGTTTCCATTCAAACTTAATAACTTAGAGTTTAATATTAGTCTTTAATGTAAGATAATCTTTTATGTTTTACTTTGTATATTTCTTGTGATAATTTTCTTAAAAGATATCAATTGAGGTATTTCATATTAATTTCACAATACAGTCGATAGCTTAGGTATGGTACAATTTTTAGAGATAATGGTGTTATCGGCTGTGATTTAATAAACGTACATTAATTTTCTCAGTCTCAGACAAACCTATGGCTCACAGAGGACACATGTAATAACTCAGTCTTTCATTAAACTGCAAGTTATACTGAGATACAGATATTGTTAATTTAGTTTTTATTGAGTACAAAATGCACTCCAAGTAGAAATCACTGCTCATTTAATCACTGTGTGTTAGGTTTGCATTATCTGGAATGTAAATTCCTCCCTTTCCTCAAAGGTGAGTCTCTTTTATGGAACTTGGGTTTCTTACTACACCTGCTCCCTATTCCCCAAATAAAACAGAGGAAAAGGAAATGAAAATGTTACCTGTTCATTGAATGCTCTTTCCAGTGACTGCTGTCAAGTTAAGGAATGTGCAGTCCTGTCCGATGTGTACACTGGAGGCTCACAATCATTAATTGAATTCAAGTATCACATACTCATTAAAAAGGGAAAACAATTCACTAAACAGCAAAAACCTTTGTCCTCAAAGGTATTATTCTGTGGAATATCCAGAGGAAAAATAAGACTGTCCTCAATACCACAGTCTCATGATATAAGCCAAATGGCAAACGAGTCTAACAAGGGTAATTATACTATAAGCACACATTTTAAAAATCATTGATATAGCCACAGAATACAGAATCACATGTCATTTGAATAATTTTCATTAATTGCTATACTTTGCATAGTTATATTTTGTAAATTCAAAAATTCATGCCTTGTTGCATGCTTCATATAAATAAAATAAAAAGAGTACATAAGGTAGAGGTCTAGAAAGGAATATTGGTCCCCACAAGGATTTTCTAGGATGCATGAGGGATCAAGAAAACCTACAGCCAGGCAAAGAATATTTTGTGAATTGCCACTTTGCCTGCATCTATGCCCCCAGCTGAAAGCAAACTGGACCTGGTATTAGATGTGCAAAATGTATATCCTTTTAGGAATGCATGGAGGAGATAGAGTTGGAGAGGAGATTACATATATTTGAAAAATTCCACTTATGTGAGAGCTTTGACAGGTTATTTTCAGGAACTATTTTGTTTGAGATCTTTTTAAATGCCTGGGATATTGGTTGTAATTTACTAACTTAATTTTTAATAAGTCATCATTCTGTTACTTTTTTATTGGTCTGATTGAACAAACTCATTTTAATATTATTTTTAAAAGAATATTAAATATATGTGGATAGAAATATGAGTTGTAAGAGGCACAGTGTTTGAAACAGTACGTACTTTATTAGGAAAATAGTCTTGTTTTCGCAAGTTTAAGACCTCTATTTGTTCCTCAGAGGATGCCTTATTGCCACTTGAAAACATGGCCAATGCTTTGGGAAGTAGACTCCATCAACTCACATTCAGCATTGTTTTGAGAATAGAAAAAAATTCTTTACTGTGACAGTGAGAGATTAGAAATTTGTTAGAACCATTTTATTTAAATTGCTCATGACTTTGTGTTGTGATCATTGGAGATTTCTTAATGTGATCAGCAAAACCTGGAAAGGAAAAACCTGAGCATTCATGTACAGAAATAAATAAGTTTACACTTAAGATAATGCTACAACTCAAAATAAAATCACAGTCCTTATATCCTTTCAGATTTTCATCCAAATTCAAAGAAAACTCAGTCCATGCATCTTTTCAGACTCATCAGTTTGCATGCATGTCACAGATTTGAAGGGTTTTGGTTATTTTTGCAGAGATATGATTAGGATGTAAAAATTCATCATATAAACATTCTTAATGATCAAGGAAGAACGTTTTAGACGAGTAATTTTCTATGTCTATGTAAAACTTTAGATGGGTTTAATAGTAACTCTCGAAGTAAGAGGAATTAAGTATTTTTTTTTGTATTTGAGTTAAAAGATAAAGACAAAAGAAAATAAGATCCACAATATTTTCTCCTATTTGGTTATGAAGAGAACAACTGGAGTCTACAAATGCCACTTGCAGTATCTAAAAGTCTATAAGGTGCTGGCACATTCTGTTACAAAACACTTGTCACCTCTTTTTCCATATAGAGGTAGGAACTGCAGTGGGAAAGTCTTCAGCTGTACAAATTTAAAAATGAATTTTTACAACCCAGATGATGGACTGGTATACTTTAAAAGTGAGTTCATGAGTTTTATAAACACATTTCTCTTGCTCTCTCTCTCTCTTTTTCTTGACTAGCTTACATCATAATGGAGGAATAACATTTTAAAAATTTTGAATAGGCACTTACTGGAATTACAGTTAATCCTGATACAATCTAG
The DNA here is from genome assembly GCF_028858775.2 of Pan troglodytes. Lineage (NCBI taxonomy): Eukaryota > Metazoa > Chordata > Mammalia > Primates > Hominidae > Pan > Pan troglodytes. Next base: position 72,123,660 of record NC_072410.2, on the reverse strand, counting down.
ATGGGGAAGAATAGATGAAAAATGAAAATTCATCCTTCAAGGTAATAGCTGCAGACATCCAATAAAATTACAGTCCACCCTTCCGGGGACAGACACATGCAAATATGGCCACTCCATATCATTATTCTTTACATACTTATAAAGCCCAGATGTTTTGTTATAAAAGTTTACCATTGGAAACAACAATAGAAGGTTTTAAAAATGGCCAATTCAAACAAAGCTACATGGTGACAAATCTAAGTGAAGTAAAGAATTGTTAAATGTCAAAGATGTTTGGCTTAGACTGGCTGCAACTTTCTCCCCATCTATGAAAGAACATATCATTGTTTTCCGCAAAATGTAAAAGTGCTCCGTCACAATGGGGTACAGTGCAGCTTCAGCTAGGCTCAGACATCTTGGACCTCAGAAATCTAATATCCCACAAAGGCCAACAGAATCCTTCAGAATTGCAGTGGTCAAATGGAAAGCAAGTTAAAATTATTCTTATCTTACCCTAAGGGTTTTTGTTTTGTTTTTAAATTTTATTTGCTTGGGCATAAAAAGGTAACTGCCAGATGCTGGCTGCATTCCATACCTTGCGTTAATTGGAGGAGGAAAGAAACAACTGTATGTTTCCTTTAGAAACTCCAGTGGCTAAGGAGCAGTCATTATTCAAGGCATACAAGCCTATGCCTCTCTTAGGAGCTAACAGTGTTATCTCTGTGTAATAAGTGTCATGGTTCCCTTGATTTTCCTTTCTTGATTTTCCCTTTCTTATACTTGCTTTATATAAAAGTAGCTACTATAAGAACAGAACTTCTGGTATGGGTAACACAAACTGTAATTATAGTGGTTATTTTTAAAAGACTATGTAGGATGTTTTATATTTATTTTATATGTATTTGTTGGTTTGGGTTTTATTATTTAATGCCTTTGGGGAACATAAAAAAAAAAAAAACCTAGATTCTGTTTCCATATAGCTGAGTTTGTCATGTGTCGTCAACCGCATCAGAAAAGTGGTTGCAAACAGCCAAGGACCAGCACCTACACACCTCTTTCTACAGAATGCTTTGCTGTTCGAAAATTCTCATGAGTGTTTCCACTTTGACTAACAGCAGCTTTACTGCATGCAATTAGGCGATTTGTTTTGATTAGCTTGTAATAACCTGTCATCGTCACTAGAGGGTACTCTAACAGAACAGTAAAGGAGAGTGCTCTGTGTTCTTAAAGTAGTATTTTTTAACCTTATTATTTAACTTAATTACACTAATATTAATTAAATATAATTATATGCAATAAGATACCAATGGGATAATTTTATATTTTATGAGTTATCATTCTGCCCAGCACAATTTGAAAATGTAGGTGGGGTTTCCACGAATGCCTTGCCTCATCACATTTTATTACTCCTTTTTTGGGGTAAATCTATGTAGTTTCAAATTTCATTTTTCCCTCTCTGTTTATTCATTTCTATATATGTGTGTTTAACACTGTCAAAAATACAGTAAAACCTCATTAATTTTGACTCCTCTTATTTTGAAATAATGATAACACTGAAAATTTGGGCAGAATATTAATTCTTCCTTTGGTATGAGCAAAGATCTCTTAAGAAAAAAAAATAAACTCATAAACAAACAAGATTTTGAAAAGCCAAGTGTGGGAAGAAAACTGATTTCCAATACTTTATGTTGATGGCATAGTTTGCATGAAACAATGTGCTAATTATAATTAATTTTTATCCAACCATTAAAATCAGCCTAGAGAGCCCTTTCCTTGATAAGACTTTCCAAACTATTATGTTTTTGAGTATAATTTATAAAAATAAAAACTGCTTAAACAAATTTTAAAATCTGCAATTCAGACTTTTTCCTAATTCAGCCTGGTTTTTCCCCATAATTCATCCAGATTGGTGAGGTTTTACTGTAATGGGTCTTTCTTAATGCTACAATTAAGCAGGAAAGCATTATCTTTCTGTAGAAGAGCCTGTGTCTCTAGTGTTCTCATGGCTGTTTGCTAAGGGCCGCAGACTTTGGGCATTGAAGGGCTGTGGATCGCTGTTTGATACCAAAATACCACTACACAGTACTCCGAAACAGAAAAGACGAGGTACCACAAAGGTGATTATTCAAAGGAGAAGCCCATGGAGTAGAGTAAGAACAGCTCTTGATCTAGATAACAAAGCAGAAATTTGATATTTTGTGCAAATCCTTTCTAAGAACACATGTTTTTATTTATCTGCAAGGATGTCACCTACAACCGATCCAAATGTCAGTGAATATATCAACAGAAAATTCAGCTTGAGGCAACCTCAGGCTTAATAATTTATATTTTCAATTAACCTCACTGACAGACATGGCTTCTCTTTTAAGAACCCTCAGTGGTAGAAATCACAAAACGGTAAGTTATGTTAAACATAAAAAATAAAATAAAAAATAAAAAGATGCCCCCGAAAACCTCAAATTACTTTAAATGATGGAAATAAGACCATTAAGTGTTTTAATTTTCCATGGCAAACAGGCTACTTGATCAATGTTTGCAGGCAAAATTAAACAAAAGTAAAAAAGTGTTAGTTCAATGGGGGAAGGCAGGTTGTTACCTAGATTGACCGTCAGTTTCACACGTCCTGCGTCTAGCTCCAGGCGGAGGGTGTCAGCAGAGTCTCTAGAAGTGGTTGCCATCAGAATGCCATATGCACGCTGGGATCGGAACCGTAAGGAAACATCCTCAGCCTCTGTGTGCATGACTACGGGGAGCTGAATTTTCATAAACATGCTCCCATCATAGCTCAAAACCGTTGCCTCTAGAGATGGAAAATGAATATGATAAGTTCTTGGATGGTATAGCGCATTAATACTTTAAAGAGGAAAAGGATCATTTATTATCATTTATTTAAGACTTCTAGAACACAATACTACAAAATCAATTCATCTTCTTCAGAAATAAACAAAATTGTGAGCTGGCAAGGGAAGTCACAGTAGAGGACTTCCCTTGTGAGATAATTTGCTAAAGCCCAGAAACAGAGATATCAGCAGTTCCTTTTTTTTTGTTCCCAGAGCACTTTCTACCTATAGCATTAATCATGTTCAATTTTGAGTGTTTGATTATCTGCCCCCCTTCTCAAGAGCAAAGATCACGTTCTTTTGTACAGCCACAGTGTGAGCCTAGTTTGAAACACCAGCAAAGTTGTGGATTTTTTTGTTGTTGTTTTTGTTTGGGTTTTGTTGTTGTTTGTTTGAGACAAGGTCTGTATCCCCTAGGCTGGAGTGCAGTGACAGGATCTCAGCTCACTGCAGCCATGACCTCCTGAGCTCAAGCAATCTTTCCACCTCAACCTCCTGAGTAGCTGGGACCACAGGCGCATGACACCATGCCAGGCTAGCTTATTATTAATACTTTTTTCTAGAGATGGGTCTCCCTTTGTTGCCTAGGCTGGTCTCAAACTCCTGGACTCAAGTGACCCTCTCGCCCAGGTTCCCAAAAGGAACCTGTGCCCAGCCTCCAGCAACTTTTCAATGCATGTTTATGTATGGTAAGCCCACTGACTAGTTCTGTGAAATTAGTCAACCTTGCCTTGGCTCTGAATTATTCATCTGCACAATGAGAGGGTACTGCCAGAAGGTTTCTCAGGGCTTTGATCTGTTCTGAAAACCTGTAGTTCTAGGAGGAGTTACTGTCATCATTTTTTTTTTTTCATAATCTCTGCCTTGATAGAATTATTTTTAAAAGAAAAAAAAAGAAATATGGCTTAACTATAGGAACCAGGCCAATACTTTACCAAAGGTGATGTTCAAAAAGAAAAAAGAAAAACTGATATTACCAAACAACAGATAATACTTCTTTTGAGCCATTATGTTTAGCAAGGTAATTTTTACAAAGGCTTCCTTTTAAGGAACTGTTACTTCCTTTTAAGATTAATTTATAGAAGGGGAGTAACTTTAAATATTATCTATAAGCACAGCCCTGGTGTCCTGAATAAGTTGTCATGCAAAGCAGTAATGATGTGCTTTTGCTACACTAAATAAGCATGGGGGTGGGACTGGGGAGCTTGTGAGGATGTTTGTTACTAAACTAAGGCAGATGGCATCAGTAGGGAAGTTGCTTAGTACTGTCTTAAACACACAAAGAAATGAATAAAAAAAAACTGTTGATGACAACCTGACGGCTTTAAGAAATAGTTAGGACTCCTTAATGTTAAGCACCATATGGTAGTGGAATATTGCAAAACAAGCGTGAATCAGTCTGCTTTCTCATTGGTTCCGATAACTCAGGATGCTACTTAATAAAGAAAAACTACCTGGAATTAAAATGAACCAGGAAATTTTCATTATTTTGCCTACTTACACAGCATAGCAATTAAGTGTACTGATACAACTGTGTTCAATATTAGGACTATATTTAGAGTTGTGGTTTTGTAAGTTTATTTTTCAGAAAGTCAAGTACTGTTTCTATAAGACTTTAATCACTATTTGTTGTCATGATGGGATTAAGTGAGATCCAGAACCTCTCTAAGCACTGAGTGTTCCAGGTCTCCCTGCTTAGGTTAGCTCCCTTCTCTTTTCCATCTACCTCTTGACTTAAGAGATCTCAGTCAACTCATATGCTCACTCCTCTAATATTTATTAAGCGTTCTGACTTCTCTCCTGAGCTGTAGCATTCATTGCCTATTGGAAATTTTCAATTGGAATATGAAATTTCAATTGGAATATTTCAATTGGAATATTATTAAACTCTTAATTTACTCTCTTCAAAAATGAACAAACTCAAAACATGCTCCTTCTTCAGTCTTCTCCATCTCAGTAAACATGATAATCTCATTGCTCAGACCTAAAGCTTTCTGATTTCTCTTACTCTCTCTGCCATGTCCAATCCATTTGCAAGTCTGCAAGTCCTAAAGGCTCTAATTCCAATCCACATTCTGAATTGATTGCTGTTCACCTCTGCCACTAACGTCCCTCAGACTTTGCTCTCATCTCTCACCTACACCACTGTAGTAGCTCCCTCAACTGTGTTCCTACTTTGTAAACCTACAAAGATCAGTGTGACCCTGGCCCCAGTCCATCTCTCTGGCCTCAGCTTTAAGCATGTCCCGCTTCTTGTTCAGTGAGCTCCAGATACACCAATTTCATGATCTCACTGAAGTGTTTGCACTTTTAGATCCCTCTGTTTAAAAATGTTTCACCCCAGATCTTTAAATAGCTGGTTCTTTCAGCATTTAGGTCTCTGCTCAAATGTTACTCCAGAGAGACCTGCTACCCCCTCCAGTTATTCAATATATATTCACCATTTCACTTTGTTGAAATGACCATTTCTTGTTTGTAGAGTATTATCTGTATTTGCCCTTTAGAATACAAGTACCTTGAGGGCAGAGATCAGTCTCTCATACGCATTGCTCTATCAGCAGCAAGTGCCCCCACAATGCCAGGCCCACAGCTGAGCCTCCATAAATATTAATTGAATCAATAATTGCACACATACACACACACACACAGTGAGCTAATTTCAATTTGAATACCAAGCTTACATAAAAGCTTACCAAAGAAATTAAGTATTTATTCTGCTTATTGCAAGTGAAATCTAATTTCAGTACTGTGCATGAACGAAATATGTAATAAGGTCCACTTTGAAGGCCAAAATTGGGCTGCAGAAGATAGGTTAGGGAAGTGTCTATTTATCAAAACAGGGGCCTCATGGTTAGGCAATGCCCTAAGCACTGATAAAACAAAATATGGTCTTTCAAAAATATAGTGGTTCTATATAATATCATATTTTTTCCAATTAGACAAAAAGTTTCCCAAATGGGAGTAAAATCCCAGTGGTCAAAGACCAGTGCAAATAATCAAATTGCTGTTGCTCAAAAAATAATTAAAACCTGAGTGTAAAGTTATAGTGAATTCTAGAGAGAAAAATGCTTGTGGTATAATTTTAAAAGAAATTTGATCTTTACTTTTGTTTTTCCTAAACTAGACAATCATGACCCATATCTGTAAAGCAACAAGTACCCAAATAAAAGTGTAAAAGTCATTATCATGTGTTCAGTTACTTTGGTTTCATATACATAAAAGGATCAAAACAGTGTTTGTTTTCTCCTCTTTATTTAATCTCTATAACTAGGCTCTATTATTCAATAATCACATTTTTGAAATAATCATATTCTTCTGGGAAAAGTAGCTTGATTTGATTGAAAACTAAATAGGGGGCACCTCCTTTAAGAAATACAGATGACTGACAATGGATCATAAATATAGTGTGAAATACAACCCAGAGAAAAAAATAATCAGAATCATTAGCCTTTAACATTCTCCAAAAAGCTGCAGGACTGAAATAATATAGTAAAGTAATAAAACTAGAGTGCCCCCGAGTGTCATGTTAAATAATTCTCAATGTGAAAATAACTTGTTGATAAACGACAAATGAAATCCTAAACGATTCCTCATAATTAGAGTTAATGTTTAATTAGACAAGAAATGGAAAATGCACAGGGTTGTTGTCTAGAATTGCCAAATAAATGGTAAACAACATTTTGACATTTGAAGGTTATGCTATTTGGCAGCATCCTTGAACACTAGTAAAATTATTTCATCATTTAGAATATACAATAATTCTTTAAAAGGCTAATTCCAATACAATACTTCCCACTGGGGGAGAAAACCAGTTTCAACTTTGTCTTCTATATCTCCTTCTCCCTTGTCATTAAGTTTGATAAATTTCCTTTTCTACATTATTCTTTGTTGCAGTCTAAAGTGTACACCTGTGCTCAGTTTTGCCGAAAGGCAGTCACATATTGTGATCAACGATGAAAATCAGACAGGGAGCCAAATTATATTGCTCTGACATCTGTCCCTCCATCTGTTAGAATTTAACAAACAGTATAAAGCAGATCTCTGATTATATCAATGCTCTTATTCTTACATATAACAGAATAATTTTTATATGATCAAGTCTCCACAAATTCTCAGTTTTATTAAAAATAAAGCAGAAGGGAAGGCGCTAAATTTAACTTTTATTCATTGAACATTATTTCTATACTACTCCTTCTTATAGGATCAATACATGTAAAACAAAATACTCTCTTCTTGTCTGCCTAAGTTAGCAAGTATCTTATTCTTTCTTATAAACTCCTTTGCTTCCTTAGGCATGATAAACATCTCCTATAATGCAATTGCAACATAATTTTTCCATGTTGAAATTTCTAAATCCAAGGAGCTGAACATGTTTTTTAATTACTTTGAATAATTATTTTCATAAATTATAAATTATCAATTTTTGCTCAAAGTTAATAAGAAAACAACTTTAAAAGTTCTCTTAAAAAAAGAAACTTCAAGAGTTATCAACTCTCATTTGATCAACAACAGCCTTAAGTGACCAATGTGTGTCTGGAGAAGAAACTCTGTCAAAGCCCCCTCTTTTAAATTGGAAATTCAGAAGTTCAGGCACAATCTTGTGTTGACTGAACTAGGGCATAATAGCCAGAAACTGGGCAGAAGCCAAATTTTGTGGTATTGAGCATGACAACCATCACACATTTCCTTTGCTTTCAGGAGGCACCCTAACGTGAGCAAGAAAATTACTTCTGAAAAGCAAAGGACTCACGCAATACGCATGGGTAGTCCAGTAACAAGAACCACCCAAAAATGCATACAGCCAACCTGGAGACAAAGAAATCTGCAGAAACCTCCAGCCTCCTATCAGATAAAGACGTATGCTGAATCCCAATGATGAAGTTTGCTATTAAATTCTCATTTACAAATCTACATATGCTTGCTGCCCCTTTTTCTAATCATTGCAATATATAAATATTTCTTCTCTCATCCTGGCTCTGAAAGATCTACAATTTCTATTTTCATTTTTGCCACATGTAGTAGCGGAATATTGCCACAGGGTGGTACACCACGCATAGTTAACAGAAAGCTTCCGTAATTCATGTGACAGTTGATTTATACCCTTTTTTCAGCTTCACTTAACCAAGAGGCATCAGAAAAACTGGCAGCTCTCTGGGTGATTAAAATTAAAACAAAACCTTAAATCGTGCAAGTCCGCTAATCTCATATTATGCGTAACTGTATTATACCTTGCAAGCTTTGTTACATTGTTCATCCTTTTGGCAATTTCCAAAAACAAAACTAAACAAACAAACTAAAATTAGGAAGCAAAATGCAAAGAGGAAACTTATAAAGAATATACACCATACTAACTAAACTATATAGAAATAGCTAAGTTGTATTGACAATTCACAGAAATGCCAGTTAGGTACTATCATAAAGAGAATGAATATATCTGTATCTATGTGATAACATACCCATCTACTGACCCATCTAATTGCATGACCCACAATAATAATAGCATATGGTAAGTGCTTTAATATATGATTTCTATGTTACTATTAAATATTTATATTATTAATATTAATCTCAGAACTAATAAGCTGATGTACCTCCTTTTTAAGATAAATAACCAAAATCAGGTTTCAATTTTGGGTTTCACAAAACAACCCCTCTTTTTCCTAGGAGGTTTTAGGCAAACTGAACTGAACTATTTCAGGAATAAAAAAGGGAAACAATAAATATTCATAGCTTAAAAATAGATGCCAAGTAATTTTAGGCTAAATATGTAATAAAGCAATGTTATTTGTAGCAGGTGAGGACAATGGAACAACTCATCAATATTTTTTCATATTGATTTTTAGTTCCATTGTTGAAAATAAGTGGCAATAGGTGTAGTGACTAAAGCATTTATCTGAAACACTGGGTCGATGGAAGAATAAACTTAGAACTATTTGTTCTGCTATTTATTCCTTTAGCCTGTTGTGCAGATCAACTGGGATGGCTATTGCCCTTCAGTTTTCTTTGAATCCTCATTCCTTTTATTGTATAGGGTGAAAAAAAAGAAAAATAAAATGTGGGTTTGCCTCCTGTTAGAAAAAGAGAGGCAGCACCTGCTCAGAACTTCAATAGGCACAGCTAAGTCTTAACAGCAAATTGGTAAATGAATCCTCTGCAGTTGGTTAGGTCCTAGCCAAAGGTAAGTACTTTTTCTATTAGGGTACACTTCCAGAAACGTTGGTGCACCTTAGATGATTGAAAGTCAGCTTACTTTTCAGAGAGGATATTGCCTCTTTTGTAAGTTGACTGAAGTGAAATGAGCAGGCTAACTTAAGTCTCACCCAGTTGTGTCAGGGAAGTTGCAACTCATAGCTTAGCTTGCCTCAAATGCTATTTCTTAGCATGGGTATTAGCACTAGAAGCCATAGGTATGTATAATTCATGCCTCTTTTACTGTCTAATGTTCTGAAGTTAAAAACTGGGCAACAAAGACAGCAGTTACTGTCTATAATACATCTTAGGCTCATACTCTAGAGGATACTAAAGATTCAAGTTTCTATTCCTGCAATATACTTAAGAACTGTGTCTTTTCAGAATCAAGCTCTTTGAAAAACATTAAGAGCTCATTAGTAATCCATGTCAGGTATGGCTGCTCAGCTTGCAAACAGAGTTTACTTCAGTAGAGTATACATTACGTTTCAATGGTCAGTGCAGGTTTGAGGTCAACATTTAATAAACTTTTCATCTCAGGGAGTTGGCTGTTGGGGTTTTAGAATCCTACCTCTCTCACAGGACCTGCCAAGATAGCCTGTTCCGGAACAATCACAGACATATCTGTTCCACCCATCCCTGCACATGCCATTGTTTTTGCAAGGGTTGCTAAGGCACGGTTTTGCTGTTTCCTTTGAGCAGGAAGGCTTCACTCCAGCAGTACTTTGAACTTCAGCCATTTGCCGGATATCTTTGCTTTGGCCATCGATGAACAAATCCCTGATGCAGCCCACGTAGCCATAGTTGAGCAGAGCAGTCCACACCTCGGTGGGGAAGACAAGGCCAGCTTTATTTTCTGGCAGCCCCCCCAGGTACAACTCATCATCCAGGTCCAGAATCTCACTCTCACCAGGAGCAGTGTAGGGAGTACGCAACGTGTTGACAGAAATGGTACCTATTTCAAAGAGAGGAGAATGCACAGGTCTTTAAAAAGCACCAATGTGTTATAATTATCTTTCTCTCTTTCGTCTGCTTGATGGTTAACTCCTTGGAGGCAGACAATTATTATTATTCTTTCTATCCTCACTTTTTGGTATTTCCTAGAGAAATTAAGATATCCATGGTATTAAGAAACTTTAGAAATAAAACAGACTAAATGGTTCCATTTGAACTTGAGAATGGAAACCAAAGTGTACAGCCAACAAATAGTGTTTGAGAGCCTCAAACAGTTCAGTCAATGCATGTATACATACATTAAAAATAAAGAAACTGTAATTCTGTATCAGTCTCTAGAAGAAAGTCAGATTCCCCTGGGTTAGTGCTTGTTTTCAAAGCCAATATTCAATTGCAATCCAAAGAAAGATTTCATGTTCCTATTTTAACTGACTTGATTACTTTGATTGAGCACAATAGTTTCACAGATTACCTATGTCAAAACCTGACTTCATCACTCCTAGCTGTATAAACCTATTGATTAACTTACATAGTTTTGTTTCCCTTATTCATAATATGCGCATAATAATATTACCTACCTTATAGAGTTGCTCTTAGTGTTAAACAAAATAATACTAGTAATGTACATGGTTTATAATAAGCACTGTATAAATGTTTGTGATTATATTTCAGTGAAAGAATCAAGTAAAATCAATTGCTTCCTTATTTGTAAACCAAGCTAGTTATTTATTTAAATTAACAAGGCTTTCTTTTTCTCACTCCAAATGTTAAGGAGAAAAATCTATTGGTTTATAAATACAAAGGGCTCTAAGTCCTAAGTATGGAATAACCAGGTATTCATCTACATGGGATCATTTGAGGGTCACAGAAAAATATTAGTGGAATCTATGAAAAAAAAGAAAGATATAAAGCATATTCCTGATCAAAACGTACATACACACTGTCAGATTACCAAAATTCCACTGATACTTTCTCTTCAGAAAGACCTCTGTACAAATGCAACCATGATACCTGAACAGAACACCACAAGGACCCACAACCACACTATCCCAGATTTATTTCTCAGCTCCAGATTATAAGGAAGGATAGGAAGAGTCTGATGAGAGAGAGAGGATGAGAAAAGGTCTGATAGCATGCTGGGGCATGGGCATAGAACCTCAGGTATTTAGGGAAGAGACACAAGAGAGACCTGGAGATGGGAGGTGTGATACAGAAGTAGGGACAAAAAGAAGAAGTGGAGGGTAGGTCAGGTGTGTGTAGGGAGACACATTTTAGTTGCTACACAGAATACCAAAAGCCCGCCCCAAGTGAAAACACATATCTAACTAAGGATGTAAGGCTGTGGGCCCTGATGTGCCCAGGAGTATTCCAAATCCCAGCAGAAGGGCCCCCTTCAATCTAGGCAGTCTAATGGGATCTGTCTTTGTCAGGGAGAAGGGCATGGAAGCCACTGACAAAGACTGCTCAGGTGGCCGAGTCATTAAGAGGATATTTGGCTCTCTAGACTTTCAGAGAAAGAAAAGGGAAAAGCTCCTAGGGGAGAAACACTCAAAGGCATTGCTATTTTGGCCTTCCAATGAGGGGAGCAAAATAGAGATTTCCTAGGGAAGCAGCTAAAAGAGAAAAGGACAAAGTATTCATTTTTACTGTTCACATTTGTACAAGTGTCTAGAAGAAAACTCTCATTTAGGAACATATAGGAACCATAAAATCCTATTTAGAAAAATATAAAGCATGGCATTTTGGGGAAATAAAATTTATAATATTGAAAGAGAATGGTGGCTCTTTTCTATTTCAAATGGAACGATCATTACACGCATTTTAAAGCATCATTTTTTATAGAGCCCTATTCAAAATACCGAAGAAGCGAATAAACAGATGGTCCCTATCCTCTGCAGTAGCTAATGAAAGTTAGAATATGATGAGAAAGAGTGTCTTTTAATGACAAAAGGAAAGGTGGACACTTTAAAAAGCACATATTATCATGGAAAGCAAAGAGTTACATGCAATGAACAAAGTGCCATGTTCTTTTTTTTTTTTCTTTCTGAGACAGAGTCTTACTCTGTCACACAAGCTGGAGTACAGTGGCAGGATCTTGGCTCACTACAACCTCTGCCACCTGCTTTAAGCAACTCTCATGCCGCAGCCTCCCAAGTAGCTGGGATTACAGGTGTACGCCATCACAGCCAACTAATTTTTGTATTTTCAGTAGAGATGGAGTTTTGCAATGTTGGCCAGGTTGGTCTTGAATTCATGGCCTCAAGTGATCCACCCACCTTGGCCTCCCAAAGTGCTGGGATTACAGGCGTGAGCCACCACACCCAGCCAAAGTGACATGTTCTTAAATAAAAGAGAGAAGGATTCTACTCTATTTTCCAATTAGTTCAATAAGGCTTCCTAAAAGCAGTAGAATTTTTGAGGATTTGACGAAATGAATATCCACTATTGAGAAATTGAGAAGAAATGTTAGGAGACACGGAACTTAGCAAAGGAACAATGACAAATTATTCCAAGTGTGGTGATATATTCAAATATACATATATATATAAACATATATGTATGTATGTATTCCCATATGCTCTTTTTATTCAGCTCAGATGGGGAAAAAAGCCCTGGGAAAGGCTGTACTGTCCTTGCTCAGGGTATCGTAATTCTGACACTAAGAGGACTCCTGGAGGACTCCTGAGTCGAGGAAATTCTTTGGCTTCCACAACCCACTTTCTCCCTCTATTCCATGTAGTTTCCATACCTTGGTGCACTGTGTCTGCACTCACTCTAAGGGGCAAAACGGCTGCCAGGTGGTTTAGACAATCATTCATGACAGTTTGTCTGACAGTAAGGATGGAGTAATTGTGTCTCTTGCTTTTTATTTATGGTGTGTTAGTGCTTGCTTTGAGCTAAGTATTGTAAGAGAGTTCAAATAAGTTATTTTAAGAATGTGCTTGATGACATGGACAGGGTAAGATTCTTACTATAAATTTATCATTAGACTTGAGTTTTCTGAACACGGTCATAAAGACCACAGTTTTCAAATATCCCAGTGCACACTTAAACACACATCCACCCACCCACCCACACCCACACACACACTCTGAAACAAATGTTTAAAAGAAAAAAAAAAATTCAACTCTACAGCCTCTGAAGCACTTTGATATTTTCTCTCTCATCATATCATTTTATTAAAACAAATGCTGGACCATCAATGGATTTTAGCACCAGCTAAAATGTTGTAACCCACGGTACAAAAAAATAAATAAAAAACAAAAACAGATTTAAGGGTTACTATCATAAAGAGTAAGTTTCTCCCATAGTTCCCTATTGTCCCTTTGAGAGACAGTTGTAGAGTTCTCATAGAAAGAACAAGCAGGCCAGGCGTGGTGGCTCATGCCTGTAATCCCAGCACTTTGGGAGACCAAGGCGGGTGGATCACCTGAGGTCGGGAGTTCGAGACCAGCCTGACCAACATGGAGAAACCCCATCTCTACTAAAAATACAAAATTAGCCGGGCACGGTGGTGCATGCCTGTAATCTCAGCTACTCGGGAGCCTGAGGCAGGAGAATCGCTTGAACCTGGGAGGCAGAGGTTGCGGTGAGCCGAGATCACGCCATTGCACTCCAGCCTGGGCAACCAGAGCAAAACTCCATCAGAAAGAAAGAAAGAGAGAGACAGAGAGAGAGAGAACAAGCAACAAAACATGAGACAGAAAGAAAAAGGGATATAATCCTACCTTTAATTCAAATTTAATCCAAGAAAGACTAGAACATAAATTGAGCTCTGGATTCAAAGTTAAGGAGACACATCAGGCAAATGGATGGATCAGATATCAGTCATTGGAATATTATGCAAACAGACATCATAGGATGAAGAAAACAGGGCTGAAAATCAAGTACTACTTTATCTATATGCTTTGCTAATTCGTACGAACTTGTATTTTAGAAAATCTTTGTAAAAGAGATGGCAAATAATCAGAAAGTAAAGAATTTAATTCAAGTGGGATGGAAACAATTATTTTTATATTTTGAAAATTCATGGAGTAAAAATGGTTTGAATTAATAATTAAATTTTATTACTGAGACAAATGCAAATAGAAGTTTATATTTTAGCCTAAACATGTGTCCTGAAATAGACACATTTCCAATAAGGGATTTGAATCCCAGATCTCCTTAATGACTTTTACTATGGATATGAATCAAAGAACATATTCACCTAGCAAAAGAGTCATCACAGAATCCGAATTAGTTGAAACCAATTTAACTCATAGATATGAGCATAGTGAAATTTAAATATTAAGGTTCCCGTGTGCTTATTTTATTATAATTGAGTTATAAAATCAGTGGTTACAAAGAACACATCAAATTAATATTTAAACCTGGTTCATTGATAATTGAAGACAATTGAGTAGTTGCCAATCTCTATATATCAATGGAAAAGGAGAATTTTCAAAGGCTGAGGTACATAAATGTTATAAATACATTTTTAAGAGAAAACAAAAATCTAAATATATTAATGGGTCATCCCTCTATCATTTTCCAGGAACCACAAATATTGACATGTTCTTTTTTAAATAGTTTGATTCCTTCATACATTCTACCCCTTCTACTAAATTTATATTTGCAGTTTCTGGTAAATTAACAAAATATTTTATGTAAACATTGTTACATTAAGGCTCCTAAAATTGGGGAAAAGTTCATATTTGAGAAATTATCTAGATCAGGGTTTCATGCTTCACTATTTAAGAATCTGAAGCACCCTGCTATGCTATTTTATTTTTTAAAGGAATGAGATCGCAACTAAAAATAAATTATTTGTGGACATACAACTTTTATAATTTTAATGTAGAAACGACATTACATTATATTCTTACATGTAAAGCTGTTTTTTCATGACACATGTAAGAGGTAAAATGAAGGTGATAAGCAGACAAGGTAATATTTAAGAATATTCATAAACAAGTAATAAATTTATATTTCATGTAAAATTGTATGCAAAGGTTCAAAAAACTTTTAAAAACAGCTCTTAGTTATAAAAGTGGAAATGAAATTTACAACGTAGTGAGGTAGTTTTTCATTACCTATTAGTTTCCATTAACTTTTCTATCCTATTTTTATTGTCTGTTCTACTTCTATAAGATTAGTTTACAGGGTGAGAAGAAACACAGAGTGAAGGTGAGATTTAAAATAAGTTAAGTTGATGTCAAGAGTTAAATTACTTCAAAAGTTTAAATTACTAGGAAATGAGGAGTAGAAAATAGTGTGCTGTAATAGGGAACCCTTTTTCCTGGTGAGAAAATCCGATGTTCCAGCTCTTCAACTAACTAGCTAGCAAGTTTAGCCAAAGGATAGATTTGTTAGGCTTCAATGTGGCTCTTATGAAAAATAAAGAAATTCAGTAGATGGATTATTAAGATTCATTTTTGAATAAACAATTTTTAAATTACTGCTTAAATGAATTGTTTAAATTAATGTCAATTTTATCTATTCTTAATTCTGCTCCACCTGTCCCTATACAAATGAATCAGATTTCACAAAGTTACAAATTTACTTGTCAAATTCCTAGTCTAATAACAAATTCAAACTTGATGAAATATGCACAACATAAGTAATAAAAACAGAATACAACATTGACAATAGGGTATAATGTAAAATGTAAAATATATAATTATCATAAAATAATTTTAAAAAAGAGCCAACATATTAAGAGTGGGTATTTGGTGATAGTGTAATTATGAGTGTTTTTTAAAAAATTTCCGTATCTTTTTTAAAACCAATGTTGTCTATGAGGTTTTTAAAGAAATAAAATTAACTGTATTTGAAAACAAAACAAAAATACCATCTTAATATTCCACTCTCTGCTTATTACTATCTGTTTTCTGCTTACTTGATTCATCTGTGAGCTGGGAACTTCAGGAATTAAATCAATATATGAAAACAGAACTCTTATGACAAAAATTTAAAAGTTTAATAATATCTGGTATTGGCAAGAATAAGGGGGAAAGGGCACTTCAATTACTGTAGATAAGAATGCAAATTGAAACAGCAGTTAGTAAACTAACCTGTCATTATCTTTCAAAATTAAAATTACAATTAATCCAGCAATCCCAATTCTCACATTCAATCCTAGAGACATTCTGACCAATATACACAAAGATTTCATGTATGAAGGCATTATCTATAAACTAGTTTAAAACAGTGAAGGTTTAAAAAAGTAAAAATTCAAATGTTCTTCAATAGAGAAATGCCTAAATATCAGTATGTTCAAACTAAGGTATGTATGGTGTCACTACAAAGAATGGCACAGAAAAAGCTCTCTTTAAGTTTTTTTGTCACACAGTAATTGGTAAACTATAATCTTGACTATAGAAAAAAGGCTGTATAAGTACTTTATGTGTGTGAACATATTTATAGATATATTGATGCCTAGAACAAGAACTGGGAATTTTTCAACGCCAAATTATTTTAGTGGTTATCTATGGAGAACAGAGTAAATTGATGAGGGAATGTGTGGTAAGGGGAAACGCTTCACTTAGGTAGTTTTTGAATTGCCTGAACGTATTCACCAAAAGTATGTATTTATATATTAAATACATCATGCATTACACAAATGCACATATATAAACACACATACACATTCACAGCAATGTATAGACACATATACATTTTAAACATGATCATACACAATGGAAGGTTGTAAATATCAATCAAATAACATTCTGCAGCAATTGAAATATTATTTTGCAGAAGTTCCACAGATTTCCACTCAGCATTCCACAGTAAGGGTCACTAGGTCTGCGTGTGGTCAGTAAACTGCCTATCTTCTTAGGGTGCTACTGATGCCATAGTCCAGAGTCTGCCCCTTAGCTAGGCAAGCCCAATGAAGAGATTTGGTAGATTTTCAGAGGGCGGTTTCATTTCCCAGGTTTGACTGATATTTACTAACTCCGTAACAGCAATGTATAAAACAAGAATGCCAAGTTATTGATTTCCTCTGAGGAATTACCTATCACAGGACATGAAATACTTCCCATGTAGCTCTGCCAATATGGATGTCAATTATAATCAAATATTACTTATTCATTTATGATGAGAAATTTACTTGTTACAGGAATGTGGATACTCATATGCATCCCTCAGTATCTGTGGAAATTGGTTCCAGGATCTCCTGGAGACACCAAAATCTGTGGATACTTGAGTTCCTGATACGAAATGGCTTAGTATTTGCATGTAACCTATGCACATCCTCCCATGTACTTTAAATCATCTCTAAATTACTTATATCTAATACAATGTAAATGCTACATAGTTATTATACTGCATTGTTTAAGAAACAATGACAAGAAAAAATGTCTGTATATATTCAGAGCAGACTCAATTTTTTTCCAATTATTTTCAATCCATAGTTGATTGAATCCACAGATGCAAAACCCACAAAAAATGGGGGGCTGGGCCGACTGTATACATAACTGGTCTATTTTCTCCCTCCACTCTAATCAGACTTACAATGGGAACTAAATCTTAATCAAAAGAGTGCATGGGGAACATGGATTCTGAACAAGAAGAATGCAGGAGATAAGGAAATGTATAGTAATATTGGCCTGGGAAGGTTTGACACCCTTATCTCAATTAAATGACCTGCCTCCATCTTTACAGTGGGGATGAAGTTGTCAAGTTCGCTAAGCAGTGTTCAGAAGATTACTGCTAATATTTGCCCCTATGAGTTTCTTTTCTTTAGATATGTTAATACATTTAAGTTCTACAAGCCCGGGGGTCTAGCTCAGGTACTTCTGAAAAGCTCTGCTCTGAATCTTTGCTTATGATTCCATAATTCCCAGAAAATAAATTTTGCTACTTAGATAATCTTGAGCAAAAGAGTACATAACACCATATTAAACAGATAGCCTGAAAAATTATGTTTATACTCTAACTGCAACTATATAAAATATATATAATGTTAACAAAAACTGAAGGAAAATGTACAAATATAAAAAATATTTTGAGTGTGGAGAAATAATAAATGATTTTTTTCTATAAACTTCTTCAGAATAAATAAATATAAACATTTTAATAAAACTTAACATTACAATTTTAAGCAAAATTGACCCCATCTGGTCATATGGTCAAAGAACTAGTAAATTATTGGTAAGGTATTTCGGTGTTTCCTCTGATGAATAGTGGTTTATGGGTATGGATATGAAACAAAATATTATAAATGCACTTAAAATTACTTCAATGTATATAACAGGCTACTAGGCAGAGGCATGGGAGGAATATTTACAGTCAGAGGGCAAGTTCAAACAAGACCTAAGCAGAGAAATTGTCTAATGGTTGTTCGAGTAGAAATGTTTAAGTGTGGTGATTCATGAATGGTGTACACAGAAATCAGTGCTGGTAATAGATAGCTAGAAAGTGCTGTTCACATCAAACAGTGATTACTATAAACCTCTAATTATGTGCTCTTGAGAGAGCCTTGTACCTTTCCCACTGTAATTTCTAGTTCTTAAACTGGAACTCTACGACTTCAATTCAAATCTCAATGGCTTCTTAGCTGTTAAATGTAGGCTTACCCATGAATAACCGCTGACACAATCAGCTGTACCCTGCTGTATACAAGCCAACTTTGACAAGAATAATGAGTTTTCTCTTTGATTTCAATGTGTAATGATGGTTTACAAAAAAATAAATAAATAAATAAAATAAGACTGGCAGTTTGCTATAAAAATACTTGAGAGGGTACTTTGACTGAGCCAGAGTTTAACACAAATTTAAACAATATTTGTGCCCCAAGAAAACAATCATTAACCTCATCCTAATTGTAGCTCCATTCACAGTTTAGCTAAATACCTGGGCAGCTGTTTTGTGTTGAGGGTGGGACCAGAGAAGAGGCAAAGGGGAAGTCTGGAAAGAGAGAGACTGGTTTAAAAACAACAACAACAAAAACGCTCAGCTGTAAGTCCTGCAAAAATTGCAAAGTAATGGGCCTCTTCAATCATATCTATTAACTCCAGTGACTTAGGGGTTTTGCCCTGTTGGTAGCTAAGTTATCCACAGAGGATATTTACATTTTGCAGCACTTAAGTCATCCACTCTGATTCACAAAATCATGCCTGCACTTGGTATGGTTTCTCCTTTGCTAGCTTAGTGCAGGATCTGGAAGTGCCATTTACGGCTCAGCCCACTTGGCTTTTCATGTCCCTGACCCTTTAGTGAGCAGGCAGTGGAAGAAAGCTGCATTGCACATAAAGAACAGCTATAGCCAAGCAGAATTAATCAAACTGTGGAAATTAGAGTGAATTTTCCCCATGTCTCAGATTGAAAGAAGGAACATATGTTAGAAATAACAAGTTACAATCAGTTTTGCCAAAATGAGAAAGTTTTAGAAAATTACACATAAAGGTGTTATTTCTCATTGAATAAGGGGTTCATATACCCCTTTCAGTGAACTAAAGACCAAAGAACCAAAGGGAAGGCCACCAAAAAGATGGACATCCTAGGTTCTTGTCAAGAGCACACTTACTGTGGCTGCATATCCCAGTCCTCAGAAAGGAGTTACCACCTTCCTTCTTGATGGATTTTCCTGCTACCTAAATGTCTGCAAAATGATATAGGGACCTCCAGACCAAGAAGGGACAGAAGTCCTGTTCTCATAAAAACTTGACATTTTTGTACCAGGTTTACACATTCTCTAACAATTATTTAACTTTCTCAGTGGCTTATTTCAAACATCTGGGCTTGGAGGATGGTGTTGTATTCATAAGAGAACACCAGTTTTAATCCTATATCATATAAACTGCTTTCAGAAAGTAATGTAATTTAAACAAATTCTTACAGTTAAAAAAGTTGCATTTACAATTAAGAGAGTGCCATTATTCTCCAAATGTAAAAAATGATGCTGCTATTTTATTTTTTTTTTTTAGAATATCAGGGGTTGTTTGGCACTGTACTACTTACATGTTTTTAATCTTTAGTTTTTCTTATACCAAATATATACTGAACAACTGCTATACCCAGGAATGTACTAGAAACTGTGGATAAAAAAATAAATACAATTTTCTCTATCTGGGATGGATATTATGAACCTTATAAACTGGGTAATATTAAAATTAAATCATTTGTGTCCACCAAATATGATTTTAACCCTATCTCTATCCAAAAATAACCACTACTTATATTGGCAGCAAATTGATGACCATAATGGTCTCATTATATTTCTATTTACTTTAGTATGGCCAACAGCAGAAAGAATTGCTCTTAGGAGTGGGTTTCCTCTACTTTAATAACAGAGATAATAAGGCTTTTAAAATACTGAGCTAAGGAATATTCCAGGCAAATTAACAGATATGGCCTCATTATCTGTATGTCAGAAAGGAGCCCATGTTACCCTCTTGTCATAGCAGTACCCTTTCTCCACAATATATGAAAAATAATATTCATATAGCCCCTGAATATAACTGATATAAAAAATGGGTAAAATAAATTATTTCATGAATTTCCATGTTTCTTAGTTGTAAGTGACCTCTGAATCTTACTGTTTCACCAGCCAAATCAGAAATATCCTTTAAGTAAAATAAAAGCAAGTATAGCCATTCATTCAATGTTTAAAAGGCTACTCCATACCAAACCAATGCAGTGTGCAAATATGGAACTTAATTAAAATACTATATATAAAATATTAACAGCTGCTGCTATTAAAATTACATTAAACTCCCTTGAGCTAGGCTAACATAATATGAGCTCTCTTTTTTTTCAATTTAATAAAGGACAGAACTTGGCTTAGTGAATGAACTTTGGTTTGTATATTGTTTGTACCAATTCACTAATCTGAAATTTTAATCACATAAAAGTACTTTACCATCACAACAGCACCAAGCATAGTAATTTGATCTTTCCATTGGATTCAAAGAAAAATCTCATGCTTCGTTTATTTTCTTTCTTAGATGCAAACAACACTTCCTTAGAACATGTTTCTGTTCTTCCCATACAGAATTGAGCTTTGTAAATTAAAGTAGATATCATCTACTTTTGACCTTCTCCAATGAGGGTACAAATAGAATAATTAATAAACTCTTGGTAATTTGGATGAATTAAAGAGCTTAAACAGAAAAAGTAGATTTTATTCTGCTTGAAGATTAGTTATCTGATAATTAATTAGATTGCATCAATACTTTCTCCTTATAATAAGAAACCTCATAAATATTCAAAATAATTTTGTTCTCTGTGAGTATGTGTATATGTGCATGTGTGGCATGTATGTACATATGCATATATATACATACATATACACATATACATGTAGAGAGAGACATGCACACATATATAGACACACACAAAATTTACATAGAAGAAAGACTGGAAAGAAATACCCAAAAATATAAATCATTATTTTCAAATGAATAATGAAGACTTTCCTTTTTCTTTTATATTATTTTGCATTTACTAGTATTTTGAATTAATCGTGTATTAATTAGAAAATTAGTTAGAAAATTCCTCATTTCTAAGTGAATGAAAAGCAATTGATTTGATGTTTGGTGTTTTTTTTCTCCTCTGAACTTTCAGAAGATAACCGTCTAATCTGATATGGGTTGTTTTGTGTTGTTTTGTTGTTTTCAGACAAGGTCTTGCTCTGTTGCCCAGGCTGGAGTGCAATGGTATGATCATGGCTTACTGCAGCCTGGAACTCTTGGGCTCAAGTGATCCTAAGTGTGGAGATTACAGGTGTGAACCACTATTTTTGGCATGCTTTGTTTTAAAGTGCTATAAAATCTGACTTAAAATATCTCTTCTTGAAAGTAATTTTCAAAATTTTATTCTAGATCTATCTTAAGTCAAATTATAACATCCACAAGCTAATATTTCAAAGCACTACATTAGCCCATGCCCCCGCCACTTCAAAATTCTTCTGCTTGAAAGTTCATATGTACCAAATTAACTGCTATTTCTGGCAGAGATAGGCTGGAGGAAGTCAGAGGGGAACACTCTATTATTATTGTTATATTTTTGCATTCCCATCAATGAACTCTTCTCAGCTTATTTTTATTTTTATTTTTTATTTATTTTTTATTTTTGAGACAGTCTCACTCTATCTTCCAGGCTGGAGTGCAGTGGCCCGATCTCGGCTCACTGCAAACTCTGCCTCCCAGGTTCATGCCATTCTCTTGCCTCAGCCTCCCGAGTGGCTGGGACTACAGGCGCCGCCACCACGCCCGACTAATTTTTTTGTATTTTTAGTAGAGACGGGGTTTCACTATGCTAGCCAGGATGGTCTGGATCTCCTGACCTCGTGATCTGCCTGCCTTGGCCTCCCAAAGTGCTGGGATTACGGGCATGAGCCACCGCGCCCAGCCTCTTCTCTCAGCTTAAATCAGAAAGAAGAAGAGGAGGAGGAGGAAGAGGAAGAGGAAGAAGAAAAAGAAGAAGAAGAAGAAGAAGAAGAAGAAGAAGAAGAAGAAGAAGAAGAAGAAGAGGAGGAGGAGGAGGGGGGAGAGGGAGGGGGAGGGGAGGGCGAGGAAGAAGAAATGGTAATTCAATTCCTTGTAGACTTCTTTAGGAAAGTGAGAATATTTAGGGAGACAAAGTTTCCAGAGAGGAATGAATCAGAAACACAGTCTCCAATATATCTGAGAATCAGAGTAATTGGTTCTGACCTTCCTTCTCTCCACACTCACTCCCAACTCCTTCTCAATTTCCATATATTCTATTTCTTTATTTTGTTAGGTAAAAAACATATTTCCAAACAGGCAAACACAATCTTCTTGATCTATAAACAGCAGAATAAAAAAGGAAGGATAAGAGGGAAGTAGAAAATAGTTCAGCTGGGAGGAAACAAGTACTGAGGGAGCCCATGCAAGGAGGGTATGAGCAAGAGAGTTCAGCCCCAGGTCTTCAACAGGGCCCTTCTGAAAGACCATGGTTATCACAGATTACTGAGTCTAAAAGAAGCACTCAGCTTAGTTGGTTGGGGGTAGGTGAAGTAACGAAGGAGAGTAGATAGGTCTAAATTTAGTTATCTTCTATTATAAGATCATTTGATTTATGTATGAGTAGGACAATCAGAGCATGGGAGCCCGGGGTGAAGGGAATTAAAGAAATGTAGTTGTATACTTAAAACAGATTTCTCTCTCCTTATCTCTCCCTGTCTGTCTGCCTCTTTCTCCCTCTCTTCTCTCTCTCTCTCTCTTCCTCCCTCCTTCCCTCTCTTTCTCAGGATTCCTACAAATGTCATTTCTGCTTCCTGGATGATTATTTCCCCTCAAAGCTCATATTAGTCAACATCCTAAGCCCCCTAAAACACTCCCAAATTTCAGTGTAAATGTGATTTCTTCGGAGAAACTTTACCTGCCACCTTTACCCCTCCTCTCTTAGAGAAATAAAATGCAGCAACAGGAAGCAGAATGTTTGCTGGTGGAATTCCATATACCTTTCATCAGAAAGGGAAGCAGTTTGGAAGGGCAGCAGAGCTTTGCCACTGTCCTTGAAATGCTACTGTATTGATTAAAGTGTTTTTAATGCCATAGACTCATCCTAAAGTGTGATGTACCAAACTAACGATTTTATGTTTGGATCATTCTAATTTTTTTTCATATTTTATATTTGCCACTTCGGGTACCTCCAAACATCCAATAACATAAGAGAAAACTGGGAATAGAAAAACTTTGAATTTTTTCACTTGCAAATTGAAGACAAAATTTTCTGCAAGATTTGGCACTTGATTACCCAATAAAAGTTCATTTAAGAAGCTATTTTAGAAGACATTTGAGCAGTTGGGGTTTGATGCCCAACTATGATAATTAATTAGCTCTTTCTTTCATGGTGTGAAACAGAAGCAATATCAGGCAATTTCTTTTACTCTAAAGAAACAAATGCAGGAAGTCTTTAATATGTCTTGGTTTTCACTTTTAGGAATGGCATGGGTGGGTGGGGTGCTCCAGCAGTAAACAGCATAGAAAAATGATAAGATTACCTGACCGTCCGTCTCTCTGGAAGTCCACATGATACCATTCTCCATCATTCACTTTCTTCAACAGGGCTTTTATTTTTATAGTACCTGACCCCATGTCCAGGAGGAGGTAGAGGTGGCCATCTAGCATCTCAATAGCAAAGAAGTCCACCTTTATCATCTGTGGGTGCTTGGCATCTTTCTGATGTCTTGGCTTGCCATGGCTAAATAAGATGAGGCCATTTGGCTCTGTTGTACGGAAATCAAATGATATGGAGCCAGTTTTCTTTGCATTCCATTTAGGCAAAGAGATGAAAGACTCTGGGGTTTCAAAGGTGATTGGGTCTAAAGTTGCAACATTCTCACATTTAAATGCCACCACTCCATGGATCTTCATCTTAGGATCTCCTTGCTTGGCAAGTCGAGATAATTCCAGCCTCACATCATTATTTTTATATACAACCTGTGGGCAGAGGATAGCAGTGAGAAACTAGCCTCCATATTTTAATATCTGAAACTTGTGAACAGCTCATGTAACTTGCAACAACATCATAAAAAGGCACACGATATTTAGTTAATTTTGTTGTATAAAGGCAACATTTCTTAGGCAAATAAAATTCAAGTGTCAATTCATAGAACAATAACCATAACAACTTAACTTGATTCAAATAATGTGTGTGCAGATGCACACACGCATGTGCATATACACACAAACTGCTTGTATTTAACTCAAATAATTTAAAAATCTGCATATATCTTTAATTTCATGTCTACATTACCATGCTAAGACTTGAACTTATAAAAGCTACTTGTTTCATAGTTGTCTGTGATATTTTTAAAATTAAATATAAGCACTGAGGTTATTCAGTTTTCCCATCATTAAAGCATTTGAAATTGGATACCATTATATACCAGTTCCCTAAAATATTGGATCTCTTCTATTATCTATATATCTTCTGTGGATATTGACTTTGCACGACAGTCACAACAAGTTAAAGCACAAAACAGCCTGATATTTCTCAGAAAAAAAAATATATATTATATATATATATATATATAACTAAGATACAGAAGATCCCTGACCTGCATCAATACCTTTGAATACTGTTAAGTAACGTGGCACTGCCACATGTAGAATATGGTGCTTCCCCTCAATTTATTCAACCTGTGTTACTGGTGATCCACTTCACTTTTAATTTACACAAATGCTGCGCAAGGGTTGTCTTGTACTCTCATTTTCCAAGGCACTTCAGTGAAAGAGGCTAGGCACTTCTGAGTGCTTGCTGATGGTCCTAAGGCTTTTTGGATTCCAATTAACACATTTGATAATTCACTCACAGGGTTCACGGTATCATACATTTGCTATCCCTTCACGCTAATAAATTCAAAGGTATTTTGACATAAGGATAAAGAGAGAAGGACACCTTTTCTCTACAAAATGCATACAGTGGATAATCACATTTCTAAAATACATAGACCATACTTACTTGAGGGTGAATTAGTTATCTAGGTCCACATAGCTGTCTAGGCTCTTTTAAGAAGGGACTCTATAGATTTCAAAGCTCCCAACATTGCTAGACTCTAGATTTATTTATCCACATGTAAAAATGTACATATATATATGTATATGTATACACACATGTATGTTTTGGTTTTCATTTTTAGGAATGGCATGGGTGTTTTATATAATATATGTAACAGGAAAAATAAGACAATATCTGATTAGCGCTATGAAGTCAACCAAGACAACGCAGCAGTTATTCCAAACCCATGGCCAACTGAACCAAGAGATGGCTGATGAGTTTCCTGATAGGATTTGTTAATGGATACTTTATTTTTCAGAGTAATTAAGAGTACATGCTCTGGTATTGGACTTCCTGAGTTCAAATTCTGGCTCCAGCATTACCGAACTGGGAAATCTCTGTAAGCCTGTTTCACTCCCTGAAAGGAAAATAATACTTCACATAATGGTTATAATAATTAAATAAGAAAATACGCAAAGTGGGAAAATCTACATAAAGGCACTCATTCCAATGCCAATCACATTGTAAGATTTCAATAAATATTAACTATGTAAAATACATGATAATAAAAATCAATACTTTATCATCTAATAGACATAGATTTTAGTTCTAAATTTATCCATAAGAAAACATTTAGAAATAAAGCCCACACATATAATTAGTTTTTATACATGATTTGTGCCAACTAAATAAGTCACATCTTTCCAATGCTGGGCCTGGTGTTTCAGTTTACCTTTATCTTGGAGAAGGATTATAATAAAGAACATGATATCCCTTATTCTTTGAACAAATATGTACAATGGTTTAACAAGCATCTATTGACAACAAAAGAAGAGAAAATGAACTTGAGCAATAACAAAAAGGAATTTCATTAATTCTTAAGAATACTTTTTTGAAAAGAGAAAGATCTATTAAGTCTTAGAAAAATTTATTTAGGATTGCCTTTCTTTGGAGATCTTTAGAGGCAGGGAAAATGCTTTTCAAGGATGATTTTCCAAGTTTTATCGCTTCTCTCTATGACTTTCATGCTATTCAAACCTATATTCAGTTTCCTTTTTCCTACTGATTTATATTCTAGTATGTGGACATTCTTTTGACATAGATATTGATCAAGAATAAGTATTTTCAGACCCAAATGATGCTTCTCTTGATCAATGCTAACACTCATTCTTATAATAGAACCACTGTAATAGAATTGAGTGTTTCTGACATGAACAAGTGGGTTTTAGCCCTGGTATATTGTCTCTTGAATCTGACATCAGCCACCACAAAGTTGAAGAATGAGGGGCAGTCTAAGTCTGGGGAAGGATTTCAATGAGACATAATCTTATAACTGAATCAGGTGACTTGGTGATGAAAAGGTTCAGGAAGATGTAAAAAAATAGAAGTAGGGATAATTCCCTGGGCAAAATTTCTTAAGGTTAGCCATGCATCTCTCATAAAAAAAAGTATCTCCACCAGAATCAATGCTTTATATGCTTTATACTGGCAAGAACCTTGCTCACCACAGTGCAGCACCAAGATCAGTGGCTGGCACAGAGTAGGTGCTCAATAAATATTTGTTTATAGTTGAACAAAATTCTTCCTTCACCTTTTTAAACCTAGTTTCTAGATTATAGGCTTTTGTAAATAATAATATTTAGACCTATAATTAAAATACAGCAGAATATGGTATTGCGGACCAATCTCATAAACTAATTACTATTTTGCCCTATTTCTCTAGAAAAAAAGCATAAACTTATGTGCATATCCAGTTCATAATTGACAAGTTGGCCCATGCATTGGGAAATTTCATCTTCACACACATATTGTGGGGTATAAATTCCTTTTAGAATGAAGAATGCCTGAGTTAAAACTCTCCAGAGGTTTATACACAAAAATATACACTGTGCTTCTCCTCAACATAGTTCTTGTAGGAAAGAACTATCTCCAGATACAAGAACTCTTTCCTACAAGAACTATCTTGAGAAGAAGCACACTGTGTATTTTTTTCTTCCCATTTTGTACTCTTTGAAAGGCTACTCCAGAAAACAGAAAAGCAATTTTGCATTGGTAGGCTTATGGCTCTCAGATTTACACTACTATTTCATCTGACCCAGATTTTATAATTACCCTACTTTTCTAAAGTTAGACCTACTCTTAAAATGAACTGAATCTAGTTCAATTAGAATAATGAGTAGCTAGTAAGTATTCTAACTCCTTTAAAAATTCATGTGTAAGCTATTTTTACTTCTTTCTGAAACAATGTGGCACTCAATCATGGGAACACCTTATAATTATTCATATATTTTTAATTCTTATGTGAAAAGTTGCAATTTACATGTTTCATTTTTGAACAAGTTTCTATATGCTTTATCATCATAACAATTGATGATATTTGTGCACACTCATTTGGATCTGTTTATAGAACCAAGGTTTCTTTGGGGACATTGATTTTTTTTTTTTAAAGAGTGATTCAAAATGTAGAATTTTACTTCCTTGCTTCATGGGCTTCTTTCCCATTTCTTCAAACATTTGTTAGAATTTTTAGTGTCCCCCTCATGTTAATATGCAAGAATAGGGCGTAATATGTTTGTGTTTTCACATTCCTAGGGTTTACCTTTGAGGAAAACAATCACTGAGTATTATCTTTGATCTTAATGATAATCCTGAAAACATGACAGCAATGCAGAGAAAATAAATAACTTAAAGAATAGGAGCTTAATAGTCTGCATATTAACTTGGTTCAATCTCAAAGCTATTACTAAACCAAGTCCCTAACCTCTCTCTGTCTCAGTTTCTTAATTTTGGAAACTGACATCTATAAAGGAAAGGCGTGCCATAACTATAAATTCTTGAGCTTTTTTTACCCTTAATATGTGTGATTTGGGACAGACATAAAAGATGGTCGATTGTTCCTGACCCCTTTCTGGCTTTCTCCTGTTGCAATTTTTGATGCCAGGATATTGTTCTCTACTTTCAGATATACTGAAACACTAATCCATTAGTAAAGAGAGTGTTCACTGCATCTTCTCGTACACAGACATGCCTCAAGGATTATATCTACCTAAGTTTTGTACAGATGGTGCTAAAGCACTGGTAGCTGATAGATAAGGCTCTTTCAACAGAGCGGGAGTATGTGAAATTCAGTGTGAAAATATTTGCCACTCAGATAATGACTTTTTAAAATAAATATGTGCTTCAGCTTGGAAGTTACAACGGGGGTCTTAACTTCACTAACATGCATGATTAAGACTTTTCATTACTTAACTATGGTAGTATGCAGGATGGTGAAATAAGCGACCAAAGTTAGTGTTGTTTAGATATTTAGACTTTGTTATGACCCTCCCTGAGAGAACATGAATGACTCATATTTTAATCTATCTTGGTTTTATCTTTCATACTTGTGGCTAATAAGGAGTGAGGCCTAAGAATTTGGTTCTCAAGTCAGATTTCAGAGAGAATTCCAGCTCACTCATTTTCAAACCTGTGACCTTGTGCAAGTTCCTCAACCTTGCCAAGTCTCAGAGTTTTATTCGTAAAGGACAATGGTATCTACCACATTAAGGTTACTGCAAATAATAAATTATATTTTAGTTAAAGTGCTAATAATGGGTCCTAGCATGGAGTAAGTGATCAAGTAAATACTCATTGTTTTTATTAACATTATTATAAATAACATTTCTTATTCTTACATTGAATTGATGGAGCTACACAATTTAATTGTCATAACAAAGGTAACAGCTAAGAAGGTAGATAGCAATTGATTGGTCACATATTTAAGGGAATTAAATAGTGCTGAGATCAGCAGGATCAAAGGTATTCAGCAGATTGGGGCTTCCTTTTTCATGCTGATATTTACGTTGCAGTTGGATGTACACATCAGGCTTTCTCTGTAAAGTTCCTTAACTAGAAAATATACACAGCAGGCTAGCTAACCTAGGAGTTGTATTTTCACCCATGAAAGGGTTTCTGTGGAATCTAACAACAGCAGCTACCACTATCACCAAAGCCACCACAACAATCAGTTAAGATTTACCAGTTCACTTTCTGGCAGGCCCTCTTATAAGAGTTTTATATATATTAATGTGTTTAATTCCCATATGCATCCTAGAAAATAGGTATAATTATTTCCTATTACCATAAGTTACCTAGAAAATAGGTAACATTATTCTACTTTATCAATAAATATCTGGAGGCACAGAGTGATTGCATGTCTTTCTTCATGATCATGTCTAATCCTGTTTGAATAGCTAATGACGTTAACCTCAA
Source organism: Pan troglodytes (assembly GCF_028858775.2). Taxonomy (NCBI): domain Eukaryota; kingdom Metazoa; phylum Chordata; class Mammalia; order Primates; family Hominidae; genus Pan; species Pan troglodytes. The sequence continues at coordinate 72,093,994 of NC_072410.2, read as the reverse complement.
ACTGTATCTTTGTTTCAGCAGGAAATTTGTCTTCGTTTTTGATAGCAGTTGCTAAGTAGAGTCACAATCAAACAGCTGTTTGTCATTAGGCAAAATGATAATCTTTCAATGAGTTACATGTGCGTTCTAAATACCAGTATTTTTTCCTTCATTTGTTGTCATTAAAATATCTCTAAGTGAATCAAATGTCACAAGTAAGTAGAGGAATTTATTGTGTATGTACTGATTAAAATGTCCCTTCAAGTCCAGTTATAGCAGAGGGCCTATTTCTGTTTCCAAGATGATATTGTAGTTTTTCAACAGGTATGTCATTTAGAATGTAACAAACGTTATCTTAAAAATCTGTGCGGTTTAAGAATTATTTAAAGGGACTGTTGCTTTAATGCTTATTTTTGTTTGTTTATTTGTTTAAAATGCAGTTAATGCTTTTACTCTATTAAGACCAAGTGAAGGCCGAGCGCAGTGGCTCACGCCTGTAATCCCGGCACTTTGGGAGGCCGAGGAGGGCAGATCATGGAGGAGGGCGGATCACGAGGTCAGGAGATCGAGATAGAGACCATCCTGGCTAAAACGGTGAAACCCTATCTCTACTAAAAATACAGAAAATTAGCCGGGTGTGGTGGCGGGCACCTGTAGTCTCAGCTACTAGGCAGGCTGAGGCAGGAGAAGGGCATGAACCTGGGAGGCAGAGCTTGCAGTGAGCCGAGATCGCACCACTGCACTCCAGCCTGGGTGACAGAGTGAGACTCCGTCTCAAAAAATAAATAAATAAATAAATAAATATCAAGTGAAAATATTTATTTCAAGTACCAGAATTTAATTATCATTTTCACCTAGCTGTTATCTTTCTAGGCACCATCTCTTTATATCAGTGCACTGTGTCAAAATACAACCAGGAACTAGCGAGCAAGTGAAAAGTACAAGCGTCATCCAGTAAGTAGCAGATAAATTGCATTTGCTTTGCCATGATCTGGGTAAGAAAGAGCTCAGAAAAGGAAATGCAGCATATTACAACTTTCATCCCCAACATTAACTTATTTATTATTTTGAAATTATGTTTCAATTCTGACACTTCCAATTCAATCAGATATGCACTTTTTAGACACATACTATGGTAGGATCAATCAAATGCAATTTTAGTCACTCCCCTGTGCATATGCCTAGTTCCACAGAACATGTTACACTGAAAATAAACTAATTTAATACGCTAGTTTAATTTATCTTAAACATTTGCTAGTGGTAACTATATAATAGGTAAACTATATGTGATCAACACATATACACATAGACACACACCTACACACACCCAGAGTTTAAACATTACCCAGATACACTATATGTCAAATTTAATGTCATTGATATCCATATAAATATGCACTTATGTTAGAATATATGGTATATCTCTCAACAGATATATAGATAAGTAGATAATACATACCTACGTATGTCAGAGACATAACAAAATATAAATACATTAACAATATTTGATAATTTCAAAAAATTAGAAATTTGAAAATTTCAAAAATTAGAAATTTGGTTTAAGCACAAAGATGGTCCTACTCATTTTGTATCAAAAATGTTTTGGCCCAAAAGCAAATTTTAGCACATATAAAGTTGGTGCTTTCCACAAAAAACAACTGTAGCCTCCAAAAATTAGTATTTTATGATTAAATGAAAGGAGAAAATTAGACATTTCCCTTCATGTTCCTGCCACCATGGGGAGACAATCTTAAAAGCAGAATAAAGGCAAGGTGGTCACTTTTTAAAATCTTTGCACCCATTATTGTTTTATCTCCCACCCAAAATCAAGTTTCTTATGCTATTCACTTTCTTACACTGAAGATCTAGCATAGGACATGATTCTAGCAAAAATGTCAAACACTGTTGAGCTTAACTGACCAAGAGAGACTAATAGGATTTTAGCTTTTCTGGGAATGTCACTCCATAGAAATTTTCATGTGTAGTGTGATATGTCCACAGGAGACAGGTGGGCATCTAGTACAGTACATACAACTGTGGAGTGGCTGCAGGAGGGCTAGTGGATAGGGAAGACAGTGTAGAAAATGAACAAGCCCTGTACAAAGTAGTCCGATGTACATTTATTTATTTATTTATTTATTTATTGAGAAGGCGTCTCACTCTGTCGCCCAGGCTGGAGTGCAGTGATGCAACTGTGCAACCTCTGCTGCCCAGGTACAAGCAATTCTCCTGCCTCAGCCTCTGGAGTAGCTGGGACTACAGGCATGTGCTACCACGCCCGGTTAATTTTGGATTTTTAGTAGAGACGGGGTTTCACCATGTTGGCCAGGCTAGTCTTGAACTCCTGACCTCAAGTGATCTGCCTGCTTTGGCCTCCCAAAGTAATGCATCTTTAAAAACAATTCTTAGCAGTAAGGAAATTTAATTTTAAAGAGACATACGTAAATAATTTTGAAAATAAGAGTGTTTTGGGAAGGCAGCAAGTTGATCTTCTTTTCCCCTGATCTAATCTGATTCAGAGACCATGTACGGATAATATTTTCAATGAAATATGTTATCTTCTCCAAACCCAAATACCAAAACCTGTTATAAAATGGAAATCAAACTACAGTAATATAATTTATCCACAAAGGCATATGACATTTTATTTAAAACAAAAAATAGTTAAAAATTGGAGAGGGAAAAAAATATTTTGTTTACACAACAAAGAGAAAAATATTTTTGCTTAGTCTCAATTAAATACAACCAAATATATCCCATTAATCAGGGGAAGAAAAAGGAAAAGACAACCCCTCCTGCTTCGTCCTTCCTTCATTCCAGCATTCAGTGAACTGCTTAAAGTTACTGAGACAACATTAGGTGCAATCTGTAGAAGTTACTCACGGGAGTTGAAAGACTGAGTTGTCCTTGGGTTAGCAGCTCTATTTATGAAGCTTTCAGTGCATATGAGTATGTAGCAGAATAACCTGAGTTTCATTAAATAGTTATGTCTATTTTTCTCACATTAGTGATTCAGTAATGCCTTTTGGAAATAAATGGAAAAATGAACCACAAATGTCAGTAATGTGAAGTTTCAGCTGAAGATGTTTTTGAAATACAAACTGCAAACTTGATCAATTATCTTATTTTCAGATGAGGAAACTGAGGCTTAAAAGGCTAGAAGGCTATCCAAGTTGGCATCAATCTCTGATCAAAATAATGTATTGGGGACTTCAGTGTTCAGTGTTCTTTCAATTTTGTGTTAAAAAAGAAAAAAGAACAATGAACAAACTCTGCCATAGGTCCAGGGTTATGAAATGCTCTTAAGCAATTACAAACGAAGAGCAGCCCAATTTTTAGCAATGTGACAGAAGAGGAACTGGAGCTTATTTAAAGGTGACTCCAACTTTAAAACTATGTTAGCTTCATAATAAGTTGATGTTCACAGACAGAAATAAAAGTCCTGAGGGGGTAAAAATTGCAGTAATTTCCCCCAATGATAGCATTTAGAAAGACACTGAACAAGTTAACTAGAATCAATAAACTTGCAATGTTCACTACTATTTTAAAAGGAAGTGATGAAGATACTTTCCACATCAGTCTTTCATGATCTTGCCAAAAGTTATCTCACCATAACTTGGGGTTAGGAGTTTCTACTCCAAGCCAGCAGATGCTGCTAAGAAAGGCAATGCATGTCTGCTTTATCCAAAAAACTTTTCAATCTCCTGCTAGTTTCAATAGGGGAAAAGTAGCACTATTATTATTATTTTATTAGGGGAATCTATCCTCCCATGTACCAAGAAAATATCTTTGAACTGATAATAACAAAATAGTGACACTAAATGATGTGTCTAGATTAATCAATGCATCTTCTTTTGTGTCTCCAGCCTCATAAGCTCAGTGAAGTTTCCTCCACCACTTAATTTTACATTTTACTAAGGAGGCAGACATTAGTATAAGTATATAATATACCATTTAGTATATGTATATGCATGTATTATAGATAGATTAGACAAATATATGATAGATATATGATAGATGGATAGATAGATAGATAGACAGACAGACAGATGATTTCCTATATAGTCTGTCCTTTCCTCATTGATTTGCAATGACACACTATCTATTGTTTTGGATATACCAATGTTCACTATTTTAATATATTATTACTTTTTGATCATGCTCATCAATTTTAAGCTTTGAAAAAATTTCTCCAAGAGAGATGGGATAACCAATTTCATGTAAAATATTTATTACTTGATTATATTTATGTGTGTGTGTATGATATATGTATTATTTTTAATCCACTGAAAATATGTTGTCTTCTGTTTAAGGTGAAAATCCAAATTGACTTGCTCCACAAATAGTTAGTTATTTGAACCAGCACATTTTTTTGTCCTTCTTTTTCTTACTTCAACACTCAGGGGAACACAATTTTTAAATAATTATTTTTCCGACTTGTAAGGCCTACCACATATTAAATTATTACATATATGAGATTCTATGGCTGAGCACGCTGTTCCGTTTTATTGATGTTTATTTTTTCTTGATCTAGTTCCATGTCACCTAATTGTCACAGCTTTATAATATATTCTAATGTGTGTTAGGCTCCTTCCAATCAACCAACCCATTAACATTAATTAGCTTACAATGTTTATATGTTATAAACATTATAAACATCTCATGTAATTTCACACGTTTTTTCCTTATGAAGATCCGTTAATAAATTACCAAAAGATATAATCAGTTTATTCACTTCAATAAAAAGAAGCAATCACTGAATATTTTTAAATGACCATAACTTATAAATTTTTTTGTCTTCTGTATTGACAAAATAAATATATATCACAAGTTGCTTTGATCTAGCTTTCTAAAACATAGCAAGTTATACATTCAAATTTACTTAAGGGGACTTTAGAATAGCCCAAGGAAATTATATCTTGCTTAGAATTACATTCCTATTATTACAATTATTTGCAAAGTTATAACGCATAAATGAGTTTGACAATTTTATCATATCAGAGAATCTGGCCTCATACCACAACAATAGTTTATTAGTTGGAGGATAGATATACAACTATAGAGATAGATTAAATCAGGAAGAAAACAACAACAACAGTGAATGTAGTTGTAAGTGCGCTAATTCTATTCCAATAATCACAGGCCCTGGTAGAGTTCCTTGTAATAAAATACCAGGAGTAGGTGGCCAGTATATAGGAGTTATCTGGTGAATGAGATGAATTATTCTCAGTGAAGAAGAAAGGGGAGCGACCTCAGACTCCACTTTAATGGTGGCTCTCTAGAGGTGAGGGTACTTGCCTGAGGTCACACTGCTATTGTTCAGAGGGAGTCAACAGTGGACAAGATGGAATCTGAATGTTTGCCTCCAGAGCCTGAACTGGACTGTTTAATTTATTGGTTTTCTTTGTATGGGCTGTTTTTATGATGGTTAATTTTCCTAAAGCAATAAAAAACCATAGGACTTCTATGCTTCCTCAACCTGATGTTTCAAGAGCTGGTTATCTAGTTGGTGGATTATCCAAATTGCATGAATCCCCTTTCTTTCCCTGGCTGCCTGCCTTTACTGCTCAACTGCACATCCACCCAAGAGCCTGCAAAGGAAACAGGAAAAGGTGGCATTTAAGACAGCCAATGCTGATGTTTTTAGCAACTGCAATGAGAACATTTTTCCAAGTAGACTTGTTCCTGAGAAGTTGTATAAGTCTGTTCTGTAATTTTAATATAATTTGATAAAAACAATGTGTTATAAGATTTATATTTACATATATTCAAACAGTCCCAGGTTTACATTCCTGCATTGCTACTTAACTACTTTTACTGCCTTGGCCAAGTTGCTTATTCTTACTGAAATAATTTCCCTCTGTATCAAATGAGATTATGAAAACTTATTTTGCAATGTTATTTAAGCACATAAGTACTTGATCCTGGGTACCTAAATAAAGGGTAGTCATTACTGTTGCTATTATGATCTTAACTGTGTAAGGTCTTAAGGGTTAAGATCTTAAATGGGTAAGAGGGGAGTGTTCATTATTTAAATTAGTAAGTGACTACTATTGAAAGCAAAGAAGCATTCTGTAAAGCAATCACACTCAAATCTTGATGTTGACATAAATACTTCTCAAATTTCGTAATTTTATCTCTTATCTCTCTGGAACTCTACATTTTGACTTTATCTGCCAAACAAATAGTATTTTTAAAGTAATATTTTTTATTTTAAATTTATTAAAGGCATATAAATGACAGAATGAGACAGTCTGTATAATGATATTAAATTGATGGAATTATAGCTGGATGCAAATACTTGTATTATTTAGCTTATACTGGGTGGACTAAATATATGGCCTTTTCTAGGTTTGCTAAAATATTGAACACATGTAACTGTTGTTCATTTCTAACTAAAAGGGCCCTAAAAAGTATAGAGACCCCAGGTTGAGAACTGTTATTTTTCAATTATAACTGCTAAGCAGTAGGGTATTTCTTTTTAATCTATTCTTTAATTATTTCTTTGGAAAGTCCCACATGATTCCGATGTCAGATGGGTTGTGCCTTTTGCCAGGGGTTGCTTAGTTAACTGTTTATTTAATGAATGGGGTTTTATGTGCTACTGAATTTCTCATGGCACACGTTAGAAAATTTTTGGCAGCATTTAAATTGGAGAACTGAGAAACATATTGGCTCTACGGAAGCTCAATCAGCTCCCAGGCAGGTGCAGAGTTTTTGCCAACAAAAATTCAGTAAAATAAAAAATGCAAAGCCCAAATTCTCACACAACCCAAAGAAAACTGACTTTGGTGTCCAAGATTAAATGAATGCTAGATCCAGGCAGCTCAGGTAGCTCAAGAATGGAAGGGGAAAATGCGTCATAACTTTAGGAGAGAAGCAGGAATGGGACCTTCTTGTTTTGGTGGATGACAGTATGCATACATTTTTGGATTGCTGAGAAAATTCAACTAACTCCTAAAAAAAAAAAAAAAAGAAAAGAAAAGAAAGAAAATAGTCTCATGTAATTTTGCACGTCTTTTCCTTATGAAGATGTGTTAATAAATTACCAAAAGATATAATCGGTTTATTCACTTCAATAAAAAAAAAATCATTGAATATTTTTAAATGACCATAGCAGTGACTGAGCATCCTAGACCAAGTATCCAGATGGCTATGTTTTTTAAATGATTTGGCCAGATATATAGACATTGTATAAGCATTGGTTACCAGATTTATTTACTCTGACTGGGAACCAAAAAATATCCTGACTTGTATTCTGAGTTCTGAAAAGTCCTAAATGCACATATATATAAAATTTTACTCAGTAGTACAATAGGATGAGAAAAAACAATGGAAAAGATTTTTTTTAATTAAACACTAGTTCGAGAAAATAAAGATGAGAATGTATCTTTCAGCAATTAAAGTGAATAATACCAGCCTACTTATCATTACTACATGACTCTCCAAACTGTGTGGAATAAAAGCCATTTGCAGTCATCTCCTCCCAAGTATAACTGTCATCAACTCCTCCCGTCAATACTCTGCCCTTGGCCAGACCATGTCCCAGCCCTTCTCCCTGTCTGGAAGAGCAACGTCCCGAGTCAGGCTTGTTCTTGATTTCTCCTCTCCTAGATGTAGTTTCTGTCAATACTGGCTTATTGAAGACTCCTGCATTCTTGGGACACCAGTGGATATTCTTTAGTATCATTTTCCTGCTGTATTCAGAAATGGGGAGGGCTGTGCTCATTAGCACAGCGATGCTGACCCAACACTAGGTTGGCCACCTCTTGGTGGCTACATAAACACACGTTCCTCACTTCAGGCCTAGCCAACTTGGCTGTCTTCTATTTCGGTTTTGTGTTGAACAAGCCCCCAGTAGACAGTTCATTAGAGTTGGCCAGCTACATCCACTTTGCCCCTAATTGCCTTTGATTAGCTTCTACATTGCCTGGTATAATTATTTTTTTTTAATTGAGATGGAGTCTCACTCTGCACCCAGGCTGGAGTACACTGGCACGATCTCAGCCCACTGCAACCTCCACCGCCTGGGTTCAAGAGATTCTCATGCCTCAGCCTCCCAAGTAGCTGCAACTACAGGTGCCTGCCACCATGCCCAGCTAATTTTTTTTTTTTTTTGTATTTTTAATAGATGCAGGGTTTCGCTATGTTGGCCAGGCTGGTCTCAAATTCCTGACCTCAGGTGATCCGCCTGCCTCAGCCTCCCAAAGTGTTGGGATTACAGGCGTGAGCCACCGTGCCCAGCCATCATGTTAATATGAATCATTACAGCACCCAACAGCAACCGTCAAGCACCTTCTCTGTGTCCCATGCTTGTTGAACAACAAACTTCTATTTCTTACGACAGTCTTATGAAGTAGACATTTTTATTTCCATACTAAAGCTCAGAGAATTTAAGTATTTTGTCCAAATTACACAGTAACTAGGTGACTGAGCAGGGATCCAACTCAGCTTTTATCTAGCTTGATTCCAAAATCACAGATGCAATTCTAGTGCATGCTCCCCACCCCATGGGATAGTAGCTGAGTTCCTATTTACTTATTCAGCTCTGGTTCTGGGCACACTTTCTCAATCTCATCATCATGCCTTTCGTGTATAGAAGTAAAGGGACTCCTTATCCCTTTTCTCTTTTTCGACCAAGTGCCTCATTAACTAGCTGTGGTTCTCTTAACACTGCTGGTAAAAAATAATATTAATAATAATAATCCCCCTTAGGTTTCATCCCACTCTCTTTCTCTCTTGATGTCAGGATAATTGTTTTTCTCCTTTCTGTCCTATGCACTCTGATTTAGTGTCACACTAGTTTTGTGCTCACTTCACTCTTAGGACCAAATTACCAGACTATATTTTAAGAAGGTACAAACGTTGTTTTGAATGTTAAGAATTCTTTAAGATTTTCTAAGTTGCCTTGTAACTGGAGAATAAAGAATGAGGTTTAACACTAGGATGAATAACATTCAACACATCAGTTTTCAGGGGTCTAGAGTTAGAGTTGATGATTACAGCCTCCTGTAGTCAATAAGAGAAGAGAGATGTACTAACCACACGCAGATTGGGGCCATTTTTTTCATTGTAACTGATGAAGCCCAAAACAGCAGGGCCAGAACTTGGGTGAGGGGTCAGGTAAGTGAGATACTCACTTTGGAACAAAATATAAAGGAGGATGTTAAATCTCATATCACGACAAATATTTCAATGAAATATTTTTAAAACTTAACAAGAAAAAGTCCACAATGAACAAGGTATTAAAATTTTAAATAAAGATAGAATCAGTATTACTGATTTTTCCTTTTGCCTCAAGCTCCACAATGTTTTGGTAGAGCCCTGCAATACAATATTATTCTAAGATTAATGAACTCCATTTAATATATTGGAAACATATTTATTAAAACAAGTGCAAGTAACTAGAGTAGTGTGGGGGTAAATTTCTTCATTAGATATCATTAAAATTAGAACTAGAATGCACTATTAATTTTTAAGGTGTAATTAGTCATTAAAATCACTTTTATTCAAAAATAAAGACGAACACAGAGTGTTTAGTCAGACACTCTTTTAACCACTTTACTCATATAATCCTCATGACAACCTGCTGATATAGTAGAAAAGGCCCACTGCTACAGAATTCCCAGTGTAATATTCATTAAAATACAATGGCTGTGGAGCTGTGCAGCACAGTGCCTCTCATAAAATTAGGGTCCCCATTTTTCAGATGAAGAAACTGAGCTCACATAGTAAGTACCAGAATGAAATTTAGATCCAGACAGTCCAGATACAGAGTGCTTGTTCCTAACCATATTATAGAAACAAACCAAGCCTCTCAAAGATCAAGTAATGTAGCCTATTTCTACCTCAACCTCTGCGTCACTAGACCTCAAATTGCAATTAACTTTTAGTAATAATGATCCTAAGAAACTCTCCAGGACATTGGACTAGACAAAGATTTCTTGAGTAATACCCCATAAACGTAGGCAACCAAAGCAAAAATGGACAAATGGGATCACATTAAGTTACAAAGCTTCTGCACAGCAAAGGAAACAATAAACTAAGTGAAGAGACAACCCACAGAATGGGAGACAATATCCGCAAACTATCCATCTGACAAGGGATTAATACCAGAACATGCAGAAGTTCAAAAAACTAAATAGGAAAAAGTCTAATAATCTGATTTTAAAATGGGCAAAAGATCTGAAAAAACATTTCTCAAAAAAGGCATACAAATGTCAAAGAGGTATATGACAAGCTGCTCAACATCACTGATCATCAGAGCAATGCAAATCAAAACTGCAATGAGATATCAACTCATTCCAGTTAAAATGCCTTTTATCCAAACACAAGCAATAACAAGTGATGGTGAGAATGTGGTGAAAAGGGAACCCCTTGTACACTGTTTGTGGGAATGTAAATTAGTACAACCACTACAGAGAACAGTTTGGAGTTTCCTCAAAAAAACTAAAAATAGAACTACCATATGATCCAGCAACCCACTGGTATGTATATACCTCAAAGAAAGGAAATCAATATATCAAGAATATATCTGCGTTCCCATGTTTATTGAAACACTAGTCACAATAGCCAAGATTTGGAAGCAACCTAAGTGTCCACCAATAGACAAATCAATAAGGAAAATGTAGTATACATACACAATGAATAATTATTTATCCATAAAAAAGAATGGGATTCTGTCATTTGTAACAACATGGCTGAAACTGGAGGTCATATTGTTAAGTGAAATAAGCCAGGCATAGAAAGGCAAACGTTGCATGTTTTCACCTATTTGTGGGAGTTAAAAGTTAAAACAATTGAATTCATAGAGACTAAAAGGATGGATACCAGGGCCTGGGAAGGGTAGTGGGGGTTGGGAGAAGTGGGGATGGTTAATGGGAACAAAAATATAATTAGACAGAACGAATAAGTTCTAGTATTTGATATCATAACAGTGTGACTGTAGTCAACAATAATATATTGTACATTTTAAAATAACTAAAAGAGTGTAATTGGATTATCTGTAACACAGGAAAGGATAAATGCTTGAGGTGATGTATACTCCAGTTACCTTCATGTGATCATTATGCATTGCATACCTGTATCAAAATATCTTATGTACTCCATAAACTTAGTATGTACACAAAAAAATTAAAAATAAAAGAAAATAATGACCCCAAGAGTAGATTCTGCCATAAATTTTACAGAAACCAGTCAAAATTTGTTATGTATATTATATGTAATATAAACACATATGTATGTGTGTATAATACATATATAATACATATGATGACTCGCCATTGAAATAACCTTGAGAGTCACTCATACTAACTTAAGAACTGCAATCCATCTCTGATATTCACCTGTCTACAGGCCAAATACAGAAACTAGACTAAATACTTAAGGTATTTTTACAAAATTGTGATGGATACTAATTCTGCAGCTGATAGGCATTGAAAGGCCAATTGAATTCAGATCCCTGGCCCTGTCATTAACTTCTGCAGGTGTATAACTGGTATTCTTGTATCAGACAGCCAATGTCATCAAAATGGAATATAACAAATTGTTATATAAAACATTTTAGCTCTCCACATTAAGTAGCATTATAATTATATGATGAAACCAGAGCACTGTGAAGGATTATAAAAAAGATTAAAGAATTCAGAATAAACACTTGAGATCTTGTCTAATACGGATGCTCTCAAGTAACCAATGTTGCCAATTAACGCTGCTCATATACATGTGGATTTCTGATTATCTGGTTTACTACTAAATTAAAGAGCAAAAAATAAAAAAAAAATCTCTAATGCCTCTACTGTAGAATATTTCTATTGATATTTTGGAGGGATCTATAAGAAGCCAATATCAAAGCAGGAATGTCTTTTAGAAACAAGATAGATCAAGCTTGTCTCTTGAGAACATGTTATTCTAGAGAGGAAGAAGGGGTAAGACATGGGCTGGCAGCAGAGTATTGGGGGCGGGGGGAAGAATCAAAGACAGAGAAATCTAGTGGAAGTAAAGTATACGAGGCCTTTATGCTACACAAAATAGTGGGCATTTCCATAGCACTGGTACACAGGTTGGTGCTGTTAATCATTCCTTATTAATTGCTATTAGTAATCTCATTTAGAATTAATTTCTTATAAATATCGTAAATCCAATAATTTGCTCCTTCCTCCTTATGCTAACATATCACAAGAGAAAAACTTTACCTTTTTTGAATTTAGAGGTGTTTTCATGACTAGATGACCTATTCAAGTTAGCACTTTGTGTGAATCTTTGCTTTGCTGTGTGGTTGAGTGGCAGAAAGCAACTGTAAGCCCAGGAGCTATGTTGACATGTGTCTCACTGGTCAAATAAGGAATTAGATATGAATGTGTATAAATTATATTAAACCCATCCAGACTGGAGGAAAACAACCTATTTTATAACAAATTTATAACATGGCAGTCATGTTATATATATATATATATATATATATATATATATATATATATATAACATAGCAATGTTCATATAATCCTGAGTCTTGTTAAAATAAAGACTCAAAGTGCTGCTACAGACTGTAGGATATGATTTATTTTGATATCAAAGTGTTTTCCACAGCTTGGTTACCTTTGTGATTTGGATCAGGGAAAGGTGTGTACCCTATCACCTTACCCTATGCTAGACAGATGTAAATTTTCCATAGAAAGAAGTGGTTTGGGTAGTCACTCAGTTACTAGATTCAGCTGTTTTTGACCAAGCCACAAGAAATAACTCAGTAAACAAAAATTCTTTGAGAAGCAGGTCTAAGTTTAAATCCCAAATCAGAATGCCTACACTGGAGGAAAAAATCAGTTTTTACTGGCCATGGCTTTAGCTATAGGCCCAAGGATCTGTTTCTTGGAGAGTCTAGTTGATACCAGGAAGGAGACAGTAGTTAAAATTAATACAATATAAAATGTTTCCCACAGTGATGCTTAAGTGAACACAAGAACAACCCTAATAGCTGATTGCTTCGGAAAAGTAAAATATAAATGGTCATTCAGAATAACAGGTTTGCACAGGAGAAGAAACTCAGTAAGTCAGGAGTTTGAAGAATTGTATTAAGTTTCCTGGGTCTTAAGAAGAAGTGGCTTCTACATTCTTAGATACAATGAGGATGAAAAGTTTGAGGTTAAACCTGTGTATTTTCATTCTCTGTCATCTTAATTACTCATGGTCTCAGTGTATTTTTGTCTCGTGTACTAGCTCGGTCCTTGTTGTTTCTTGATTCTCCTACCCACTGAATCTATGGCTGAGCACATTTGATAAGTGTGTAGTTCTGTTCAGTTTCGGATATGCTAAGATATTTTTAAAATACATAGTGAGATCATAAAATGAGATTTATTTTTTGGTTTGAAAAATTTTGGGGGACAAATAATATTTAAAAACTGTCAATATTTCCACATTTCAACATTAGATGGGAGGTGCCTATGAACCATAGAGTATATTGCAGAAAAGCAAATAACTAAAATGCCTCAAGGGAAGTTCCTGCAACACAGAGAAAAGAAAACCATTCAGATGCTTGGGGGAAAAGCTTAGAAAAAGGGAAAAACAAAAAGAGGCAGCTGGGGTGGCCTTCCTCCCCAACAGAGCTGAACCTAAGAACATCCAGATAAAACCAGAGTCAGAAAATACTGGTGTTGGTTCCACATTCACGGGGAACTCTGAAAGCCTCTCAGAGTAATCTCGATTTTTGGCAGGGTACTCTATCAGTCAAGGCCTAGGAGTAGATGTGGTAATTGCAGAAGGGAGTTATATTAGAGAAGCCCCAAAGACTCTGGCGGGTTGCAGAGAAGTCCTTTGTATTTTCAGGTGGACCCAGAGAAAACAGGAGGAATAAGGGGCCAGCAGAGGTCTGGAGCCCACGCAAGGAGTCTTCCAGAATCTTGAGCCTGAAGGCAACCACAAAACCCCATGTCCTGAAGGGCATGCACATACTGTGCCCAAACAACCAGCCAGGTCATTTTCTAATGCTTAAAACATGAGGTCAACACCAGACAGGTGATAAATATGATGCTATACCAAATTCTGCTGCCAGAAATCCTCTCCAATGCACTCTGGATAAAAAGATATATTAATAATTATACTGTTTTGTTTTTTAATGTCTGATCTAGCTCCTTCTGTTTTTGCAAGCATACTTCTTAGTGGTTTCTTTCATAAGAATAGACTTATTTAGCCCATCTAATATATGAATGATTTCAAAGTTAATGTTAACAATAAGAGCCATCACTGATTATTTCCAATATGTACCAGTCAGTATGCATTGCAGCCATTATCATTAATTGTTATATCAATTCTCTGATGTAGGCTTTTTCTATCCCCATTTTCAGATATCAAAAGTTATGTAACTTTCCTGAAGCTGCACAGCTAGTAATAACTCATTCCACTGTATCACACCAAATTACAACAAATGATTTCTAACAAGTGATAAACCCTGACAACCTCTGAGAACGAAAAGGCCAGAGAATTAAAAGTTAATAAAACTTACTTTATTTTTCCCTATTCAACATTTGTATTCAAGATTATTTATTTTCTTAGTGGTCAAAACCTACTAGGTACTAGAATGAGGGTCAAGGTATTGAGACATTTTGTTTCTAGTTTCAGCTCCGCCATTAATTGTGTGAATTTGAGCAAGTATCTTTATTGCTTTTTCATCTGCTCAGTCAGGATAACAACTGCCTCATTTTACTCTCAGTATTATATGTATTTCTAGCCTTGTCTTAATTGAAATAGAATTGGATAATATGCAATGTACTTTTATGGTGAGTTAAAAATGCATTATTATATTCACATATAAAATTATATCAGTCCAGGCATGGTGGCTCATACCTGTAATCCTAGTACTTTGGGAGGTTGGGGCAGGAGGATTGCTTGAGCTCAGGAGTTCGAGACCAGCCTAGGCAACATAGCAAAACCTCATCTCTATTAAAAAAATAGTTGGACATGGTGATGTGCATCTGCAGTCCCAGCTACTCAGGAGGCTGAGGCAGAAGGATCGCTTGAGCTTGTGGGGTTAAGGCTGCAGTGAACCGTCACTGCACCACTGCACTCCAGCCTGGGTGACAGAGAGACACTCTGTCTTTAAAAAAAAAAAAAAAAAAAAAAACGGAATCTAAAGTCAAACACATGGATCTCTGCCTAGGTCTCAGATGAAGGACCTGGATGGGAAAACATCTCATTTCTAAGTCTATGTGGGAGTGGTAACCTTTAAATTAATTTATAAGAAATATAAATGTATTAGAAGGTATAAGGTTAACTATTAGATAGTTATTAGAATATTTCAGATGCTAACAATCAAATATGATGTTTTTATCCATATTACAACCAAGTTAAGGTAAGAAACGAAACAGCATCTCATTGGGGTGGAATCCCAAAGAGATGTAAATCTGAGTAGTTTCAAAATACGTGATGGAGAATTTGAAAATCTGCGCTTATAGATTCTGCCAACAGCGGATGGAAGATTTTTGAAAAAAATAATAATAAAAATACAATAATAAAATAATACAAATAAACAATGCACTATAACAACTATTTACATGGCATTTACATTGTATTAGGTATTATAAGTAATCTAGAGATGATTTAAAGTATACAACAGAATGTGCCTAGGTTATATGAAAATACTACACCTATTTAACATAAGGGACCTGAGTAACTACAAATTTTGCCATGTGGATGAGGAGGGGTCATGGAACCAATCCCCCTCAGATGGTTATATCATATAACAAACATATGTCTTGTTAAATGTCTTGTTATTTGTGTTGTTGCATATTTAAGAAGTCTCCAACAGTTTTTCCCAGGACTGGGTTTTAAAAGGCCTTAATCTACTGATAAAAGCTTTGTGCTTACCCTAAAAAGTAGTCCTCCTTTACTTCTTTTCTAGCATGTCAAGAAACAAACACCCAGGAAGACATTAGACACCCTGTGCATATAAAAATGGCAATAAAAGAAAGCCCCAAATGCCATCTAACCAATAGAAGTAGAATAAATTGGTGGGCATTTTACATTCACTTAAATATCCAAATGATTTAAGAGGATGTCGCTAAAAATTGTCTAATATATTGGCTTTAGTCAAAAAAAAATCTGAATTGAAATTTGGATATGCACCAAAAGCTTCCGTCTTCAAGGACTTTTCAATTTCCTCCAGTTTGCACGTTTGGAAACTGAACGGTTCAGCATATCTCTAATAAAAAAAGCATCTCCCAAGGCTCCTTTCCTATGCAGGCAAAATCAAATTAACTTCAAACAGAAGAGGTGAGATGCATACATAGAGGAAGTATCAAACTCTAACATCACTTTGCTCCAGCTCTCTAAGGTCTCCTAACGTCTACGTAGGAGAGAAATCCAAATGCTAACTTCACCCAAGATCACTCTGCAAAATCTAAAGAGAAGTGTGGCTTCCAAAAGAGAATCATACTAAATTAATTATTCCCCTATGCTGTCAGGATTTGCATTGACAACACCATATGGTAGTATTCTGGACTTTTACTTAAGAAGTGATGACAGCCAACAAGATTCCAGGCTCCATTCAAAGGCTACAAATTGTGCGGCACCCTTGCCTTGCTAGCTGGGCAGCCATTTGAATCAGGGGATTCTTGTGCTTTGGCTGCAGAAGTTGAAATGATGCTCTGTATCGTTTGAGACATGAACTGCTGCGTGCACACCACACAACGTCCCCCAGCAATGATGCATTGCACTAATATGCTCTCAGAGCATACTCACTGGGATGTATTAGAGCAATGTATCACCAAAACACTTAACTTACAGGATGTATTGCCACGTGAGGTGGAAATGGTTGCCAATGAGGTGTTTTAAAGATAATTTCTAAAGTTGTGTATTAAATTATGTTTATGTCACCTTTCTGGTGATTTGGAAGATAACATTTTGAGATTCTGTTATGCTTGATCTTTGGGATTCAGTGCTTTTTCCCCCTCACAAAAGCACTCTTATTGCAGATCATTTTTAATAGGAAAACTCAGTAATTGAGCTTCACCTAAGTGTGACACAAAATGAATGAAGTTTGTGTGCATTGCTGTGCAATCAGCCCTGAAATTCAGTTGTGGGCATAAGCCCTGGTGCTGGGCTGCATCTTCCCCAGGGTGGGCGACATATGGGCTAGTAGTAGGCCCTGGGCAGAAAACATGAGAGCCAGGTAGAGATGCTCCCTAGAGGCAGAAAGCTCTCTCTGCAGGCACCTACTTCCTCTGTTCCAATCCCGCATACTGTTTAATGACAGGCTCTGTATTGCTATAGTTATGTGTGCCAAAGAATTCTGATCTCTCTTTTTATTGCCTAATTTTATTAGATAAAAGGATGGAGTAACATTTAGAAAACTAGCAATTTACAAATTCTAAAAATAGATATTAGAGTTTCTCTTATTATATATATTTTTCAGATTGGCTAAAATAAGTTGCTGGATACACATTTCATAAGGACAGAGTCCACATCTGCTTTGCTTACCATTTTTCCCCAGTGCACCATGTCTGACTTGTAGAAAGTGTTCAATAAATGTTTATTCAATGCATTAACAGTCATGCTTCCCTTTTACAGTAGAGCTATTTCATCACAACTTTTTCTGTGGAGGCAAAGCATGACTTCTTTCAAACAGAATTGCCCTCTCTCGTAACCAGAAATCAAATTGCATCTAATAATGTTACATCATGGCAGTTACTTTTGAAAGAGTTGTTCTAACCTCTAGACCTTGCTTAAAGCCAACCTAGGATCTTTATAAATATTTATTTATAAAAACATGTGAAAAAGACAGCAGGGAGGGGGGAAAGAAAGAAACAATGTGATTATTAGTAGTATTTACCAGTGCATTTAAACTTCACTAGATTCATTTGAAAATATGTTTCCATACACATATTTTCAGAAAAGTCTTTATTTTGTAAAGAGATATCCACACATATGCACATAGTTAAAGCTGCAGCAGTGACTACAAATGGATAAGAAAAAATCATATATGGCTTATACAATTAGTGTTCTCATGTCATAATCATATTTTGTATACTGAAGTTTTTTAGTTATGGTAGTGACAAATTTCCTGGTATATTTCCTCCTCAGTAATAGATTTTTTGGGGCATTTTTGACAGTGTCATATATTCTAGTGTCCAATATAAAACAAAACAAAACCCTATAATTCCTTTTTATAGTTGCATTTCAAACTAATACCAGTGCATTCCTGATTCTCTTCCTATTAAATCATGTTTTTACTCTTTCTTCCCCCTCATTTCATTGTACATCATAGGTCTCCAAAATAGCTTTGATTTTAAGCTACCTAAAGAAAAACACTTTTTTACTTGTAAATTCAATAGCCTCTCTTTCATTAATTACCAGACACACACAAGTCAGACATGACTTGTCTTGAAAATGCTTCCAGTTCTCTTTTATACATTCTATATAAAATAGATGTAAGACTTGCATTGCCAAGGCTGAATTTGTTCGTATCCAGCTGGGTCAGGGTATAATATGATGGCAGCTCCTTTTTTAAAGCATTGTCAATTTATATTTCCCCTAAAAGATGGCTTTCCTGACCTCCCTTTTAACTTTCTCATTCTCATCCCTCTGGCTTTTTCCCTCTTTACCTATTCTCTTCCCCCAACCTCCTCTGTGGTTAAGTATCTCTTCTTTGGGGCTTTAATTAGTAAATACTGCACCTCTATGATATAATTTATTATATTCTTGCTAATCTTTTCTGACATTTTAATGAAAAGCTCCTGGTCATCAGCAGCCATATTCTCATCCAAAACTTGTATCTATATTCCCACTATGGCAAGTGATAGACTGCTACTATTTGGTTGTGAATTTTCTGAACCATTATTACATTTTCAAATCTCAGCATTTTTTCACCTAAAGATGATTCTTGGTGAGATGCTTCACATGCAGAAATCAATGAATAAGTAATGTAAGCTGAGAGACAACTCTGAGACTATTATGGGGACGTAAAAGATTAAATTAGAACATTCATTTTTTGTCCTGTTACTGGCACAAATAAAATATTTGAAATCCAAAAGAAAATGTTGTTAATCTGTAAATATAAAATAAGTCTCATCAACTGTAATATATAAATGTTAGCTGCATATACACTAGTTGTCTAAAAAAATAACAAAGATAACTGGCAAAAGTATCTAATTCTATGTCTCATTAGACCTTTATGATTGATTTCCCGCAGTATCACTGCACGGCAGCATTCCATATTTTAGTTCCTAAGATCACATTATATATGGAATTCCAGTTTTTGTTTCACTTATGTGTTTAGCTGAAAAACATTACTAAGTACTTTTTCAACCTGCAGCCAAGGTTAACACCGTGTAAAAATGCCAATAAAGGAGAATATACTCCATTATATCTATTGTTATGATCAACAACTTGGGACAAATATAAAGAAAATTCTGCCATAATACATTTAGTCACGGTAATAGTACCTGACTTAAACACACACACACACACTAAATGGTATGTCTTTTGAAAGGAAATAACTAAATTAAAGTCATAGCAATCCAGAATAGTGATATATGTGTTGGGAAGCCCAAGTTTTTAGGAGATGGAAGAAATTGTTAAAACAGTTACTAACCACTAATTTTTAGCTATAGTATGCAATAATGTCATCTAATTATCTTTTTGTGGGAGCACTTGTGCATAGATAGATACTATAAAGTCTGACTTGATTTCCTTAAATTATATTTAAATGTAGATTAAAAGCTAGGAAAATTGACACTCAGATTTAGCAAAGAAAGAATAGTATTTTCCTACTATAATGTTACAAAACCATTAAAGACTACAATTTGGTACTGCTCATTCCACAACAAGTTGTTGCAGAATATTATGAGGACACAACGGCCCTGAAAATCTTCAGTTCCAATATTAAATCCAATGCTCTAGACTTTCTTGTGCTTTTTGTTTTTAGAGCCCTTGAACAAAACTAAACAAACTTTCAATTTCTCTTAAATCACTCTTTTTTATTTGTTCATAGCAAGAGCATAGTGTCTTGGACTCCGGAAAGGCTCAGTTCCAGAAAGTCTACATAGGAAGGGTTAATAAAACAATGTTTGATAGGGGTACTTAGGAGGATTCTTTTGAAGCTGCATTTGTACAGCAAGCCCATAACTTTTTAAAAAAATTGTTTTGAGGTCATGGGAGATTCATATAGAATTGTAATAAATAGTGCGGAGAGATCCTGTGTGATCATTACTCACTTTCCCTGAATGGTAATGTCTTTCAAAACTATAGTACAATATCACAACCAGGGTATTTACATAAACACAGTCTACCTATCTTAATTCAGATCCTCTACTTTTATACTCATGTGAATGTGTGTCGCTGTGCATGTGTGTATTTAATTTCATATCATTTTATCACATGTATAGGCTTGTATATCCACCATCACCATCCCTCATTTTTAACAGTGTATGTTATAATAAATAAAAAAAATGCTAAAGCTTTTTAATTTATATTCTAGATCTAGATAGATAAAAAGCTAAAGCTTTTAATTTATATTCTAGATCTAGATCTAGACAGGCATGAGATATAAATCATTCATATTATTATTATTTTGATTGGGGTCACTGGAAAGGCATTGATGAGAATATTACATGAACGAAATCCACGCCTCCCCCTACAACTTGCTCTCAACACTGAGGGTATCTGCGGTTAGACTTCAATTAGATACCATGTAACCATCACTTCTTACCTGCAGCACACATTTCATTTTCAGATTTATTTTCCCTTAAGCTGCATTTCCTATTTTGACATGCTTCTCTACAGAAATCATCCAAGATATTAATATTTTCTTAAGTCATATGATCCTAATCTTAATGTCATAAACCCCATCCACAAACTGTGGGTAGAGCGAAATGAGGCATCTTGTTTTGCACCAGTTTTTAAAGCAGAGCAAGTGCTTTGGGGGCTACAGGACCAGGAGGAAAACTGATTATTAGCTATTGTTTTCTGATACTAAGTCTAGGATGGGATTGATTACATTTTGTACTTTTATTCTAGAGGTGATGTGACTAAATAGGAAAGCCTGTATTAGACTCCTAAGGAGGCAAAAAAGCCACAAAGAACCCTAATCTAATTTGGAGTGTGATGCAGGGCATGGTGGCTGATGCCTGTAATCCTGGTACTTCGGAAGGCCGAGGCAGGAGGATTGCTTGAACCCAGTTTGAGATCAGCCTGGGCAACACAGTCTCTACCAAAAACAAGCAAAATTAGTCAGGTGTGGTGGCATGTGCCTATAGTCCTAGCTACTTGGGAACCTGAGGTGGGAGGATCGCTTAACTCTGGGAGATTGAGGCTATAGTGAGCCAAGATCACACCACTGCACTTAAGCCTAGGAAGACCCTGTCTTAAAACAAATACAAAAATAAAAAATATATATATTTTGGAGCGTAAGAGTAGAGGAAGTGAGTTGGGAGTTCACTGTATAATGAATACAGCAAGATTCACAAGGTTGCATTACTGTCATCCAGCTTCTTCATAAATATGCATGTAATATGAAGGTGAATCTAGTAGGAGAATATGACAATCCTACCACTGGAAAAAGCAATTGAACATCAGGTGCATCCTTGTCTGAGATCTACATAAGAAAGATGGCAATGTCACTAAAGTTATCATGAAAGGGTTATATTTTCTGATGGGGGATTCTTCAGAAGAATGTTTTAAAGCAGCAAGGAGATTTTTCTGATTGAAATTATTTATTTGCTTTATTTCCCTTCTTGCACAATCTTTTCCCATGAGGTTTGAGAACAGGTCTTATTCTTCTTTATATTTCCCTCAGATTTTAGACTGGCTAGTTACATGAAATAACTATTCAATAAATATTTACAGAATTATATCATGCCTAAATTTCATATTTCCTGAAGAAAATGCAAACCCGTATTTTAAAAGAAAACAGAAGTTGGAAAACAGACCTGCAAATTATAAACTCAGAAATCGATGTCATCCAATGATGATGCTGGGTCTATTTTTTAATTTTAGCTCTGTTGTTTATTGCAAGCATCCATCCTTCCTATAAATCCCCACACCTACATCCATAAACAAAGCTAGCTGAAACCCACAGGGATCTGGGTTTCAACGTGTTTCAAAATAAAATCATTTAAAAATGATCAGACATTAATTCAACACATTGGTGTTAATTAACTAAGGTCTGAAAATGTCTATAATTATTTTTAGTTGTTACTTGATTAACACAGAGAAGTATATCCCTATTATTTTCTCTAGAAATAAAACTGAGTGGGACAGATTATGAGACACTTCTGACTCACCTAGTTCTCCAAAAGATGCTGGAACAGAGAGCTATGTATGAACAAGAAATGTGTCAAGTGAAGGAAGGTTGGAAGAAAGTAGAGGGGTATATGCTGGACAAAAGACTACCCAACCAAGTAGTCAACACATTCTAGATATCTGAAAACTGAGTTTTCCCTCTCCTTTGTGGCAGTCTGGTTCAAGAGGGTATTGTTCTCTCTCCACTGCTTGTCTCCTCATAAATCATCTGAGCAGAAGGGCTTATTTCCATGCTATGTTCACAGCTACTATACCGTCTAGAACACTACTGGGTCTAAATACATACTAATGAAAATAATGGAGAGAAATTAAATATAAGTTGCTATAGTCCCAAAAGAACTCTTAGAATATGGCCATACACATGAGTAAATTACCTTAATCGAAGGTAATATAACCTTGAAAATGTAACAATTCCTTTAAAAGTATTAAAAAATACTTTTTTGGAGGAGAATATACTATGCTGAGACAAATCAACAGAATTATGAGTTTTGGATTTGACATTCAGCATTCTCATTTACATTTGACACCTATAAAACAGAAATATATAAATTTATGAATACATAGAAGTTCCCTAAGGACAGTGATTTTTGTCTGTTTTATCTGCTATATTTCTTGAATTCTATTGTCTGGCACTCAAACATATATGCTGAATGGATTTACAATTAAAAATAAAAATGTTTGGCCAGTGAAAATATCCTTTCTTGGCCTATAGTTTTCAGGTTAATGTGGCAGCATCTCATATCTATGCATGCCAAAACCCTCATAATGATAATCCAAATAATAACACTCATATTGCTATTCCCACTTTATTGGATAGCTTATGTTTCTCTCTTCAAATAATTAAAACTCAAATAAATTAAACTGGCCATATTTCACCATCCCTCAGATTCATAGGTAATATAAAGGATAAATCAGTAGCCCAGTAAGAGACAACTAAAAGGTTGAATTTATTATTGTTTGCAACCAATAAGTATGGGCTGAGTTCTTAAACAAGAGTTTTCTGTGATACTTTTTATTAGGTGCAAAGGGAACTAATGAGGAGAAATAGGTTTAAATTGAAGGTGAGAATTTGGAGGGATCATGAGAAAGAATGTCATGATGATGACAGAATGGTACTAGCAAGAGTCTTTGGAGTCTTTTGAGAGTGTCAAGGACAGAGTGGGCAGCTACCTGTTCTGGACAATAAGACATCTAGCTAGAAATGATGGAGCCAAACCAGGTTAACTTTAAGAGCTCAAATAAAGTAACTGATTTATCCAAGAGCATATAGTTACTTAGAGGCAGATCCAAGACTATATGCCATGTATATAAACTAGGTGCACTTGGAACCATGGGCTAGGTCATGGTGGAGAGTGACATCTTAAAAATGTTAAAAAAGCTATGCCGTATACATAGTAATATTTCACTCTAGTACATCATCACAGAAAGAATATGGCTTTTCTGACATAAATAGTCATAAATTAGTGAAATCTGTTTGAGAACACACAAGCCCCCTGTTCGCACCAATTTAGTTTTGTTAATAACCGGGAAGATTTGGTTGATCTTCAGAAAGTTTTCTTAGCTGCAGGATTAGTAAAAGGATTCCTCGCTATAAATTGTAGCTTTGATTTGAAATATTAGTTTAATAGATGGCTAACATCTTTCAGATCCTAAAAATAAGTAATAAAAAATTACTTTGCAGGGCACAATGGCTCACGCTTATAATCCCAGCACTTTGAGAGGTGGAGGACTGCTTGAGCTCAGGAGTTCAAAACCAGCCTGGGCAGCATGCCAAATCCCCTCACCTGTGGTCCCAGCTACTTGGCAGGCTGATGTGGGAGGTTCGCTTGAGCCAGGGAGGCAGAGGTTGCAGTGAGCCGCGACTGTGCCACTGCACACCAGCCTGGGTAAGAGTGAGACTCGTCTCAAAAAAAAAAAAAAATTATTTACCAGGTGAAAGAAAGAAAACAGAAGAGAATAAAACAAAAATAGCAAAGAGGAAACAACTACGAACAGAGACAGGGGAAGCCACTAGCAAAACTAGCACATAAACATAGGCTACGTAGCATCTCTGTTCTTTATTAACCACACTTTGGGATCTGCCAGAAAAAAAAAAAAATCAAAGTACCTTATATATTTAGGTTTGTGTTTATTTCTAAAATACTTATATGACAAAAGTACTACCTCATATCAAAATATTAAAACAGCTTTGATGGCTTCCAGTTCCCCCGCTGAACCATATGGTTTCAGTTGGGTTTCAGTTGCCCATCAACCCCCCAATAGCTATCAGAACCAATCCCATGTACCTTACTTCACAGCTGTCACTCACTTGCAAAAATTCTAATGTCCAATCACAGTACACTTGGGTTATTTCCCTAAGGAAGCCACACTTTGTATATATTGTCTCTCTCCCTCTCTTTCTTCTCTCTTTTCTCTCTGATCCCATTATTCCTTCTATTCATTCAATACTTTCACCTCCCACCTACTTTTTTTTTTTTTTTTCTTTTAGAGACAAGTTCTGCCGCTGTTACCCAGGCTGCAATTCAGTGGCATGATCTCAGCTCACTGCAGCCTCAAACTCCTGGGTTCAAGCAAGCCTCCCATTTCAGCCTCCCAAGTAGCTGGGACTACAGACACCTGGCTAATTTTGTTTTTAATTTTAGTAGAGACAAGTTCTCACTATGTTGCCTAGGCTGGTCTCAAACTTGTGAGCTCAAGAGGTCCTCTTGCCTCAGCCTCCCAAACTGCTGGAATTACAGGTGTGAGCCACCACACCTTGCCCCTCTACCTTTTAACCTGATTAACCTACTCACCTTTCAGAACTCAGGTACATCAAAGCTAAAAACCGTTCCCTAAAATCCTCCTCTGGGATTCTTACAGCACCAAGGGTGTACTCCTATCATAGAATGACAATGAACTGTTGCATTTGTCTCCATACCTGCCGGTTTCCACAAGGAATGTTACATTTACTGAGGTTAGAGACTACATCATGTTAATTTTTGTATCTTACTGCCTAGCACAACACTCGATATATAGGGGTACTCATCTAATGTTTGAAGACTGAGTAAATAGCCAAGATTTATTGAGCACCTTCTGTACCCGAAGTGGTACAGGCATTGTACTAAGGATATTATATTCAAGGTTCACAGAATCTATCAATTCCTTCTCCCAATCTAGAATTTTCTTTGAAGACCCCGACCAGATGTCCTAGCCCTCACCATCTTCCAACTATCAATAATTAGTTAGCCATGCCTCTGGCACATGCAAAAAGTAAGATAATGATACGCAAAATATTAACATAAAATTATTACAAGTATCACTTCCACTGTATCATGTGCTTAAAATCCCTGATTTCTATTTCTCACCTTGACCCCAAGTGACTAGTGATGAGCTGGACATTTGGTTGGAGCCCAATAAATGTTTGTTGAATCACAACCATGGAATTGACAAGAGTCTAGTGATCTTTTTCCTCTTCTAACCATACAGAAAGAAAAAGTCTACCCAGTATACTGCATTAATACGTCCTTGAAAAATTCTGATTTCTAGTTTGGGCCTCAGGATACTTTTGAAGGAGAGTGAAGAGGTTATGTCTTTGAATTAGGAGAGAAATAATTTCACCATAAATCCCCAAAGATAATGGGTTCAAAGCTATGTTGCCCTAAGAAAGTTCTTTTATTTTTGTTTGAGGCAAGCCAAAAACTATCCCTTCAACTCAATATGCTAAAAAGATATCCTTCAACTCAATATGCTAAGTTGTTTGTGTGGCCATATGTTCCTATATTTCTAGGTCAGTCTTGATCAAATACTTTTCTTCCATGCACCCAAAAAATACACTTGTACTCATCAGCCCATCTGTCCTGCTTTCCTTGGCTTGGAAACTGTGGTCATTGAAAAAGTTCTATTTATTCCCTACCAACCATCTATGGTTTCTTTTTTTAAGTTTAACAATTTTAAAATTATTTACACTCCCTTTCTGAACAAAAGGAATAAATGGGCAGCTATTGGCAAAGAAGATAAATATGATGAGCTATTCTATGTTGACATCAAATGACTTAGCAAAGTGCAAGTGGTGGAGCAAAGAAGAGCAGGTTTTCTCCTCATAGTTTAAGAGTTCTGTTACCTTAGGTTGGTAAACCAAAATGAACTGGTCTTGGAATGTTCAAGGTCAGTATTGATGCTGCCACTATAGTTTGGTATGCTGGTTTAAAATGCTGCAACCACAGTATATCTATATGAATGTGATGGAAATATGAGAGTTCACAGTATATGAATGTGATGGAAATATGAGAATCTCAGCCCCATGTAGAAATGAGAAGGTAAATGTATCCCATACACAAAATAAAATAGATGAATAATTCTGGGATGTTCTCGAGTGTGGCATATAGTCACTGACATGGTCGCTGCAGTTTGATGCTGTTTCTCAAACTTGAGTCGTGCACACAAAGTTTTTTTTTTATAAAAATAAAAGTTTTAGGTCCCTAAGAATAAATTTACATACCTCACCCTCTTCCCACAGATCCTGAGCATTCTGATTTGAAAAATAATGTAGTAGTAGTTTAGCCCATGAATTCTAGTATCAGATCTGGATTCAGCGTTCGGTGTGCTTAGTAACCGCAAAACGTTAGGCAAGTTAACCTTTCTAAACCTCAGTTTCTTCATATGTAAGACTGGGACAAAAAAAACACTACCCTTAAGTAAAATAAGCCAGACACAAACATACAAATATTGTATGATTCCACTTATATGTAGTATCTAAAGTAGTCAACTCCAGAGAAACAGAAAGTAGAATGATGGTTACCAGGGGCTTGTGGGAGAGGAATATGTGGTGTTGTTTAATGGGTGTAGATTATCAGTTTTGCAAAATGAGAAAGTTTTGGATATCTGTTGCTCAACAATGTGAATATACTTAACGCTAATGAATTATATACTAAAAAATGGTCAAGATAGTAAATTTTATGTAATTTGTTTTTTATGATTAAAAATAATACATGCCCAACAGGATTATAAGAAATACTAAATTTTAAAATATGAATATAAAGTACTTTACCTAACACTTGGCAAAGTCAATGCACTTTATAAATAGAGGCTATTGAAAATGAAGCAATCAAAATTTTCAAAAGTAATAAGCACACAGAAATTTCTACTGATTCCAGTAAACAATTTTCTTTCCCTAGTCACTATTTTTAATTGGTTGTTGATGGGGCCTCAGTCAAGAAGAGCAGTGTACTCATTCAGATGATTCATTCATATTGCCAACTTCAGTGATTGCCATGAACCCTGTTCTTTCAGTGAAGCAGTAAGTGGTAACTTGAGAAGTGCCAGCCTCCTAAGAGGGGTCACTGAGTTACATTTGGTCACATCTACTCAGGCATTCTGGTAGGCAACAACCATTTCAAAAAACCTACTGAGCAGAGCCACACAGATTTTCTTTCTTCTGGAGAAAATGGGCTGGTGACATGTCTGTTATTTGAAGCAAGAAGCCAAAGTCCTTCTCAAATTGACTCCCACTCTTACCTCGCTGATACATCCTTTCTCACTTAATTTGCTCCATCTACATTAGCCTTTTTCAGTATGTCTGAAATGCCCCAAACCTACTTACCCTCCAGGGTGTTTGCACTGGCTGTTCTTTCTACCCAGGACGTTCTTCCTCAATATAGCCACAGGGATCACCCTCATACCTTCTTCAAGTTTTTGCTCATATGCCACTTTTTCAGTGTAGCTCTCTGTGAACATCTTATAAAAATAATTGCCACCATCTTCTTCTGGCCCAGGGACATGTACTTAATTATTTCCACAGTAATAACAGCCACAGATAAATTATATATTTTAAAAATTTATCTAGTGTCTGTCTCCTTCCAGTATAGTACAAGCTCTATAAAGGTAGGAATCATCTTCCCTTTTGTTCCCTATTGTATACCGACCTAAAATAGTGTCTGGTATAAAGTATGCACATATTAAATATTTTTAATGAGTGAATGTATTGGTGCAAGCCTTATTCAATATATTAAAAAAAAGTAGACTAATCAAAAGTATTCTCCCCACAAAAGAAACATCTAAGAAAAATTAGTTAGTGGCTTCACAAGCATATCCTTACTAAGTTATTTTGCATTAAACTCAAGGCCTTTTCCACTTCAGTGAGAGTTCTTCTGTTACTCTAGCATTACCCTAAGTGGAAGAGGTTGGAAAACATAGAAGCTAACACCTCAACAGTTGTTGAAACCAATTTGGGAATGTAGAGGTACAGGTAGATAAATGTAGTTAATAATGTATTCATTTATAATAATACAAATTTCTTGTTATAGTAATTAGCTTTATGAAAATATTCCTTAGATTCCTGGTTTATGCTAGAAAATAAAATGTTTATAAATATTATTATACTTGCCATTGGTGTCAATACATTGCTTCTGTTCTGTATTAGGAAAGATAATTTCCAAAGAAAGAAAATACTAGAAAGAATTCACAACAGTGAGACACAAATCCTGAGTTCCAATGCAATCTTGTCTCTACCCAGCTCCCTGACCTTGGGCGAGACACAATCTTTTGGTGTGTCTGGCTGTAACAGTTGGGTTTTGCTGCAAACCTACTTAACTCCAATGGTCCTCGATTTCCTCATTGGTGAAGTGAGCATAAGAATCCCTGTTTTGGCCAGGCATGGTGGCTCACACCTGTAATCCCAACTCTTTGGGAGGCTGATGTGGGCAGATCACTTGAAAACAGGAGTTTGAAACCAACCTGGGCAACATGGTGAAACACCGTCTCCACTAAAAATACAAAAATTAGCCAGGCATGGTGGTGTACACCTGTGGTCCTAGCTACTCAGGAGGCTGAGGAGGGAGGCTGA
Organism: Pan troglodytes; assembly: GCF_028858775.2. Lineage (NCBI taxonomy): Eukaryota > Metazoa > Chordata > Mammalia > Primates > Hominidae > Pan > Pan troglodytes. The sequence goes on along the minus strand of NC_072410.2, from coordinate 72,064,905 downwards.
CTTGAGCCCAGGATGGGGAGGTTGCAGTGAGCCACGTTCAGGTCACTGCACTATAGCCTGGGCGACAAAGCAAGACCCTCTCTTAAAAAAAGAATCCCTGTTTTCCCTATTGCAGAAAGTTGCCTTGTAACTGAAAATCAAGACTCATACCATCGGTGATATGCCAGGTGAAGTTAAGTGGTTCAAAAACTGTATTTAATTTCTGAATTATAGTTATTTGGATGTGTACTTGGAGGGAAAAAAGTATAACTAGCATATTAAAATTGTAAATATATGAATAATATTTAGGATGAGATTAATTTCAAAAGTAAATTCCTTAAATGTAAAATATTAATTAAATGATAAGATAGAGAATATATATATATGTCTCAATTATGAAAGTGGTATACATGTAAATGGGGTTTGGGAAAAAAAAGCTTGTGAGAATCAATTTTGATGGTTTGTGAATTTTCTTTCCAAAGTTAACAGTACAAGCCAGGGTAAGATGGTATTAATATATTAAGACAAATGCAAACAAAATAACATAAAAATAAATGTAAATAATATGAAGTATTATGATTATTTTAGTAAGAAATGATCTTCTTTGTGAGTGCCTATTATATTTTAGGCACTCAATAAGACTAGGCATTTTATCTGTTAGCTAAATGCTTGCTAGCAAACTGACTGCAATTGAGTTAGAGCAAGTTGATTGTTTCCTACATCATACATCCAGGCCATAAATCCAGTTTTGCTGATTCTAGGCTATGTTCTAGGAGAGTTAAAATTTTAGAAACAGCATCCAGAATTCAATAAATATGTTTTTAAAAAACCAAAAGGCAAGTTCCGCAAATGAATAAGCTGCTTTTTTTAACATGCTCCTGATGGCTCCCTATGGCAATACTGTGGAAAAATAGAATCTGAGCCTTATGAACAGGAAATAATAAAAATAACATTATTAAACTAAATAGTAACTGTGACATTGGGTCTTTGACAGAGCTCAAAGATTCTGCACCTCATGAAATCATATATTTTAATGGAAAGTGTGTAGAACATATACAGTGTGTATAAACATTGTGACAGTATAGGAAGCAACTAACAGGAACTCTAGAGTGCTTAATGTCTGACTCCTCCGACTTCATCCATTACTGAAAAATGTGTAATGGTAAAAACGTGCCTTCAGTAAGTTATAGTATTTCTGTTCTACTCTGTTCTTGTCTATTTATTGGCTTTTTGGAGTTTACCTAGTTACCTATTTTCTCTGAGTCTTAATTTTCTCAGATTAATTAGAAATTAGTTATATTTCATCATTAGATATCTAAGGATAAGTTTGCTAGTACAATGCCGGTTAGACTACCCACAGTGAAGAGGAAGATGAACCCTACGGCTCAGAGTACTGCGGCAGATCATTTGATGTTACTTCTGTGAAGTGTAGCAAGTCAACTAAATAGTTTGACGCCAGTGGAAATGGCGATAATGATAGTAGCGGAGGTGAAGTAGGCTCGTGTATCCACGTCTATCCCTACTGTGAATATATGATGAGCTCATACAATAAATCCTAGGAAACCAATTGATTTCATAGCTCAGACTATGCCCATATACCCGAATGGTTCTTTTTTTCCAGAATAGTATGTTACGATGTGGGAAATTATCCCGAAGCCTGGTAGGATGAGAATATAGACTTCGGGATGGCCGAAGAATCAAAATAGGTGTTGGTACAGGATAGGGTCTCCCCCTCCGACTGGATCAAAGAAGGTGGTATCAAGGTTGTGGTCTGTTAATAATATAGTAATGCCAGCGGCCAGGACTGGAAGGGAGAGGAGGAGTAGGACTGCTGTGATTAGGACGGATCAGACAAAGAGGGGTGTTTGGTATTGAGATATGGCAGGGGGTTTTATGTTAATAATTGTCATAATGAAGTTAATAGCCCCTGGAATGGAGGAGATACCTGCTAGATGCAGGGAGAAAATGGTCAGGTCTACAGAGGCTCCTGGGTGGGAGTAGTTTCCTGCTAAGGAAGGATAAACTGTCCAGCCCGTTCCAGGTGGACATGGCTCACTGCAACCTCCCCATCCTGGGCTCAAGTCAGCCTCCCTCCTCAGCCTCCTGAGTAGCTAGGACCACAGGTGTACACCACCATGCCTGGCTAATTTTTGTATTCTTAGTGGAGACGGTGTTTCACCATGTTGCCCAGGTTGGTCTCAAACACCTGTTCTCAAGTGATCTGCCCACATCAGCCTCCCAAAGAGTTGGGATTACAGGTGTGAGCCACCATGTCTGGCCAAAACAGGGATTCTTATGCTCACTTTACCAATGAGGAAATCGAGGCTCACTGGAGTTAAGTAGGTTTGCAGCAAAACCCAACTGTTATAGCCAGACACACCAAAAGACTGTGTCTTGCCCAAGGTCAGGGAGCTGGGTAGAGACAAGATTGGCATTGGAACTGCAAATGCCTATGATTTGCCTGAAAATAGAAGGGAGGGATCTAACTATTGTCTGTTTCCTAGGCACGTGCACCCTCATTAGACTGTAAGCACCACATGAAGTCAGAAACCATTAGGTTTTATTCACTATTATATCCTTAATACCTGGAATACAGCAGATTTTTCAAAGTATCTGAATGAATGTATACACAAATGAATAGAATGTATTTATGGAACACCTGTCATGTGACAATAACTGTGTAAGGTTCATTGCTCAAGTATGAAGCATAGTAAAATAAATGAAGACAACATGTAAGTTTTAAAACACCTTGTAAATGTAAAATGCTACAAAAGCATTTTTAGAGTTTTAAAAAATCATTTACTTACATGCAGTTTTAAATCACAGCCCTCAAATAAGTTCCAAATCAGAGATTTTATCAAGATTGTATTTACATTTTTAAAAAATGGAGTTTTATGCTGCTGTGGTTATGGAATGTGCTTGTACAATATATATATACATATACATACTGTTTGATGTAGCTCTATACAATGCTGCTTCTTTATAATATTGCTTATGAACTATTTTGTTTAATGCCACTGCGTCTATGAAACATTATAGACTATTCTGTTAGTATGCATAGCTTTTCCCATGACCTTAATACTTTTACATACCTCAGCAATGAGAGCGTGGGAGAATGTATTGCATTCCCCTGGACAACTAACATTAACTCACTGTTACAGACCTAATATGTGTGCCCCCTCTCCACCCATATTCAGATATTGAAATCCTAACTCCCACTGTGATGGGGTCTTTAGGAAGTGATGAGCTCATGAGGGTGAAGACTCATGAATGTGATTAGTTACTTCCCTCATAAAAGAGAGCCCAGAGAGCTCCCTTACTTCTGCTATGTGAGGATACAGCAAGAAGATAGACGATCATGAATCAGAAAATGGGCCCTCACCAGACACTGAATCTTCCAGAGCCTCCATCTTGGAGTTCCCAGACTCTAGAACTGTGAGAAACCCATATTTGTTGTTTAAGCTGCCCAGTCTATGGTATTTTTGTTATAGCAGTCAGAATGGACTAAGATCTCAACATACTCTAAATACTCTCAGCAATTGGCTCACCATACTCTAAATAATATAACTCCCTGCCCTGATTGAAAATGTTATGTTCCAAACACAGTCTCCCCCACTGAGGTCTCTGTTTTTTATTAAGTGTTTTAACATAGTGGTTGACAAAATATATACAAATAATATTGATCAACATGCTGCAAAGAAAAAAGAAAGTGCCCACAGCACTCCAGGGGTTCAACTAACAAACCAGTGGGGAGATGAAATAGAATAGAGCTGGTTCTTTGGGTCAGGGACTGAGGCTTATTCAACATTTTATCTGAGCTTGTTGTTTATTCAACATTTTATCCGAACTTGGTTTCTAGCATGTAGTAAAATGTCTGATGACTCGAAAAAGGAAAAAAAAAATAGATACCTAACATAAGAAGAGCTATTAGTATAAAGACTCTGAAGCTGACTGCCTCTTCATAATTAGGACAGTCAAGGAAAATTCTACCATACACTATATATCAGATAGATAGGTAGGTAGGTAGGTAGATAGATAGATAGATAGATAGATAGATAGATAGATAGATAGATCTATACTAGTCAGGCCTTTAAAAAAGGACAGATAATGACCTACAGAAAGGAAAAAGTAAGCCAAACAATGATAGTGATGTAAAAAAATGTGGGTCCCAGGAAGTTCTGAGTTATCTATTTTTATTTATCATAATGCCTATGATTTCCTTCTTCTTTGAAGTTTCCTCACATCTTATTCCAGTTCTGTTCTCTGCTATTGTGATTCTGTCCGGTTTCAGTGGCTCTTCCCAAGGGGGCTGACGACAGCGAGGCCTCTGTGCTGTGCTGGGGAGGAGGGTGACCCCTATCTGGGACAGCACATGGTTCTCTTCCCTCAGTGGATGCTGCCAAAGCCGAGCAGGGAAATGCGCCCCAGTGTGCATGCTAAATACAAGTTAGGTGCCCTTCAGCGAAGATTTCGGCTTGGCTTCCTTCCCTTGGCTATTAAGCTACATTCCCACAGAATTACTACATGTCTGAGGTTTCTAAAACCTTTTGTGTGGATCTCAAACAGTTACTGTGTTGGATCCAAATTTCGACCTTGGTTAAGCAAGCCTCAAATCCGTTCCAAGCTGCCCCAGGCAGTGATGCTCCAAGGACACCCGATGAAAGGAGGAGATAAGAATAACCTCTACAGCTTGGTGATCACCTACTGTGTGTCAGTCACCATGCTTCACTCTTTGCATGCGGCATCTCATTTAATCCTCACTATAAACTGTGCTTGCTAGCTACTACGACTACTCTAATTACCACTAATTTACAGATGGCAAAATGACAGTTTAAGGAAATTAAGAAACTTGTTCAAGTTTTACAACCAATAAGTATTAAAGGATTAAAAGTATTGAAACCCTAGCAGTAGACTTCCACAGTTGGCAAGGGCCAGGGCAAATGACACCAGAGTGATCTAAACAGCCTGAGTAATAATAAAAGCCATCAATCCAGCACATAAACTGCCTGCAGTCTGTGCATCCCAAAAGACAAAGAGAAAAGTAGTAGGCCATGTTTCTTCATGCATCTAGGTGGCAAGTCTATGAGCTGAGAGACAGTCCCTCTGTGAGAAGAAACAGAAGTTCACAAAACAGAGGGCAGGGAGGTTCTCTTAGCTTCTGGCAGGCAATGAGTCAGGAGAGGTAACTTTTGGAACAGAGCTTGCTCTTGGCTTAGGGAGTAAAAAGTGAAAAGACTTCCAAGGACTAACAGGTTCTCTCCTTACACAGGGTAATGAAGGCTATCACACTCAGGGCTTAGACTTTGTTGATTTATAGACTTTGTAATCTATTGCAGTGAGCTTGACTGTTTTGATTCTTTTTTTGATACAGGTATCTAGTTCAGGGGAAAAGATGCTCAGAGTTAGAACCCTTGTGTATAGTTCGAGTATGTGGTTAGCGAAAGCCTAGAGAAAAAAATTTTGGGAAAACAATTTTGTCCAAGTGCAGAGAACAAAACTTGCATTACAGCACCAGCAGCAGAAAGCTTGTCATAAAGATGGGGAAGTGGAGCAGTTTCCCAGAGCACTTTATTTAGGAAGGCCTCGTAGCCAAATGGACCATAATCAAGGTGGTGATCAATAATTACTACTCTAAAAAGCCCCTGGCATAGGCCAAATGAACCTCTCTTTCCTCTCCCTTCACCTTGATGCTCTGCTCTCAATCACTACAAAATGAAATTCTCCCAGATCAGAGTCTGTAGTTTTTGTGAACAAAGTCATTGATCTCTGATCGTGTGTTATTTTTTGTGAAACTTATAAACTTAAGCATGATTAGGTGAATGAATACTGTGGCGGGATAAATAAGGTTACCCAATCTTATGTAAATGCACAAGAATATGTTTGGAGCATATTTTCTTCATTCCAGTCAGCCCAGCTCCACCTCAGTACTTCTGCATTGACAAATGAATTGAAAATGAACACATGGAGTCTGTCATCTAGTCCCAGCAGGGAACTAGTATGATATACTTAAAGGGCACTGAATTTACAAGCATGTATATTTCTCTCATATTTTTCTATCTTTAGAATAATATAAACTGTGAGGTATAAAAATATGGTAATTCAACTTGTCTCTTTGATACTATCAGTTTTAAAAGCCATCAAATAAGAAGATTTAGATGAAGAAAAGGAAAACACTTTATGAATCAAATAGACTGAAATGCAATATTATATTTGGGGTTCTATCTGATCCCTGCAGTTAGTGTTCTTACAGAGTGGATTTTGTGGATTAATTGTGTGATGCTATTTTATTTGTTGCTTGCAAAGGGGAAGGTGATCAAAATTCTTTTGACTTATTTAAAAACATCTATATATTTTGGCCACGTTTTAAAGATTAAAGAAGTGTTTTAAATGGCACATGATAGTTGTTATTATATCCAACATATCTAGGCTGTTAAAAACATCTTATTGTATGACATATATTGTAAATGTTAAAGAAAAGTAACTATCACCATATGCTTACAGTTGCATGAGGATGATACCCTTGATACCTTAGCCTCTGAAAAGGTATAAAAAAAGGTAAAAATTGTAAAAAAGAAAAATATTAATAAACATTGATACATTATTTAAAATTGACAATCTGAAACAATTATATAAACAAATTTGATTTTGCTTGGCACTTCTCCTTCCTGCTGCCATGCAAATGAAGAAAGACTTATTTGCTTCGCCTTCCACCATGATTGTAAGTTTCCTGAAGTCTCTCCAGCCATGCTGAACTGTGAGTCAATTAAACCTCTTTCCTTCATAAATTACCCAGCCTCGGGCAGTTCTTTAGAGCAGTGCAAGAACAGACTATTACAGATATAATTTACTACATATCACAACTATAGATATTCCCATATGGAAAATGTATATTTGCATTTTTAAATGTATGCTCGCATTTCCTTGGTTTTGTGGTTCATATTTGGTAGTGAGGTATATCAGTCATATGGTCATATTTATATAAACTGAAACCTAATTCATATGTTTCTAAGTTCCTGTGCCCTAAAAAAATCAACATGCACATCAGCACTGTCAGGGAACCTTTAACACCTGTAGGCATAAGTATGGGTGAGTCATAGAGGAAGTCATTTGCTCCAGATTATTAAACATGGAAGAAAGAGCTCCTGATAACTTTATTACACATGATAACGTGTGCTAGGCTAAGAGAGAGTCATTAAACCAAAAAGCAAAGCCTTCTAATAAAGAGCTGAAGCTGAAGGGAAGGACTAAGAAATGTCTCTTTCTAAGGCCCATAGAAATAGTATAAATGTGTTGTGTGCTACCTAATCATTGAAGAAATAAGATACATTTATATTTTAATTATCGATTCTATTCACGCTAACAGCATTTTGAATCCTATAAAGAGAGGACAATCCTGGGGACTTCCTTGTTTTCCCTTTTTGCCATCTTTCACCACAGCGTGTTTTTACCTCTTGTCTTACTCCATCCTATCTCAACACCAGGGTTGACTCTCATACTGTTCAGGGCTAATCACTCCACGATGCTTTAAATCCAATTCATTTATTCATTATTCATTTTGTGTCTTTTGTCCACGGTACCCTCTGAGCACTGAGAGGAATTCTAAAATGAATAAGAGTTGACCTCTCTTCTTAAAAAAAAAAAAAAAAAAAAAAACAAGCAAAACAATAGTGAAACACCAGAGCGGAGATCTTATCTGCACATCCAGATTGGGAAAGCTGGTATGTTGGGGTGCACGAACATGGGGTGTGTATTGTTATGAGGACATGTGGCCACCTGGAATAAAATAGTAAGGAGGGCTTTTGAAATGATGGTGAGACCTCAGTGTGCTGAGTATAAGACACTCGCCCAAGAAAGAGGAGTTTTTCTTAGGCTGTGACCTGATTTGACAGAAAACATATTCTGGGTTTTGGAAGAAAGAAAGAATTTGTTCTCTGGTTATTATTATTATTTAGATATGAGATGCTTTGAGGTTATGCAATTTTTCTCTGTACTACTTTTTTGCAAGAAGTGGGGCATGCTCCAAATCCCTTGATTATGATTTATGGGCCAGGGTAAAAAAAGGAAAAAAAAAAAAAAAAAGACCCACCTCTCCTCCTACTCCAGTTTGACCCTTCCCCTCTACCTTTGCTCCAGGTGAGAGAAGCACTAAATCACAGATAAGAGCCAGAGTAACATTTATAGCATTGCAAAGATGCCACGGTCAGCATTTGAGGCTATGAGTGTGGCAAGTCCTCCCGGACAGATAGACCTGAGATTAATAGAAATGGATCAAAGACAAGTACCCAGGAAGAATGATTCCAGGAAGATTGGAAGGGCTGCCTCAGAAAATGCATATCACTTGAAATTCTGCCATAGAAAGGGAGAATTTGAAGGCAAAAGTCTCTCAGGTGTTTTTTGACTAAAGTCAATTATGACTTTAGTTTCTACTGCCATTATTATCTATGTTCCTTAATAATTCTCCACCAGTTCTGCTGTAGCAAGGAGAAGTGAGAACCAAAATGCTAAAACAATGCAAAAAATAAGTAAAAGCTTTAATGTAAGAATAAACACTGTGTTATAGAGGCTCTTATCTTTCCATCAGTTTCAACTTCTCTCTCCTAATGGCTTCCCAACAATGTCTTGGTTATTTCCTCTAAGAACACTAACTTTGCATAAGCATATATATTCCTAACTAGAGTAGACTGGTTTGACGTTTGTTTTGATGGCACTGTTACGATCAGGCATCAGAAGCTTCTCCTCAGCCTTTTACTTCTTCCAGCAACAGTCCTTCTCTCTCTTTTTGCTCATGGCCAACTTTCTAAGAAAAACAACCAAATAAAAATACATTGCTTCTTTCTCTTCTTCATCCACTCTTCATAACCTCTTACAATCTGAGTTCTTTGGATAAATATTTTTTTCAAAGATGCTTCCACTACCTTCCACTACCTTTTCTCAGATCGTTGTCCTTTCTCAGATCTTCTCTTTTATAATAGTTGTCTATATCATTCACGATCTATCCCATGTTATTAAAAATTGCTGTGTTTTGGAGCATCTTCTATGTGGTTCTTTGTTGATGTACACCATTTCAAATTGCCAAAATAACCCTTTGTTATCCTACTCCCCTTTCACAGATAAATCACATTAAAAGAAATTATGCAATTTGCCAAAACTGCTGGACTTACGTTTGGAATAGAAATGTCTAATTCCAGATCTCTGACTCTCTCCACTATTCCACTGTGTCTAGACAGTGATACTGTGTAGTCCACAGTAATTTTATTACAACTACTAGAAGAAAGGGCTCAGCCAGGTCAAAACTACGAAAAGCTTTGTATATAGCAGAACAGATGGTGAGGTTTGCCCGTTCTCCCTTGGAGAAGGGACCCATCTGTCTATCTGGCTTGACAGCCTTCAGGAGCCCCACCTGACATGGACATTCAGTAGGGATTTCCCTAGTCTGCCTGGAAAATAAAATCTATTTGGATTGCTCCTCAGGTGCTTATGGGGAACGTGGGAAAATTCCTAGGACTTTTTTTTTTTTTTTTTTTTGACCCAGTCTCGCTCTGTTACCCAGGCTGGAGTACTGTGGCACGATCACAGTGCAGTATAACCTCTGCTCCTGGACTCAAGCAATCCTCCTGAGTAGCTGGGACAACAGGCACACGCCACCATCCAGTTAATATTTTTGTATTTTTTGTAGGGATGGGGTTTCACCAGGCTGATCTCTAACTCCTGGGCTCAAGCTATCTGCCTGCCTCAGCACTCCCAAAGTGTTAGGATTTCAGGAATGAGTCACCGTGCCTGGTGGGACATGCTTCTTAATGAACAAAGTCATATGGAGGGTCTTGTCTTGAGGAGGGACATGGCTCTGTCTTAGGCTTTAGTTGGGTCTCTGTTATAGTTAGCTCAGAAGAGACTGACCCTCTAGCCATATCACAATACCCCAAACCTTTGAATGATGTGTCAGCAGGGATACAGTCTCTCTTACCTACTACTACAGCAGCCTGAGGATCTACTTTCAAGGTTCTATCTCACCCTCTCCAGCCATAAGGCCCCCTCTCACGCTGTTTCCTCTTGTGTTAACTGTCATTCAGCTAGTGCCCTACCCTGGGATACATCCCTTTCCTTCTGATCTCTTCTCTTCCCTGTCTTATCTTCATACCTTCATTCTCTAAAGTGGGTGCATCCCAGTGTCCTGATGGTTCTGGTTTTCTCCCACGTCTCCTCATTAAACTTCCCAGAATGAGCATGGCATATCCAAATGTTCAACACCTCCTCCATGTGAACGGCTCCTCGTCTCTCTTCTGAGAACCTGTTCTGCATTCCTCTTTAATTGCATGTTTCTGAAGCACTGCAAAAATAGGTTTTCTTGTTTGCTGCTCGGCAGCCAACACACATTCAGAATGCTGCTCTGTGTTCAATAAATGTTTGTTAAGCAAATAAATGAGTGAGTCTAAAAAAATGATTTGAGTCTCCCCCTGTCGGTCTTCATTACCTTTTCTGATAAAATGCCCATTCCCGGCGGGGCACAGTGGCTCACGGCTGTAATCCCAGCACTTTGGGAAGCTGAGGCAGGCCAATTACCTGAGGTCAGGAGTTCAAGACTGGCCTGGCCAATATGGTGAAACGCCATCTTTACCAAAAATACAAAAATTATCCGGGCATGGTGGCAGGCACCTGTAATCCCAGCTACTCGGGAGGCTGAGGCAGGAGAATTGCTTGAACCCGGGAGGAGGAGGTTGCAGTGAGCCAAGATGTGCCATTGCACTCCAGCCTGGGCAACAGGGCAAAACTGCGTCTCAAAGAAAAAAAAAAAATCCCAAAGCCTCAATACCTCTACCCGGTGAATTTATAGAACAAATAAATGAATGAGTCCAAATCAAAACTAAATTTTGCCTGCCCTTATCCAGTACTCTTCCTGCCACTGCACTGACATCACAGCACAGAGAAGGGAAACAGCCCTTAGAATCACATTGATTTAGTTTGCATCTTTGTTCAGTCTCTTAACAGGATGCAGCCTTGGGCAAGTTACTTAGCTTCCTTGAGCCTCCTCTATAAAAAATTAAAAAAATAAAAAATAAAATAAAATAAATTAACTTTTTTAAATCAGAAAGAATAATTACTCTTCAAGTTTAAAGACTAAATAGCATGTGTAAAATGCCCCAAAGCCATTTATACACATACTTATAAGCTGTAATCCTAACTCTCCTATATATGTGTGTGTATATATGTGTGTGTGTGTGTTTGTGTATATATGTATATATGCGCGTGTATATATATACGTATATATGTGTATATATGTATATATGTGTGTGTATATACATATATATTCATATATGTGTATGTATATACGTATCTCTATATATATACATATATATATACATATATATGTGTGTATATATATATATATATATATATATTTTTTTTTTTTTTTTTTTTTTTGAGACAGAGTCTCTCTGTGTTGCCCAGGCTGGAGTGCAGTGGTGTGATCTTGGCTCACTGCAACCTCCGCCTCCCAGGTTCAAGTGATTCGCCTGCCTCAGCCGCCCAAGTAGCTGGGATTACAAGTGCCCGCCACCACACTTGGCTAATTTTGTTTTGTTTTGTTTTGTACTTTTAGCAGAGACAGGGTTTCACCATGTTGGCCAGGCTGCTCTCAAACTCCTGACCTAAAGTGATCCACTCGCCTCAGCCTCCCAAAGTGCTAGGATTACAGGTGTGAACCACCATGTCTGGCCAACTCTCCTGTTTCTTTTAAAGATACATCAACTACCTCATTTAACACTCACAAAAACCGTATCTGTAGATACTTTTATGTCTCCACCTTACAGAGGAGGAATTAGAGGGACTGAGAAAATGACTTATTTGCCCAAGGTCACACCAAAATAAAATCCTAGGCAGTATTACTACAGAGTTCATGTAAGAAACATTCTTAGATTGCAAGCTCACTAAGAAAGCCTTATAAAAATTCAGCCCTTACAAAAATGGGCAAGCCACACCGCTCCAAATAAATTATGCCTTTAGAAGGTGGTCACTGCTTACTGAAGTAATAAACAAATATGTTTACCTGTTGAAATCTGACTTCTCGGTTCAATGCTCAACTATTTTAGGAGAAAATTTGTATCTCTAACAATGCCAAATGCACAATAAATATTCTTGCCTTGAAAATTATGATATAATAAAGAAAACATACTTGGGAATGTTTTTCCAAAGACATAATGAGTATTGCATGAAAGAGGACTTTTAAGATAAAGTGAGAAACAGAAATAATTCAAGGGAAACATGCTTTACTGAAAATTATATAAGTCAATATCCCAGAAACCAAGTAACAATTTATTCGTCAGAATAAGGAATACATGATCAGGAAATTTGTCTGGCTAATTGAAGTTGAAGTGGTTGCACTTGATGAAAAGGAAATCATCAGAAACGCCTGGATGTTTCCTATAAGAAGCTAAAATATGCATTATAATTCCAGCTGTGGATAGAAATTTAATGCATTTTTACAAGGTACCAAGGGTGAATAATTGTTTTGTCAGTTGATGGGGTGGATTTTAGTTATTTTAATAACTATAACCTAATTGAAGGAAAGCAGAATGGCATATCAGAAAATGGGGGATACAAAACCAAATGGTGGAAAGCAAATTGATTGCTTATATTAGAAATTAATTATATATTAAACTACCCAGAGTTCTAGATAAAATTAGGAACAAAAATAATATTTTAGAAGAGATGTGTCTGACTAGCCAAAAGCAAGGAGAAATGCAGAATGTCACTGAAAATCTAAAAATAAAAGCCTGAGGTAAACTTATTATTTCCTCAAAGAATAAGGATGCACATAATGTATCATAATTTCTTAATTAGAGTCCTATGACAATTGTAGTTACATCCTTCCAGGGATAGATATATTATGACTTGCAAAGTTTGCTAATGGCTGAAAATAAATTAAAAAAAAATAGAAAAAAAATTTCTAGGTAAAAGTAGTTAAGACTAACTTTTTTTTTTTTTTTTTTTTTTTTGAGACAGAGTCTCACTCTGTTACCCAGGCTGGAGTGCAGTGGTGCCATCTTGGCTCACTGCAACCTCCACCTCCCGGGTTCAAGTAATTCTCCTGCCTCAGCTTCCCAAGTAGCTGGGATTACAGGCGTGTGCCACCACGTCCGGCTAATTTTTGTGTTTTTAATAGAGACGGGGTTTCACCATGTTGACCAGGCTGGTCTCAAATTCCTGACCTCAAGCGATCCACCTGCCTCAGCCTCCCAAAGTGCTGGGATTATAGGCATAAGCCATCACGCCCGGCCAAGTCTTGCTTTTTGGGGGCAAGGAATAGTAATAAATGTAAAAGACCTGTTTTATGGACCCTGGAACAGCTCATGACTTTACTTAGAAGTTTCTACAGAAATAACTAAAGAATGACATTTATCCAAAACCAGTTGAAGAACTTTTTAGTTAGATGATGACAGACAAGAAAGTCAAGGTTAATTTGAGATATGCTGGTAGAATCCTAAGATCATTAAAGCCCTGGTATGAATAAGAAAAGAGAAAATGACATGAAGGATTCTGACATTTAGAAAACTAGCAATGGGAAAATGCCTTTCACATTCTAAGTTTATTTGTGAATTAAAAAAAAATGAAAAAAGAAGTATTGGGTTATGTTGTAGATGCTTCTACCAATATGGTTATTATTTTATTAAGTTGAAGATCTTAGTGAATTCATCAAGGATACCTGACTGATGAGACATCTTGGCAAAAAAAATAATAATAATTTGGAAGAAGTCACTTAATCTCACTGTGCCTTAATTTATTCACCTATTTAACTACAGGGTTTATTTCCCTAAACAGTATGATATATACTCTTTATATTTTTTCTAGTGTTAACATTTTAAGCTTATGGAAAAACATGACTACCTACGAGAAAAATAAAAGTAAATTAAATCAGTGTGTTGTGAAGATCCCATGTGTTTCAGCATTCATCAGACTGAAGGCAGTCTCCAAAACATCCAAACAGGGTTTTTGAGAATTTAACTCTTGGATCTGTTCTTCAAGTAGTATAATACGTGGTTTGACATGCATGCTAGACACCTGTTTTTCAGGATGGTACCAAAACAACAGAAATTCTGAAGAATTATGTCATTCGAGTTATCACAATTGATTATTCAAATAACTCTCAGTAATTATGATCTTGACTTCTACAATGTAATTATAAGAAAGTCAGTTGTTCAAAGATATCCAAAATGTTCACCCTTGCCAAGCGATGGATGGGAAGAGTGGTGACAAGAATCTGAAATTTGAAATTAACCTGATGTATTTGTAAGTTTTTCCTAACAATGTTGCCGTCCATTAAGGACTGTTTTTAGTGGACTTTCTTAAGCTTGTATAGAGTTGACCTGAAGGATTTAAAAACCACTTCAGTTTATTCAGTGTTTGCCATGTATGCCATACACATCATACACTGGAGTACATTTAAATATCATTAAAATGTACCACTGCATAAGACAGGTCTGCTCCTTCCTTGTTCTAAGGTAATTCTGTTTCATGGGTTAGTGAGACACAAACCGGTGTTATCAAACAGAACTGTCACATATTTGATCTGCAATGTTCACCGGTTACATGGAGCTAAGAAATATACAGAAGCTAATAGAGTTATAAAGAGACTGGACCAAGAATCATAAGACCCAGTTATGAGTTGTTAAAAGTGAGGGTGAAACATGTCCCTTCAGTTTTCTCATTTTAAATAAGACTAAATGATCTCATCTTTTTTATTTTCTTTAAAATTTTAAGGCCTTATGCAAAAGGCTGAAAATCTAAATGGCTAAGATTTAATGGACTCCATAGGATTTCAATGAGATTTGGAAAATTCATCAACTATGTGGCACAGAAAATACAGACAGCACACATGTACTATATTCTGTATGGGATATCAGGACCAAAACAAAACAAAAAAAATCACCATCCAGGTTGATAAATGGAAAAAAGAGGGTAGAGATCTCTTCCTGATACATCCTCAGAGAAGATTTTGGCCTCCCTAAAAATTCCACTGAAAGTTAGGTGTCTCTAATGTTCATTTTTCTTTTTTTTTTTCTCTCAAGCTTCATAGAGATCCTCTATATTTAAGTTTCAGTTTTGTTTATCTTTAAAGATCTCTTCACTGTTCAGAATTTCTTTTCCAGAATCAACAATCACTTTCCAAAAATTGCTCTTATTTTTAAATTTTGTACATTATTTTTTCCATCAAGAAAGATGATTATCAAAAGGAAGTTTCCTTCCTTCCTTCCTTTCTTTTTCTCTCCCTTTCTGCCCCCTTTGCTCCCTTCTTCCCTTCCTTTCTTTTAAAATTACTGATGGCTCAGATACACTTTCTATTCTTCATAGAATAAAAGGGAACATGTATTCTGGCAAAAAAGGAAACAGATTTTACTGACCCAGAAAAGAAAGCATGTTTTGAATCTCATCCATCTCTTCCACTGGCATTTTAATGTCCTCCCATAATTACACACTGCTTGCTTAGCATGTGTGATCATAGGACCAACTACAGGGATGGCTTCTCACTCTTTGATTTATATTCTTTAATGGACTCCAGCCCTGGGGCCAGCAGAGCTAGAACAGAAGACGCAGTCTGCCCCTGATATTTCCTGGTCCTTGCCAAGAGTTTGCAGTCAAAAACTCTCCTAGAAATCATTTCCTAAAGATAATCATTCTTAACATCTATCCTCTGGAAGAGATCTCTCACCTGTTAACAAGCACCATACCTTTCACAGAATCAAACAATTATTTAAAAATGGACTATGAGGCAACCGCACACAGAGCTTATCCATCTAACTTTGCTAGAATATAGAGAGGCATGGAGCAGTGGAAGCATATCCAGTATTTTGAATTTTTAAAAACATCATGTGTTTTGATCATATACCCTATGACTGGACTATGGGGACCAGCTTCAGGTTTAAAGCAGTGAAGCTGTTTGATGGAAACCTGTAAAACTTAATGAGAATGCTGAGCTCTAGCATCAAAGCCGTTGGCTGGCTCAGAAAGGCTGTGGGGATGTGGGCAGAGGCAGACTTTTACATCTTGTGCTGCTTCTTGATAATCTGACTCTTGGATGCTTTGCCCAACTTTACTTAAAAGGGGAAAAAGAAAGAAAGAAAAACTAAGCAGGCAGATAGGAATCTCTTTCAACACACTTTTTTCTTAAATTTGAAGAGGATTTGGTTTGTTAGTTTGCTTTTGATCAAGGAGATGGTAGTGGTAGAAAATTCTTGTCTCTCTTACCTTTTTAGAATAACTAAGGTCACTTAGTGTGATATGCTGGGACCCCTTTGGCTAGATGACTTTTCAGTAAGAACTTTAAGAACTTTATATAAAAACATGTTTTCTGTGTTTGCAACCACAGAACTTAAATATTACTGTAGAGAGGGACCTTAAGGTACACAGAGATTAATGCTTTCACTTGAAAGATGAAAACCCTAGTGCTCATAGAAGTTGAATAAAATGCATTGCGTTGCACTCCACATAGACTGGTCAACCTTGATCACTGGGCAGTCTAAACGATTAAAAACTGCATCTCATGAAGCCAGTTTTGTTAGTTCCTTCATGCTTCCCACCACTCAAGCTCCCCACTCCTTTTCACTTTAATCTGAGGCATATCTGGTTTGATTGCTTTGTTTGGGCAGAAATATGTAAATTTTGCTTGTGTTTGTATTTTGTATTCTTCTTTCTCCAAAACTGTAAAAAGTCATCTTAATTCTACCTTTGAAGAATCTCTACACTGTATCTCCCACTGGATCTGTTTCAGTATATTTACATGGAGGCTTAGGCTCTTTTGATCATTTATTCCTATAAAATGCTGATTCTATGCAGAGTTTTCTAGAAATATCCATGGCAGTGAATAATAAACAGCAGCCTTGATTAGGGTGAAGTTGTTTCCCTTGCATCATTTGCTTCTGTATCACCTTATATTTCTGTTAAAAATGCAGGTCTACTGTTGAATCAGAAGCAAGGGGGACATGAAGCTGCAGTTTAATAAGCTCTCAGATGATGCTTATGCACAAAACTCTGAACCACTGACCTACATGGTAAAACCCAATTCCTTTCCTGCAGCAGTCACATCCTGTCATTACTTTATCCATTTCAACATCATTTATCCAAACTTTTATCCAGCACAATTGTTGACCTCTTTTCCCCATGCATCTTTTCTGCAGACACACTAATTCCAGATATACCCTAAACACATCATTTATTATTTTACACCTGCACCTTTTCTCCAACTTTTCCTGTCTCGACTCTTATCTCTATTTTTGTTTACTTGGTGACATACTACTTTTCATTCAGTGCCATACTACTTTTCTCAAATGTTACCTCCTTGGGAAAGCCTTTTCCTAAATATTTCTCAGTCACCATCCCTATACTGCGTTGCAATAGAATGTAGCATAAATCTCTATTATGGAACCTGTTTCATTTGAATGTAATTATAATGAATCTACACAAAGGTTATAGAATACCTACTATGCCCCAAGTTATACCATTAAAGAAATAAAAGTCACAATCTCTACCATCACAAAAATTACTATCCAGCTTTTTTCAACCCAAATCCTCATCTGAAACAGAGAAAACAGAAAGGTATTTGAGTATTTCCTCAATTCTCCCAAGGAGGATACATAACTAGCACCATTACATACAACAGATGTCTTAGGGCTTTAGGGTTTCATCTACTTGGGAAACCCCAGTTGATCAAATACTGGTAAAATTACATTACAGTAGCAATAAATGCTATGATAGAGATAATTCAAAGGTGAGATGAAAAAGCAGAAATATCTAATTGAGTATGTGTTTATCTCTCCTGAACCATGTCTTAATCCTGTTTCTATGCTTATTTAGCATCTAGATCAGTGCCAATTATGTTGTGGTCATTGAATACATTTTATTATTGAATTAAAGGCATTGTAATTCATTTTTATTAGTGTGAGTCTTTGGAACCTGGCCGAGGCAATGTGAATTATCCATATTTGTAAATCCAGCATCTAGTCAGTGCTGAAGATACTGTTGGCACTCAGTGAGGGCTTGTAGAATAAATGAACACATTTGGAGGAGTTGCCCTATTCTCCAGTAGAAACTCAACAGCAATGACAACAATAACCCAATTAAAAATGGGCTACGGACTTGAATAAACATTTCTTCAAAGAAGAAATACAAATGGCCAACAGGTATGTAAAAAGATACCCAATGTCAGTAATCACCAGAGAAATGCAAATTAAAACTACAGTGAGATATCACCTCATGCCTGTTAGGCTGGCTATTATTAAAAAAGACAAAAAAGAAAAAAACAACAACTGTTGGAGAGGATGTGGATAAACTGGAAGCTGTGTACACTGTTAGTGAACATGCAAAATGGTGCAGCTGCTTTAGAAAACAGTATGGAGGTTCCTCAAGAAAATAAAAATAGAATTATTATATGATGCAGCAATCCCACTTCTGAATATTCAGCCAAAACAAAAATGAAGTCAGAATTTTTAAGAGATATTTGTACTCCTATGATCACTGTAGTACTCTTCACAATAGCCAGGATGAGCACACAACCTAAATATCCATTGATGGATGACTGGATTTTTTAAAACGTGGTATATACATACAAGGGAAAATTATTCCGCCTTAAAAAAGAAGAGAATCAGCCAGGAGCCTGTAATCCTAGCACTTTGGGAGGCCAAGGCAGGCAGATCGCTTAAAGTCAGGAGTTCAAGACCAGCCTGGCCAACATGGTGAAACCCCGTCTCTGCCAAAAAATACAAAAATTAGCCAGGCATGGTGGCATAAGCCTATAATCCCAGCTACCCGGGAGGCTGAGGCAGAAGAATGGTTGAACCCGGGAGGTGGAGGGTGCAGTGAGCTAAGATTACGCCACTGCACTCCTGCCTGGCCAACAGAGTAAGACTCTGTTTCAGAAAAAAAAAAAAAAAAAAAAAAAAAAAAAAAAAAAAAAAGGAAGAAGGAAATCCTGCAATATACGTCAACAAGAATGAACCTGAGGACATTATGCCAAGTGAATAAGCCAGTCACAGAAAGATAAATACTGCATGATTCCACTTACAAGAAATATCTAAAACAGTCTATGTCATAGAAGCAAAGAATAGAATTGTGGTTGCCAGGGCCTGGGGCAGGGGAGAAATGGGGAGTTGCCAATCAATAATTATAAAATTTCATTATGCAAGAAGAATAAATTCTAGAGATCTGCTGTATAACATTGTGCCTCTACATAACAATACTATATTGCACATTTACATATTTGCTAAGTGGGTAGATCCTATGTGAGCTGCTCATACCATAATAATAATAATAATCATAATAACAAAATAAAACTTCTTTCATATTAGAATATATTCATTTGGCTACATGTCATAGTTATCTTTTCCCAAGCCACCCATCAATTTTCCAGTCAGTTCTTCCCTCTCAGTAAGATTGAAAATTAAAGAATAATAAAGTTTTAGAATTGAAAAAAGAAGTGATAGTTTTAATTTGAGGATCAGAAGTAATACTTAAAGAAAAACTACTAGGAATGCAAAATTCTTCCTTTGTGGTTAATCTACATTTATAAGTATTCCACTTGACATTTAATTGCTTCGTGTGTTATGTGTATTTCAAAGACAAAAAGAAAGAGTTTATTAAGACTGCAAATGAAGTGAAAAAATGCTGCATTTTTCTGGGTGGACAGTAGGGGTGGTGGTGGTATTTTCAGTGTTATTGTCATCTAACGAAGCCTAATTTAGTTTGAATATATATTTTGGAACAAATAGCCTCCAAATACAAATTCAGTTTAGGGGAAGATAGTGTGAAAAGGGATAAAATGCCATAAAATTCTGATGTCCTAAAGAAAATGTGAGAGTCTGCGACACCTCCTTGTTCTCTGCAAAGCCTGCAGCCAGCTCACTTCAGACAAAGTTGTCTTTTTATAAACATGATGTAAGCATACACTCACAAGCTCTCTGGAAATAATGATGTTTCTACTTGTGTCAGTTAAAGGCATCCCTTTGTTCATCTAATCACCAAGAAAATTTCAAGGGAGGTGTGCTTCAGTTTAGAGAGGTGCCATACTTCATGGGTGCCTCTAAGGGACTCTTTACAAAATTCATGCTGCAGAAGCAGCATTCCCCTAAATGGTTGCTTAAGACTGCAAATCCCCAACTGTCCAATTTATATCCAAGGAAGAGTTTACTTCCTTTAGGGCATAAGCCATTATATTACAAAGTCATTAAAATGGAAATAAATACATAAGTTAGCAAATTGTGGTAAGGTAAAATAATCCTATATAAACCATGGCCTAAAAATAAAGAATATATACAGAATTCAGCATGAGGATATTACCATACAGAAATGATAATTAACCACAGTAAACCTGCACACAGTGATTTTCTGCATTTTGGCAAGTGAAAAATTTTTGCTATGAAAGCAGGACTCTAAAAATAAAAAAAAAAAAGTAAAGGAGACCTAGTTTTGAATTGATATTAAAACACACAGGCATTTTACTTTAATGGTCATGGGCTTAGGTCCAACTATTTCAGAATCCAAAGCTTATTACTTGGATAGTCAACGCACATCATTCCAAGACTGCAGCTGCTCCTAATTTGGATTGTTAGGGGATTATCCCTACAAGAGTCCTCATGGCTCATCTGCCCTCAGCGCAATCAGATGAGAAGATCCTGACTTCCATCTCCAGAAAGAAGGCCAAGCCCACCTGGGGCCTGGGGGTAAATGAGAAGCCCACCTGGGTAAATGAGAGCTTCTGTGGGATCTTGACACCGAGATGCTGAGACTCCAACTGTAAGCCTCAGAGTCCCTACTGAGCTACAAATCAGCAGTTTTACATTTATTATTTCTAAAATCTGGATTTGAGTTGCAATCAAGGTATATCCTGATTTAGATTAATTGGCAGTGTTTAGTGATCCATAAAATAATTGTGCACCAATACTGTCAATGATGACAATATAATATGGTGGTTGACGTGCTCTAGCTCAGTGATTTTCAAACTTTAATATGTATATTAAATCACTTGGGGATCTTACTAAAATGTAGACTCAGTAGATCATGGGAAGGGGCATGAGTCTTTTCATCTTTAACAAGCTCTTAGGTGATGCACATGCTGCTGGTTCACATCCATATCTTGTTTAGTAAATCTCTAGGTATGCTACGAGTTGTTCATGGGCTTTATTTCCTTTTAAACTACCTAAAAACTACAGCTTTTAGTTGCATGTCCTTGTTTAAAAATTGTTCCTATATCTTCTATGTAGCTTTATATACACGTATTGTTAAACAAATAATAAACCAAATAATTATTAAGTAATAACTAAAGGTAATGTTAATGAAAGATTGGTTTCAATCCTTGATGATCACACCTTATAGCCTGGATACCGTGGGGAAGAAAATGTTACTGAATAAGGTCAATTTACTCTTTCAAACAAACATTTCACACGCTCATATGAGACTCTGCTTGGTTTACAGGTAGTGAACACTGGCAGGGAAGACTAATTGCTTCTGAAAAGTAATGCGAAATGAAATCTGATGATGACAATGATAACATTCTTAAGAACTAAAATAATTACTTGAATTTGAACTATAAAAATTAACTGACTATTCCCAATTCAGTTCCTTTACAAGGTACCCATATTTTAAAAAAAAATTCCAGTTTCTTATTTATCTTTACCAATTTTTGATACATTAGATAGTGGATGCCATAATTTAGGATAGCAAAATGGAAAGCACACTGGGCTTGGAGTCAATAAACAGGTTTCCTTCTGACTTTTTTCACATATTAGGGATATGGCTCTGATAATATTATGTATAATTTGTGGTCTCCAAGTTAATTCAATTTTCTCACAAAGCTCTTAGAACAATTAAATGAAACAACTTTTAATATGAGACAATGTGTGCAAAATCTCATAAATTCATCTGCAACCAGGACGATTCACATATTTGTAGGGGTCAATGTAAAATGAAAATGAGAAGCCCCCTGTTCAAAAGTTATTAAGAATTTCAAGATGACAAGAAGAAGATATTAAATGAAGAGCAGGGCCCTTCTATGTGTGGAGCCCCATGTGACTGCATAGGTTATAAGTCCATGAGAAGGCCCTGTCTGCAAGATAACTGTAGCTAATCCTCACTATATTAATAGAGTATTAATAAAGTTTATACTTGATTGAGATATTACAATATACCAGGCACTACTCTCAGAGCCTCAATTACATAGTCTCACTTAATGCTTTACAGGGGAAATAAACTGAAGCACAGAAACATCAACTATCTTACCTCAGGTGATACAACTACCAAGTTTAAGGGAGCCAAGATTGGAATCTGGGAGTGTCTGATTCTAAAGCCATTCATCTTAACTAATTTAATGCAATGAGTTATCTACAACAATTTATTGTTATTCCTGTTTAATTCAAATTTAGAAACCTAGGCTCACAAAAATACGTCCATATTTCAAGGGCAATTCACTTAGTATGACCTTGATTAAATGACCTATGTCAACCTAATTGTCTTATATCCCTAGTACTCCACAGAGAGCCTGGTACATAGTCCATTGTCATGTACTATATATAAAACTAAACACTCAGTCACCAATTTTTCTGTGCACAGAATATTTACTCCACAAAGATAAAAATCTCATTTTCCTATTATTCAAAATCACATGCTTCTGAATAAGAGTATTATTTTCATTTAAAAGCAATTAATTTGTTTTAAATGTGTTTCAATAGTGATGATTTTCCTGGGAAAAAAAAGACACCAATTACCATGCACAGAAATAATTTCCTTCCAAACATAAGCACTTTGATCCAAAGATCTAAAGACAAGAGTATATCATCTCATAATAGAAATTAAGAGGAACTCCAAAATACTCATTTTGTTTTGGATGAACTTCAGATTTTTAAAAAATATGGCTCAAACTTAGTTAAGTAACAAACTTAAATTTATATGAAGGTGTTTTTCTTTTTCTTAGCAATGTGTTTTCTGATCCTTCATCTCATTTTATCTTTCCTATTCTTTTCCAATTGTGATAGTGGAACTATTTTACTGCGCTTCAATCCCATACAATATCATGCCCAGTATACAGCTGAGCAGAGAGACAAACTCAGATTACTTGATTACCTTCCCTTTAAAATTATTACTAATGTCCTCTGCAAAGCTAACTACAGCTTCTGTTGTATTATTAGAGTAATTTTTCACACCTCACTTAGGAAGCTTGTATTGTAAATCTATATTAATTTGCCCAACTCTCTCTCCAGATTCCTGAGTGCATTATCTTACTCATCTATGTGCCCCAGTGTCTAGCACAGAGCCTGGCACATACTATAAAAATATATATATATATATATATATATCTGTACAGAGCAGAATAGCCAGATCACTTAGCCCAAACATATACTATAATCATTACTAGAACATGGCTTGTAATTATATTTATATATATATATATATGTATATATATACACACACACATACATTTATATATATTTTTTGAGACAGTCTCGCTTTGTCATCCACGCTGGAGTGTAATTGCACGATTTCGGCTCACTGCAACCTCTGCCTCCTAGGTTTAAGCAAGCACGTTTCACTAATTTTTTGTATTTTTAATAGAGATGGGATTTCACCATGTTGGCCAGGCTGGTCTTGAACTCCTGATTTCAAGTCATCTACCTGACTTGGCCTCCCACAGTGCTGGGACTATAGGCATGAGCCACTCCACACCTGGCCCATACTAGATAGTTTTAATGTTGATTAACATAATGCTCACATGCAAGTGTTAATGCATAAGCAAATGGAGCAATTTAAACAAGATGCTCTGGTAGGTGCTGAAATTAAGAGAAAATGTTCAGTCTCAGACATTGTTCATTGCTGCTTTCTACTGGGCTGAAAAATGTCATATTCTATAAAATGTATCAAGTCCTCAGAATTAAAATGTCACTGAACCCCCTGACAGACCATGCTATGCTAGCTTGATATTTGAAAGCACTACAATTCATTATGCCAACTGCTGATACTGTTCCGGGCTATGGGGCATCTGCTGAAAATGATGGGAAATAAAAATCTGTGGGTCCCCTGGAAAGGAAAGATTCTATGTTTGAAAAGCTGAATTCCAAACAAGAACTCACCAGATGCTTTGTGGACTGAAGAGCTGGGTTCCATTTCCTTGGGGACCTGAGCAGATGGGACTCCCTGAATCCACTCTCAAAGAGGAGTGTCTATGGCAAGGTGCCTGGTTTCTGCCCCAATTGTTTATTTCCCTTGCCTCCACGGCTACAATGCACAGAAGTGAACTTACCCTTAGCAATGTATACAGCCAATACTTTAGAAAATCTAAAAATCTAGAAAGTACTTCCAAATGTGTTTTCTGTGCATTCCTGTTTGTATGGCTGGCTACACAGTATGGAAAATAAAGCAAGCATTATCTTAGTTTGCCTTAAGAGGAGGAAAAGTGTACAGGCTTCCAGAGTAGGGAAGAGGTTCACAGAGGTAACAGCTCCAGACCAATTCAACCCGGGGAGTGGGAAAGATTCCACTGAAAGCTCATATATAACTAACTGGACATCTGAGAAATATTTCCTGCTGCTTCTTCTCCCCCATCAGATCTTCCCTTCTCTGGCATCCCAGCAATCTAGGCTGCGTTTTTCTGTTTTCTTTTCCCTAAAGGTTCCTACGAAGCTCATTTCGTCTAATTTTATCTTCATAAAAATACTGAGAATGAGAGAAGCGAAGTGAGATTATAATATGATATGGGGAGCAACACAGAGTGGCAGTTAGGGGCAAGGATTTCGCTCTCAGATTATTTCGGTGGGAGCTTAGTTTTGTTACTTACTAATTATTTTCCCCTAGGTCAGTTACTTCACTTTTCCTATCTCCATGTCTTCATTTGCCAAATAGGGATAGTATTTATGTGTACCTCTTTTCATGCTTAGAGTATTACCTTTGCAATTATGAAGCTCTGAGAAACTGGTGGTGCATCCCTCTCTGCAATATAATAATCATAATGTATTCAAAAAAGGGCTAGTAAAGACAAAATACCAGAAATCCACCAAAAACTTGTTTTTTTTTCTTCTTCTTCCATTACTCCCTTTCTGATAGGTTTGAAATACCAAGTATCAAATTATTTCACACAGTTTCATGGATTTGTTTTTGCAAAGTTGTTGTTTTACTGTGTTCCTGATGCCCCCAGGCACATGCCTGTTGGGTAACTCACTGGATGTTGTTGAAATTTTATGAGAAATAAAAAATGCTTAATATGTTATTATTATGCTTTCCCTGGAATATGCTGACTCCCTTACCCCTTCAGCAATAGCTCCTACTTTTCATGTACATTTGTATAGAGCCTAGTACAATCATAGGCACATTGAGGCACTACAGTGTTTATGCCATGGGGGTTTGTTTGAATGATCTGATGCAGGTAAAGTGCTCTACTAGCAGGACTATCAACTCAGGGATGGCACTCACAGCCATGTGTTCTGCTGAGGTCTCATGAGTTCTCATTTGCATAAGGGAAAGATTATTATTAACCTGCGTGCGTTATTGTGAAGACTTTTAAAAGGAAAGGAGGATTTTTGCAGTCTGCTATTCTACACATGAAAGGAGGCAAGGGTAATCGACCTCTGCATTTAAGTACTGACACTATTACAGTAGAAGGACTGAAATATATTTCAATATTTCCGAGATCTAGAAGAAACTAGGCTGGGCCTATAACAAACTGGGTTAATGACACATAAGAATTGTCAAAGCCTTTGACATTTCCACAAACCCCATCTAGCTTTCTTGTTAAAGTTTTCAAAGCAAAACTATCATCTTCCATGTTTTAAATCAGGTAGAAAAAAAATTTCTTTCTATACCTGAACTTCTGCCGAAAACATTAAGCCCATTTGCCTATTCTAGATGGGCTAAACCAGACTCTCTCTGAGTCACTAAACGAAGACCTTGCCCCTAGGAATACAGCACAGAGAAGCTAGAAAATTGTCATTCAGCCCCAAGCCATCATCTCTAGTGCTCACTAGGCTGTACAGAATAGAACAGTCAGAGCACTTAGCTCAAATATATACTATTGTTATTATTAGAACATGGCTATTTTGTGAGTCAGCCCATTCCAGCTGACACAACAAAATGACATATTGTATAGTGCATACTGATCCTACATGAAACACTTTTAATATAAAAGTTAGCCTGTAACCACAGTCAGTCTGCTGGTCAAAAATTGAGCATCTGCTGCGTGTCAGCCTGGCCAATGCATGAGTCCTTGAGTGAAGGGACTTCTTTGCATTTTCTCATAGGCTAGTAATCTTGCGGGCATTAGCAAAACCTATCTTAAAATGGTTCATACAGGCCAGGTGTGGTGGCTCACGCCTGTAATCCCAGCACTTTGGGAGGCCCAGGTGGGTGGATCACAAGGTCAGGACATCCAGACCATACTGGCTAACATGGTGAAACCCTGTCTCTACTAAAAATACAAAAAATTACCCGGGCATGGTGACGGGCACTTGTAGTCCCAGCTACTCGGGAGGCTGAGGCAGGAGAATGGCGTGAACCCAGGTGGCGGAGCTTGCAGTAAGCCAAGATCATGCCACTGCACTCCAGCCTGGGTTCATATAAGTGAAGACGTATCACCACATAAAATCAAGGTAGTATTATCTATAGTTCTATAATGATATGGTAAGTAAAAATATGTGGATCTGTATGGAAAATGTTTAGGAAAAAGTGAAGTGGGAAAGCAAAATGCAACTGTCTTCCCGAAAGAGTGAGGGATGAGGCATATGGGAAGGTCAGTGTAAGTAAATTGTAAAATGGTACCAACCAGTATATGGACCATGACAAAATAATAAGAGAAGAGAGGCAATAAGTCAGGGACCTCAACAAGGAAAAGTCTAGAGGAAATGAAAACCTGGGGATAAATTGTTTAATCATGACTTTGGAATCCATGTGAGTTCTCTGCCAACTAAAGTAGCCCTCCCTCCTCTCATCTGGCATGATTTCCAGACGCGACTGAATATCTCTTTTTCCTCCAAGTTCCTGCTAGGTTAATTTATCCATCAGGTCCAAAGCCTTTTATCCCAAAATTGGAATAAATTGGAATGCCAATTCTGCCATGAGATTTTGTTCTTACGTGTAAATGACAGATACTCTATTCCTCTCTGAGCAAAGAGGAAAATAAGATCAAAAAAGGGGAGGAGGGGGGAGGGATAGCATTAGGAGATATACCTAATGTAAATGACGAGTTAATGGGTGCAGCACACCAACATGGCACATGTATACATATGTAACAAACCTGCACGTTGTACACATGTACCCTAGAACTTAAAGTATAATAAAATATATATATATATATAAATATATAAAATAAAAAAAAAAACAAGAATATCCCCTTTTGGAAGTAGAAGTAGATTAACCTATTAAACTAATATCAGCCATTCAAAAAAAAAAAAAAGACACTTGAGGAACCAAATTTGATGAGGATGGTCAACCACAGAAGTGCACAAATTGAGAAGCCTTCAAAACTTTCTAAAACTTTCTCTGTTGTCCAAAAGAAGAAAGATAGGGATTAAGGGGCATTTGGAGGAAGGAAATATTTCATCTCTTTCCCAGTGTTGATGCT
This sequence comes from Pan troglodytes, assembly GCF_028858775.2. Lineage (NCBI taxonomy): Eukaryota > Metazoa > Chordata > Mammalia > Primates > Hominidae > Pan > Pan troglodytes. Next base: position 72,037,343 of record NC_072410.2, on the reverse strand, counting down.
GGTACACTGTGATGTGGGCACTTCATATGGCAGAGGAGATTACACAGATTTCATTAAGGAATCAATCATTTTTTCCATGGTGAGGGAAAATGCTTACATAAGATAGGATATTTTCCAACCCTCATCTACCTCAATAGCATCTTCCAGATTTGTGGGAATAAATGTTTCTAAGTGTAATTAAAGGCTGAGCCGATCTAATTAGGTTGATGAAATTTTCAGTGGGACTTCATTCCCCTTAGCATTTCACTCACTTTTTTTTTTCTCTCTCTCTAGAATACTTCCTTAGGCTTAATCTGAGCAATTTTTAGTGGCAGCATTCTAAGTTACCTCACACAGGCAGTGTCTCCACTCTGACTGTAAAACCTCCAGCAGGTACATATGACTAAAAACAAACTTCAAATAAAGGATTCTAGGTTGTTTTATTTAACACACAGTCCTTTCCTCCTCTTCAGTTTCATTTCCTTACTAACAAACTACGTTAAATAATGTTCACTCTGCAGGAGGGAAATAAGCATTTCAGAGCATTTCGGGGGCACAAAGAGACCAGGAAATGCATAATAATTGCAGGAACAGGTTCTGAGGAGGAGATTAATGAGGGAGCGCCATGACCCTTCCTGATAGGTCAGTGACTACAGAAACACTTACACGATGAAAATATTGGGATAGAAACACATACTAGTGAGATTTTCATCTATCTTTAAAGATTCTTAAAATATATCTAGTGAGCACCTGAAGAATTAACTGTGAGACTTTTCTACAGGAAAATGCTTTCCAAGTGGTCTAAGGTAAATGGGCAAGATGTCCTCATAGAGTCTGAGCATCTCAGACACCATGATTTCTCTTTCTGCAAGATTTTCTAACCTCCTCTCCTTTTGTAGCAGTCACTCAAAAACTGCTTGTTAGAAAATTTAATTAAATATAAAATGATCGAAAATTCCTAAGCAACATATATTTCAGCTTTTACTCAGTGTTATCAAAATGCAAATAATATAAACAAGTATTTCTGTCAAAACAGTGTTGCCTTTGCAAAAAATCAGATTTAGAAAGCATATTTTTTTAAAGACCTATTATCTTCTAAGAATTTCATAGGTATGGGCTGCATATAATGGCAATTTATTATTTACAATTTTTCTTTAACTCTTTTTTTTCAAATTTAAGCCTGTGAGTCATTTTTCAATGAGTACAGATATTTTCCCAGACTTTGATTTACTTATGATGAAAATATGAATTATTTAAAAAGAACTACTTTGATCTCCATTTGAATTCCCGGCCATTCAAAGTTCCTTGTCATTTTAAACAAAGCACCACATGAAGTTCAGGTTAGGCTTTACCAAATTATTTTGAGCTAATCTTATTTTATTTTGAAATTTGATAATCACATACACAAAAGTAACTTTCCAATTGAGGGTTAGTTGTTCTACGTGCAAGCAAAGTCTCATTTCAAATAGACATTATTAAATGCCATATAGGGAAAGACCTAAGTTGCTCCTAAGGAATATGAGATTATAGGTTGTTTCAATATGTTGAGTGATTTCCTTTTTCTTTTCTTTAATCTGTAAAGAATAAATGTGTTAATTCGTGAGAGTGGTATTTTTATGCCTTGAATGCTATTGTTTACAATGAAATAGAATCGGCCATTTAAATATTATATTTTCCTTAATAGGGTTCTGTATTCTAATCCTGCTGGACCCCCTTATTACTCTTGGTCAAGTAACTTCTCTAGGTCTGTTTCCCCAAAAGAAGAAAGTTGAACTTAGAAAATGATTTCCAGGATCCTTTCCATTCTAACACTCCAAAATTTCTTCCATGACTTCAGACAAGGTGTTATTAGAATCTCCTTCAAGACTGGTTATGCTAAGAGGGACTACATACCAGACTGAAAATAAAAATGCCATCAGCCAATAAATGAAGTCATAATTAAGGGTTTACACATGCAGTGTGCTATCGACCAGGAAGTCCAAGCTAGAGTTCAGGAAAATTTACATAGATTTTACTGTTAAGAGAGATTCTGCGAGAATGAACATGGGTATATCCCTCTCTTTTCAGTAACTTCACAAAGCTGACCTATTTGAAGTAGGGTGATTTAACTCACAATCCATGATACTTTGTCACTATTTCATTTCAGAAGTAACAAGAGCAGGGCCTTCTAAATAGATAATGGTTCAGACAGGATGGAAACTATCAACAACTAAAAAGCCCTCCAAAGTGCTGGGATTACAGGCATGAACCACGACACCCAGCACGTTGGGAGGCCAAGGCGGGCAGATCACTTGAGATCAGTAGTTCAAGACCACCTGGCCAACATAGAGTGAAACCCGTCACTACTATAAATACAAAAATTAGCTGGGTGTGGTGGTGCATGCCTGTAGTCCCAGCTAACTTGGGAAGCTAAGGCAGGAGAATTGCTTGAACCCAGGAGGTGGAGGTTGCAGTGAGCTGAGATCATGCCACCACACTCCAGCCTGGGCAACAGAGCAAGACTCCATCTCTTAAAAAAAAAAAAAGCCCTCCAAGTGAGGTATGTTTTGATTTATAGATTAATTGTGCTGATATCCTTCCAAACTCCAGTGCATCAGAAGAAGTAAAATGAAAAAGATTACACAAGTCAAGAAAAAAGTGACCGTGCTTCCTCAGACACACACCCCAGATGGGGAAGACAGAGTTGGAAAGTGTCCAATCAATAAAGAAGAGTGAATTGTATCCAAACCCCATAGTGACAACAGCACAAGTGAATCCTCCTTTTATGAGTTTAGCCGCTGTGAACTAACATGTCACTTGGAAGACCACCTGACTTATTTTTTGGTATTGTGGTTTTTGTGGTTAAAAGGCCAATATAAAAAAAAATGAATACTAAGGTAAGGAATCTTTATTTATCAATTCATAAATTAGAGGTGTTAATCTGAAGCACGGTTTAATTTGAAACTGTTATTTTAGATTAAGGCAATTAACTACAGTTTTATACACACACAGAAAAAAACTGCCTCACTTATGCAGAATTATCAGAAGATTATGTGTCTCAGCTGAACTCAAGGATTCACTGCAGGAATTATTATTATTATTATTTGGATGCCCAAGAGTTCTTTAGTTAGATTCCCATTTCTGCTAGAGTTCCCTCGATTCCCCTTCCTTTTTCCAATCTAAGCAGGATTACTCTTCTCTGTACAAAGCAGGATGTAGGGACTGATTATACCTGGCCTGGCTCACAGTGAAAATGAGGAAGTTGGTACAGGTGATTGGGGATGTCGCTCTGCCCTCCACTTTCCATCCCTAGAATGGAGTTTCAGAAATCTTCTAAAAATATCTAATTATTCTTTTACCATACCTGATATACTTTCTCCATCCCTGCCTGTCTAAATTAGTCACTGTTTGAGATGCTCATATTCTGACTCTTCTGTGTTTCTCTCCTTGTCTTCTAGAACTCTCACTCATCTCACCCTCTTTTTAAATCAAATAACTGTGTTAAATAATTTAATAATTCATTCCTCACAGTCTATTATTCATTTGTAAACATTGTTTTAGTTTGTAACAAATTTGAGAGTTTGTACAATCTTTTAGGAACTCTAACAAACATTTCTCCTGCAACAGGGCTCTTAACTATGGTAGTTAAGAGCACAAAGGACACTGAAATCAGACTTCCTCGATTAACATTTAGACTTTAATACTTGTTAGTTGTGTGACCTTCCTCAAGAAACTTACCTGCCTCAAACCTCAGTTTCTTTGTCTGAAACATGCAGATAATAAAATGTCTACCTATTTTGTGAGGACTCCTGTAAAGCTCTTATAATAGCACAAAATAACAGCTCTGGAAATATTAGTACTATAATAATAATAAATAATAATAATAATAATTAGATTATCATCCTCTACAGAGCTTAACACAAACCTGGATCATACTACATATTTGTAACCAGTAAAAGTTACTTTCTGAAAGGCAATCTATCACTCCTACTACAAAGCATGGGTAGGTTTGGCCTTTCAGAACTGCACCTCTTCATGTTTGTTAAAACTACTGCACTTTCAAATCTCCCTTAGGATTATTCTATATACATCCACATACTGGGCAACGAATCAACCAGTATGTTCACATAAAGAGAAGACAGGGAAGGATAATTCAGTAGTAATTGTTTTTCCCTAATGCTTAACTGAATCAAGTTTATATGATTAAATTATTTACTTTAGAATAAACCAAGTACATCACTGCTTACCAACAGCACCTATGGCTAACAGTGAATTCAAAGTTATTTAACTTTGATTTTTAGAAATCTACACCATTAAATTGTAGCCATACCTCTGGTTCCAGTAGCCCAAAGAAATTGGACTGTGTCTGAACGAATTTTTTTAAAGACAGCTTTTATGGAAAATATTCATTAAAAAATGAAATTCAGGGACTTCTTGATCTTTCTCTCCCCAAAACCCAACAAATTCCAATCTTATACAAAGTTACAATACACAACTACAGCTGATAATGAGGGATGAAATTACTGATGTCATTTAGTTTGATGATCTTGCTCAGATAAATATCAAGTAAATTCACCAGATAACAAATGAAACAGTTTTACTTCCTCCAGAATGTGTTGAAAATAAAGGAAGAAAATTATGTCATTATATAGACTTATTTTGTTTTAGTTTTGTTTTGAATTACATAGTCGTTGCTTCTCCTATAGGCTAATTTCTTTTTCTTCTTTTTTCTTTTAATAGTCAAAAAAGTCATCACTGTATGCATAACACCTATGGCATTTAGGTAGAAATAAGCAAGTAAACCATTTAGCTTAACTTTAGACCCAGTATCTCTTTTTGTTTGACTTTCTTTTATAGCTAATATCAACTGTCCACACAAATCTCAAATGTAAATTACTTACAGACTAATAAAGAAGAGGAACCTAATTCCTTCATAATGATCTATGAGCTGTTTCCCTCCCCCAATCCTACATAAACAATAGCAGAATATTGAATTTAAAGTTGTGCCGTTTGACTCTGGAACATCGGGTCTTCAGCAAAGGTGCTTTCATGCTGGATCTGAAATGATGAGATCATGAATTAGGAATGATTCTGATGGCAACGATATTTACCTCTTTGAGACAGCCCATAAAGTTGTTACTGACTGGTGACCCTGGAAGGTCGGCTGTGCTGGGACTGCCTCCAACATAGAAAAAGTCATCAGACCCCAGCATGGTATAATCTTCTTGCGTGTAGCCCGTTGTGGTAAGAATCCCATCCACTGATATTGTCACCTAGATAACAAAGCACAGGGAAAGGACACGCTATACTCAGACCTAGATACTGTAATCCTGGGATATGCCTGTTTTGTGTTTTGCTTTTGTTTTTGTTTTTTTTTTTTGTTTTGTTTTGCTTTTTTCTTTTTTTCTGTTTGTTTGGTTTTTGTTTTTAGACCTATGACGGAACCCATTTTCATGTCTGTTTGAGGTTTATTCTTAGATTCTATTCAACTAGCCCTAAGAGATCTAAACTAGTTAGAGAGTTAACTGATTATTGAACTAGTGTCAGCATCATCCCTACTGCAACTCAAAAGTTATTGAGCAGACACAAAAATGGTGTTAGTAAAATGCTTCCTAGGTTAGTTTTGCTGGTGTACATATTAGTAAGGTTTAGTTGTCTGTTATTAACTAATCACAACGTGCACCTTGTTAACATAAAAGGCGCAAGCTATTTCCAGCAACATCACTATTTGCACTATTGAGCAGCAATTGTTCAGCATGCAAGTGCCTAAGTCCATGCCAAAGGGAGAGAAAAGGCAAAACAACCAGTAGAAGCGGCACACGCTGATGTGCACATGCAGGAGGTACAGTACAGTTCAGAAAAGGAAAGAAAGAAAACAGGGAGAACCAAAGGAAAAACATAAAAATAAAAACAACTGCTTTGTGATGACGTAAAGATGAGTGGGTGTGGCATCTCCAGCATTCCCAAATCAAGTTTCCATGCCATGCATCATGAATGGTTAGAGACTGGCTGAGCCTGCGGTCACTCGGGCCAGCCACCATTTTGTCTTATCCCGTGTTAATCACAGCTGGATGCAAAACGTTCGAAACGTTAACGATGCCCCTACAGGTGAGTTGGAAAACAGAAGTTGACAGGAACAGGTAAAAAATAAGAAGGTCAACAACAGATGAAAAGAAGGAGGTCAAAGTAAGCAGAAGAGTACCAACCGCAGTTCCTCTTTTGTTAATGATGTCTACAGTTAAAAGAAAGAAAGAAAACACACGGCAAACCCAAAATAAGAAACAATTAGAATGATATCTACCGAACAATGTAGTTTGTTTACCATAGCGTGTCCAATGCCTGAGTGCTTTGTGGAGAAGGGGGGAGAAAGGAAATTAAAAACTGTGAACAGAATAACGATCGTTACTTAAAAAATATGATGGTCTCTACCATGTTAGTACATTTTTTGATTCAGGTAACGGTTAGTAGAATGAAACATTCCATGAATGACATGTTAGTTATTAAGCATGTTAGTAACATAGAAAAAGGGCAAAAAAATTTTACAAGAAAAAAGCAGACTAACAAGTAGGCCTCCCACAGAGGTAATATTTTTCCTGCTATTATTGTTCATAATTTGCTACTAGACAGAAACAGACACATGACAATGTTCCCTTTGTCTTCCTGAGTACATCTGAGAGACATTGGAAAAGTCTAAAAGGGATTCAAAGGCCTAAAGCGTTTCAGCTGACCACTGCAGCCCTATGCCCATACTTGACCCCTCCTCCACCCTGGCCCACCCCAGCCCCAGGAAATTAGTAGGAATCAGTTGGCATTGCCCTACTACTCAATTTTACAGCATACAAGGACTCCTCCTCAACTTCAAAACTTCCTTCGGTCATATTGATGGACTTTAGGGTCACAGTTTACTGCAATGAAACAAAGCAAAGATCCTGACACATAGAATGAGTAGAATGGATTTGTGTTTAATCTGTCCTGCTACACATGCACCCCGGCTGTATAACTACAGTTTCCTTTGAGCTACCAATTCGCAGTTTGGTTTGTAACCTGAGCAAAGGCAAATCTAGAAAGTGGACTCCTTGAGCCCCCACCCTTCCTTCTGTGCTTCTCTCAAATGAGCCTCTGGTTTCTTTGTGCATATCTGAGAGAAAAAATTTAAAAAGGAAAACCAAAGAGACAGACTTATAGGAAATCCATGGTCTACAGTTATACTGATGGTGGCCGATCCTCTCCAAAGGCAGATGGAAGCATGCAGGGCCCCTCCCATGTCAATGAGGGATCTGGAAGGTCTGTGGTTCTCAAGAATCTTTCAATTTTATTTGTTTGCCTTAGCTAGACTAAATCTACACTCCTAAAGCTCCTTTTTGTTTCTCTAGCTCAGATAGTTTAAACCTTTCAGAACAGGAAAGAAAAGGTTAGACAGTTAACAGCTCTGAAAGAGAGGGCTGTTTTGGTAAAGGAAAACCAGAGACAATCCAGTCATTCTGCAACTGTTCAGAGAAACAACAAATATGTTAAGGATATTAGTTTAAGATCAGCATGTACGGCAACACTTAACAAAATGATACACTGTAATATAAAGTTTCACATAATACCCAAAACTTATAATGTTCAATATAAAAGGACAATCTATTCATTTTCATTCATATATATACTGTAATCACGTCTTCATTAAAAACATACAGTATATGTAGACCCACAGATTTAGTAAATAGTTGATATTTTCCTAGTATATAGCATCTTGAAAAAATTTTTTAAAAAAAATACAATTAAATAGAAATGGGCACCTAGAAGATTAACTGGCCTTTCCAGAGTCATTTGGGGTTTAACTTAAAGCATCTATGCTAAAAATAAAAATATCTTCAAAAACAGACCCTTCAGGAGATATGTAAGCCCCTAAAGAAATTTTTCCCCTCAGGGACTTCTCTTGTCCCCATTTTGGGGTTGGGAGGAGGAGGGAGTGGGGACTGATACAATCCCAAATCACAAACACTATTTTTTTGACTACAAAAAAGGAACTGTGACTTAATGACCCCAATGTGCATGCTTCCAAATGATCGCCATGAAAACTATAATTTAAAATTAAACAAACAAAAAAACCAAAAACACAACAAAATCACACACATCACAGGAAGGGCAGGTCGCAGGGATATCCTTGCAGCCCTTTTGGAAATTTTCATATGGCCCTGTATCAAAATAGCCTTTGGGCCCCCAGAACTTTCTAGATATGCCCCTGCTCAAGTATGGCAGGAAGATTCATCTCAGAAGAAGAAAAAGCTAATTTGCAAGTGACTCTGAGGAGCCCTGTATCATGTTGTTAGAGTTTTTAAGTACCACACACACAGCTATAGCGAGAAACAAAGCCAGTTACTCTCTTATCCACTGCGCTGTTACCTGACGCAGATTCCTGGTGACTTTCACATCATGCCAGGCATTATCATTAAACTTTCCATTCACAGGCTCCACTAGTGCTTCAAAGGCCCCTGATCCCAAATTAATGACCAGAGAGACAGCTCCATTTTTCAGGGCAAGATTGACATAATCAGCCGATTTCCCAGTGTGAAGCATCAGTCCATTCCTCTGAAGGGTTTTAAATGACAGAGTTATTTCATCACTGCTGCTTTGAATGGGGTTTTGAGACAAGTCGTAGCAGAAGTATTCAGATCCTTTGAACGTGGCAATATATTCTTCTTTTCCTAGAGGAAAACAGATGATACATACATAAGTAAACAAATACACTATGCAAATCAGCAGGTCTTAACAGAAACAATAGCTAATCACTCCCCAAATTAACCTGCTTAATTAGATTTCATCACATGAACTCTGTCTCAGTCAAACAGTACTGTACGGGGCAGTATTTTTTTTTAAAATTTATTATTATTATACTTTAAGTTTTAGGGTACATGTGCACAATGTGCAGGTTTGTTACATATATATACATGTGCCATGTTGGTGCGCTGCACCCATCAACTCGTCATTTAGCATAACTCGTCCTAATGCTATCCCTCTCCCCTCCCCCAACCCCACAACAGTCCCCGATGTGTGATGTTCCCCTTCCTGTGTTCATGTGTTCTCATTGTTCAATTCCCACCTATGAGTGAGAACATATGGTGTTTGGTTTTTTGTCCTTGAGATAGTTTGCAGAGAATGATGGTTTCCAGCTTCATCACACGTATGTTTATTGCCGCACTATTCACAACAGCAAAGACTTGGAACCAACCCAAATGTCCAACAATGATAGACTGGATTAAGAAAATGTGGCACATATACACCATGGAATACTAGGTGGCAGTATATTTTTAATAAATCTCAACTATTGGGCCATCAATTGCAGTAGCTAAAGCTGGTATTCTTGAAAATTTAATTAATTTTTCAGTATCACTGCAAGAGCTCTGATCAGAGAAAGTAGTTCTGTGATATCTCCAGGGCATGAATCAGGTACCATAAATGCATATTGGATGGTTCCACTCTGCTGACAACAATGGATTCCAAAATGTTTTCAACATTCTCTCCATCCAACTGAGGCATTATTTTAATTTTCAGTGAGACATTTATGTTCAAAGATCTTTTTCAATGAAGAGACAAACAGTTGTATCATTGAGAGACCATAGCAAATTATCTGGTAAGGAGAAAGGAAAGAAAAAAAGATAGAATCTGGTCTGGGAGTAAACAGACCTCCTACAGAGCATGTGCATTTTTTATCTCTGGATGGAGGGAGTAGCGATAGAAAGTCTAATGGAGTCAGCTGGATTACTGATCCATTCCCTGGTGTAGTCAAGCAGATGGTAGGGCTGGCTGTTATGACACTGGTAAGAATTCTAGCACATTGTCATGGGGATAGCATGTAAATGAAGTCTCAACATTTTCTACGTATCTTAGTCTTTACCAGATTTAGGAGTAACAAGGCGGCTCTCACGAGATGCTAGACAGATCAAACAGAAAGGTGGATATTTGGAAAGAACAGTCTTCTCCCACTGATGAGGAGAGTTGAACCAAAGGAAGAATGTAAGCCATAAGACCCCTTGACTTTCTAGGCAGTAATGATGCTGTGCCAAGAAAAATGAGACAGCATGGGTGGGAATCAGCTTCTGATAAACTATAAACATATAATTATAAACGGTACTGGAGAACTTAATCTGTCCCACTGGCAACATACTATCACTATTATGCCCCCGAGAGGGTTGATACATCAGCAGGTGTTGCATTCTCCCCTGTAATAGGTTTTTAATCTCAGGACTATTTTCATTTGATTGTCAAATAACTCACGTCCTGGAATCAGAGCTCAAATCGCTTTCAACGCATCAGTGCCAGATGATCTGCCTTCCTGGATGTAGAAAATGGCCATCAGTGGCTACAGGTAGTCAAACCATAGCAATAAATATCACGGTGAGCACCTACAGGTATTCACCAGGAATTGAGCCCTGGAATATTAGTCATTGACTACTAGCAAATTATTAGCCAAGACTATCAGTCAGACCAAATAATTCTGAGTAAGTCATAGGAAAGACCTCCCAATCTGTAATAGTGAATCCCTCCCATTCAAACGCTCAGAATATTGGCTGAGCACCTCCCAAGTGTTAAGCCCAGTACCAGTTATTAGAGATAATGAAGTGAACACAATGGACTTAATTCCTGTCTCGGAAAGTTACAGTCCAGGTGTCTGCTCCCCTGGTCAGTCCAACATGGCAAGTGGTTCAATATTGGGCACAAGTACAACTATATATTACTATTATACTGAGAGGAAAATGTGGGTCAAAATATGAGTTTGGATTGTAGGTTGGCCACTAGCTGTCACTAGAACAATTATTTGCTTTTCAAATTTTTGTTTCTGAAAATGGTTAGAGATACCAATCTTTCAGAATGAATGTGAAGATACAATGAGATAATGTCTGTGCAGACATCTGGTAAAGTTGATACGTTGGTGATAAATAGTCAATGTCTTCCTGCTTGCCTAATTAATGTGATAAATGTGATAAATGATCTAAAACAAACAACATAAATCGTATGTTATTATGAAATCTAGAATTTTCTCTTTAAGATAAAAAACAGGACAAGGATTCCCACTGTCAACATTTATATTCAATGCTACACTTGACGTTGTAGCTAATGCAGGAAGACAAGAAAAGTATATGAACATTGTAAAGATTATAAATGAAGAAAATCATGTGATATAAGCAAATATATTGCACAAATTGAAAGACTAAAATAATCTACAGAAATTATTTGGCTTAATAAGAGACTTTGGAAAGAATTTAGAGTTCTGTGTACTAGAGACAATCAATGTTTCAACATATGTAAATAGATTCATAGATTCAATGAAATCCTAATCAAAATCTCAAAAAATTTAAAAAAACATGTAAAAAGCTGATTCTTCACAATCTGTGAGAAAAAAAAAGAGTCCCAAATAGCCATGATATGCCAGAGAAAGAAGATGAAGTTGCCTGTGTAAAGATGGACATTTATTACAAAATTATAGTGCTGAAGAAAATGCATTAGGATAGGTAAAATGAGGAGAATAACGATAATCAAACTTAAAATATTCTTAAGCATATATGAAAACAATTTACACTGTCAAGCATTTCAGATAAGTGTGCAAAAGATAGATTAGTCAATAAAGGTTACTGGGACAATCAGTTATTCATAAGAAAAAAGTGAAATTGGATCTTTACATCCTTTTGTTCACAAAAATCAATTCTACATGGATGCCCGATTTAATTTAGAGAGGCAATCTGTGAAAACTTGTCAGACAATAAAGTTTGATATGGAAGAATGGAAGGATTTCTAAAATTAGCATAAAGGCACTAATAAATATTGATACACTCATCTACATTAAAATTAAGAATGCTGGGTCATCAATAATACCATAGAGTAAGAAGTTAAATAACAATTTTGGAGAAAATATTTTCACTTCCTATTAATCAACAAAGGATTATAATCCAGAATATGCCAAGCACCTCAGCGAATCAATAAAAAAATAAAGACAACCAATGAAGAACACAGACAAAAGAAATGTAATTTCATGGAAAAACAGATATGTATTGCTTATGAATAATGAACAGATGTTCATTCCTATTAGTATTCAGGAAATGGTAAAAATCAAACTACATTCAGATACCATTTCATAGCCATGAAATTGACATAAAACGAAAAGAAAAGAGAATAATTCCACATTTTGCCAAGGCTACCGAAAGTCATTCTTATATACTGCTGATGCTGATAAGATAAAAATTGACCAACTGTAATAAGTTTCTTTTGGCATTATGCAATCCCATGGGAATTTCACATATTATAAAGAACTTGGGTCTCAGTCCTTAGAAAATAGTTAACCAGGATCAGTTAACTAAACATTTGCCAATTCCTTCAACTCATTTGTCATTGCTTATTGTTCTGCTCATTTGATGATAGGTAGTCAAGTGGGTTCTGGTTCATGTATGTGTGTGTGTATGTGTGTGTGCATACTAATAATCATATATGAAAACAATTTATATTGTCTGGCATTGCAGGTAAGTTGGCAAAAGATACAGAGGTCACTAAAGGTTGCTGGGACTATTGGTTATCTATAAGAGAAAAGTGAAATTGGATCTTTACATCCTTTTGTTTCCCAGAATCAATTCTACATGAGGAAGGATTTAATTTAGAGAGGCAATCTATGAAAGCTTTTGTCAGACACAGACACACACACACACACACACACCCACAGACACGAGAGATCCACTTATCTGAATAGGGTATTTGCAAAATTTTACATTCCCACTGAATAAGTAGATCTCTGAGTCAGCAGGAGCCTTAAAGACAATCCTGCAGCCCAACCCATTAATTTACATTATTATGAAAGCGAGGCTCATGGAGTTTATATGACCCTCAAATTCATAAAATGTGACAGTAACAGAAGTGGGACTAGGATTCAGACTACTAATCCAGATTCTGTCTAACATGCCACGACACCTGTGTGTCAGAAAGAAGTGATATATAGCATTGTGAAAGAAAGAAAAAAAGACAAAAAAAAAACTGTTTGTGAAGATATGTCTTAGTAAGAAAATAATAACTGTGTTTTAGTCTACTTAGTTTAAAAGAGCATGTAATATATTAAGAAAGATTCCACTTAGATAACTAAATTATAAAGTTTTGGAGCTTGAAGAGTTTTGGTCCAGTAAGAAGGCTGTAGAATTTTATCCAAGATATCTTGTATCATTCCAAATCTGCATAACTCAGAATAAATCTCAACAAAGGTTTTGTTTGCCAGATAATGTGGCATACCCAAGGGGAAAAATAATAAACAGTTTGCAATTCACTATGTAATAAACTTTGAAGTTATATGGGTGTTGATATATTTTTAACACTATGATATTCCCCTTACTTAAAAATGAAAATATATCATTTCTTTTGTATTGTTTAATTCTAAATTTAAGTAATTCAAATTTACATTAAAGGCAACCACATAGTTTTGGAAAAAATTCAGTCTGTGGAATATGCAATTACCTTAAAATGCCATAAATGGGACATAAATCTAAGCAGGGAATATATTTCTTCCTATGTTCTTTTTCATGAAAGAACATACATACTACATGAAAATACAAAAATCACTTTTTCACAATATATAAGAATATTATGTTTCATCTAATCATTTGCTACCTTACAATCTTTGTAAGTAAGCTTTGTGCTATTCTATAAACAAATACTAAGCAGCAGAGTGTTTACATATATGTTTCTGCTGAACACTTAAAGAATAAGTCTACGTCCATTTTTAAATACAAGTCCCAAATAACTTTTGCATTTCTACTATGTGCTAAAACAAAGAAAATGAAAAAGAAATTAGACCCAAAGCCATGTAAATGTCAATAAATACTTATATCTAGGATACAAAGAGACCTCTTACAAATCAATAACAACAACAACAAAAAAACAAAAACACAACACAAGCCAATGGGAAAAAAAACGATAAAGTAGTTGAACAGACATTAAAGTATAAAACGCTATCTTCAAAGAAATGCAAACTAAACCATAATGAAATAACAGCACACTCCACAGAATGAATAAAATGAAAAATACAAAAAAAAAAAATCCAGTGTCAGTGAGGATGTGGGGCAACTAGAACTCTCATACATTATTGGTAGGAACTATTTTGTGAAATTGTTTGGCATTCTCTTTTAAAGCTGAACTTGGTCCTACCCTATGATCCACCAATTCCACTCATAAGCACATATCCAACAAAAAATACACATATCATCAGAATAGCATACTAGAACGTTTACAGTGTTACCCTGCATAAATTATCTAAAACTTAACACTACTGAAATAACAACCAATAATAGAATGGATAAATTTCAGTATAGTCACACAATAGAATATTAAATAACAATGTGAATCTATGAGCTGCAACTGCAACAGAAATACAGATAAATCTCACAATAATAATGTTTAGCTAAAAAAAATGCCTGACACAAAAGAGAACATAGTTCTGATTCCATTTATATAAAAAATTTAAAAACATGCATAACTAGCCTCTGTTGTTGTAAATCAAGACAGTGGCTACGCTTGGTAGACATGGAGAGGGGATAGTAGTGAGGAGAACTCTTGGGGTACAATTAATGTTGTTCTTGATTTAAGGGTTGCCTATGGGTGTGCTAAGCGTGTGAAAAATTAATTTACCTGGACATTCATGCTACATTTATCAGCATAAATACTATATTTCAATAAAATGTTTGAATAATCTGGATGATTAAGCATAAAATGAATTTGTCTGATGAAGTATTTTCTTCCTGATTAATACGATGATATGAGAAGACACTATTCCTATTAATGCTACTATAAATAGTAAAAGCTAAAATAAAGCCAATAGTAATAATTTCAATTGTCACTTTTTAAAACTTTTCAATGAATATTAATATCCTTTAATTACCATTTGCTCTTAAGAGTAATCTCTCAAGATGTAAAAAATATATATATACGCTGCTTGGTAGTAATTGTTTGAAGATCCATATCTTAAATGTGTTGATTAATGGATTAATATCAAGATGAAAAGAGCCTCTATTTCTAACCACAGCAATGTTATGATAAAATTGGGAAAAAGTAATATTTAAAAATTTGAAGCATCTTTCCAATAGTCTACAACAATTGATTTTATGTTGCCATACAGTTGGAGGAAAATATTTAAGAGGCTGCCATGGGATTTCACTCCCATTCCATATCCAACCCACTATAACTTAGAAGAAAATTCACAGTTCTTGCTCATCTAATTTTCTGAGAGTAAGTTCAACTTTAAGATTTTTTTGATATAAAAACAAACTTCTTATAGAAAAAAAAGTTAACCATTACTGAACCACTTCATTGGATGTTGTAGAAGGTGTTCAATCCTTAGAAGGTAGACTGAACAAATGGATTGGTTTCAACACCAAGAATCGCTGATTTCTACTTTATGGGAAAAAAATGTTAAACAAAGATAGGTTAAATGACTTCTTAAGTTCACACAAAAATTGATTCTCAGGACAATGCTCCTTTGCATTACCAGTGCATAGAATACAATCTCATTAATTTGACCCAATGCCTCTATATCTTCTAAATTCACTGAACTTCTTCACCAAATAAATAATCTGCAAGGAAATTACCCTACATCCTAAAGACAAGGATGCCTGCGGGCAGAACGAAGTCCCACTGTCCCCAATTACATGAAGAATGTCAGGTCATTTTTGTTTGCCACAAAACTAGCCAATATTATTATTCTTGATTATATTGCTTTTCATATATACAATCCCAAATCACACAGGTTGGAAGGCTTTACTATAGTTATATGATTCAAAGATATGTTCAACATAAACCAGAAACTAAAATCCATATATGAAAAAACGAATGAAAAAAGATATTTGGGTGAGAGCCCTGCTTCATTTATTTTTCTATTCTAGAAGTCAAATATACAAAAATATTGTGCCAAAAACATCCTTGACCAAGCAGATGTACACATTAGAAGTCTGCATTATGAAAACAAATAAGCCAGGCTGTCTCTGCTATAAGATAAAACAACTTTAGAAAAGCAGAAAAGGAAAGTCTGCTTATTGAAATTCATATCAAATTAAATCCTCAGTCCTTAAGAAATTTACTATTATCTTATTCGCCACGAACTGTGTAACTGAGAAATTAAAACAATAAATTGATTATTACAAGTAAAAATCACATTACTTTCAAGGGAGAGTAGTTCACTCATTAGATTTTCTACGTAATATATGTTGTAAAATATTCTAAAATTACCAACTATTATTCAACATATGTAAATTCTGAGTCTAACTTCTCTTGTTCTGCAGCGACTAATCAAGATTTATAAAATATTCACTCTTTAAGATTTATCTCACTTAGGTAAACCTCGAGACCAATCCAGAAATAAATTGCCAAGCTTCTATCAAATAATTCAAAAAGAGATCCAGGACTCTTGATGATACACTTGAGGTCACTAAATATGAAAGGTAAGTTAGACTTAGACATTATTTAGTCCAGTGCCTTCATTTATTAGATGAACAGTGTCAGGGCCCAACAGACAAAACTATGGTCACATAACTAACTGAGGAAAAGTCAGAATATAATCCTTGCCCTCTTGATAACAGTCTCAGGTTCTTTCTAATTTCTAGATATTGCCATAAAATGAGCTTCTAATTCATTACCAAAAACTAAATGCAGCTTAAATTTGAGGATATTTCTGCAAAAGAAAATAGGACAGGTTCCAAAACTCTAGCACGATAATTTTCCAATCTTATTGTGCAATTGATTTGCATTTGTTAAAATAACCAAAGGTGCTGAGAACCAAACAGGCCATTCTGTGTCTGGCTGGACTGACTAGTCAGTTCTACATATAAAATGAGATACACAGGGAAAGGAATGAACAAATGATCCTAGAATTCATTAGGTGTGCAACATTTCAATTTCTGGGCCTGACTCAGATTCAAGTACCTACAATGTAATCTATAAGAACTAGATGCTGTATCTTTTAACCTGAAGAAAATCATTAACACAATCAAAATTAAAAGTAGCTTCATGAATATGGACTTTATAAAGATTCCCTGCAAGAAATTTGAAAATTTCTGGGTGCCAATTAATGATTACTTAATAAATAAGTAAATTATAATAATGCAATTATATTCAAGGAGATGTATAGGTATTTTGTATTTATAAACAGTCCTCATTTATGAAATGGATATGAAGTAAATAAATTTAACTATGAAATCATCTTATTACCAACTTGGTCAAGGCAATATATTCTGAGCAATTTATCTATTTAACCAAACCCCAAAGAATAGCCAATTGCTTCTTTCTCCCTAGAATCAGACTGGGGTGGTCTGTAACTCTAAAAATCTATAATTTAATTTATGCAAATATTGTGGCCATCTTGTAAACTGTTCTAAATTATAGAATGTATTTTTTTAATATATACAGATGATAGCATCTTGGAAGGCAACAGCAGAGGAAAGGAGAATTTTCACAGGGAAGAAGAAAGAGTTGGTGAAAGTGAAATTGCTTTAACAAAATAATGATCTCTATACCTCCTACTCGAAATGTGGTTTGAAGGACAGTATCATCAGCATTACTTGGAGCTTGTGAGAAATTTAGAATTTCAAGGCCCCCTCGACCCCAACTTACTGGTGCAAACTCTGTATTGTAACCCGATCCCCAAGGTGATTCTAGTGTACATTAAAGTGTGAGTCTTGTTATGAATGGATTCTTATAGTGCTGCAATTTAGAACATCTTTTAATAATTATAAAGACAATTTTGTGTCTCTTGTATCGGAAATAAGTATTAAAGGCAAAATATATATTGATATCATGGCACTGTTCTTAAGGAATTAACATCCAGATGAATTATTTTGCATCTTTTCATTGGAAATAAAAAGCCCGGGGCTGGGTGGCGGGCGAAAGAATCAGAGAGCTCTGATCAGTGTGTAGATGTATCAATATCTATTTAATATGTACTCCAGCAGAGAGTCCAGGCTTTAAATCATTGGAAGCAATCTCTCAATTTTTATTCTCAACATGTTTCACCTTTAGGCAATATTACAATAAAATTCTCTGTGGGTTTGTAAACTTAGTGCCACTCTTCTGGATAAATGTAAAGGGTGTATAACTCCTGGTATATTCTAACAAGTCATCATTATTGGTGAATATACTTAACAAGTTTCATGCAACTGCATTTACGGTTCTCCCTAGAAATGTCTTTGTTCATACACTGCTGCAACTGAAAACTATCATGCATTCTGGATGTAAACTGATTCAATGAAAACAAATGGGCCTGGGCTGTCACATTTCCACTTACTATAGTCAAGTGAACTTGGAACATTTTAAAGTTAGTAACACTTAGAAATGCAAGAAATATATACTGCTAACTCAAAGTCTCCTATGTTTTAAAAAAGAATGACAGTTTTTTAAAAGAAAGAAAAAAAACTAAAATTATCTTGATATCCCCAGCACATTAAGTAGAGGAGAGGGTAATAAATACGTGATAAGTGTAATGAGAAATCATGCTGGATGGGAAGAAATGTACTTTTGTAACTCCATCCATTCGTGTGCTTCATAGAAGGCTTGACCAAGGTTTTTTGGTTTATTTTGTTTTTCTTTTTTCAGATGGAATGCTACTTTGTTATTAAAATAATGCAAAGAAGTAGGTCAGTATACACTAAAATCAGTATAAAATAAGAACACTTGAATTGTTGCATACCATTCTTCACAGTAGGAGCACAAGAGAAGGAACACTGAAAACCTATGGCATATCTTTGATTTCAACACAGAAAGAGCATAGAATCCAAAGGTTTAACACATGCAAATCCCCTATTCTAGATATTAGAAATACAACAGTAAATAAGGCTCTCAGGGTCTCCACTCTCAACAAACCAGTGATGGAGAGATAACCATAAGTGAGTCAAGTATAAGTGAGTTATATGTGAAACTGAGCAAGCAAAAGAGTGCAATGAGGGTGTGCAATAACTGAGCAGGGAAGTTGATTTAGATGATTGGGAAAGCTTTATGAGACAATGATGATTAAATTGAGATCTTAATGCTGAGGAACCACTTGTGGGAAGATCTGGACAAAGAATAGAAAGAATAGAAAAAATTCTAGTGAGCACTGAGCACAGTGACACTGGGGCAATGTGGGAATACAACGAAATCAGAGCTGTGGGATGGGGCTATGTCATGTAAGTCCTTCTAAATTTTGGGCAAACTCTTTGATTTTATTCCATGCACAATGGGAAGCTACTAGAGTTTTATAGTTAGGGGAATGACATGGTTTGATTTACATCTCAAAAATATAACTCTGTCTGTTGTGTGGAAAATAAACTCTGCGTAGGCATGGAAGTGACAGCAGTGAGTCCAACATTTATGAAGTTATAGAACATAGGAGTATGGGCTAGGAAATTACACATATCTGGGTTCAAATCCCACTCACATGAGCAGTTGGGTAAATAATCACCTTAAAGTCTTAGTTTTCTTGTCAGTAAATGAAGACAATAATACTAGGATCTATTTTATAGGGTAGTTGTAAGGATTAAACAATATATGCATAATAAGCTTTTTAAAGTCTGTCAATCCATGGGATATATTTGTGGAATATAAACAGAATATTTATGTATATATGTTATATTTCTTCATCTACTGCTTTTAACCATTAAGTTACTTCTTTTCCCCATCTCTTAATATCTTGGGCAGAATCACTGAATTTGTGGTCACTTTTGGTTTTTAAAAGTTTGGGCTAATGTATAAGTTAATCATGTCATCATTTTTAGTTGAAGTGGAGGAGGAAGACTTTAGTATGTCTCTAGGTGTCTTACCATCACCGCCCCCTCAAGACCTGGCCCTTCCAGTTTATTGGGAAGGAGCTGATGACGGCAAGAGAAAACAGCAGTGGTTATTCATATAGTCCTCTTTCTGTGGGCTGTACCTGCTTCTCTGGTTCACCCTTACTGACCTCTGCTGCCCTTCATGCAGTAGACTCATGAGTGCTCCATGTGACTTCCCAACAGCAGTCAACAACATGAGAGAAATTCATCTGTCTCATCCCCCAGCTCATCTCCCAGCTCTAACCTTCACACAACACCCCATAGCATCTGGCTGCTCTAATCCCCTGGCCCAGCTAGTGGCCTTCTTGTGAGTAATACCGGCTAGGTGGCTCAAGCCAAAGACTCAAAGGGATATCTCCTTTACTGATGCCTGTGGGCATTCTGGCTGCACCAAATGTTAATGGTACAGATTAAATTCTTCTTTTTTTTTTTGATGGAGTCTCGCTCTGTCACCCAGGCTGGAGTGCAGTGGCGCGATCTCATCTCACTGCAACCTCAACCTCTCGGGTTCACGCCATTCTCCTGCCTCAGCCTCCCAAGTAGCTGGGATTACAGGTGCCCGCCACCATGCCTAGCTTTTTTTTTTTTTTTTTTCTGTATTTTTAGTAGAGACGGGGTTTCACCATGTTAGCCAGGATGGTCTCGATCTCCTGAGCTCCTGACCTTGTGATCTGCCCGCCTCGGCCTTCCAATGTGCTGGGATTACAGGCGTGAGCCACTGCGCCGAGCCAGATTAAATTCTTCTTGTCCCCTCTTTCTACCCTGCCAGTCCTCTTCCTCCCTCCTCAGAAAGGCATAGGGCAGGCCAGCAAGTTTGATGCATACAAAGTCATGCATTGGGAATGCAGAACACCAGCTTTCATTTCTTTCCCAGCATACACAGGCTCTACATGTGATTCTATAGTTTCTTCCCTCAATTACTTTTGGTAAAAAAAGCTAACCTCTTCATTAACAATATGTTTTACAGAGCCTATGCCTTAAAGACTCTGTGCTGACCTATCCCTCACTGCTTAGGTAGATAAGGGAGGTGGGAAGTGGGGAGTTAGAAGTAGTTGAAGGGTCAAGTCTTTCGGTCCTGTAGTAAATGCTGAGGAAGGTTAACTGGCCAGTTTAGGGAGGTTCCATTTACAATGAAGGCTACTTAAATTCTTTTCTTTCAGAAGGTTCTAATCAACAATTCTATGAGAAAAATTTCCATTCAACATATGGTGGACAATCAATTAATGTTAGATATTATGATCATTATTATTAAAGTAACCACTACATTTAAAATCACTACTCAGCAATTTTAAAAAACCAGCTTTTTACCAAATGTTTTATTACCCAGAATATCACGATGCCCAACACCCTCATTCTAGGAGCACTTGGTTAATTAAGGTTCATTACATAAGAACAAGATTGAAGTATTGTAAATAGAAAAAAAAAATACATGTTTCTATTGATGGTTTATTCTTTTAAACAAGTTTGTGCCTGAGTAACTTACAAAATAATTTTATAAAATATTTGCTATTTATTTATTTTTTTATTTGCTCACGGAAACGCATCAGGCTAAGAATTACGAGAGTGAAACACTGGTTTCTTCTTGGACACTTTTCAGCTCTGCCCTTTACCACCCTACTTAGCCTCACTGGGCCTCATTTTCCCTCCTGGCAAAGTGACACAGTCAGACTAAGTGATCTCCAATGTTTCTTTCCATTCTAAAACTCTAGGGTTCTATAACATTCTTGATTTATTGAGCCACTGTTTCTCTGATTCATTCAATAAACATTTATTGAAGCCCAATTCTGTGCCAAACTCAATTGCTCTCCTGCTGTCAAAATCAGGCAACATGCTAGAGTTAAAATGTCTTTAAAGATTTCTGATGGCTGCTGCTTTTAAAAGGAACTTCCCATAGCAACCCCTACCTCTTTGTGCTTCTAGAGCTAGCTCTCCTATTATTCTGTGAGGACTTACAAATTCAGAAAGACAAAGGAATATGGAAAGGCCTGGTATTCACAACCTACTAGATGTAAATTTCCTATTCCTAATCACCTTTCTTCCACAACCCAGAAAACAATACCTTCAATGGATTTGCTAGTGTTACAGATTGTGTTTGATTATTTGTCCCCAAATTTAAAGTACTTCTTCATATAATTGCAAATATATGCATAGAAAATAAAATATTTTAAAAGAAAGCTAATATTATATACTATAAGTCTTAATTTGAGATTATACATATTTATCCAATAAAAGTATAGAAGGATCAATCAATACTGACTAGTGTTTCCCTATGGGCTCCATGGATAGAGCCCATAATTTGAAATTAGGAGCCCTAGGTTCAATTCCTCACTTTATGGTTGGTGCTATATGTCCAAGAGCAATAAATGTAGCTGAGTCTGACTTTATTTCAATAAAATGAACACAGATATTCTGTTATGCTGCATTTTCAGATTTTTTAAAAATTAAGATCTTTAATATAAATTATGAAACTGTTCTTATTAATTATATACTGGGTCTTCCATAACTTCCCGTTACCCCATCTATCATACCTGTATTGAAAACATCATTAATCAACATTCTCTAGCTCAGTATTTTTCATCCCAGATTCCCTATCTGGTTTGAGTACTGTTTTCTCAAGTATCTGAAGGGTAGTATAAAACCAGCATCATTCCAGATGCATAGGAGAGAAGTTATTTCATTAAATAAGACAGATTCCTTAGGGTTTTATTCCCATCCCAAGTTCAACAGAGTTACAGATTAAGTGCAAACACACAGAATTTATGAGAAAGACTTGAGGTAACTCACAGAATAGAAGGAATTGCTAAACCACGAATTCTTGGAAAGGAAGATACTCTGGGTAAACCCAAACTCTTGAACTCACAGTTCCTGGTCTCCTCTAGGTTTGCACCACTCATATAATTGAGCTCCAGTGAACTTGAGGTAATTCTTTTCAGGTTCTGAATTCCCCAAATCAGAAAACTTGGATAGCTCTACTTGTGTTAGAAGCCAATTCCCAGATCAGTCTTTGTGGCTGGAATAGGGAGGAGGCGACAAGATTATAAAGCAGGGACATGCCAGGGAATGGCTGTGAGGGGACAGCCTAATCATTCATTAACATCTGATATGGTCCACAAGTTAGTATTTAGATCTAGTATTTTAAAAAAAAATTTTTTCCTAGGATGATGAAATTATTACCATCTCTTTTTTAGTTTTACCTTTGACATAAATTTAGATCTTAGGATCCAAGGTAAATAATGAATTTCAGCTGAATTGTGACAAGCTTTATTTAAATTGTGCATCTTTATCAGAGATCTAAGCTAAACACAGAATTATAAACTTTATAGTTGGAAGAGGGAGATCCATAACATTTACGAGACTTTCTCTGGTGCACAGGCGAAGTTGGGATGAAAAACTGGGTCTCTAGATCAGTTGACTCAAAACAGAGATGATCATCAGAATCACCTGGAAAACTTTCTACAAGAGTATATTTCCAGGAACCCTACCCACTTCCGCTTTAACAATATTGGGGTGCATCTCTTGCTAACATATTATTATTTTTTTAGTTTCTAGTTAGTTCCAATGACCAGTTTATTTTAAAACTCAATGTTTTGCAGTTTTTGCTTTTAATTTTTGTTAAAGGAATGGGCCTTCTCTCACCTTATTCTCCATGGAAATAATTCACATCCCAGCAAATAGCACAAAATACACAATAAAATAGACACATTATAAAAGAAGCAATCAAAAAGCAGAGCACATTGTCACTATTTAGTTTGGAAGCAATTTCATTGGTTAGAGAACATTCTGGCCAAACTGAATAACACCACCTCTTGAATATGTAGTTATAATTCACAATACATCCATTCACTTCTCAGAGTGAGCGTTCTCTGGTCTCATGGATAGGACGCATTCCACATTCACAGGCTCCAATTGCTTTTTTTGTTGTTGTTTTCTTTTCTACTTGTGGGTAAACCAAATACCATATTAAAACAAATTATTTCTCCTTTTAAAGATCATTTTCCTTGACAGTATATGGCAAAAATATTTGATATATTTTATAGCCCACGCTTGAAATAAGTTGCCTCCTCCACCATTAACCATATGATATGCCTTCCCTACCAACAATTCACAAAACTATACAAGTTAAAGAGGTCTTCCATTCAAGGGCTTTGAAAAATTTCTTCCCAGTTACCCAGGACACATATACAATACCTCAGCTTTCTACCCTCAATACATTCTTCTACTTTTGATAGGAATAGAAATTCTTCTAAATTGATTTCATAATCCACCAATGGTTCACCATCCAAACTTTGGAAAACACAAATGTTATTCAACCTTTCCATTTTATACATTAAAAAAACGAAGGTCCAGAGAAGTTAATAGACTTGGCAAAGACCACTCAGCTTATGAATGCGTTGGACTAGAATTTGGCTTTATGACCCTATATCCTGTGTTCTTTCTATCACACTTTAATGCATTTATTATTTCTTTCTTTCTTTCTTTCTTTTTTTTTTTTTTTTTTTTTTTTTGAGACAGATTCTTGCTCTGTCACCCAAGCTGGAGTGCAGTGGCATAATCTCAGCTCATTGCAATCTCCGCCTCCTGGGTTCAAGCGATTCTCCTGCCTCAGGCTCCCAAGTAGCTAGGATTACAGACTCCCACCACTAGGCCCAGCTAATTTTTGTATTTTCAGTAGAGACAGGGTCTTACCATGTTGGCCAGGCTGGTCTCGAATGCCTGACCTCAAGTGATCTGCCTGCCTCAGCCTCCCAAAGTGCTAAGATTATAGGTGTAAGCCACCATGCCCAGACACTTTTCTGCATTTTTAATGCCATTTTGGATAGATTTAAATGGACATCTTTACAGTTTCAGGATGGAAATATTCATTCTGTAAAATACATGACACTCTATTTTTTCATCATGACATTCCATCCTAATTTGATCCCTATCCTAGATACCTAATTTTATAACTCCTTGAGAAAATATATAAAATTATACCTTCATAACTTTCATATCATCAAACAATATTATTATTATTTTTCTGTTACAATATCAAAGTGAAGTAATCATCCCAACTACCTCACCATATTTGCACTAATTATGTTAGCCTCTCAACATCAAATTTTGTTTTTTGCAGTTTCTTTTTATATGTATTATTATAAAATTCTTTGACTCAAATGTTCAAATATTCCTACTTAAAAACAGATAATGGATTTTATTTTGATAGAATTCCCACAATAGGAATAGACTCTATATCATTTTGTAATAAAAATTACATTAAATACACATCACAATCTTGACGAGAAGTTAATTATTAGCAAATGCTAACAATTACCAGGCATCTCAGGCTAAGGTGATGTGAGAAAATGTCTAGTACTCATAAGAGTTGTCAAATTAACATCAAAGCAATATCAACTAAAGAGCATTAAAAAATAGCAATGCCTTGGCCCCAGACCCCACCTCAATGTACTCTTTTAATTATCACCATAAGACTTGGGCACTGGGATTTTTAGAAGCTTCTCAGGTGATTCTAATATGTGGAAATGGTAAAAACGCAGAGTTTAGAGAGA
Source organism: Pan troglodytes (assembly GCF_028858775.2). Classification (NCBI taxonomy): domain Eukaryota; kingdom Metazoa; phylum Chordata; class Mammalia; order Primates; family Hominidae; genus Pan; species Pan troglodytes. The sequence goes on along the minus strand of NC_072410.2, from coordinate 72,012,031 downwards.
TATGACCTAGGCATTCAATGTGTAATATCTGTGGCTCTATAACTGTATAAACTTTGTGTAATAATATCACAAAACCTTATGGTTCTTTAAACTAAAATTATACTTTAGATATGATCTATGTATAATATTGCCTTAAATTTGCATACTGCTTATGTAACTTATCAGGAAACTGGCATATTTTCTCTTATAAAGGAGAAACACTTAAATGCATTTCTTCCTCCCCTTTCCCAATTAATATATGCTTAGATGTTACATTATCAGACTGACCTTTGTAAGCATCTGATTTTAACTCTCAAGCTTTCTCTGTAAGGGCCAATATTTATGTAAAACCACACAAATGAATATGCAATCCCAGAAGAATAAATAACTATGCCAATATTACATACTGCCTTTGCAAAGGAAATATCATCTGAGAGTAATATAGGATTGAATCTTGCGACTGACTTAGACAATCACATTTGCCCAGATACAGAGAAATCCCTAATTAGCTAAATTCAGTTGTTTTCAATTTTTTCTAAATTTATGATTGTAGCCTATCTCTAAAACTGATTGTACAAATATATATGCTTTAAGTATTTCTGGTGAAACCTTATGTAACCATTCAAAGAAGGCAACTGTCGATATTATATTCTAAAGAGAAGGTCATGGAAGAAAGTCTTGGGATAAAATAAGTAGATAAAGAAATAAAGAAATAAAGACAAAGAACAAGAGCTAGTCCTGAAACAGTTTATGAGAAAAGTAGACACTCCATCCATCAGTAGCTTTTCCTGGATAGGCTCATCTTTCTTTAACAAGTTGACACACTTGCAAACTGCAGGCTGAAATTTTAAATGTCTAAGCTGCTTTTCCTTCTTCTAATAGAAAAAGTACAAAAAATGGTTTTTGCTTCCTTTACTGCTGTGCCTTAATAAACATTTGGCTCAAGGTTTTAACCAAGCCAAATGTTGACTAAAAGCCTCCTCATAAAAGGCTTTAATACATTTTTGCTTGTGTTTTCTTTACATGTATTTCAATTTGATGACAAATAATTTCTTCCCCATTTCCCTCATTTGCTGCTGCATGTTGGACTAATTAAAAAGCAGGCTCTTTGGAAGCTGGAATGAGAGAAAATGGAAGAGTGGGCAGGTGGGTCAAGATTGAATGTCCCTGGCTCTGGCAATACATAGGATTCTCTTCAGTGAAACATTCTCCATCTAGCTCAGATTCAAGGAAGGCACAGAAGAAGCCCTTCAGCCTTTCCTACTTCAGGTCAGAGTTCTTTTTATATTTGGCATACAACCCAGAGACATCAGAATTCTATACAAAATGGAAAGTTTTATTCTTCCCAGCAATTCCACTGCATTCTGTGGCCTCTTGGTGCTGTGGGCAGCCTTAGCAGATTTGAGGCATCTCTTAGGGCAAAGCGGTTTTGAGGTATTCTTGGTGACTGGGAAGAATAATTTAACTTCTCTTGGAATAAGATCACATTCAGCAGAAAAGATCTGCTGTGCTCAAGGTCATAAATCTTGGCTCTGTGAATATTCAGTTATTCAGCAGAATAGCCACTCCAAGCCTTCAGAGCACTTTTGGATGCTGCTGCAGGTGTTTCCTGTAGAGAACTCCCTGACATCCACTGAGTTCTTGCATCTGCCTTTACCCTTCTTGATGCTGTCCATTCTGCTCTCTGAACAAACATATTGTCTTACACTTATGCACATGTATGAAATCCTAGAGATTTCCCTGAATCAACATATGTATATAGACATATAATGGACAGAATAAAGTATCAAGGGATAAAATATATTTTTAATTTTGTATTTCACTTGAAAATTGTAAGGACCATTTTATAATGTATTGCTTGCAAAATAAGTCATGGAAGCCCTGAAAAATTAATCAATTCACTAATCAAAGAAACATATATTAAAGACCTACTATGCATGAGGCACCATGCTAATTGCTTTGAAGAAGACAAAGCTGAATTAGACAGAGATCCAGTTTACAAGATATTTACAATGCAAAGGGGGACAGAAGACATATAAAAGGCTATGGAACTTAAAAAGAAGAAAAAAAATTCTGAAGTATTGAGATACATTTCATTACAAGGCAAATCTTAGATAACATCTTGAAAGAGGACACATTTAAAATTTAAGAGATTTGAGGAAAAGATCCTCCAGAGTATGATATAAAAATGAGTGAAGGTTTTGAGGTGAGAAATAAAATTAATGAAATTTGACTCAATCTAAGGTAACATCATGAAGAATAATGGCAAATGAAGTTAATAAGTTTGTTTCAGGCCAGCTTGTAAAAGGCCTTGAAAAAAGAAAAAGGAATTCCTTATATTTTTATTAGAATATCCATCTTAAAGTGAATGGTGAATTATTGATTGGCATGGATTTAGGGACAATTGCATGTCATCTTTTTCTGTTATTAGTATTACTGTTTTGAAGAATGCAATCTACCAAAATTGAAGGTAATAGTTTCAATGTAAAAGTATGCAGAGTTAAGCATTTGGAAAGCATTATTCAGGTTTAGGATATAGGAGGAAATAGGGATGGGAATGGTCTATTACTAGACATTTTTATTCTTCCTACTTATCAAATAGACCAATATGTGTGGAGGAAAAGCCTTCTTCTAAAAGGGGTTTGTTTTACACTATCTGTCAAAGAGGATATTGGTTCACTCAAGGAAACTAAGTTATATTCTATTTAACTGTGAGATATATTCCAATAAATTGCAGTAAACATAATCTTAAAATATTATAAAGAGGCCTCAGATTGTTTAAAAATACTATATTGAATATATGAGAAATAAAAGTTCAAGATATTCTTTAAAGTATATCCTATGTAAATGCCAATTTTTCTTTACAGAATAAATCTAACTACAAATGCATACAGTGCCTAAATATATTTTTATCTTGATTTTGTTCCTTTTCTTGTGTTTAAGAGCCCTGACTCCAGAATGACAGGAGACAAACTGCCACTTCATCACTTATTACTGCTGTTTGTGTGGGCAGGCTATTTAAACATTCCAATCCTTTATTTTCTCCTCAATAAAATGTAAAAAAAGTAATGTTTACTCAGAGGTTAATGACTTGACACTTATAAAATTATTAGCATGGAGCCTGGCCTCAGATATCATTCTCTTCTGTATATAATTTTTATGTGTTTGTTCTTTAAACTTATAAATCAGTTCCATCAGACTTTTTACTTCATGGCAAGCTGCTTTTATTTCTAATTAAGAAAACATTCCTGACTCCAAAATTTATAAAGACGTTTTTCTCTCTTTTCTTCTAGTATTTCTATAATATTGTAACGCATTTAGTGTTTATCCATATGAATGGTATGATATTGGAATCTAATTTTACTTTTCCACATATATAATCAGTTCTTCCAATACTATTAAGTATTGTATCCTTTATGTAATTATTAAATATCATATATAACAGATAAAAAACTCTGTATGTACTTACATCGATTTCTAGACTCCATTTTCTCTAAACATCCCTTGTCTGTTTCTGTGCCAGAACCAGACTGTTTTAATTATAGTTGTTTCATAGTACCTTTTGGTATCATGCTGGTAACTTCCCTGAACTGTTAATTTCTCAACAAATTTAGGCTTTTATAAACATTTAGCTTGCATATCAGTTTTACAGTTTGTCAAGTCCCTAGCCCCCTCCCCAAATTGAGACTGTGAATTGAATTGCCCTTAATCTATAATTTAAAGTTTGAATCATCCTATTCAGAGGCACAAAGTTGTTGTTTTTTTTTTGTTTGTTTGTTTTTTACTTATTTTGGTCGTGCTTTGTACCCTTCCCTAAAGTGTTATTATTTTCTTTATGTAAATCTTACATAAAACCAGTATTTTTTAACGTTCAGGTAAGATTTTTATATTCCTAGGATCTTCATGTGGAAAAAAAAACTTAATGATTTAAACAGCTATATTAACTTGATATATGTAATTATTTGAGAGAAAATCTAGTCAATAACTTTCGCCTTCCCACTCCAGACTTCTACCCTGATTATGTTAGGTAATTGAATTGGAAAGAAAAATATTTATTCTTTATATTATTTTTTCTGATCTGAAAAAGATAGCTTGTTTCCACCAGATATATTCATATTAATAGCCATCAAGCTATACTACTTTCAAATTATATTTATGACAATAAATGATTCCTACAAATTTTAGAGAAGACTATCAAAAGCAAAAGAAATAAATACAAAAATTAACTGGGAACAAATAAGCAACCCCTGGAGGATTCATCTCTATGACCCTACAGTCAGAAACTAAAGAATAATACATCCTGATGGACGGCTATGGAATGAAATAAAATTCTCTATTACCAGTTCACTAGAAGAATTTTTTCCCCCAGGTTTGATCTCTTTATTTAGTTTACCAGGTTAAAAGAAAATTATTCACTATTACTCACCAGTAACTCAGTAAATAAAAATTTTGCAAATTCAGCCATTTCAACATGCCAGGGAATATCTAAAGGTGTATATATATAAATATTTATATATAAATTTTACATATGTATATAAAAGAAATATATATAATATATATGAATATAAACATTCAGGTAGGATATTTATATTTATATATATATAAGGATATATAAATAAAAATATATTTATATTTCTTTTTCAAATGCACGGCTTTTATATATATATTTCTTTTTCAAAAGCATGGCTACATAAATTTCTTCATTTCGATGTTCTGCTTCTCTTCAGTTTGATCTTGCATATCACAGTGCATTTATAAAATCTGGAAAGCCATCTAAAGAATTTCAAACTTTCTGAATACAAAATGTCTTTTTCCACCAGACAAGAGTCACCCCAGTCACTAAACAAATTGACCAATTTCAGAGTATTTCCTGCTTCTACTTGTTACTGATGCAGCATCTGGCTGGAACAGACTGCGACTGGATGCAGAAAAGTTCATGATTGCTTGATTGACTGATTTTGATGTTGAAAATCATGTAAAATTCATATATATTCAAAATGTGATTCAAAATAGATATCCAAAGACACATCCCAGAAAATCAGTGTTTTTCTATAAGCTACATTAAAAGTTTTTCTAAATCTTCATTTCTAAGAAAAAATAAATAATACAAGAATGTATATAAATAAGAATGCTACCTCTGGAATTAATAGCACCTGCATCTGTCTACCTCTTTACCAGGCTTTAGTTTTCTTTCTATAGATACTCATCATCACATAAACTATAACGTATTTATTTATTTCTACATCTCCCATGAAAATGTGAGCTCCATGAAGGCAGGGACTTTTGTTGTTATGGTAGTCGTCATGGTGATTGTTTACCACTGCATCCCAGGGACTGGGAGAGTGCCTGTCATGTACTAAGCATTCAATAGATATCTGTTGAATTAATTATTCATAATTACTTAATTCACAATTTTAACATGAGCATAAGAACTAAGATCAGACCAAATAAGCCTTTTCAAAATATTAATGAAATTTTATATTATTATTATCTACTACCCTTTTAAACTTTAATGTGCTTAAAAGAAAAAATCCAGCTTGATTACAGAGCTCAAAGAATGCTATTGCCTGAATGTAAGATCGAGAATAGCTTTTCTTTACATGATTTCCAGTCTAAGGAGAGAAAGCAGATAGTAAATCACACATTAAACAAATCATTCAATTACATTCGTTTAAAGTGCTGCTACCTAGGAAGGAAACTGAAATGTGCCTTGAGAACAGATACTCAACTGGCACGCTGGAAGGGCTTCCCTAGAAAGGGACGGTTTGGTTTCTAGGACTTGAAGAATAAGGTCTAAATCAGGTAGAAAAGGCAGGGAACATTCCCGGCATCCACAAAGATATATAGAGAGGCTGAGTCCAGGAAGATCTTGACAAACTCTAGAAACTGTGAGACTGGTAATATACTATTAGGTTGGTGCAAAAGTAATTGCAGTGTTTGCCATTTCTTTTGCACCAACCTAATAGAAAAGAATCAGTACAAAACAAAAGGCCGCTATTCTGGTGTCAGATTTTCTTCTCACACTGAAGCCAGCTGGAGTCCTTAGAACTTTCCTGAACTTTTCTGCATCCAGCAGCACTCTGTTCCAGCCAGATGCTGCATCAGTAACAAGCAGGAAATACTCCGAAATTGGTCAATTTGTTTAGTGACTGGGGTGACTCTTGTCTGGTGGAAAAAGACATTTTGTATTCAGAAAGTTTAAAATTCTTTAGATCGCTTTCCAAATTTTACAAATGCACTGTGATATGCAAGATGAAACTGAGGAGAACCAGCTCTTTGGCTGCAGATCTGAGATCTTTCTATGGGAGGACAAAAAGGAGCTAAACCACATTAATCTATTTTCCACACTAGTGACATGAACTAGGTTCAATTATTCAACTATGGAAAAGTCCCCTTTTTATGATTCCTCAAACGGTGTAATTTTTCCTGCCTCTGTACTTTTATGTTGTCTTTTTTTTTTTTTCTCTCTCTGAGCTGTTCCACTAGGCACATATTTCTAGAATCAGCTGAAGTTCCACCATGATTCTCTGTTTGGACTATCCTTCCTCTGAACTCCTCCAATATTTTATGCCCATTACTATACAACTCTTGATTACATCTGAGTCCCTTGAGGAGACAGGGAGGAACAGGACAGGAGACAGGGAGGAAGAAGGACAGACTATGCCTGTGAATACAGAGTATTTTCCTACAGAGAATATTTCTAATGAAGATGTAAAAGATCCACTCAAAACTCAAGCATTATATTGTTTGAGAAGGCAATTTTTTTTTTTCAATTTAGGTGGTCTGTTTTATGGTTTCTTCTATGGAATATCTGTGCAACAGGAGATCCTCTTGAATAATTACCCACTGAACAAACTGTATCTCTCAAACACATCTCAATTTCAGACTTGTTGTTTAGGTCATTCTCTGGAGAGTGTCTTGAAGAAGAAAAAAAGCGGAAACTTACAGATAGTAGGCCCAGGGAAAATATAAATTATTTTATAGCCACTTTTGAGGGCCTCATATTTTCTTGGCTTAAGTACTCAGGAGACAGATATAAGGCATAAAATCTTTAACATTATTAAAACCAATTCAGAAATATCCCTTAACCTTCCAACACTAAAGCAAATAGAGAACATGAAAACTATCTATGGAACTGAAAATCAGTGATCATCTATGAAAAATGTTACTATTTTATAAGACATCCAAAGAAATACACAGGAAAACAAAATAGAAATAGCTTACAACATTCGACACTGCTTGTGTATAATCACACACGCACTTGGTATCCTAACTAGTGGAAATGCAAAGTAGCCCATACTATGGGGAATATAAATTGGCAACTCATATAAAGACCCAAAGAAAAGCTTTACTCTTGTCCTCATAATTCCACTTCCAAGTAATACAGCTTAGGAAGAAAGTCAGGGACAAGAACAAAAATTTGTATACCAGGATGTTCATTACAGCCTTAAAATTCAGGAAAGTTTGTAAATAATTAAAATACTACACTATTCAAAAACAAACAATTTATGACACAACATTAGGGTGGAAAATTTGTACTTTTCACATTCTAATGACAGAAGAAGAAAAATACTCCTTACATTAAGCTAAGCAAAATAAATGTAGGGCATACAAATTATACTATAAATTGTACTGTACATGTGTGTATATACATATATACACACATACAAATAAAGGAAACAGACCAAAATGATATCATGTATTTATTTCCTTTAAACCTTTCTGTACTTTCCCAATTTTCTACAATGAATATTTTTATGACCAAGAAAAAGTTAATAATATTAAATAATTAATTTAGACTCATTTCATTATATGCATGAATTATTCCACATAAATAGCTCCTTTTTACAATCAAGCCAAAGAACTGTCAAACCATATTGGGATCTACAGAGACTCAATCGCCAACAATGACATAAGGCAAAACCTCCCACAGAGACCCTCTTCTCTTTCACATAACACTGTATTTTTTAACAATGTTTAACAGTTGGAAATGCTGAGAAGCCACAGATGAGATCATTAGGAGAAAGTATTTTCCATCATGCTTTTGTCAGGGAAAATCCCTTAGTAGTTCTATTTCTGAGTTATATTTTTAGCCAGGCTGACAAAATTTAAAGCGAAGTATATAAAATGTGTATTTGCAAGCATCTTTCTCTACCAAATGGAATTCACTTTAACTATCACACTGATAAAGATCATTTATCATAGGCTTGTCTTCTGCATGACCCTGTATTTGGAGAGTGTGAGAGACTACAAGACAGAAAGTGGTCAGGACCTCAAAAGATGGCACGTGAGCCGCTGCTTCAAAAAATTAACCAGACATACCAGAAAAATATGATGATGTTTATGGTCTGATAGGCATCTCTGTGATCTGTAATTTATGTATCCTATCTCTGTGCAACCAACGGATTTAATGGGTCAGCAAGCTTCAGGAAAACCTTAAATGGATTTGGGTTCAGTAAACAGCCGGTCATCACTTCTACCCCATTTTAACCCACCATGCTGAACTGCGAAGCCAAGGACTTGCTTAAACTACCAAATCCAGTTTCCTCATAGAACTTTTGGCCCTTCTATTTGTAGGTCTATCTTTGCCTTTGGTTGCTGACATCACATTCCCAGGGACTGTTTTCTCTTGTATAAACATATATCCATGTAAATCCTTAAAATTCATGGCCTTTGGGTTTTTCCTTGTCAGTCAATCTGAATGTCCCCTTCCTCAGATCCTAATAGCTCTGGGCTGGGTTATGTTTTCCCTGATTTGCCCAGCAGTGAATTCAGCTTAATTTAAAATCCACTCTGCCTGAGAGTTTCTATTTTTACTTTATGAACCCATAGGACTGATGAACAATAGTTAGAATTGTATTCAAATTTTGGATAGTTTGAATTATGTATTAGTTGGGAGGTTCTTCTTTCAAGGAAAAGAATACACAATTAGGTACAAGCATACACACACACACACAGAAATCACAAGTAATTACTGAATATGCCAGAGCTGTTTTCTCTGAGATTTCTTTAGGTAGTTATCTATAGACATTGTCATAGAAATGCTTCCAGATTACAATGTGGCTTCCTCTCCTTGTGGAGAAAACTCTGTAGCTCCCAAAACTTCACTAGGGGAGGTGCAAATGAGAAACCCTAGATTTTAAGGTGAAGAGAATCAAACTTACATTTTCCATTTGCAGAAATGTGTTCATTAGCTTAGTGAGATTGGTTGGTTTTGCTTCTTATTGTCTGTTACCCCCTCTTTGCTTGAGGGTGGATGTCTCTTTCTGACAATGATTTTTGTGACCCTGAAGCCATGTAAAATGGAACTAGTAATACCTACTGTATCACTTGATTGTTGAGAAGATTAAGTGAAATCGGAGTGAAATGGATTAATATATCATTGTCTGAAAATTGTTACACTAGAAGGCAACTCCTTAGAGCAAGGGAATTTTGTTGACCAACTAGCACTCTTGCTGGGACATGATACAGAGTTCACTGATTAGGGGCTGATTTGCTTGAGGAATGTGAATGAATCATAGATGCTATAATTGCCCTTGTTCCGTCCCTAAATGAAGAAAAACGAAGCAGCTGTGGTCATCTACATTCTCACTGTCTAATAGCCACAAGTGGTCTAAATCCAGACTAAAATACAGCGGACTCTGGTTGCATTTATATTTATCCCCCAGCTGTTTCTGTCTCCCTATTTTACCAATTCCAATTCAAAATGCTCTTAGCCCTGAAGAATCTGAACTGCCTCAGTTGTGCACTGTCCTCTGGGTTTGCAGATGCCATAGAAATGTCTGTTCTGATAATAATGTACTGAGGGCATCATGCTTATTTAACCTCTGGTGAGGTAGTTAGGAAAATGCTTCTGATACTGGGTAAGATCCTGAATAGGAGGCGCATGCTTTGTGATACCAGACCTCTTGCTTGTTACTGCCTTTATATACATGATAAAACATGATTTCAGTCAGAGCAAGTGGTATATGACTCCTGACATTGTGTGATAACACAGCACATTGTTTCTGTGGAGATGTCAACACAGTTCTGGAAGGATGACTCGCTTTCCGGTTTTATGCTCTCTTCCCCTGAATCCTCATAAGAAGCTGCTCTGAAGTTTAAACATCGAATAAAAATGCTTCCAAACAATTAATGCGACAGCAAACGCACCAATAAACCTATCGGCAGCAGCCTCAGTATTTTACCTCAGTCTTTAATGTCAGCTTGCTTTTTTATTCCAGAGGTCAGAAAAACAAATGCTCTGTGAGCTCATTACGTGAATGCCTAAACAAGCAGAAAAGTAGGTGCTTTTCCAAATGCCAGACAATGAAATCTAGATTTTTCTCTTTGTACTTCACTGTAATTCGGGTCATAAAATACTTGCTAATACAAGCTATTAAAACAAACCAACAAACAGAAATCAGTCTCTCATAGTCTATTTTAAAACTCCCTCCCTGTGTTCTTAACTGTTGACTTTTAAACCAAAAATGCCAGTCAAGAAGTACAAAGTGATCTTTAGCACTGTGTACCTTAAAATGTTGATAGTTAATATTTGAATATAAAAAAGTATAAAAATAAATAATAGACAACTCATTTTAGCTAACACTTTGGAATTAACTTTGAGTAGTAGAAAACTACACAATATAAACCTGTTTTTCAATGGTTTCTGTTATCAAGTGAATTGATGGATTATAGTAACCTTTGTTACCTGGCACTCAGAATACTACTTTTAAGCACAGGTTCTTTTAATAAGAAGCTAATTGATATCCAAAATAATGACCCAAATAAATTGTAAGGTCCTTGAAATTAAGTTCTGGAAAAAATAAGCAAATTCTTAGGCTTATTTTATTTTTTCTGTAATTCTTTAAAAATGAGTGATCTACATGTCATACATGTATATGGTAATCCTCTCCTGTATAGAATACCCTCTGGCCATCCTGAAAAATAAAATTAACTCTTAAGCTTTATGAGATTTTCTAAAGAAAAAGTATCTCTATAAAGAATGTTAGACTGGGCATGGTGGCTCACACCTGTAATCCCAGCACTTTGGGAGGCTGAGGCAAGAGGATCACTTAAGCTCAGGAGCTCAAGACCAGCCTGGGAAATATAGTGAGACCTCATCTCTACCAAAAATAAAAATAACATAACATAACATAACATAACATAACATAACATACACTGGGAGGCTGAGGCAGGAGGGAGGATTGCTGGAGCAGAGGAAATGGAGGCTGCAGTGAGCTGTAAACATGCACTGCACTCCGGCCTGAATGACAGAGTAAAACTCTATCTCAAAAAGAAAGAAAGAAAGAATGTTAACTTGCCGACACACATGCTCTCTTCCATTCTTTTTCCTCTCCTTACACACCCCTTCTTTTTTCCAATACTCACAATGATGGGATTAGTACAGCTTGTACTGGGGCTTTGGAACTATAATAAACAAGGAGCAATTTTCTGGTCCTAATTAACTCCTGTTAAAATAAGCACTGCACAACAATAGTCTACCCAGAGTTGCACTGAAAAAAACCACAACAAACCTAACACTATGAATAATGAACCCTATTTAAATGAGCAGGTTATTGTAGGGTCTTAATGAGCTGCTCTGTGGCCACAGGGCACATACTGCATCCCAGAGTAAAGGAGCATTTTCCTGCAGACACTTGCAGGCTGGGCTAGCAGCAGAACGGCTTCTTCCCTGGTAAAACCAGAGAGGTAGCATCAATGGTTTGTTATGCTTCCATTTTACTTTTTCACACACGTCTTCTGCAAATGACATCAGCCATCCCCATCCCTTTTTGAAATGTCTTCCTTCTTTGACCTCCAGGCTTCTATATTCAAGCATCCTCCTCCTTTATATCTTTTCTGAAGTATACTTTACAGACCATAAAATTCACTTGGTTTAAGTATACAATTCAATGAGTTTTGGTAAATTTCCAGTGTTATGCAACCATCATTGCAATCTAATTTTACAACATTTTCATTGCACCAAAAAGAAACTTTGTGCCCATTCGTAGTCATTTCCTCTTCCCACCCCCAGGCCAACCTAAGCAACCACTAATCTTTTTGTCTGTATAGGTTTGCCTTTTTTGGACAATTAATAGGGAAACACATAATGTGTGGACTTTTAGCATAATGTTTCTGAGGCTCCATGTAGCATACAGCATGTGGAACACAATACTATTCCATTGTATAGATATACTACATTTTGCTTGCTCACTCATTAGTTGATGCACATCTGTGCTATTTCTACTTCTTGTTATTAAGAATGCTGCTGCTATGCTGTGAACATCTGTGAACAAATTTTTGTATAGACACATGTTTTCATTTCTCTTAGGTAGGTACCTATGAGTGGAACAGCTGAGTCATATGATAAATCTATGCTTAACAGTTTAAGAAACTGCCAAAAGCTTTTCCAGAGTTTTGCATTACTAGCTGCAATGTATGAAGGTTCCATTTATCCATATATTTACTAACACTGGTTATTGTCGATGTTTTCCACTATAGCCATCCTAGCTGGTGTGAAGTGTTATCTTGTGGTTTTAACCATTTCCCTATTGGCTAATGATGTTGAGCCTCTATCATTTGTGTCTGACTGTTGTTTCTGTTTTATTTTGTTTTCATTCCTCGTTTTAGTATTCCTTGACATTTGTAATGTCCCCTTTTTCCTGTATACCTATTTCCTGATCCACATGGATCATGTTGACTCCCACTCATATGCAATTAACTGCCATATCTTAATGAATGCTGCTCACGGCTCATTCTCAATCTATTTATCTCCATGAAGTTACTGATACCATATGTTAAAAGAAAAACTTTAGACAAACCAAATCTAGCAGAGTTTATTTGAGCAAATAAATGATTTATGAATAGGGCAGCAGTCTGGACCAAAAATGGTTCAGAATGCTCCACCCTACCACATGCGCAGTCTATATTTATGCCCATAGAAAAGGAAGTAACATACAGAAACAACCTGATTGGCCGCAGTCAATGTTTCCCTTATATAGTCGTATTTGGCAGCTTTCAGTCTCTTAATGGCTGGAGGTTTAGTTGCTGTGATTGATTGAGACTCAGTTACTTTTTACAAGAGTATATAATTCTAGTTTAGGTTATAGCTTGTAAATACACCAACTTAGGTTACAATTCACTATGTCTAGAGAAACTTTTAGGCAACTCTTAAATTATATATGGAGGCAGTTTTGCCCAAACTTAATTCAATTTCATACATATTTCTACTTGGAAAAAAGGCAGGAAAATTGAATTTTTAATTTACACACAAATAATGAACAGAAGTTCAAATGTACCTTGATTTAATGCATAATATAATTGCGTAAAGTATTAGTATACCATAATCGTTTGGATTTTACATAAATATATTGCTTTTACATAAGCATACTGACCACATGATCAGACTTGCCTATTCTCTTACTGTCTTACGGACAGTGCAGGATTCACTAAGCTGCGATCATTTCCTCTTTAGAACCTAGCTGTGATCATCTTCTCTGCCTGCCTCTTACTTTGTTTCCTTCATTTTCTTTTGTGACATAATGGCTGAAGCATACAGGTAGAATCTCACTATGCCCCCTACTTTCTTCTCTTTTGGCCTTTTCATCTTTCTTTTTTTTTTTTTTCTGGTTCTCCAAGTCCATTTATGCATTTATTCATTCTTTTTCTTTTTTTATACTTTAAGTTTTAGGGTACATGTGCACAACGTGCAGGTTTGTTACATATGTATACATGTGCCATGTTGGTGTGCTGCACCCATTAACTCGTCATTTAACATTAGGTATATCTCCTAATGCTATCCCTCCCCGCTTCCCCCACCCCACAACAGGCCCTGCTGTGTGATGTTCCCCTTCCTGTGTCCATGTGTTCTCATTGTTCAATTCCCACCTATGAGTGAGAACATGCGGTGTTTGGTTTTTTTGTCCTTGCCATAGTTTGCTGAGAATGATGGTTTCCAGCTTCATCCATGTCCCTACAAAGGACATGAAATCATCATTTTTTAGGGCTGCATAGTATTCCATGGTGTATATGTGCCACATTTTCTTAATCCAGTCTATCATTGTTGGACATTTGGCTTGGTTCTAAGTCTTTGCTATTGTGAGTAGTGCTGCAATAAACATACGTGTGCATGTGTCTTTATAGCAGCATGATTTATAATCCTTTGGGTATATACGCAGTAATGGGATGGCTGGGTCAAATGGTATTTCTAGTTCTAGATCCCTGAGGAATCGCCACACTGACTTCCACAATGGTTGAACTAGTTAACAGTCCCATCAACAGTGTAAAAGTGTTCCTATTTCTCCACATCCTCTCCAGCACCTGTTGTTTCCTGACTTTCTAATGATCGCCATTCTAACTGGTGTGAGATGGTATCTCATTGTGTTTTTGATTTGCATTTCTCTGATGGCCAGTGATGATGAGCATTTTTTCATGTGTCTGTTGGCTGCATAAATGTCTTCTTTTGAGAAGTGTCTGTTCATATCCTTCAATCTAATCAGTAGCCAATATAGTGACTCCATTCCAAGGTTCAAATGATGCTTAAACCAAAATTATTATCCATTTCACACTCTCCAACCAAGTGAACAAGAGGAAAGAGGAGAACAAAGCAAGGAACAAAAGAATAAAAAAGGTCAAATTAATTTGCAACCTGGAGAAAACATGTCAGATCTTGATGTAAAATAGAAAAGTCTGGAAAATTGGGATTATCCAATATGCAGTTATGTGGCCAATTTTAGAGACGCAATAAACTGAGTGTGATTAAATGGTAAATTGGACTGATCAGGTTAGCCATACTTTTCTTGTGAAAAGTAGCAAGCATGGAAAAAAAAAAAAAGATACAGCTCTATTTCCCTTTACTTTTCCATCTGTATCTTTCATATTTTTCAAAATTAAAAAAAACACCAAACTATTTTTCAAGTATTAATAAAGAATCAAGAAGAACTTCATTTAAAACATTTTTGCCTATCCTTCAAAAAACTCTTTCACTGTTTCAAGGCCATTGCTTCTGAAACCCAGATTTGTTCTAGCTTACAACCTAGGAATAAGAATATATGCTTTCCTGTCAGGATGGCTTTTGAGAAACTCTGAGAATAAAATCTGACCCAGTCCAATCTGACAACGTTGCTGTGCTTGTTTGAATGTAAAATGATTCATAAAGTGAACCGAAAGTTTTTGTTAATTGTTAAAAAGCTTCAGCTGTGTGGCTTAGTTTAAGAGCTACATCTGGCATTTTGGTAGGAACAAACTACTTATGAATGAGGAATAGTTATATTTTTTGTGTTGTTGTTTTTATTTTTGTTTTGGGGGGCGGAGGGAAGAAAGAGGACAGAAGAGAACTAGGACTTAGTATTTTGAAAACTGGGACATCATCACTGGCCTACCCACCACATAAACGTAACTAGTGTATATGATTTTAACTTTGTAATCATGTGCATTGACACTTCTTTTTGATATTCTAGATCTATACAAAGAAAAATACTCAAAGAGATGCAGGAAAATAAATAAGAAAAGAAATTCTCTGGCCAGCAATTATTTAGCAGTAAATTGACATATAAATGTGGTGTAATTAAACTCAAATCACTTTTCAACCTAATTACCGATACAAAGAAATGGGAAAGCATCGACCTCTAGGCTTCAGAAAGCTTAGGTAAAATCATTACAAATCTGTCAGTTGTACCATCAAAATAAATCTGGAATCTAAGCACTTCTTATCATTTTCATTGCTGCCACCCTGGTCTGAGTTACCCGCATTTTCTGGGACTTCTGAAATAACTTCCAAACTATTGTTCCTCAGACTTACCCCACCTCTCATACACCACTCCACTCCCTGCCCCAAACACACAAAAGCAAAGTGATCTTTTTTAAACTTAAAGTCTAATCATGCCCCTTCTTGGCTCAAAACCCACCCATGAGAAATTAAATAGGCTTTTAAAGTTAGGTATCAATTTTAAAAGTAACACTTATAATTCTATACTCTAAAGAGAAGCTGAGTCTATACTAGGACATTTGCTTCCAGAAGTCATGAAAGTGGTCTGAAGAAGTCACAAATAGGAGTTTATAAAGTTCTAGAAGTATGAAGTTTCTAGATTCTTTTCAGTTTTTGCTCTATTTAAACATTCACACCAACTGAGGTCTGGGGGTGAAAGGGGAAGTTAATTTATCCCCTAAATAATATTTATTTTGTATACAAAAGAATGGTTAAATGTATTCAGTAGTCTAACCTGCTCTTCTTGGCTATTCATTCCTGAACGACAGGAATTCCGTTTGTACCACCCTCATCACCACCATTAATTTCATGATGGACTAGCTACTTCACAGCCCTCATGTCCCCACGACTCCATTCAAGCTCAAGGGCTACTGAAGCATAGTAGCAGCTTACAAAGAAAAAAAAAAAAGACAAAACAAACTCTTAGCAATAATGTTATGTCATTCACACTAGAGACAAAATAACTTCATTATTAGAGATGCTATCATTGAAATTAATTCACTGGTTATAAAAGGAAGGCTATCCAAGAATATCTGCAGTTTTGATGCCTTAGAAAATAAAATTAAATGGAAGAGAAATTAACAATAATAACTCAGAAATAAACACTATTAATAGTTTATGTACCTTCCTTGATATATGACATAAGCATTTTCTTAACTCAATAAAAACTCTAAAGAAACATAGAAAACAATAACAACAACTCGTGTGGCTTCTCGTCTCTCTCAGAGTAAAAGCCAAAATCCTGAGGATAGCCCGTAACTCTATACAATCTGGTCCGCCATTTCATCTGTGAGCTCATCTTCAATACTACCCTAAAGCCTCCAGTTTTGCTTCAGCCACATCCATCTCCCCATTGACTCTTTAATAAGCCAGACAGTTCCCTGGATTTTGGCATTTCAGTGGCTCCTTCCTCTGCCTGCTAAATTCCTCTCCAACATGTATTCATTGTGTGCTCTCTCACCTCTTCTAAGTCTTTGGTCCACTATCACCTACACCTTGCCTTTACATGCCTTGCTTTATTTTTCTCCATAAAACTTAACTACTGAGTATACCATAGTTAATCACTCATGTTTAAATATTTTTTCGTCCATCTCCTACAGTAGAATATGAGTGACAGAGGACAGGAATCTTCATTTTTTGTTTGTTTGGTATACCCAGGGCCCAGAATGATGCCATACTCATGATAAGTAGTTCCGTAAAGAGCGTTATTCCCTGTGACAGAATGTCAGGAGTGAAGTTGTCAAGTCCTTTTTCTAGAGAAGTGGTGGGTGTTCTTGCTTCTCATTAACTAAGGCACAGTCTGGATTGAAGAGTAGACATGAGATAAGAGTTCTGTGTTCTGCCATCAAAAAGACAAAAAAGAAGTATACATCTTTTCAATTCTTTTATGCTTGAAATTCTCACCTTCCTTTAAATCACAAGGATAATCTGTTGACCCTTACAACAGCTCTGAGCTGTTATTATCCCCAACTGAGAAAGAAAGGAAGAGGCTGTGGTATTTACTGAGGTCCTAAATGGCAGAACCAGGACCAGTAAACCATGTTATTAGGTTTCTGCTTCTATATAGTCACAATGAACTGCAGCCACATCTCCCAGAACAATAAATTAGCAAGTAGACAGAAGTCTTTCTTTCCACCCTCAAAAGAGGTTTTTAGCCTTTACAATTAGCTTTTCAATAAAGATACAAGAATAACTATTTCATTGATGTGCTCTCAGCAGATCTTAGACTTTCCATTGTTTATTTCCTTTGTTTGGTTCAATGTGAAAGTGCTTGGCTTTAATCTTCATTTCACTTAGTTTTATCAAAATATAAAACCCCTACATTTGCATAGGCTATCCCAGGGTCCAGAAAGCATTCACACTTTGTCCATCTGATACACCCTCAAAACAACGCTAGCTGAGATAAAAGCAGGTGGGTGTATCTTTACCTCAGAAGGATCCTTGAACTGCCCAATGCGACATCACTGGTGAGCCTCAGAAACAGGGCAAAAAAAAAAAAAAAAAAATAGATCTCTTTAGTGTAAACTCAATGTTTTTAATTTACGGGAAATGCATTCACTGGTGTGTGTGTGTGTGTGTGTGTGTGTGTGTGTGTGTGTGTGTGTGTGTGTGTGTTGAGGCAGGGGAGCAATTACATAATAGGAAGAAATTATCTAAATTATTCTTATTTCACATGTCTTCTAGAAATATAATTGTCACTTTTGTACTCCACTTCCACCTCCTGGCAATTTTTCTGCTGCCATAATTTAAAAACAGACTCTTTGGCCGTTCCTTCACATTCCTTTCCCTTTTGTCTTTACAGCCTCATCACTTCCTTCTACTGATCTTCATTTCCTGCTTTTGAGACTTTCCCGCTGCCTCCTCCTGTCATCTTCAGGTCCCAAATGCAATTTTGCCAGATTCCACATCCAAAATTTAGATCATTTCCTCTTTGGCTACACTAGTAAAGGTGCTTCCTTTTATCCCTCCAGATCCATATGTAGCCCAAGTTTGAAGAACTTTCTTCTCCCTTTTTAGAGTTGTATAAGCTTCCTGAGAGCTGGCTCTACCATCTCCATACTCTCCAGCACACATCACAGTACAGCACTGAAAACAGTGCCTTTTATACTTTGGGTAGGCATAGGTATTTGAGAAATGAGCCATGAACTCAAAAAGATAGCTTCAGGGAAGTCATGAGCAAGGGTGACGGCAGGAAGTACTGCTTGCCTTTCTTCACCACCCAACTTCTGCCCTCTGGCCCTTTTTCAGGCCTCCACTTCGCTCCCCACTGGCATGCCACACATATGAGATAGCATGAGGTATGACTACTGTTCCATTAAGTAGGGAGGATGCTGAATGCATCAATGACACATTGCCTCAAGGTTCCATTCCACTATAAGTATATAAGCAATTGTTCTTTGGCCAATGCATATTTTTATGCAGTAAACTAGTTCTCATTTTGCTGGACATTTATTACAACATTTACCTATTACAAAGAATCTCATTATGTTTAATATATATGAAAACATGTTCATTTGATAGGCCTATTACTTGATCCATTTTATTTGGGTATACAGGATAACACAGGATATTTTCCTTCAATAAAATAGTGAGAAATTTTTGATCTAAGAAGCTTCAATATCACTTTTTTTTTTTAGTACGCATCACATTGGTATACTGTCTGGGGGTAATCTATATAAATGGAATGAATCCTACTTAAAATCATTTGTTGACATAAATTATTGAGAATTTTATATTTTAAAAATATTATAAATTTCTTTACATTTAAAAACCAAATATATTTCTATAAATGCCACACTTATTTGGAATATATTTCTGTATAGTGTAAGTTGAATATTCATTTATATTTTTCTGCAAAAATTAGTTCTTCATTCTTTAATTCACATACATTTTAGCTTCCCTTTTCTTTTTTTTTTTTCCCCAAATCCACAACTTTTAAACATTTTCAACAGGACTTCCCTTTCTGAAAGTTAATGCCTTGATTAACATTTCACAATAAATTATAACTATCATTTATACTTGATTTTTCTTTGATTTCATTCTAAATTAAGTTTCTATTTTAATATGATTAGAGGCTTTGAAGACACAATGGGATCTGGGAAGTATACTTCTGCTTTATATTAAAAAACAGACTTATCATTAAAATAGTTCCAAGAGGACTGGACTTTTTCTATTTTATTCATTGATTTATCCCAACATCTAGAACAGTGCTTAGTGTTCAGGGGGCACTAAACAAATACATCAAATGCCTCCTATCCATTGCACTTTACCCACTGGGGAGTTGGAAGGTCAGGAGAGGCCCTTACTGTGCCAGACATTATGGTAAGCAACATCACATCATCTCATTTAACTATCATAAATATTCTTTGTGGTAACTTTCAACATCCCCATTTTACAGATGAGGAAATAGATGCATTGAGAAGTTAAGGTTTTCATGTAAGATAACAGAGGTAATAAATTGCAAGGTTAGAATAAATGCCTTGACGTCTGTCTGTCTGCAAAGTCTAGGCTCTTAACAACACCCTATGTTGCCTGCCTTCACCCAAAAGTATTGTAACTAGAAGGAACATTAACTACTCTTCCTCTATCTCCACACTGTATACAAATATTCAGACTGACGGAGATAAAATTACTTGCAAAAAGAAATCTTTGCAAGTCAGTGACACAATTAAGTCATGACCTAGTACCATTAACCTGTTTTGGTTTTTAGAAGGGTGGCATTCTCCTACCTTGAAACATCAAAACTCATCTAATGAGAAGAGACCTTGTTCAAGGGTAATGTGTAGCTTGCAGTTAGAACAGGTGAGAGGCTTGACAGTAGCAAGACCGACTGCTGGTTTACAGCAATGTGAATGTCTGGTGCTTGGACATTCCAGGAAGCAGGCCAGTGCCATATTTCTGGCTGGCTGCTTCTGACTTGAATTTAGGGTCCTCCAAGATACTGGAGCACTACCTCCCAGAACCTCATGTAGTCCATTCATCAATATATCAAACAACTATATATATGGTGTTTCAAATATGTGCTAGGCACTGATCTCAGATTTGGATATATGGAGATAAAGAAAACAAAGTTTCTGACCTTAGAAAATTCACAATCTTATTGTACGTGTAGGTGCACGTCTGCATATACATCTTAAAATATCATTGCAAGTTCTTTGTGTAGTATGAAATTGTAAGGGAAAGGACATATCTTTCATTCTCATCTAGGTTCATGACTAAAATCTTACCTCAAGTATCAAGTGGTTAGTGTTCATTCTTGCCCATATATATATACTAGTATGTACTTTTACTATTCACATTTTACAGAGAAAGAAACTGAGTTTTAGAGACCTCCAGGTGACTGGATTAGCTTCTCACAGCAAATGGTGACAATTCAAGGTTGAAAGAATCTCTGGTCTCTTTGAAACCAAAGACAAAGTTCTAATCCATCACAGAAGAAGAGGTTCAGGAAAAGGTTCACAGAAGAACTCACGAGATATGTCCGTGGTCCTACTTTTAGATGTGCATTTTTTTGCGGAGATTGCTTCCTCACCTGAGCCTCAGTTTAACATGAACTGTTCAAGCCTAAAAACAAATTAGGTGCATGAATTTCTCTTTACTTTTTCAGAAACCAGTTTTATTCCATTTAGCAAACATAAATAGTGATTTCCTCTGCCACACTGCTCAACTATAGCTTAATAATAGCTTCCACTTTTCCTTGCTTGTGCCTTAAGGGTCCTCAGTAATTACCCAACAGCTGTTTAGACACATAGCCCCAGAGGCTGGTTTGGTCTCCTATTTGCTACATTAGGAAAATTCTATGGTACAGCAACATGAGTGACAGCATCAATATGCCTTCATAAAATGATGAGATTCTATACAGCTAGGGTTTCCCCTTCCTTCTAAAATAACTTTACTTTTTCATGTCATTTAGAACCCCCAAAAAAGGATTACTACTTCTGATGCACCATCTGAAGACTATCCTGGATACTTTTATATTAATTAGAAACTGAAATGCTTGACATGCAAACGCTGTGGTAGCCGTCTCTCCCCAGGCAGGTCTGTTGTTATATTCATGAAGTGCTTCCTGAAAGCTTCTTAGACTTGCAGAGGCTGGGAAGGGAATTGTTTGGTCTGTCCATCACTGCAATTCCTCCTAATTGTTATTTGTATTATTCCTTAAGGCCTTCACTCCCTACAGATTCTGTGACAGTATTGATATTACAATGTACATAGCATATATTTTTCAAGAGTCTGAGGGTACATGTACAAAGTCTATTTCAATTCCTCTCAACAGGCACTGAAATGCTATAAGCTAAACAAAATGTCCTTACCACAGCTTGCATAATGTAGAAAAGTATATCATCTGCAAGGAAAAGCTGAGATTCTATTTTGCCTTCAGTATTTTGAACACCACACCTGCCCTGCTATATTCAGGGCTAGATCTTTGCACAGGCAGTTAGTGGCCACCTACATGGTATGTTTTGAAACATACAGAAATGGACATCTTGCTCAACACATACCCTCATTAGGTACCCAATGCTCCACTTTCCTATCTTCAAATTCTAGCCAAGTATGAATGGTTAACATTTCAAGAAAATGATGGTATTGTCCAAAAACAATTCCTACAAAACCTACTTCTTCTCTAATTAATATATTAGAAGGGTTTAGGGTAAGCTTCTCCAACCAGCTACCCGCAGGCCGCAGGAGGCCCAGGACAGCTTTGAATGTAGCCCAACACAAATTTGTAAACTTTCTTAAAACACTGTGAGTTTTTTTTGTTTTGTTTTGTTTTGTTTTTGCGATTTTTTTTGTTGTTGTTAGTATATTCTCCGTGTGGCCAAAGGTGGTTCTTCTTCCAATGTGGTCAAGGGAAGCCAAAAGATTGGGAATCCCTTGTTTAGGGCATCAAGTAGTAAATCCTGAACCTCTGGGTTCTGAAACAAAGAAAGTTTTGATCAGGGAAATTTCTGTATCAGAGAGGAAGGTCCAACCTAATGGTAGCTTATAAGGAATAAGATGAGGACACTAGCACTGAAGGTGTAGATCCAGGACTACCCAACTTGAGACAGAATAAAACTTCTCTAGAGATGTTGTAAAATCATTGATTCTTAGACTCTACCCCCAGTGATTCTCATTTATTTGACCTGGCATGACATCCAGAAAGCCTAATTTTTTAACAAACACACAGATGATTCTGATAAATCATTAGGATGCATGGAGCACTATTTGAGAAATGATGCCCAGTAATAATAAAACAAGATACAGGTGATAGAGGCCAGAGAAGAAAACATATCCAAGACATCTTCATCTGCTTCGCAGTGTTTCCCAGGGCTATCGTGCTCTTTGACTTAAACCGTTCATCATGTCCTTTTGCTCATTGAAACACCATCCACATACTATATATATTTTTTTCTGCCTCCAAAGAAATTATTTTCTCTAGAAAATCACCTTGTTCCTTCCAACTTTGCTGCTTGTTCTCACATCTCTGTATTTTAGATTCATGGGTTTTGAGATGATTCTTGGTTCTTTTGGGAAATTAACCTTCGGACTCTCCTTTGCGCTTCTTAGACATTGGTTTTTGTTTGAGCTTCAGCTCTGTTCCCTCTATTTTCAGTTTATTGACCTCCTATCCATGATCTCTGGTAAGAAACTGCCTATTCCAACCTGTCCCTATGGAACCTTTAAATTGGAGACTGAAGTCTAAGTTATCTCTTTAGATAAATAGAAAAAATTAGAGAAAATGCAAAAACACATGTTTGGCATTGTACTGGTTTAGAATTGGCTAATTCTGTTTGGGTTGGACTAATTTCACAATTACTTGCATGCCTTTAGGATACATGACAATTAATGTAGTAAAGGTAATTTCAATTCATTCTGGGTTGCAGAAAAATGTGAATCTGGAACTTTCAAATGCATATGCATAATTCACATATGAATCATCCAGAATTCACAATCTATGTGTGTAACAGTATGCACTACATCCACTTATTGCTTCTACTGCAATTTTCTGTGTCCCAAATATGATTTTGAGCCCAAAGATTTAACAATATTTTTATTACTTTAACTTTTCTTATTTTAATTGGCTGAAAATACCTAGAACCTATTTCCCAATAGCTGAAACCCTGCTTTCTGATTCTATGCATCTGAATCTCAATGGCACCATCTCTAGGAAAATTGTTACTTAAATATTTCAAATACAATCTTTATAAAGCTCCTACTATGGTCAGGCACTTGCTCAGGGGCTAGGAACATAATGCTGAACAAACAGACCCTCTAGGAGCTTACAGTCTATTATGGCAGACAGACGACAAATGCACAATTAAACAAACCAATTATTTAAATAACTTATGAATGCTAAAAGCAATATTAAAATTTATTGCAAAATACCTTCTGCATTTTCCAAACAGAATGCATAACTTTCCTTCTCCCTCTTAAAAAAGAAAATAATTATAAGACAAACAAAGGAACAAACAGCATGCTTCTCTCTTCAAAGAAACTTGGCTAAGCCAAGTAATTTTCTGCTATAGCAGAAAATATTTATCGCAAATCTCTAACTTAAAAATAAACTTTTGAGAATTCAAAGTTTAAAACGTGTGTGTATGTGTGTGTGTGTGTGTGTGTGTGTGTGGCATGGCGGGGGTGGGTGGGTAGAAGGATAGGCATTGGATTTTTTTCTCTACATGGATGATTTAAAAAAAAAAATCCTTCTCCAACTTTGGCTCCAGAATTACCATGTGGAACCAAAGGCAAAGCCCTTGATTCCCTTGAAAAATTTAGCAGGAAAGTATCTGTAGTTAATTTTGGGTTACACAATGTCCTTCACTGCCTGGGCATAGAAAAGCTAGCTATCTCATCTCATCCAGAAACTCTGCCATGAGTTTAAAAACCAAAGCACATACTTTGATATTCACTCTGAACCAAGTTAAAGCTTTAGGTTGACGTAATAAAAGATGGAGTTAACATTCCTAAAAAAAAAACAAAAACTATGAAGCTGTAGGATATATTTCAGTCTTATTTTGCAATAAAAATGACCTAATGCTATCTATCACCTTCTTTGCAGAACAATACTTCTTCATAAAAGGCATAGAGATATTTATCCTTCAAATTAAAAAAAAATTCATGTAATTTTTGGTTCTTTCACATGTATGCTTTCAGAAGAGAAAAAACAAATCATGTTAAACTTTACAGTATCAAATGTGATAAACTAAAAGCATAATTAAGTTGTTCTCTTAACATAATATGGTTGTTTTGCTAGATCCCAGTATACTACTTTTTCCACAGGCCACGTTTTTCCTCAGTATGCACAAATGAAAAAGAGATTAAAGAATTTGTGTGACTGACAATAAGGTCAGCTTCTAATTATTATGCTAATTCCATGTACTAGATTTAATAGATCTACTACTTTTCTACCAGTTAATAAAATAGACTCTAAAACACTATCTACTATCTAAGAAGGGTGCCCTCTCATACCTTAAAATACTCTGTTTGAATAGCTGTGAAGGATAGTAAAATGTCTTACTATTCTGTTATTGATCCTGAATTTTAAACAGAAAAATGCCAACTAGAATTAACTTATTTCATGCAGCAACATCTCAACTCTTTATGTTTTATTATTGAAAGAGCCATTTTTCTGAAATTCCCCTACTAGATAAATAATCTGTCGAATCAAATAACTGATCTATTGGCAATCCCCTCAACTGACCAAATAGGCTACAATGAGTTAATCACGCAAAATGCTCACCACTTGAACTCAGAAATCCAGATTTTGTGCTCTCTTCAACCGACTCTGCAAAGTGATTGAGCTTGTGACTTATTTGAGAAAGTAACAATTTATTAACAACACAGCGTATAAAATGGTAGGTTTTGCTGTGGTTTTGGAGGTCTGTTTATCAAAGTGAAGCCCTTCTCTAATCATATGCAAGAATTGAATCAACTAAAAAACACATGTTTGGATGGATCATATAATTTAAAATCTGGATTATGCAGTGTAGAACTGTGAAAAAAAGGTGAAAACCTGCTTTCTATTCTTGGTTCAATTAATTAACTGAGTGTACCTCCCACGTTTTATAAGCATCTTCTTAAGACACCGTTGCCATTCAGTAAACAACACAAGTTGAAAATATGTAATTTGATACTTTTGATATTTTATACATCTACGAAACTGCAAAATAATCAAAGGTAACAAGCATACCTATCACCCCATACATTTTTCGAGCCTCTTTGTAACCTCTTGTTCCCTTCCACCGATTCTCCTAGTAGGAGGCCATCATTTAAGTGTTTTCTGTCACTACAGATTAGTTTACAATTTCTAGAATTTAAGTAATTGAGATAATAAAGTATGTAGACTTTTTTGCCTGGTTTCTGTAACTCAACATAATTATTTTGAGATTCATCTATGATATGCACATCAGTTGTTCATTCGCTCTCATTGCTCAGTAGTATTTCTTGCATGTATATGCCATATTAGTCTATGCAAGTTCTGGTGGTTTCCAGTTTTTGTCTTTTACAATTAAAGCTGTCACAAACATTCAAAAACAAGTCACTACAGTGAATTTTTCTTTCATTTCTCTTACACAATTACTGGGGAGTATAATGGCTAGATTAAAGGGTAGGTATATGTTTAGCTTTTTAGGTAGATATATGGTAGGCATATGTTTAACTTTTTTGAGAACCTGACAAATTATTTTCCAAATAATTATTTTCCAAAGAAGTTGTACCATTTCACATTCCCATCAATGGTATGTGAGAGTTTCAGTTCTTCCACATTTTCGCCAACACTTGGTAAGGGCATGATAATAAACAGAGCATTTGCTTCATGGGAATAAATGATTGTATTGGGATGTTTATATGGCTGCTTCTTACTCTGAAGTTCCATCATTCAGAATAGATTATGCAGGTAAAAAAATAGTCAACAGCTTTAAATACCAATTGTAATTGTTACAGTATTTTAGAACTACTAACCCAGTATTCTGGGTCAAACCAGGTAGACAGTATACATTAGTTCCAAGTTCCAGAGCATAAAATAATGATGATGATGATGATGATGATGTGTGTGTGTGTGTGTGTGTGTGTGTGTGTGTGTGTGTGTGGTGAAGCTCATTTAAAAAAACTTTATTGATTCTAGGATTAGAGAACACACGCATGGCATGGTGAGAGTATATAAAAGAGAAATCCAGTGAAAAATAACTCATTTTGCTTTTAAGTAGCTAAGGAAAACATTTTTTCCTGACTGCTTTACTTGAATGAAATTTGCTTTATTACCATATACTTCTTCATTCTTCAAAAGCAATTGGGATGCTTTACTCATTTATGAACTTGTGCTTTTATTCTAAAGATTTAAAAATTTATAAATTGAAATATAGAGAAATATAAAGAATTTATACAATTTCTTTCATTTTTACAGATTTAACTCAGTCAAGTAAACTGCACTTTTCTTTTTCTGATGATGCATCTTAATTGCATATTATCAACATAGTTTGCTATTCAGCAGGGACAATTTCATAATTGCTATCTTCAGAGAAGTAAAATAATAGATGGCTTCTTCTATTAACATTTAGTAAAGTGTTACAAATAGCACTTGGTGAATGAAGGGCTTCAAATTATTAGAAGGACATAATATTGGTTACACATGTTCACAGAATAAGAAAGATATTTTTAGTTCCTTTCAGTATATCAATTTCTGTGAAATAAATAGCATTCTGCAAGTAATGATATGTTACTGGGCAAGTAAAGCTATGTTGTTAATTTATAATGACCAGGATAGAATGTAATATAAATGGGATGAGCAAAGGAAATTCGTTGGTTCACTGCTGCATCAAATCTGAACTCTGAGTTTTCTCCTTATATCCATTCTTTAATGCTCAGCTCAAAATAGATCTCTATGAAACTTTCTCTATTGTTTCCCTATTACAAATTATATTTTCCTTCTTTAACATACTGTATCCCTTCTTATCTTTACCACCTATATGTTTCTGTTTTTACCCCTGGCTTTATATTCCTAAGTATTATTGCATCTTTGTATCTATTCTAACTGCATTAAAAGTTCCCAGAGTTTTGGAGCCACAGTCTGAAGTTGGTTAAGTCCCAGTGACAAAGTTTACTAGCATCTTTCTCATTACTTACATTTGTATAATGCTTTATATATTTCAGAAAATTTTCACATTTGATATTGTCTATGGCATAACAAAATGCCTTAAACCAAGTAAGAATTCTATACATCACTCATCAATGATGGTTTCTCTTCAGTTGTCTTTGTGTAATAAGATGCTTTTTAGAAACAATGGGAGCTGTAAAGTATTTCGAATGGTGTTTCAATTCTAGTAGTGTCTAATGTCTCAACGTCTCCTTTCTTTTTCAACAAAGCCTCCATTTTACTGCTTTCCAGGGTCACACTTGATTATCCATTCAGTGTCTCAGTGGCATTTTCACAGATCATCCACTATATGATATGTGGGACAATAAAATAAAATAGAGAAATAAGAGTGATTATCTCAAGGTCTCCTTACTTAATCAGTGTTCTTTTTTTCAAGCTTAAGGGAATGGCTCAAAGAGTGAAAAATATAGTCAACATGTGAAAAATTTTTGTTTGCTTCTTTATAGTCTACAAGCTTATTAAATCACTACTGCAATATATTCTCCAGCCAAATATTGGTATCCATAAGTTATATGAAAGGACTAATTGCATATCATGCAGCAGGAAGAAGAAAATGCATTGATTATGGGATTTAAGAAGAAATACTGCTCTGTAACTATCTGTACAATTGGTACAATAGGTTGTGTTTTGCTGGAAACTGGACAGTTGTGCTGTGATATCAATATTTCTTCTCTTGGAGTAGCTGAGTATAACCAGGGGCAAACAGCCTCCTCAATTACTTCAATGTGTCATTCAAATATCATCATTTTGGGGGGCATTCTGATGTGTAAAAGTTTGGAACGCATGGATAGCATTAACAGCATAGGGATTCCTCCTCCTCCTGGTTACAGAGCATGCATATCAGTTTTGTGCCTTAGAGATACAGCATTATGGAATAGGAATTTCAGGCAGGAATTTCATAATCAAAGGTTATGATTATGGGGTGAGAGAAATGAAGGAGGAGGTAAATAGAGGAAAGGTCAGATTCAAATCCAGATGCATTGTGATATACAAAAAGCATAGGCTGTTTTTCAGTGTCAAAATAAAAATCGCTGAGGATGGCGCTGGTCAGGGGATACAGGCCCTCCAGGTGATGAAGTTTATGGGATTTGTGGGAATTGGAGAGAAGAAAATCTATGCAGGAGAAATGGGAGGGGAGGAGTGGTGGCCATCAGGAAATTGAGTGTAGCCAGCTGGTCTGAAGAAAGAGTTTACTCAAAGAAATAACAAAGAATACATTTGGGGATTTAAGCTCTGAGCATGTAGAAGGCAAGGCTCAGTCTTACTTTAGTTCGACCCCGGTGACAGGCATGGGACCTGGAACATGGTGGAGCTCAGTTTATTAAGTGAGGTAGCAAAAAACAGTTGAAAAAACTCTGCAGGATTAGGGAGACTGAGCTTTATCTTTTTAAGTCTTTGAAAAGTCCCAGAGAGGTTTTAGAGTAGAATATATTTTTTTCCTGAAATACTCATTGCAATAGAAATAAATAGCAATATCAAAAATACGAACAGAAACTATCTTTCTGTATAACATTTTAAACTTTACAAGATGCTTCTATAATCACTATTTATTATCCTCACTTGGAGATATAGCATAACTATTAACTAACCACTGAACTATTTATTGCTAATAAAGTAGACAATATAGCTAAGCAAGTTTCAAAATAAATTATTTTGGGTGACACATATCACTTGAATAAAATACTACATAATATTCTAATAATGATTTTAAAAAGGTTCTTTTTATTCCCATCCATCATTAAATTTGTCATAATCACATCCCAGATTAGAAACAATGTAAATTAATATGGTAACCCTCATATGTATGTAGAGATCTGAGACAAAAATTGTGATTTTTACAGAAATGCATGTTGGCTTTTCCACAGTTACTCAAAAAAATAAATAAATAAATAAAAATAAAAAAAGATAAATCCAAAAACAACAAAAAAATGGAATTAACCAGACCTCAAATTTAGAATAGTAATCTCCAAAAACGCTACTGCTAGCATAATTTTCAAGGCTAATCCAAAAGGAGAACACAACATGAACCAGTAATTCCAACACATAATTTTTGTTATAGACAAAATATATTTTAGGAGTAGTTTTATACATGTATAGTCCATATTGTCACACTGTATTCAATTATTTTTTATCCTAGCTGCATATATTTATCTAGGGAAAATATGAATCTTAAGAGCATTGCACTAGGTATCTAATGAATAAATACAGGTCTTTTCTCACTCTGCTGTATTCCTAAAGATTAGTTCAAGGTGAAAAAGCATCATACATGTTCCAAAAGTGTGCCATAAAATCAGTAAGAAGCTGTTCACATTTATATATTAACAAAGTAATCATTTATCATTAAAAAAAAACTAGTGAAAACTTGACAAGTGCTCTTCCATATATTTAATGCTATTTATTTTTATTATTTTGCTGAGACATGGGTATGGCTTTCTGTTTTTATTGTAATGTAAACAACAATATTAAGTATAACTTTCTTTTAAAAAATAATTTTAGATTTACAGAAGAGCTGCAGTGTTAGTACAGACAGTCACCATGTATGTTCTTCACCCAGTTTGTCCTAATGCTAATCTGTTACATCACCATAGGATAGTTATTAAAAGAAACTAACATGGATTCAATATTATTCACCAAATTACAGACTTTATGTGGACATCACCAGTTTTTCCATGAATCTTCTTAGTCTGTACCTGGATCCAATTTAGGATCGTACCTTACATTTAGTTGTCCTGTCTCCCTAATCCCCTTGGTGGGAGCACTAAGGAAACACTGACTCTTTTAAAGAGTATAGCTCAGTTATTTTGTAGAATGTGCTGCTGTTTAGGTTTGTCTGATATTTTCTCATTATTAGATTGAGGTTATGCATTTATTTAAAGAATATTCCAGAGGCAGTAAGTCCTTCTCAGAGCATGATGTCTGGAGGTAAATGATATTGCTTGGTGATCTTTGATCCCTTGGTTTAGTTGGTGTCCGCTGGGTTACTCCACTGTAAAAGTTACTATGTATCACTTTAGAGTTAATAAATACCATTGGAAAGACACTTTAAGATTATGTAAATATCTTTTCTCTTCTTAAATTTTTACCCACTAATTTTAGCATGTATCTGTGGAGCTTATCTGCTTTAGTGGTATCTTTTTTGTAATTCAAAATGTGTAACTTACATAAATCTTTAAAAACATGACTTCTACGAAGCTTGTATCTATTTATTTTCTTCTTTTGGTTTCCTGACAATGCAAACAAATGTTAGAGAATTTATCTTGAGAACAACATTTCCCAAGTTGCTATAGAAACCAAGTAATGAAGAAAAGATTAATAACTTTTATATTCTATATGAGTAAAAGAAATTAAAAAAAAATTGTTTTAGTGTTTAACCTGTTTGGCTATTTTCACAGAAAATACATTTTTTTCTGTGTTGATAGCTAAAATTCAGATTTTCCAGTAGCTGAATATGGCAAAATAATATGATATAATTTTATATACTTCTTGATTCATTTTATATTATCAATATCATTTTCAAATCATTTTTCTGAAAATTATAAGTGATACATATTCATTACACCAAATTTATTTAATATTCATCCAGTCAGATAAATCAGTTTTTGCTTATTGCATGCACTTTTTATAACTAAATATATGTTATCGATAGGAAATGGTTGGAGTGTAATTTGTAGTATAAGAAAGCATGCTGGTCTTGAGGAAGAGCTTTTTTTGTATTTAAATGTAATGATACATTTTAAGTACAACAGTAAAGAATTAATAATTGAAGTGGAGATTTGTAAATTCAGCAGCAAATTTTAACCATCAATATATATTTTGCTATTTTGTTAAGCTAACATAATTTAAGCTTCTAGTAAGTATATAATAGTTGTAACTGCACATAAAACTTTAGAGAACAATGGAAATTTTCCATCAGTGTTTATGATAGGGACAAACCAAAAAAGAAAATAGGATGAGCTTATTAAGATTTAAAATTACCTTTCTGTATCTTCTATTGTCATTACATTTTATTTGATCTTTATTAGTTTTCAACTTTTAAATAGACTTTAAAAATATTCAACTTAGTACCTAACCTAATGTAAAAACTATATGTAAAAATCAATGAGAACAAATTTATGGTGACCCATAATATTTAACGATTGCTAAATTGATTCTGAAAATATGTAACCATAATTTGCTATAATACAATTAATCTCTGTTGACTATTTACAGCATTTCATAGGAACTTAAATAATTTGATTTTTTACACAGCAATTCAAAATTGTCTTACTGGCTTCTTCATTATGTATCATCAGCTTTCATCTATACCTATGTTTAAAAAAAAAGCCACAAATCACAGTTAGTCCAGGGAAAATTTCTTGTGAACTGTTTTTGTTTGTTTTTTAAAGTGGAGTGTAATTGCTAAAGTTAATCTAAAACCATGATTTCATTCAAATGTGGCTATGCTTTATTCTACAGAGAAAACTTGCCTTGGTCATAAAATTTATGTGGTCAAGAGGTAACACATGCTTGATGAGCTTGATTTGCAATTTTAAGTTGTGGTTAAATCCCTAGAGAAGCACAGAATTCTTTACAGAGGTCTTAGAACAATAAGGCTGGAAATAGTGTTACAATCATCCACTCTGATGTTATGTTCCTCCACCCCCATTTCAGTTTTCTTATGAGTAAAATGTGAGTATCAATATTTTGCTTAGCAAGGTTTAAAAAAAAAGAGGCTAAATGAAGACAAAATGATGTTCAGCTGAATTTCCCAGCTCTGTTGTAGATAAAATATTATACACATTTTATGATACTTAAAGAAAACTGATTATTTTGAAATTTATTAAATATATTTTAAATGGCAATATTCAGTGAAACTTTTCCATGAGGTCCCTGCAATGGGAGATCTCTTATGAAACATTAGTTATTAAATCAAACATGCTTTTGTGTGCACCGCTATGCATTTATAATTCAAACATATCTTTACATTTGCAAAACACTATATTGAGATCATATCTAATGTTATTCAACTATCATTTTGTTCTAGCTTACTAAACTGGAAAATAAACTGTTTACTTAACTGGTATTTATTTAACCTGAACATATCTGCATATATTACAAAGCAGACAATAACAGCGGGCAATGTGATATTTGAAAGTAGTGGAGAAAATGAAGACGGTGGCAATAATTTAAACTAAAAGTAGTTTAGAGAAGATGCCAGCTCTCAGATTTGCTTATTTATCTCTAAGGATATATGTGTAAAAATGTATTTCTATTTCCAAAAATTATCTAGCACAACTTTAATTACAATTTATTATTTGAGAAATTATGATGCCTTTGATACTATTTAAAAAGAAATGTTTAGATCTAATTATTTTTTCTACCAATACTAGCAAAAAGTGCTTATTTGCTAAATTATATATGTATTTGAATGAAAATAATATGAAGCCAGAGTCATTAAAGTTATAATTTACAGCAATGCCTACAGTACAGTATTTAAATTGCTTAATTTTTTCCTTTCAAGTAGAAAACCCAATGATTCCCCCATTCTATGTAGAATACAAGAGAAAGGTAATCTTCAGTACTACTCATAAAAGATGTTTACATTTAGCAGTGTAGGAATCATGGTTGGGTGTGCAAGATTATTAGGATGCTTCAGGGTGGTTGCTTTATTTTGTTTTATTTTGCAGGAAATTATGTAACCAGCAAACAGACAGAAAAAGTAATTTGTTGGGAATATACTAGCATATGAAAAAAAGGACCCATTCACTAATTTATCCATCTATCTAGCCATTCAGCACTGATTAAACACTTTTTATTTATCAGGGTCTATTTTACTTAGTAGGAAAACAATGACATGTAAGACAGACTACCATCTTCAAAAGCTTCCAACTACACCATGGAATACTATGCAGCCATAAAAAAGGATGACTTCATGTCCTTTGCAGGGACATGGATGAAGCTGGAAACCATCATTCTCATCAAACGGATACAAGAACAGAAAACCAAACACTGCATGTTCTGACTCACAAGTGGGAGCTGAACAATGAGAACACATGGACACAGGGAGAAGAACATCACACACTGGGGCCTGTCAGGGGGTGGGGTGCTGGGGGAGGCATAGCATAATGAGAAATACCTAATGTAGGTAACTGATTGATGGGTGCAGCAAACCACCATGGCACGTGTATACCTATGTAACAAACCTGCACATTCTGCACATGTACCCCAGAACTTAAAGTATAATTAAAAAAAGAAAGTAAAGTAACTCATTAAAATAATGTGTAATAGCAGCCTTAGGAAAAGTGTTTACAAGGTATCATGGCATTTACAGAAGAGTATGGAACTCTTGGTGGTATTGCCTGGAAGGGTAAAGTTAGAATGAAAGAAAAGGCATTCTCTTTAGATAACAGAGCCTAAAGAAGGGTATAAGAAACATAAGTTAAAAACAAACTAACAAACAAAAACTCCAAGTAGTCTGGACATCAGAAGCATGGAACAGAAGTGGAGCACGGACAGTAGAGGAAAGCACAACCAATGACTCAGGCAGGCAGAAACCAAATCAAGGAGGCCTTCTCTCCATTCATTCTTAGGCCGTGGAGACCTGGGAGTGATTTTTAGACAGGAATAGCATAATCTCATTGGAAGCTTACAGTATTAAGTATGGAAAATAGAAAGGAAGCAAATAGGAAACAGAGAGGTGAGTTGAGAGGCTACTGCGATAGTTCAGGTGGAAAATGGTATGTCTAAAACAGTAGTAGTGACATAGAGAAGAGGGGCGACACCTGAGAGTGTTTGGGAGTAGAAAGGGCAGAACTTTGTGATCACTTACACATGGAGATGAGACAGTGGTAAAAGTTAAAAATGACTCCCAGGTTTTTAGCTTGGGTGAATAATGGTGTAGTCAACACAGGGTGAAAATAAAGGAAGAAGAATATGTTTTGGAGCAAAGATAATAAGTTTAATTTTACATACGTTTAATTTGAAATGAAAATAGGCTAGCTATGGAAGAACTAAATGAAAATAGCCCAATGATATGGTTTGGATGTGTGTCCCCTCCAAATCTCACGTTGAAATGTGACCCCTCAATGTAGGAGATGGGGCCTAGTGGGAGGTGCTTGGGTCATGAGGGCAGATGATCCCTCAGAAATGGCTTGGTGGTGTTCTCTGTGGCTTAAAAAGAGCCCGACACCTCTTCCCTCTCTTGCTGCTGCTCTCACCATGTGGCACACTGGCTCCCCCTGCCTTCTGCCATGAGAAAAACCTGAGGCCTCACCAGAAGCCAAGCAGATGCTGGCATCATGCTTACTGTGCAGCCTGCTGAAGTGTGAGCCAAATAAATCTCTTTACTTTATAAATTACTCAGTCTCAGGTATTGACTTACAGCAAGACAGAAGAGACTAAGAAGCCCAGCAATTCTACAGACTATAAATGCTATTTGTGAATCAATAGATTTTAAATTAATTGGCGATACCACTTGCTTCTAACGTACTCCTCAAGTATTTTGGGCTTGTTTCTATTATTTGTCAATAATAGAAACACAGACAGATTTCGAGAATGACTTAATTCATTGTGTTCGACTACAACGGCTTGGAAAGCATAGTTTAAATTCATGCTGTATCAGGAAATCAACTAGACTTGGCTTGCTGTATAAATAAGCAGCACAATTAGGAAGAAAGAAGCATTTGCATTTGGCCAGTAGAGTGATGATAAACTAGAAGATTCCTTTTGGGACAACAGTGAAATATGTTAAATCAAGCTATTCCAATGCAATGTAAACAAACAATATATATCATCTCAGAAATTCAATTAAACCATGAATCATCTTGTCATTACAGTTACTCCAGTTTACTGTTAACATGGCATAAATGTATTTTAAGCTGTTAAACAGGGGCATGCTATTCTTTGAGGAATCTGAATTTTATGAACTGTCACAAGAGCAATAATAAAGATGAAGAGTATTAGCTAAGAATATCCATAATTAACAAATCAGTATGTTCTAGTTATCTGCAGTGTGGTTAGCTCCATCAAGAGCAAGATAAAGGATCAAGAATGAGAATAAAGAGTGAATTAAGCAGCTTAAGATCCAATCAAAAAGACAAAATAATCATTAATAATAAAAAAATCAGAGTCAAGTCCTGTTGCAATTTGAATGTATATACCCTCCAAATCTCATGTTCAAATGTAACCTCCAAAGTTGTAGGTGGGCCTAGTGGTAGGTGTTTGGGTCATGGGGGTGGATCCTTCATGAATAACTTGGTGCCCTCCCAGAGCTAATGATTTTACAGAATATCTTGTTTTTAAAAAGAGTCTGGGACCTCACCCTTCTCTCTCTTGCTCCCTCTCTCACCATGTGACATGCTGACTCCTCATTCACCTTCTGTCATGATTGTAAGCTTCCTGAGGCCTCACTAGAAGCAGATGCTGGCACCATGCTTGTATAACCTATAGAACCACGAGCAAAATAAACCTCTTTTATTTATAAATTACCCACCCTTAGGTATTCCTTTATAGCAATGCAAACAGACTAACACAAGTCCCCAAGAAGAAGGTTAGATAGATTAGAAGACAGATTAGTGGTTAAGAGGATAGGTTTTAGCATAGAATGTCTGGGATTGATTTTCATTTCTGCTCCATACTAGCTATGTGAAATTGGGATGACTACTTATTCTCTTGGAGGCTCAATTTTCTTGTCTGTACAATGTAATATTTGTGTCCACTTAACTAGTTGTTATGAAAATATAAAATGATAATACATACAAACTGCTTCAGGCAGCACCATGCATATGCTAACCATTCAGTAAATGTTAGCTCTAATGGTAACATTAATTGGTATTATTATTATAAAAATCAAGAACCAAATCATCAGAATATATATAAGCACTAAAGAGTTCCAAAGAAAGGAAAGGTCAATTGGTCCTGAGCTCTTTGTTGAGGCTTGAAAAGCCAGATAAGCTTTCTGAAGTAAAGAGAAAATAAGCTATTTTAAGTCTCTGTTACAATTCATTCATTCATTCAGCATTCATTCATTTATTTTAAAATTACACATAAAGCATTGATTAATCATTTGATGGCAGGTGCTCAAGGCCCTGAAGGTGGTAAGTGTGACTAAAATAAAGGTTTGTTTTTGAGAACAGTGAGATATAAAGTATATGGGCATTCACGGATAACAGGGCAGAGGGTAGGTCTACCATTGTTCTCATCCTACTCCTTCTTTGCTGCCAAGTAAGCATGAACTATATAAGCCACAAAGGGGCATGACAGCTTGTGTATATCCTTCAGTCTTTACTCTTTTGAAACATTATTGTTAAAAATCTCTGCCTTTAGAAATAGTAAATTATAGGCAAAGAAAAACACGGAGAGCAGCCAATTTGGGACATTCCCATAGTGTTTTTTGTTCTAGCTCTGTGAAGAATCTCTGGTCAGATTTTAATGAGTTTTCAACGGCCAACATAATTGATATTCTCTTCCAGAATTTAACTTTGGCATGTCTGTGTGCAGGCTATTGAAAGACTCTGGGATAAGTCAGTGGTATTTTAACGTGAGGATACAAATTTCTTAAGTTGGCTCTCCTATTTCTTGACACTGTCTAAGAAACTCTACTGTACTTCAATCTCTTTTGTCAACTAGAGGGATGTTTTTATTAGCACTCAGTTTAAAAAGCCTACCATTTTGACTAAATTTACTGGCCTAATTCAGTTACACAGCCAATCAATTTAGTTAATTCAATTGGTTTGTGGACCTTTCATTGAATTAATTGATTATTTTTTTTACCTCAACTGGCTGAGAGACCAGACTGGACTTCTGGGAATGTATTCTCTAAGCACATATAAAAGACAATTGTTTTGTGTTAAACCCTAGTATGTAGGCCATGACAATTTTCATTAAAGAAGTCCAGATATAAGACAAAATTGTAAATGGATATTCCCTTTCTCAGGTCAGTATTTGGAAAAGGTTTCCCACCCCTCCATTTCCAAACCCATTCCTACTTCTTCGTGCATGTGGAGAGAACCACAAGAGGCATATTAGTGCTTCCTGTAGTACAAACCACCACCTACTTTTAAACAACACCTCAGAAATTATTTTAAAGTATGACAAATAGAAACATGTATTCTAGGAATCATATTTCTAAATATTAAATTTTCCTTCATTAAAAAAATTCTATCATCTTAGCATTCAAAATATATTTTTTAAAAAATATCAATTGGGTAAGGGTCTGAGATATTACAAGAATAATTTTCTTCCATCCTCCCAATAGTTAGTGACATTTATTTAGAACATTCCACTTTCTTTTCTGCCCAATGCGTCTGATTTTATCAAGTCACCATTCTAAGCACTGCATCTGGTGTTTTGTTTGGTAAGACAGATTTGTGGGGCAAGTTCACCAACACGTTATGATCAAGCATTGTTTAGATTAATATAACACGAATACACAAGGCTGTATTACAATTTAGATTTTATTTCACATGCAAAAAACTTCCCCTTTACAGAATTTAGATTAATCCCATGGTTTGTTATTGACTATCTTTAGAAAGAATCCTATTATTCCAAATGACAACTTTGTAAAAATGCAGTGCAGCTATAATGGAAAGTACAAAAGTTATATTAAGATAACTCCTTTCTGAGTACGTGTATATTCATTTTACATGTTTCAACTAGAATCAACTCTTACAAGTCTGCCTTCAGCCATCTGTATCACTGACCAGCATTGGAAAAACCTCATTTTCAATTTCTTGGCACCGTTGACATTTGGACCTTTAGTGACTCATTAACCCTCTACACCCTCCTTCTCCAGATCTTTTCAATCACATATGATCATGTCGCCAAACTGAGATATTTTTGACTGTTCGTTGCTAGTGCAGATAATATTCTCTCCTCTTCCATTCTCCCAGCTCAGTGCCAGACTGGACTGTATATGTATGAGATGAGGATGATAAATGGGAGAGGAGAGAGAAAGCCAGGCAAGAGGTGGGGGAGTAGAGCAAGATGATTGAGCAGAGCAAATTAGAACCCGTAAGTTATATTTTACTGGTTTTAGCCCCTAAAGAGATAGAGCTTAGAATGACTCAAAAGGGAATTTATAAGACTATGGACTGCACAGTGAAGCATTAGAAATTCTAGTGACAGATGTACGGTCAGAGTTGGGAAGGAAAGAATAGTCTACTTGTTACAAGGGGCAGTGCCACTCTAGAGACCACAGATTGGTAGCTCTTGGGGCATGTACAGGCACATGCTTAACATGGATCGGGCTACATTGAGATTTTCTTCTTGGAAGAAGAGGATGTTACTGTCAGAAGAGTATGTGGAAGAGTAGATTCCCAAGGAGAAGATTAGTAACGGGGTAGATACTAAACAATGAGATAGATACCAAGTAGGGACTCCAGGTGATGGGATAGGTTTTGAGCATGGGGAGACATCCCCCTGGAAGGATTCTTGGAGTATGGGACAAAGGCTGAGGTCCTCCCTTATTTTGATGGGCACAATCAAGCCAGCAGACAAACAGGCTACCCAGAATCAAAGAAGAACACCAAGAAGTAATGTTGTCTGTCTTTAGCAAGGAGCAAGGAAGAGAGCATAGGCAAAGAAAAATATCTGAAAATGTTTTAGCTCTCCCAGAATCAAGATTTTAGTGTGGTTTCATTGCTTCCAAAAATTACAAACTTCCCAAACACACTAGAGTAAAGCTCACACACCACATATTAAAATCAATGAGAGATGATCAGTGATTACTCACTATTGACATTGATCATTGATGACAGTAAGACACTGCAAAATAAA
Source organism: Pan troglodytes (assembly GCF_028858775.2). NCBI lineage: Eukaryota > Metazoa > Chordata > Mammalia > Primates > Hominidae > Pan > Pan troglodytes. The sequence continues at coordinate 71,972,696 of NC_072410.2, read as the reverse complement.
TTCCCTTACTGGACTTAGAAGAACCTCACAAAAATATAAAAGTAAATAAAATTATCTTTATTATATTAATAAAGAAAATGTATATGAAGAAAATGCACTTTACAAAGTATAAGTAATTTGCCCTGAATGACATGGTTACTGTTAGAACCATGACTTGGATTCTTAAAGGTTTAATATCCTGTCCTATATGCTATGCTACCTCTAAACATCACCTCAAGAATTCAGTAGAGGCCAGGTGCAGTGGCTCACACCTGTAATCCCAGCACTTTGGGAGGCCAAGATGGGCAGATCACTTGAGCCCAGGAGTTCCAGACCAGCCTGGGAAACATGGCAAAACCTCGTCTCTACAAATATACAAAAATTAGCTGGGCATAGTGGTGTGCGCCTGTAGTCCTAGCTTGGTGGGGGTTGGAGTGGGGGGATGTGCTAAGGTGGGAGGATTGTTTGAGCCTAGGAGGTTGAGCCTGCAGTGAGCTGTGATTGCACCTCTGCACTCTAGCCTGGGCAACAGAGCAAGACACTGTCTCAAAAATTGAATTTAGGAAAAACAACATTACATCTATTACTTTTTTTAAATATACAGATCACTCACTGAATATATAATTATAATATATCTGATGCCTGTATGAATTAACCTAAGTAAAAAATAACACTGTTTCTTCTGAATTTATTTTGATTTTTCTTTGAATCGAATTTATTACCCAAGCCACTCTCAAGCATCCTACAGAGACCTATGAAGGATGAGTTCTTATGTGACTTAGCTTTAAAATTAAATAAGAAAAAAGATTTTAAAATAGCAAGCAAGCTTTTGCTTTTCTTAAGAAGTCAAGAAAATGGACTATAGATATAGGTAAAATACAGTTAAAGAGCAACATTGTTATAATGTTGATACAAAGTCAAACATGTGAATAAAAAAAAAATGTCAATCAACTGGATCCTTTCAAATATCTCCCCAAACACCTGGAAGATGACAAATTTTTTAGATTGACAACCTTTATAATGTAACCAAGAATATTACACAGCTTTGTGAGATAGAAATTGTTTTAATATAGGATAGAAATGAGCAGATATCACAATGGTTTGCCACAAGTAAACACATTTCCTTCTTTGGATAACTTTAAGTAAAGCTAAGTTCAAGTGAAAAAAAAAAAAGCTAAGCATGCAGTGGAAAAAAAGGATAATCTGTTTGGATTCAAGGTTATGCTATTCAATTCTCAAATCACTGAGCAGCATTTACAGTAAAATGACACTCTCATTTATCTCCCAGGCAAGCATTGAGACCTGCCTTAGGATGCAGGAGGTTAGTAGACTTCATAGCACTTAATTTTCTAACACTATAATAATAATAGTTAACTTAGTAAAAAAAAAATTCTGTGTCTTCACATAAAGTGAATCAAAATATATCTTTGCATCACTGCCTACTGTAACCTCAAGGAACTTATTCATCTACCAACAGCCAAGACATTAAAAAACAGAGAAGTTGGTCTCTCAGGATAGATACCCTATTCACTTAAGGTGGAGCAGATAATGCACAGACTCAATGTTGGATCTGTACATTATTGGCCCCACCTTAGGTGAATTAAACCAACAACATCAACAGGGAAAAATGTGCAAAAACTGTGTTGTTCTCACTTTATCAGTCTTTCCAGTGTTTAAGAAGCACAGATTATTTGCTCAGAAGACTAGACCAACTGGAAACTGGATGATCGTGATCTCTTTTAAGAAAAAACAATTTGATCTAAGTCTTCAAATAAACAAAATAATTTGCAATCTGTGTCTTATGCTTCTATTTTGGGAGTCAGACCAGGCATGAGCTGAGTAGCCCATTCTGTCTTGGAGGACAGGAGCAAAAGGGACTGAAATATAAAGTCACATGTGGGCATTAAAGAACATCCTGGAGTCCCAGGCCATATAAAAGGGCTTGTAATTAGTATTTTAGTAAATACTAATGAGAATGCATGTATCAACCCACATTAGTAAATATTAATCTGAAGTAATATTCTAGGACTATTTATTAATTACTTTCAACTCTTCCCCCAAGGTCTAGTAACCCACAAAAAGCTGGAGGAAGAAAGGAAATAGATGCTTTGCTTTGTTGAACTATTTGATACTAATAAATATACTGGGCAGCCATGCCATTTTTATAACTAATCAAAGCAAGTAGTTTGATGTTAAATCAATAATGTTTATACAAATTTGACTTATTAGATACAGTCATAGTTACCTCATGGCTGGGAATCAGCATAGTAATTAAAATTGTGTTCTGATATTTATTAGTTCTACGATCTTTGGCATGGCACTTATCTTTCTAAGCCTCATGCTGTCTCATCTATAAAACAGAAACTGATAACAATATCTACCTATGAAAGCTTCTGAGGCTCAAATGAGATGGTACAGAAAACATAAATGTGCCTGGCACAGGGTGACAGCCAATAAATGGTAGCTGTTGGCCATTAAAGACAAGGCCCATCAATTTGTAAGTTAGTGCCTACTACAAAGAGCATAGATTAGAATTCACACCTGGATTAATTAATTTTCATCTTCTATGTCCTAAAACTCATTCCTCCTTGCAAACTGGGTGAGACCATGTAGATGCCCCAGCAAATTACCCAGACGGAAGACAATGACCAAGTAGCATCTCTTTACTTAAAAAGAATCATATTTTCTTTCCAAGAAAATCTTCATAAACCTTAGCCCATTTACATGTAATACATAACCAAGCCATCTCTCAATTGGTCTTGTTTGAGTATACTATCCCATGTCTTCTTACTATTTTAAAAGAGGTAAGAATAGGCTTTGAACACAGAATCTGGTAATAGTCTCAAAATTATGGTGCTAAATTTCCTTGGCTTATCAACATTAAATAAGGGAAAGGAAAATCTACTAGGAGCATCGTGACTTGGTTGACACACATATGAGCACTAAAGGTAGGGTAATATTTTTAATTATATTTAGCGATGTTATAGCTTGGGGTCAGTTCAGAAGCAGAAAGGGTAAAAACAAAGCGAGTAATGGTGACATGCAATATTGTCCTCATTATCAGAAGATAAAACCATCATACTCTAATGGGCTGATACAGATTGCAATTTTTAGTAGCTGATATTTCCAAGGGCCTAGCAAGACAGAGTGCAACAGTACGTGTCACATTCTAAAGTCTAGGAGGGAAACCAAAGTGATCTCAGTAACATAGGAAAAATTTTAAAGATATAGCTTATATATACATTCTTTAGTGGACTCAATAGCTGCATTAATTATGAGACATGGGGGGAATTATCTCAATACAGCCTTGCACATAACACATTTGTATGCAAGTTTTACACATACATCTATACCTATATATGCATATAGGTCTATACACAAATATTCTGTAACTACACATATACTTGTTCATTAATCAACCATTGAGGGCCTACAAAGTACAGTGAGTGAAAATATATAGAGGAAGCAACACTGAGCTGCTGTGGACACAGACCATACTTATCTTGAAGGTCTCTATCCTGCAATCCTAACTTCCCAGAGCAGACTACTAATATATTACAAAGTAATCTACTTTGTAATCTGTTAGTTTTATTGCTGACGGTATTTTAATTTTCTGCTATTTGGCATGACGAACCACAGAGGATCAGAGGCAAACTGTTGCTCTCGCATGGAAGTGGCTCCTATATGAAGACACAGTGATGATGACAAGAAGCAATTGCTCTCTTAATAAGGGAGAAGGATTTAAAATATTAGTTACAGGCCAGGCGCAGTGGCTTAAGCCTGTAATTCCAGCACTTTGGGAGGCTGAGGTGGGCGGATCACGAGGTCAGGAGATCGAGACCATCCTGGCTAACACGGTCAAACCCCGTCTCTACTAAAAATACAAAAAATTAGCCGGGCACAGTGGCGGGCTCCTGTAGTCCCAGCTACTCAGGAGGCTGAGACAGGATAATGGTGTGAACCCGGGAGGCAGACTTTGCAGTGAACCAAGATCAAGCCACTGCACTCCAGCCTGGGTGACAGAGCAAGACTCCGTCTCAAAAAAAAAAAAAAAAAAAAAAATATATATATATATATATGTTATAAATGGTAGATCTAGGAACTTAGAAAGTACAGTAGTTTAGTGTGAGGGCAAACAGCTTTACATACTTCAGCTGCCCCAAAGGACTGACTGTATTACAGCACAGTACAGTGACTGATGTTCACAATGATGGCTTTGAGTTATCAAAAAGAAGTTAACTCACGTTAGCAAATTCAATTTAACAAGGTACGATGTGTGCATTATTTTCAAAATGGTAAAAGGAGCAAGAAAAGTTTTCTTGCATAAAACAGAAGGCATTAGTTATATGGAATGCTCACTTCTGTAAATACATCTTCCCTAATGCTATGAGATACTTAGTATACATACCCATCCATCCATCTATGCATTTCATTTTTGGCAATTTTCTGTTCTTTTAGTTAAGATAGGTTACCGACTACTCCTACTACTGCAAATATCACCAAACTACAATACAGTATACTAATTACTAAACTAGATTAACACTGATGGCTAACTTTATTATTTATAATTGTAATTTCAGATTTCATATGAATGATAAAGAATTCTGTAAAATTACATTATTAACATCTTAGAGCCAGGTGGCTCATGCCTGTAATCCCAGAAGTTTGGGAGGCCAAGTCAGAGGCAGGTGGATTGCTTGAGTCTAGGAGTTCCAGACAAGCCTGGACAACAAGTTGAAACCCCGTCACTACAAAAAAATACAAAAATAGCCAGGCATGGTGGTGTATGCCTGTAGTCCCAGCTACTAGGAGGCTAAGATGGGAAGATCTCTTGAGTCCAGGAGGTCAAAACTGCAGTAAGCTGTGATGGTGTCACTACACTGCAGCCTGGGTGACAGAGTAAGATCCTGTCTCAAAAAATGGAAAATACAATAAATTTAAAAAATAAAATTTGAGAAAAATTGAATGAAGAAACATGTAATAATGGGTGGTGGTATGTGTCTTACTGCAGGTAAGTTGTTCCTCAACTAACTCTTTCTACCTCGAAGGTGGCCATAAATTGACACATACTGATAATCGCTAAGCAACTGCATGGATTATTTAATACCCGTCAATTGTAGATTATGACAAACATAAAGAGATAGTCTTTGCCAAGGTCCTCAGTTTAGATTGTTAAGGTAAAACCCTGAAATCTTACTTTCTCTTTCAAGTTTCCTATACTTTATTTTAGATAAAGCTAAATTGGCATGTTTAGTTTTCATAAAATTGTAAGTTTCTTTGCTTACATATTACTTATACTTGAAGAGTATTGGGAATATCATCCTGTCCTTGTTAACAAAAGTGAACAGAACATGAACCAGAGAATTTGAACTTGGAGATCTAGATGATAGCTACACCATTAAGAAATAAAAGTAGTCAAATGGAATATTCAGTTGCTTTTCATAATATGACTTTCCAAACATTATTATAAATTCAATTTTGGCTTGTTTCTCTCCTAAAGAGGCATGAGCCAGTTTATATACTAAAACTACACATCTCACTTAAACAAAATTATTATTTGTATTATTATTTCAATTAACTTTCTTTCATCCTAACTTCTAAGATGCTATTTTGGTTGTTCTCTTTGATCCGCCTGTTTTTCTTTTGCTCTGTAATTGCCATCACATAACAAGATCTAGCCCTTAGCCTTCTACAGTCTCTCTAAAAATTAAGCATATCACTAGGTGGATTTAAAGCCAACACACTCAGGAATGTTCAGTAGTTTTGCATGTCACTAGTTTCCTGATTTGACCTTACTGCCATATCATCTGGATATCCCACCCTTTTCAACTTTGTAAGACCCAAATTACAACTATTTTTTCTCCCACAAACTAGTTTATTGACATCACCATTATCTCCATTGCTAAGGCTTGAAAACGAGTCATCTGTTTCTTTCCAGTCTTTATTTTCATTTGGATTCATCACTTTTTTCTTTGGAATCTATAATTTCTATCCCTTTACCTCTCTTCTCAATATCCTCCAATGAGTATAGGATCCCTTAAGTTCAGGCACAAATAACTTCAGCAGTCTCTAGTCTCTTCTCTCCTCAAATCCATTTTACAATTAATTTGTCTAATTTTGTTTCATCCTGTCAGTATCGTATTGAAAATACTAACTGAATAACTTGTACCATGTTCTTATTTTGAACCTAAAAGCTGATGCATCATCTTTGCATCATCAAACCCCAATGTCTCATTTGCACCTGGAAAATCATAGCAAATTGGTTTTAATGTTCCTGTTTCCAATATCATCAGGGCCTGCATACTTGTTGTAGTTTACTTTTTTTCCTACACTCAAGTTTAACCACATCAAAAATATTGATCTTGCTTCTAAAGGTAATCTTGAAACTAGACAGGCTTTCTCTAAAGTATAATTTCAGGGGCTTGGAGCTACTTACTTCCTCTCCCTCCTGAACTGATTCTCTTTCTGCTGTCTATGGTGCCACAACTAGAAATACACTTCTCCAGGTTTAAAGCTGAACCCTCATAACTTTCCAAGTAGCCTTCTAGCAAAAACAAAAACAAAAACAAAAACAAACAAACAAACAAAAAAAACTAGAGTTTTCTTTTTTTAAATATATTTAAGTTGGCTTTTAGAAACTGGATGGCAGAGTGTTTTATTTGGCAAACATAGTACATTTTAAGAAATGAAGTTATTATCCACATTTATACATTAGGTTTCAAGTAAAAACTTAGATTTCCAGTTTCTCATAAAAAATAGTTGACGTTGCAACCAGAAATTGCAGCAAATTCCTCTCACACTCCTGAGTCTTTCTAAAAGGGGCTACTTTGGAGGGAAATAATAATATTTTAGACAGTTGAAAGGGAACTATGTCACTAGGTACAAGACCATGCCAGCCTCTCTCAGGAGAAAATCACCTTTCTTGTTTCAGGCCCTCTGCCCATCTGCAAAAACACTGCTGCTTGTCTTCTTTAATAAATGGAAGCAATTTAAAGAAAACAATCTATAAAATGCTACATAAAACCACATTAAAACTACAAGTAAAAATTGACATCCAACAAAACCCTGCTTTCAAACACAATTTCTTAGAAAGAACCTTGATTCTGCTGTATCCACCACATCTCGATTCTCTCTCCAGGGAAAGTACAATAGCGTTAAAGGTCACGGGTAGAGACTGTTGCCAAGTCAATGAAGCAAAGACTTTCTCTCTAGATGCATGGAAATGCACGGTGATGGGTTGATTAGGTCAAGGCATCTTTTGTATTATGCATGTAAATGGGAATTAATGTCCTCAGAGTGCCAGTAGCTATTTTGTTGAATTTGGTTAAAATGAAACCCTGTGTTTAAGCTTCAATTCAATTCTCTAAAGTTTACGTTGGGAGGAAGATGCAAAACTCTTTATACTTCCATAATTAGGTATTCCTTTGCTGACTTATCAATTGCCTCAACTTAGGACTCAAAGTGCTTAGCGTCAAATTGAAAGAGAACACATCTTTTATTAGAATTGCTTTTGGTTTGTTTCCTCTGATAACAAGGTAATATCTGCAAACCAGTGAATATTGACACTATTTACAACCAAATTATAGGAAAAAGTCAGTAGAGTATTTAAAGATGGGATTAGTAATACCTCATTTACCTAGGCATTTCCTGGGAAGGAGCAATTCTGGATAACTGAATTTTCTCTGTACCTGAAGCTTATGCCCATTTAAACCTAAATATTAGACAGAAATCTTCATAAAATATATTAACTGCTACATTCCTGTCTTCCTACATAGATGCTTCTAAACATAATACTATCTTTTTTTTCTCCTGATGATTCAGGGGTCATCTCTGTGAGCATTCATTACTGTACCATGTGGTTATATATTTCTATGCATGCTTTATCATTTTTTTCTCTCCTCCCTCAATGTCAGGCTTTCAGCTGTCACTTTGGCTGTCACTGTGTCTCTTCTCAGCTTCCCCTTTGCTGTTTCTAATCTGTCGTGGGCTGGGAAACCAGATAACCAAGCTTATTAAGAATGACATGCTGAATAAAAGTCAGTAAGACTCAGAGTGGGCACTAAGAAATAAAATGCATGACTTTAATGTGCAGTTTTTGTGAAAGCTGTTTTGAATATGCAGAGGCTTTTTAAATTTAATTTTAGATTGGGCAACCACGTTAGGGTTGAGGTTGTTGTGTGAATTTGTAGAATATGTCCCCATTCAGTTTCAAAGTATTTCTCTGCAGGAGACCAAGGCAGTTTTGACAAACACGGGCAAGAGAAGCTAAGTTTTCCCTTTGGAAGCAGAGGAATCTGGTAGGGAAACACTCAAGGACACTCATGTGAGGCTTTAGGCAACTGTGGAGATCAAACTCTTCTCTCTGATCACCAGATATCCTCTTCTTCATGTCGAGATGGAGGGCATTGCCTGAAAGAACGAAAATTTAGCACTAATAGGTAAAACGTATGGTTTCCTGTTAGAATCTCTCAGAATTTTACCTTCTCCTTTATAGTAGAATGTTGGCTAGGTGAGATAGAGGTAATCTGGGAAGGGAAAAGTCCAGAAGTCGCTGTTTTTCCCATGTATTAATCTACGCACTTCACTTCCATCTCTTTTTGGATAATGCACAAATCAGAACCCTAACCCAACATTTCTTTTCCTGAGACTAATGCTGTCCCTGAGGATAGTCTATGGGGTCCCCGAGTGCTTGTGGCATCCTAGGTCTCCCCATATCAATACACCACCACCACCTGTTGTTAAAACATAGGCTCAAGTATTCATTTGTTTTTATTTGAATGACTTCATCTTCATGGCCTAGCAACAAATAGAACCCTCCCTACAGAGCCCTCCTTATATACCTTATTATTGCATACTCACTCTTTTTATGTCCTCTCTCAGTGCTTCTCTCAGTGCTCATTTTAAAAGAATTTCACCTCTCTAAAACAGAGTGGTGCGGGACTGGGTGGGTGGAAGAAATTGATTTGTTTTGCCTGCCCCTGTATCCACAGAATCCAGTTACAGCCAGGTTTTTGCTGCAATCAGTAAGGATTTCTCATGTTCTAACAAAGATGAAAGCAATAGGAGATAGCATCCCTTATCTTCTCAGGGACTTTCTTTTCAGTATGACAATGGACATTTTTTGTTGTTGTTTTTGTTTAAAGCCAACTTACATGCTGTACAGCAAAGGGCCTCCATCTTCCAAACACTCTCAAGAGTAAAACTAGTCTGAAATCCAGTAGAAGAATACTGATTATACCATCAGTCCAAAATCTTCAGGGCCACCAGAAAGCACCATGGACTTGAGGCTGCTAATCACTTAGTTTGGTGCTTTCTAACAAGGTGTTGTCTTTCAGGGTTTTTGTTGCATCACACTAAGCTATGCTTGCTTCCTCCAAACACATTTAAGTGGATTCTTTTTCCAATCTGGAGACTTATAAAAATAAATATAAATACCCTTTTACTACTAATAGTAGGGTTTTCTGCAATTGGATCTAAGTTCTGGGAGCATTAGTCAGGGGAATCAATTTATTCTATTTTAGGATATGCATTGAGATCCACCTCAAAACCTTTTAAATCAAGATTCAATTAAATTTAATATATGTAAGTTTGTTATATTAAAAAACAAATTGAAACAAAATATCCCTGGAGAGACACAAGAAAACTGTACAGTCCTGTGGTCCTTATTTTATCTCTTCTTTCAGAAATGTTGGAAGCCAAACTAAAATAACAGGCTTGAAAAGAAAACCAGTTTTACAATTCCGTCACCCTCAAAGATCTCAACAATCAAAACAAAACCAGTTTTATAATTCCATCACCCTCAAAGATTTCAATTATCACCACTACAAATCAATGTAGGTAATCACTTGCATACACCAAGACAATTTTACTCTAAATGCCATGTCTATATAAATAACTGGACTCTATCCTTCAAATTCTCTGTATAAAAAGACCCAGCTCAAACTTACATTCTCTTTGAAGCTATCCGGATTTCCCAGCTAGAAGTCTGTGGTCTATATTTTTAATCTAAGTTTAGCATGGTTGCTTGGTCTTGCACTGTCATGTGTTGTACCACATGATCACTCAATAAGCTTTAGGTAGCAAAAGAGGGAGTTCTTTCCATCTCTGTGTTCTCCAAAAGTGTCTAGAAGATAGTCCAATGTAGGAAACAAATTACATTTAAGACTGTCATACACTGCTTTGTCTAAAAAAGGAGTTATTTTGAAATGAGAAAACAAAAGCTAACAACTTTCAACTTTATAAGCCCATTTGAGGCTTCCCATCAACTTGTTTTTGTTTGCTTATTTGTGTGTGTGTGTGTGTGTGTGTGTGTGTGCGTGTGTGTGTGTGTTTGAGATGGAAACTCACTCTTGTCACCCAGGCTGCAGTGCAATGGTGCGATCTCGGCTCACTGCAACCTCTGCCTCCTGGGCTCAAGCAATTCTCTTACCTCAGCCCTGGGAGTAGGTGGGATTACAGGTGCCCGCCACTATGCTTGGCTAATTTTTGTCTTTTTAGTAGAGAGAAGGTTTCATCATGTTAGCAAGGCTGGTCTAGACATCTTGACCTCAGGTGATCCACCTGCCTTAGCTTGTATTTTGAATAACAACTCTAAACAGAATGTCGTGATGTCAACATTTCATTTTCACGTCAAATTTTAATTCAAACCCAATTTTCCAAACTGTAAAATTTGCTGGTAGGCTAGCCAATAATATGTACATAACCTGAAATGCAAAATATGATGAAAAGCATAGTGTTATAAAATAGAATATTCCAGACATTCATAAATATGGATTTGATGGCCCATACTATGAATGATTCAGCATGCAGACATATGAAATTGTGAGAGTCCTCTTTATGTACAGAATGAAAACCACCCAGAGGCAACAAAATGTTGAATTCTCTAATCCATCATACCATGAAGCCATCACAGCCTTGCACATGAGATTTCGTTGGTGGGAATAGAAAAACATTTGCAAGTCTCTGGATTTCTCTGGCTCTTTACTCAGAGATGTCACATGCATCCATGGGTTTGAGAATAAGTGTAATTGAAGTGAACTGTAATGTGTCTCTAATAAGTGGCTTTGAGAACATATATTTGTGTAGGCATATAGTACATATCTGCACGGAAGCACTCTTATCCTAAGTGTCATCTTGTAGCACAGACCTGATCAAACTCCGGGCTTCAAAATGATAATTTATTTGGTATAAATGACACAAGCCAAAGAAGATAAAATATGTTAAGTACTTCTCTTGATTTTCTATTCTCCAAACAAACACAGATATTAAATAAACCACACCCCTCCCGGTTCTTTTCCTTTAACCATGAGAATCACTGAACCACTGTGCTCTCAGTATTATCCATGTGAAATATCTGCCCCCTCATCGGGTACAACAGATTAAATGATGATTAAGCGGAGTGTTAAATTTAGGATGCTGTTTCACAAAACCTCCCTACCTTGTAGTGACATTTTTTTCTAAAGACATTTTCTTGTAATACTCCAAAAGTTAATGACTGAATTTTAGATGGAGGCATGACGTGAATCTCAAATGACCATAATTTCTTTATAGGCAAATTATATACAGAGTTTTCAAAGACGTGAAGAGAGTTATGCATCGTTGATTTTATACCCTAAGTGATGATTAGAAGTAAAATTTCTTAGCTTAAAAGTAAACAGAAAAATAAAGGAGGTATCTGACATGGGGAAAGAAAATCTCAGGAACATAGAACTGGGCTTGCAGACTGTATAGTACTTGAAAAACCGTATTACACGTAAGTGGAAATGTATGATCTCAGAATAGTGTTTTTAGGCTTAACTCTCTGTGATAGCAGGTTCAGATTGACCTGGTATCTCATAAGACATTTTGATAGCAATTCAAATAAATGAGATTTTTTAAACATCGAAGTTAAAGAAAATTTTAAAACTCTTCAAATGTTTATTTCTTTAGGAAGGATAAAATGGTCTTATTTTCATCTGTGGAAACAATACACATGAGCAGCTTTATTCTGAAATGCCATTGCAAAGATTTGTAATGCTTTTCTATTCTTTTACGATCAGAGTTGCTGCTTTTGCAGTGCAGAACAATGCTGCATTATATAGAATCGGCAGACTGAACCAAGAAAACAAAAGGGAGCACTGGGCAACCATCCGTTCCTTTTAGGACTCTTGCCCTCGCCACATATCACCAGATCTCTTTAGTTAGTCAGTCTTCTTGTGGCCATAACAACCCCAAGGGCTGACTCAGGGATGCTTCCATAGAAAATCTCTCATTCACTTTCTCTCTCTGAACTAAAACTGTAGCCCAACAGCTCCCCATTCCCTATTCTAAGATGAATACTAAGACTCATCTGTGAAGTCCTTTCAAATATACACAATTTAGCTTATACGTATATACATTTAAGCCAACTCCATGGTAGTTATATTCATCTGAAAATCCTTTAGTTTATATCCTGCACTGATTCAGGCTGTCTTGGGGAGATATGTCTGTGTGTGAAAACAAAAAATGGCAAATGAATTGACTTGAGGCTATAAACAAAGATCCGATTCTATCTAATCCTTGCTAATTTCCCCTCCTTCTTTTATTTTCCAAGTAAGCCTAGTTAACAAAGAAATTTTACAGAAAAAAAAAATGCCTTGGTAAACATTATCTGAATAATTCTCTATAAGAAAAGCAGGCTCTATTTCATAAATGGAATAAAATGCCTTTGAATATGATTAGAGATTGCATCATTATGTCATCCTGTTTTGAACATCATTCCTTTTTTATTTTCTAGTGGTTTCTATTTTATTGTTACTTTGTGATAACACACTAACATGCTATGTGTTGTATGATAACAGTAATATTATGTGCTTGTTTTTAGATTGTTCTGGGTTTATCTTTTCAAGGTCGAAACATTTCAGTCTGCTGAAGAAGCTACTCTGTGGAGATTTTTTTTTCATAACTTCTATTTCTTTTTAATTCCCAGACATGTTTAAAATTCTAATCAGAGTGTGAAAGCCACATTCAAATATGATATAACACAGAGAATCAAAATCAATCATCTACCACAATTTTGTCCCTATTTTATGATCCATCAACAAAAAGCTATTTTTGTAATCTCGTTAGATTTGCCAGCAATAATGACCTAAGATTAAAAATTGGGGAGGGCTTTTTTTTCATTTTCTCTTTTTCCCCTTGGGTAGTGGGATTCACTCTGTGGGTACTGCACTTAAACAGTTATTCACACCCCCTCTGATCTGTTCTTGTCAGCTTTTTCATGTTAGTACAACAGGAAAGCACCCCATCAATCATTGTTTCTTCATCTATCAGTCAAAATGTTCACTTTGTGACTATTGGCCCTGCATCCCAATCTGTGACAATCTATGAGTGTGTATTTAATTTAAAAAGAGCAATGTGGGAAGACACAACACTTAAAGTGAAGTCTGTAAATGGGAAGAGCTAAATTATCAGTGACTGTGTCAATGTTATTGATGGGTGGACTAGAAAAATACCTACTGGATGCAAAGTCGAGAAACTTACTGTAAGCCCTACCCCATTCCCCTAAACCCATTTTGCTGCTGAATGCTGACACTTGAATAGTTTCTGATAGGCCAAGGTTTTTTGTATCACAAGGAGAAAGTAGATTTAAAAGGCAAAAATCCAAAGGAGAGAATACAAAAGGAAAAATATAGATCCTGTGAGCAGATTTTGGTGGAGTAATTAACAGAAACAGAGTGCTTAATGCCAACATGCTAAATACTAAATGCTAACAGAATAACTATAGGAGGTAGACTGAGGTGCCAAGATTGGAGACTGGTGTGGTAAAGGCCAGCTCCACTTGACAGTAAGAGTCGGATGTTAAACAACTTGCCATAGCTGCCTCCTGACTTCTTGGAGGTGTTTTTTTAGAATATAACTGTGGTCCTTTGGTCCACTATACCTAGGGACTTTTGGACTTCCTCCTGCCTACAATTGCGTGCAAAGGTCAAATAAACTGGCAAGGAACAAAATGTGTGACCACAAATGCAAAAATGGCATAACTACACTACTGAAATAAATACGTTGAATCAATGAACTCTGATATTTCTGCATTAAAATGCAGTTTGCAACCACTAACTACAAAGGAAAATATGAAGGGAAAATAAAGAGATGGTAACTAGGACCTAATATCTATATTACTAACTCAACTTCAAAAAGTTGGTATATTTTCAAAATTGCAGATATGTCTGCAACCTAAAGTATACTTCATAGCATTTAATTAATTAATTAATTTTGAAGTTTATTTTAGAGGCAGAATCTCACTCTGTTGTCCAGGCTGAAGTACAGTGGTGCAACCGTAGCTTATTGCAGCCTGAAACTCCTGGCATCATGTCCCCCTTTTACCTCAGCCTCCTGAGTATCTGGAACTATAGGTATCCACTATCATGCTCGGCTAATTGTTTTTATTTTTTGTAGAGATAGGGTCTTCCTATGCTGTCCAGGATGGTCTCAAACTCCCGGCCTCAAGGGATTCTCTTGCCTTGGCCTGTCAAAGCACTGGGATTATAAGTGTGAGCTACCACGTCCAGCCCATAGCATTTTATTTTGAGGTTCAGGGACTAACGTGTGTATGATTTAGCAAGTGATGTTTAATGGCATTTTAAAATAATGTGTACCAAATAGAAACGTATGAATTGTTACTTGAATATAATTAAACTTTGTAAATTAATGGATTAGACTAGAAAGAAAAGATTCCAGAAATTTGAGGGGAAAAGGTAGGTTCTAGCACTGTCTCTTACATTTACATATTCTGTCTGTTTGGGCATGTTATTTTATCTTTTTGCATCGGTTTCCCTCTTAATGTATGAGTGAATATATAATACTTGGAATTAAACCATAAATGAGTCAACTTCTAAGCTGTATACTATAAAAAACATTTGATGTAAATAATAAAACTCCTTGGAATCTGTCCATCTTTGTGTCTCCATAACCTTCTATATTTGTTAGTTGAAATAATTATTTCTAAGTCTGAGGACTGTCCATTTAAAGTTGAACACTCAAGATAACTGATTTATCTCTGTTCATCTCTACAAAGTCAGAATCGAAGAAGCATCATATCCTTTGGTTAAATTCAAGGTAGGGAAAAGAAAATCAAACCAATTCTACCAAAGAACAAATCAATTGATTTGATTATGAGTAGGTGGAGGTTACAGTCTTTATCTTACTGAATTTGAGGTAAAATCGGTTAATCCTTTTATCCGCAATCTTCATATTTAATCCAGAAAATGCTCTCTGGAACAAAAGTAATCATTACAAAATAAAGGCTTTATTCTACATTTTAGCAATAGTCTTTCCTTGGCTTATAAAAAATTAATTGCGGGGTATTCTCCTGATTGGGTACCTTAGATCCTGGTGACTGTTCTAACTGATGGGGCTGAAAGACAGTTCCCTTATCTCATAGCCAAATCACCTCCATGCAAATTGATCTGGGAGTGCCTTTAGAATAAACACAGCTGGATTCTCTGCAGCCATTTATGGGTCCAATTTCCTAGGCTTAATTTTGATTTATAACTACTGAAATTAAATTAGGCATCTTCACTGCTTAAGGGTGGCTTTGATTTCACCAGTGCAGTAGGGAGACTGAGACTATTTACCAACATATTTTATCAGTAACATTTCAACCTGGGTAAGGGGGTGGGGGTGGGGGGAAGGCATCTTATCTTTGGTATTTGTACTTGAGATTCCTTCAGAATATTTTAATTGTATTATTTACCGACACATGTGAGGATTAGATTGTCAAATCAGACTCATATGAATTAAAGATCTTGCCCAGCATCAAGCTTTGCTAAATAATTTCAAGGATATAAGCTATCAAGTTCAGATAAGGTGCATCATATACCATAAAGTGGTGTACCTTATGTCATATGCTCCAGGAGCCCTGCCTCATAGATCCTGGGTTCTATTCACTATGGGTAATCCCTTGGCCAGAGACATCTTGCTAGGGACAGAGATATAGTCTCTTATTCATAGTAAGTAACATTAGTCTATTTCCATTTGACCAAGAGATTAGACTAAGTCTTTGCTTTCCTCTAGGAGCACAAATGATTGTACAAAACGAGAAACAAAATTTGAGAGATTAAAATATGTGAAATATGTTAATAGTTCTAAGAAGCCTTTCATCTAGAACATGGTAATAAATGTCAACGTGGTATAGTAGGAAGAGTTGAAGATAAATGGTTAGATATCGCTTTTTATCCATATGACTTTGTGCATTAGTTTTTTGAGCCTCAGTTTCACTAATATTCCAAAGGAGTAGGGAAATAAGCCTAACCAGAGTGACTCTGATTTTTTTTTTTTTGAGATGGAGCTTCGCTCTTTCACTCAGGCTGGAGTGCAGTGGCACAATCTCGGCTCACTGTAACCTCTGCCCTCCAGCTTCAAGCGATTCTTCTGTCTCAGCCTCCCAAGCAGCTGGGATTACAGGCGCCCGCCACCATGCCTGTCTAATTTTTGTATTTTTAGCAGAGATGGGGTTTCACCATGTTGGGCAGGCTGGTCTTGAACTCCTGACCTCAGGTGATCCATCCGCCTCAGCCTCCGAAAGTGCTAGGATTACAGGCAAGAGCCACCACACCCAGTCGACTATGGAAGTTTTAAAAGACAGTACATATATGTGTGTGTGTGTGTGTGTGTGTGTGTGTGTGTGTGTATACACATATGCTATATATATATACACATACACACACACGTATATCACAGAACTGAAGACCATAAAATGTTCTATACATATGAAAAAATGAGAATTTGAAATGTACATAATTCTTCACACAGATAGCTGACAGTGTTATAAATCTCCCTTCTTATAAATAAGAAAAACAGTCTCAGAAGTAAGTAATATTCTGATGGAGAGTTAGAAAAGAAAACCTGTCTTACAATTCTTTAAACATGCTTCTCCTCTAAGCTAAATCATAGTTTGCTAAAGAAGGTCGTGATAAGGTAGAAGAAAGACAAGAAAAGCCAAGGCAATGGGGTGAAGCAGGCAGAGAAAACTGTTTATGCCTCTTCTTCCAATGTCTATTTATTTTCTTTGTGGTTCTGAGCAACTATTTCTTCTTTTATCTTGCAGCTGTCAAAGCAACTCTCCGTAGAGAAACCAGCAAGCACACCCATTAAAACCAAAGCATGAATTTTCGGGTGACAATCAGTGAGGCTCTCTTAAGAATACCTGAATTTTCACAGAGATAAACATATTTATTTGATTTAAATGGTAGAAAGTGTTAATTACTAAGTTTCATATACTACCAAGAGTCATAGAGAAGTCATTTTGGAGACCAAGAGTATATTCCTAGACCATGAAATCACATCATTTGAGTAGCTGCTTATTGAGTTTATTCACAATGAAAGCCTAATACATAAATTCTTTAAACAGAAACCAGCAGCATTGTTAATTTCCACTTTTGTTTCCAAATTGTTGCTTTTGTCTTATTGAGAGCATATTACTTACTTCAAGCACCTTAACAAACAAAGCTGGGTCATACACAAACGTCCTACTGTACCAGCAATAAGACAATATGAATACCCTGCAACCTCTCAACAACCAGAAGACAAAGATGTATTTGGAAGGGGCAGATGGGAAGTGAAAAAGAGAAATAAAATATACTTTGCAGGGAATATTTTGCATACATAATTCTGAGTGTTATATTTTTAGCTTGTATAAGTAAACTTCATTAGTCTTCATTTTGAATATACAGGAAAAGTTTTTTTAGAAAAGACTCATTGTCACAAGCTGATAAGGTAAGTTAGGACAGTATATGATTAATATGCTACAATGATGTCTAAGAGAGAGGATGCTCATTAAATTTGTGTGTGACAAAAGTTGGAAAGAGTGTTAAGACCTTGAAATACTGAAACATCTTTCAAAGTGAAACTTGACAAGTTAGAGAAATGGTCAGATAGAGAAATGAATTTTAATCAGACTGAAAGGAAAACTAATGTATTGGTTTTGTCAGTTGTACCTTCATCTTGAACGTAATGACTGCCTGTTACTTCCTCTGTGGTTTCATCTGACCCTAACGCGACACTCCCCTGAAAGGTCTCCTCTCTCCCTTCCTTGCTCTTCTGTAGCCCATTCTTCACTTCTCAACTATGGTGATGTTTTGAAGATGTGAACTAGATTACATCATTCTTTTCTTCAAATCCTCAAATAATATTTAGAATATAATTCAAATCCTGGGTTGCCATGGTCTACAAGGCCTCAAATAAAATAGGTTCTGCCCACATCTCTGTTTCATTTTCTTTATTTTCTCTGCCTCCAGGTTGGCACTTTTGTTCCTTTAACTCTTCATTTTACCTTGGTGCTTTGTACCAGCTGTTCCCCCAAAGTAGACAGCTCTCCATAGCTCTTCACACGGCTGCACTTCCTGCTACTCTCACTTAAAGTCACTGCCTTGAGCCAATTTCGTTAATCTGGCTCTAAATAACAACACAACCCCATCTACACTACAGTTCATCCTAATACCAGTCTAATTTTCTTCATAACACCTATCATTATCTGAAATCATCTTAGTTGTTTCACTTTAGAATCCTCCTTCTCTCATGAGAAAGTAAACATTGTGCGGGCAGGGTCATGGTCTTGTTTGTCCTGAACTTCCCACCCGTACAGCAGTGCTGGCACTTAGTAGGTGCTCTGTAGATATTCGTTGACAGTATAAGACAGAAGTCCTCAAATGTTGTCCAAAGACATTTGGTAGTCCCTGAGACTTTCGGGAGGGCCAAAGGCCAAAATCTTTTTCATCATCTCACAAATATACAACGGTGCTGTCTAGAGGCCAAAGGATATATGCTATCACAAAAGATTGCCTGCAGAAGTAGTTGTGAGAATCTAGCTATCTTAAGCCAAACATCAAAGAGATTGTCAATAATGTAAAATAAGTCACTCTTCTCACAAAATTATCTTAGTGTTGGAATATAATTATTTTTCATAAAAGTACATAATTTATTTTAACATGCAACATGCAATGTGGTGGCTATTTTAAAATGAATTAATAAATATATAAATGTTTTCTCAGTCAATTCTCAATAGAGTAAACACTAATACATATACATAACCTATACAACAAACATAAACTTCTCAGAGGTTTTCAATACATTTAAAAAGTAAAAAGGGATCTTGAATCCAAAAATGTGAAAACCACTGAAACAGAACCTCATCAACTAGTCTCCATTATTCCCTAGAAAACATCCAGTAGAACTTTCTTCTCCAGCTAAAATTGCCCTCAAAGAAGGTTTTCTCTTTCCTGATATCCATGCTTTTGCTATTCATTGTTTATGAAATGTCTGTCTGTTTCTCTCTTTCTCATTTCTCCACGTTTGAAGTACACTTTAAAGCTGTCCAAAGTAGTCTTTTCCATGAAATCTGAATCATAGCTCTAGCACAAAAAGTTCTCTCTATATATACCTTTAGAGCATTAAGAACCTATACTACCAATTGACAATAGTATTGTTAATTATCTTCTCAAAGTGCCTGTAAATGTCTCTAAAGGCAGAAACCTCTCTAAAGACAGAGACTGTCAGACAGTCATGGTGCAGCCTGTATGTACCATGCAGGAAACACAAAATGATAGCAGGATCTAGCCTCCAAGAAACTCTTTTCTCTTAAAACCTAGTATGGGATGATAAAGATTAAATGGAAACAAAAGCATTGGTTAGCTATCCACCCAAAAATTAATATTCTGGCAATATTCACACCTTATAACTTTTGGGATTCACCACCCAAGGTAGACAGAATCCTCACCACCACCAGCAAAGAAGTCCAAATCCTAATTTCCAGATCCTGTGAATATGTCCTTAAGACGTAATTAATGTTATAGATCTGGAAACAGAGGAATGATCCAGGATTATCTGAGTGGATCAACTCATTGCATGAGTTCTTCAAAGCAGGAGCTTTGTTTGGAGTAGGAGAGAAGTGGCAGAAGGCGAAGCCAGAGACATCTGAAGCATGGGAGGGACTTCACTTCCCACTGCTTGAAGACAGAGGAAGGGGCACCTGGAAAGCATGAAATGGAATGAGGGCAGCCTCCAACCAAAATCCAGGCCCCCTGCTGACAGCCAACAAGGAAACTGGACCTTAGGCCCACAACCAGAAGGGAGTGAATTTAGTCAAAAAACCCAAATGGCTTGAAGCAGTCTTAGCCTCAGAACCTCCAAAAAGGAACATGGCCCTGCCAACACCTTGACTTTGGCCCAAGCAGAGGACCTACCCTAGACACATGATACCCGGACTTCTGACCTACAGAAATGTGAAATAATAAATGTAGTCTGTTATAAGCCATTGCTGGCTATTTTTACAGCAACCATAGCAAAGTAATAAAGCACTCATGGCATGTTCAATTCCAATAGCCCTTGCAGCAGACACACAAAACCACCAACTTCCTCTAAGCTCCAAGTACTGCACTCTGTCCACTCACCCTGCTGCCTTCTTTAACTTACAAATTATGCACACAGTAGGTATGTTTGCATAATTAAAAGATAAGTAGAACTAATAGTCTTTTAAAAAATTGTTCCTTTAGTTGTTCTGAATATATGTTTGTCCTTTGATAAAGGACTCTTTGCAAGGTTTCTGTATGACACTTTATTCTTAAAATTTTTGAGCAGTTAATTTAAAAGTGAATTCAAATGGATGTCCAAATCTAAAGTCATCTAAACTGTTAGTAGTGTCAAATGAGACTGCTCCACCACAAGCTCCATTTGGAAAAGTAACCAGCACCTGATCTACGGCTGAGTTCCATGTAATTTAGTTGTCAAAGTGATGGAGCACAACTCTTCCATTTAATTTATATGAAACCTGTATCAACTTGACTGTATCCTTTGCTGGGCCAATGGCAATTTTTCTGGACAAGATATGGTGTAAATGGCAGGGCCAAAACACAGGAGAAAAAAAATGTAGGTGAAATTTAAAAAATAAGATAAAAGATCACATGTTTCCTAGGCATCCAAAATTTAAACCATCTATTTGATGATATTAAACTCAAAGTTGCTGTGACCTTATTGTATTAGTAATAATAGCACCAAGGTAACAAGTCCTTGGAATCCTTCTATAGCATAGACTATTAACTAGGCTCTAATAAAATACCCTATTTTGTTCCCACTGCATGTCACTTTTGTAGGGCATATCTTGGAGTTAGGAAATAAAGATTGACCATATTTATTGATTGCTCATTCTCTTTAGAGAAAAATGTGAGGATAAGTTTTTTATTTGATACCTAGACCAATAGATTTCCAAAGAGCTGGGATCAAGATTTTTTTTTTTTTTTTTTGAGACGCCCGGCTAATTTTTGTATTTTTAGTTGAGACGGGGTTTCACCGTGTTAGCCAGGATGGTCTCAATCTCCTGACCTCGTGATCTGCCCGCCTCAGCCTCCGAAAGTGCTGGGATTACAGGCATGAGCAACTGCGCCCGGCCAGGGATCAAGATTTTTAAAATCTCTTAAATTGTCCGAAGGGTGCTTCTTCTACTACATCATAGAGAGAAATAAAATTTAGTTCTAGTTAGACACTCTGCTCTTTGAAATTAAAAAATAACTACATTAAAGTAGGCCTTTCCTTCCACTGATAAAATGTTCCAAAGTTATTTATCACACCTTGTCTATTACATTTTTGAACAGATAATATTTCTATTATCTAATTTTTTAAAGCATAAAAATATACAGAGAAAAGTTTCAATCTCATCATCTCTGTCTCTTATCTGTCCAGTTTCCTGCACTCCCACAAACCCGTCTAAAACAACTATTGTCATTATTATTATTATATTGACTCTTCCAGAGTTGCTTTTGGCATATACAAACAGTATTATTATTACTGTATTTTATCTCACACTTTTGGTAACATACTTTACAGACAATTCTTTTCACAGAAGGCTAGCAAGTCTTACGGCCATTTGACAGATTAAAGCATCAAGGCTCAGGAAAATTAAACCTTTTGCCTACATATATAACGACACTTGAGAGTCTTGCATTTTTCTGAATGGTATTCTATTTCTATCATACCTTATTACCTCTGTTAGCACATGATTACCTACCATCATTTATTATTCTCTGTCAGCTTCCTGCATATAAATCCCCATCACAAGGGACTGAAAGGATCTTAGAATTCATTTAATCTTCTACTCATTCAGTATTTGCATCACATGGTAACTCCCATTCCTCTTCAATGCTTGGATACCTCCAGTAAGTTGTAAGCCCTTTAAGGGTGGGAGACATTTTCTGCTATTGTTTTCCCTCTGTTATAATTTATCATCTATTCTTTTCTCTCTTCTATCAGGATAATTATAATGGCATAATCCCTTTTATGTGACTTCCCAGTCACAGTTAGTTTTTTACTATAAGAATAATTTGTAACCAGTCCCTCATAGGATCTCAGTGCTTGTCCATTGTTGCTTTTTCGTATATTTGATAAATATTCAATTTAGAATAATCATTGGTAATAACTTCTCTATCTTTACAAACTAATGACTGAAAATAATCATTATAATGTAAGACTCCTTTAATTGGGTTTCCAAAAAGATTGTTTCATAGGAAATAAGACCTACTGGTATTCGAAGGAAAAAATAAAAGCATTACATGGTCAGGTAAGTAGGATTATTAGATATTCTTAGAAATTCACCGTGTCCATTATCATGTACAAAGCTCAGAGAAGTGGATATAACTTTGTTTAAACCAGAGTTTTCTAAACATATTTTCACATTGAACTCCTTTTCCAGATAACATAGATGAGCATCCTACAGGCCATTTTCATGAACCATACTAGGGGGAAAAACGTTGCAAAAGACCATTTGTTTTTAAAAATGTTGTAATGAAAAAAAAAAAAAAAACCTCAATTGTATTCAGCATATGTAAAACAAAGAAGAGAAAGCATATCTGAAAGAATGACAAATAGCTCAGTTCTCTTTTCCAAGCTTCACAAAGCTACATAGTTCATCTTCTCAATATAACTCAAAGAAGAACAGGGAAAATTTTCTGTATGCACATAAATGTATTCATAGCATTTTTTTGAATTTATAATGCCTTGGCCTCCACAGCTCAGACTGAAGAACTAAAAACAACAGTATTTCATACTTTTCTTGATTTTTTTAAACTTCTCTTAGCCAAAGAAATCATACATTGCTGTACTTACATTGTATGATTATTTGTTATTTTAGATAACTCCTCAGATAAATTCACTAAATTAAAACACTGTATCGAATATGTTTTGCTTTTTTGTCTGGACAGTCTTTTTATTGCAACATATAATGTAAAAAGTAATATTTATTCATTGTCACTGTTATAATTATTTCTCTGATTTTAAAAACAGTAACAGACAAGTTTTTTTTCCCCCCCAGGATTCTCCATTATATCTAACTGAATTCCCCTATCAAGATGCCCTTTTTGTTTTGTTCTGCTTCCCCCTTTATAATAGGATATAAACAAGAGACAGAAGTTACATCTCCAGTGAGAGAAGAAAAAAGTAACACCTAAAGAACGGACAAACAAACAAACACAAAAACTGGTGACAGTCTCAACATTCTCAAATGTTTTGCTCAAGCACTCTATTACTGTTAGGATTGCTCATTTCATTTAATTGTAAATAAGGTAGATTTTGCTGCTAAGCAAAATGATAGAAGCTAGATCTTCCTAAGGACAAACAGTTAGAAGAACATCTGTACCTGAGGGCAAACCACCAGAAAAAGCAAGAAAAACTCCTAATAGTGAGACAGAATGAAGGAAAGGGGAGAAAGAGTAAAATGTACCTGCCAAGAAAACGGCATATGTTTAACAGACCCAGGTAACTCTTTTTTGATGATTGCAGTAACAGATAAATGCAGACTGACCTCTGCACCAGGTATTTCTAGATATCCAGATGGCAATCAAGGGAAGGGAGCAACCTTAGCTTAAAAGTTTTATTTCAGAAGGTGGTGGAGGGTTAAGAAGAAGGAAAGGTAAAGATGTGTCAACATCATCTTCTACAAGGCTTGTTCATATGTTATAGTCCATTTGAGAAAGGTTCATTTAAAGTACGTTTTGGTGATCAACGGTTGCTCAAATAGGCCCTGCCTCAGTAGAGAAACCCATGGAGTGCCATAAAGGGCATCAAGGATAGACCCAACATAAGAGAGTACTTACAGTAATTTAATAGCAATTTAATTCAGATCAGAGCTGTGCAATAATGAGGACGGTTAACTATGAATTGATGTTTATTGTATGTTAGAATTTGAGCTAAGAATTTAACATGGATTATAGATTACCTACTTAATTAATCCTATAGAAAATCCTGTGAGATTCATTATACTAACTCATTTTTCAGGTTAGAAAATTGAAACAGACTGAATAAGAAACTTGCCTAAAGTCATATCGTTTCTAGGTGGTAAAGGCAAGATTCATATCCAGAGCAGGGCATTTTAAGTTTACTGTAGAATAACATAAAATAAAAGCACAATTCAAAATATATTAAAATATATCTAGGGGAGCCAGCTCTGAGTTTAACTTACATCACTTCTGGTGGATTCAATGGATTTCAGTGGTCACTCAGCTATATTATATATAAGTATGAAATTTTCTAGGTATGGAAATATATAAACTGGATCAGATTCTAGAAGAGAGCTGGTGGTCAATATTATCTTTATTATTCTCTACTGATAGATTAGTATGCATCCTCTTATATCCAGAGAGAAGAAAGATTATAAAAGATTGATACTAATCCAAATATAGTCTTTTTAAATTGTTTCCAAGCTTGTCCTCTTGCTGGTTCACAATTGGGTCAAGCACAATTTTTAAAAATATATATTATTCATCTTTAGGCAAAGTTTCCTTACAATTCTTAAATCAAAGGGAGTAGGAAGTTTGCATTATCTAAGAAAATAGAAATAAAAGAAAAAATGAACATGGAACAGATTACTATTTCAATATGCTGCAGGATATTTGCAAAAATATTTAAAAGAGAGATACTTTTCTAAAGCATTAATTTAGAAGCTAAAAATCTGAAAATTGAATTGATAAATAATGGTTTCATTTTAAGAAAGATCTTAAAATGTTATATGAGAAAATTAGGTCATATGACTTTTTTTTAACACTGTAAGTCTTCAGGATTTTTGGCCTACTTTATATGTGTAAATTTATGTTTTTGTCTTATATTAATATTTTAGGGCTCTGTGTTTCATTTCCTTCATTTTACTGCTTTCCTTGACCTCATTACTTATGATTAATTAGAATTTTTCAAAACCTAACCTGGCACAAATAAATACCAATGAAAGAAATAAGAAAATATTGGCCCTTCTATCACAATTAATGTAGCATATTAATAATATATAATATTACAATTTACAATAGTTTCTAAATATAAATTTCCTCATTTTTTCTCACCAAAACCTGTGAGCTAGATAAGGCAGGAACTATTATTGTTATTTTACTGATAAATAAACTGATCTTTCAAGAAGCAAAATTACTTGCCTAAAGTTATGCAGCTTAATAACTTACAAAGAAAACATTTGTTTACAATATATACACAGAAACACACACACACACACACACACACACACACACCCATCCCCAGGAACTGCCGATTTCTAGCATAAATCTACTGTAACTCAAAACTGAATTAATAATTATCTAGTTTGGTGATAAGCTGACATTTTGACAAATGTGTCTCACTATAAGAGGAAACAATACAAAGATGAATGTATTTACAAGTTTATTTGAATCATAATACGAATGGGCTTAACTTCCAATTCTTTATTCAATTGGTCCATATTTTATCAATTTTATTTAAACAAATAAATGGGTACGATTCTATTGCTTTCAATAGATAAAACTGAATCAGACTGATGGTATCAATAATTATGTTAAACCTATCAAAGTATTTGAGGGCTTTGTGGTAAAAGTTAAATGTGATAATCCACGGAAGCACTTAGCAAAGTGCCTGGTATACCATAAGTGCTCCACAATTATGTGAGTAACATGCTCCTTTATAACTAATCACAAAGAAGTGATCTGGCACGATGAATAAGATATATCTTGACTTCTATAATTTTAGATTACTGGATAATCTCCTGACCAACGCAGTTGGATTATTTCCAACATCCCACATACAATGTTTTTCTTGAATAATTCAGTGGGAAATAAAGGAGATAAACGAAGTCTCAGAAAATCAGTTGCAGCTTCAACCTCATTTTAACATTTCCTTCTAAGTGCTTCATCCACACAAGTGAACTGCTGTTGCTGCCCCCAGAGACACCGCTGATGAGCCCATGCTTGTCACCTAATCCAGGAATTGCCCTTATGTTGGTTGGCCTATGGCCCATAGTGCGACCACACATAAAAGATCTGCACAGACAGGAATAGTGGTAATAAACAAAAACTGTCAGAGGCTCTCCTACAAATTCTAATTAGAGATAAAGGAGTCAGTAAGTAGTACAAAGAAAAGCACAAAAATCACATATGGAGAAAAGAGGCAAACTGAGTAAAGTTACTCAGCAGTAGACTAGTAGAACAGTGATTCACAAACTCTGCCATGGATCCCCGTCAAGCTTCCAAGTGTTAAACTTCATTCTGGTGTCTACTAGACATTGCTATCACGAGGTTCTTGTTCTCTCTTGAGCGCTTGATCATGTAGCTATTTTACAAAAACTATGGTTACTGCCTTCTTTACATCTTTGTCAATCCTTAAAACGCATTTCCATTATTTAAGTAATGTAAGTGAACTCTCAACAAAACAGTCTACTAACTCCACGGTACTTTTTGATACAGATACCTGCTGGGTTATTTAGTCATTGCCTGTTCTGAGTTTGAGAAGACGGTTAAGACAATAATCACATCACGCATGAGATACATTTTGGTATATTTTATACAACGGGTTAGCAAATACTTCTGTTAATGGCAGGGAGACTGTTACTTTAGTAAATAACCTGAGCTTATTGATAAGGAAAACTTGATAGCAATTGGAGAATTAGAATTAGAATCAGAATCTCTAATTCTCCAACTGGTAAATGACTCCTCTAAATAGTTTATTCAAGATGAACATTGGCTTTACAAGAAATCTTCACAGCCAATAAAGTAGACACTAGCTGTGGTTTATAAATCTGAAAACACTATTAAATATTTCAGTTCTCTCTGATAGTCTTATATTTGACTCTACTTAGCCAAACATGTCAATTTCATATGAAATCTATAAAATGGGAATCTAATCAATGACCGGTGCATTTTTAATTTCAATATGATAGCAGAAGGCAACCAATATAAGTCATATGAAAAGACATATTTGGATTTTTTTTTTTTTTTTTGCTACAAGGCAAGGGACATCTGAAACATTTCCGATTTCATATTTTGACAATTTATCTTTCATTGTTTAACATAAAGCCTTCTAGTTTTCCTTGTTTCATAAAATTTGAACAATCATGAGGTGGTAGTAGCCCATTTATCTCATGGTAAATTTCAAATGAACTTACACATGGTTTAGATGGGTTTAAAGTGACGGCTGTAATTTTTATTGGGTATATGCAGCTGTCTGTAATGATTCTGGTCATACATTTTCATTCACCTTATTGTCTGAACATTTTCTAAAGGAAAATAGGTGTGTATGTATTTGCTTGGCCCAACTTTGATATGTCTTGCTGGCTTTCATCACCTTTGGCAGAAATTGCATTTCCCAGTAAGCTGTTCCACAGTGGAATGATAAGTGATGACCATCCTGTGGATTTTCACAGCTGTACAAAAGACATTCAGGTGCACCTGTCTTTTGAATCAGAACCCAGTTAGCCCCTCTCACATTTACAAAATTGCTTTTGGGAGAGTCAAACCTGGATGACTTCCAAGCTAGTTAAAAATAATTCTGAAGAAAAGTGCAGTGCTGGTTCTTGGTGGTAGAAATGTGAGTTATGTTCAGCTGCAGTAGATTCCTTTCAGACAGTTCTGATACCCATTTCAACTTCCAAATTTCTTGCAGACGTTATCTTGTACTTTCAGCTTTTTTGTGATAAACATATTGAAAATTCAGTCAAACAGCTTTTTATCATTTCAAAACTTGAACTCGAATTTAA
The DNA here is from genome assembly GCF_028858775.2 of Pan troglodytes. NCBI lineage: Eukaryota > Metazoa > Chordata > Mammalia > Primates > Hominidae > Pan > Pan troglodytes. The sequence continues at coordinate 71,944,714 of NC_072410.2, read as the reverse complement.
TCCTGCTGCCCTGATGAAGCCTGGGAAGCTGCTAGGGCATTTTCATTATATCCAGACTTGACTGCAGAACTCCTTGCCATTCTTCAGGACTCTGACAGCATCATTCATTTAGAACAATGTGATCGATCCAGAAGAAGCCAGCAGCAACAAACTCTGGGTACTCATACGGAAGAGCATATCCTATCTAGTTGAAAAATGTTTCCGTCTTCATTCTTAGCCTAGAGATAAAATATCCCATCATTTGGACTTTAGATCCTAGAAGATCTTACAGATTTTCCTACAATATATTAACAGTGTTTACACTTAAATCTCAATCGTTAGCTACACATGGATAATCTCCAACCAACAATGTTAGAGTTGTCTATCATTAATACATTTCCTATTTGTAAAAATGTGGATTGCTAACTGAACATTTTGTTTCTTATAAAGATTTCAGGTATTATATAGAAGTAACCTACTAATCTTTGATATATGTAGGAATAGAATACTCATTAGTGTTTTAGGACTAACCAAAGAAAATTACGAGTTCCTAAGCTGGCCAACACTCAAGATTAGAACTGATATAAATGAATCTGAAAGTTAAAGAACAATAGAGTTGAAAAAAGATTTAGAAATTATCCCATGTAACAATTCCTAATCTAGGTTCTTCAGGCACTCAAAAAAAAAAATGGATAAGCAAGTACTGGTGGTTCATGAACTATTTTCAATACTTATAAAATTATCATAGAAACTGTAACTAAAGAGAATGCACAGGTTAACTGAATTGTCAATTTTAGCAGCATTTGATTGGAATTATATCACCTCTGTGGCAAAGCTTGGCATTTCTTCTTATTGGCCAATTAACTTTCTATGTAATAAGATTTGTTGTTGTTGCTGAGAACAGGGCTTGAGTTTTCACTGCTAGAGCCTCGTTAGTAAGATAAAGGACTTAAAGTACCTGGTAAAAGGCAAGCTGTACAGTTTAAGAGAAGTTTCTTGACCTTGAATTGTTGTCCTCAACAACAGGCAGGGTACCTAAGTTACACGGGGGAAGACTTATTTTCCCATAAAACAGGGCACCCTTACCTAAGACAACCCAATAAAGTGTGATGGGAAATAGGACCTCACACAGGAGGAGAAAGCAAATCTAAGGTGTCAAGTATCGGTGGGATCTAGTCTGCTTCTCTCCATTCCTCATTCTAGCTGTGCATCCTTTTCCCACTTTTTCTTTTCTTGAAACTACTCATGTAAGGAGCCAGAGCAGGGATCCAGGGTGACAGTGAAGAAACCCTAGGCTACAGAAGCCTGAATCAAGACCACTATGTGAGCTTCCAGCCATAGCTCAAACCAGGCACTCAGATCAGGAACAAGCCTGTTGGTGCTTCGGCCATTGGCATTCACTGAGGAGAACAGGGTTCTATGCAGACATTTGATTGCCTGCTGATTTCTAACAGGGACTGTCCTCTGTTCTTGGCTTTCCAAGAGCCAGCCTTTATGGGAGCCTCTCAGAGGTGACAAGGTCAGTATGGGCCCCTCCTCACAGCACTGATGCCTCACAGATGGCATCAGCTCGTACCACAGGCAACCACATGAGCTTACTTGTTGAGGAATGAGCTTGGTATTGGTGGATGGCACGTGATATTTGCACACATTTATTCAACAAATATTTATTGAACACCTGTTATATGCTTGCTAGGTACTGAGATGCAACCCGGAGCCATACATTGACTCTATCTTTATGGGGTTTACATTTTAGCAGGAAAAATATATTAAGTGTACGGTTAACAAAAATTACCAACAATTATGATAAGTACAGTGAAATAGAAATACACAGTGCTATGAGACATTATAGCAGGAGGATCTAATCTACTCTGGAGCATCAGAAACGGCTTCTCAGAGGAAGTAGCTTGTGAAGTTTGACAAGGGTGGCCATATAACCTATCATCCAAACTGAAACACTTCAGAGAAGGTACCACTTTAGAAAGAGGGTGCCATTAACAAGTACCCACAGGATAACAGGCACCAACAAGGATTTGGTTACCTGAGCTATGACCTGAAGGAATAAAATCAGGAAGACCAAGAGGAATCTGAAAATACCCGAAATCTTCTTCTCATGGCTGGACTGCTGTTTTGAACTGATCCTGGCAGACTTTTGGCCCACTGAGTGAGGACTGTTGTTCTATGCTTAAAGAATGAACTATTCATTGGTTCAAGTCTAAAATGTTAGAACTTTGGCTTATATTAAATTACTTGACCATTCTTAGAAGGAGGCTACCACTTGACATATCAGAACATTCCTCTAAGATCACAAGGCTATCAAGAATTCAATTAGAATGGAGGTCCTTTATTGGCCCAGTTCCCCAGAAATGCATTCCAGAAGATATATTTTGAGTTGATACATGTAAGACTCTACTTTTACTGCTCAATGAGTGAGAAAAGAGATCTAGAGGTATCTGAATTGTTGACTAGAAAGCATCCACCAGAACAGGTGCAATGAATAAACAAGATTTTCCTATATAAAGAAAGGTTGACAGCAGATAAAATTGTTCGCTTGCAACTTTACATTGTGGGTGAACAGGGAGCTTTCAAAGGAGCTGCAGACTTGTATTACCACTGAAGGTAATTCAACTGTCGACCACATGTCAGGAAAGAACCTCTTAAACAGAAAATAAGTATTCCTGATAACTGCCAAAGGGCCTTGATATTTCAGCAAGCTGCAAAAGAAAATAAATTTAAAAACTCACATCTTACTCAGGTAATGCATTAACTCCAGATCACTACAGAGAACATTTCAATTCCCACTTCTATAAATATACACCTGTTCTTCATTTGTGAGGCACCCCTAACAACACACACACCCACCTGTATGCACAGAGAGGACCTTATAAACATTATTCTTGCTTTCCTTGTCCTTGGGTTTGATTTCTCTATTTTTCAGCAAGCTATTAGATGTCATTAATACTCCCTATAATTTCAATAGTTTGTTCTTTGGACTAGGTTCAGGCATTGAAGTTAATGTCAAATTGACATTTTTTAGCCTAAACATACTTTTCCCATTTTTGAGTAAGTTAAGAATAAGCATTAAAAAGTGTCAACAATAAATGAACTCGACATTTAGCTTACATATAGTAAAAAGGTATATCAATTATTTGCTGGTAAGTGAGCACATAGGGCAGAGCTCATAAGCATCTAACTTGAAGTTTGCTTCTCTGCTTTTTTTGGCAAGGAAAGAAAAAATCTTTATTTGACTACAGTTAGTTTGGTTCTCAACTTTTAAACTAGTTTTTTGATATGCCAAATTCAACACGTCTTTAGACCTTATTAACTACCTTTCTGTTTGCAACTGTATCTAACATGTTAAATTACAACCAGGTGCAGTAAAACCTTAAAAAATTTACCTCTTGGGCCCCCATAACAGAAAAGAATATTTATTGACTCTTCTGAACATTGGAATAATGACAACAAGCAAACAGAATTAATATAAAATAGAAACTTCCGTGTACTTACTGGTCAAGTCAGCTTAAAATTAAGCTCTTGCACTCTTAACCCTTAACCTTTAACAACCCTGCGTAGCAAACACTAGTCTCTACTGCAAGGCTCTATCTAAACCAGTGGCTGTCAGTTTTGGTAAGTTTAAGCGTTGGATGGAATGTTTATTGAAAAACCACATTCCCAGGACCCACACCCTTAAGGTCTGAAACAGCCCTCAGGAATCTGCACTTTCATCTGTTTAGGTGATTTTGAAATGACAGTTCAGGTACTGGACTTTTTTTTTTTTTTTTTTTTTTGAGACAGAGTTTTGCTCTTGTTGTCCAGGCTGGAGTGCAATGGCACGATCTCGGCTCACGGCAACCTCCGCCTCCCAGGTTCAAGCGATTCTCCTGTCTCAGCCTCCTGAGTAGCTGGGATTACAGGCACATGTTACCACACCTGGCTAATTTTTGTAGTTTTAGTAGAGACAGGGTTTCATCATATTGGTCAGGCTGGTCTTGAACTCCTGACCTCAGATGATCCAGCCACCTCGGCCTCCCAAAGTGCTGGGATTACAGGCATAAGCCACCGCACCTGGGCTCAGGTACTGGACTTTGAGTATCACTGACTGCTATGGTTTTAATATGTCTCCAAAACTCATGCATTAGAAACTTAACCCCGAATGCAACAGTGTTGGGAGGTGGGGCCTACTGGGAGGTATTTAGGTTATGAAGGTGGAACTCTCATAAAGGAATTAGTGCCTCTTTATAACGGGCCTCTGGAAGTGGTTTCTCTCTTTTTTGCTCTTCTGCCATGTTGAGGACATAACATTCATGCCCTTCCACTGCCACTGAGTGAGGCAAGAAGCCCATCGCCAGACACCAGATGCCGGCACCTTGATCTTGGACATGCCAGTCCCCAGAGCTGTGAGAAATAATTTTCTGTTCATATAAATTACCCAGTTTATAATATTTTGTCACAGCAGCACAAAACAGACCAGGATACTGACCTACATTATTTCAAGTAGGAAAGAGAATTGTATTCTTCTTAATACTTACATCTAGACACATGCTAAGTGCTATATATTATGTTAAATCATGTAATCTTCACAAAGATGCCATTTATGAAATATTATTGATTACATTTTACAGATTCAGAGAGTTTAATAAACTGTTCACCACATTATAAACATCAGGTTCCAAGTAAGAGGTGTCAGTTAGATTCTAAAGTCTTCCCTTTCCTTTCCAATGCTGTAACTCCGTATATCAAAGCAACATAATTAATTGCTATTTTTTAAAAAAAATTGTTCAAGCACAAACTTACATTACAAAACCTTTCAAATTCTTCGGATTTAATAAACAAAATCATTCCTTTCACCAAGCTCTCCTGTATCAGTTTAATAGCAGCTCAGACTCTTGCCCAGTGGTCAACTTCTCAGCTAATCAAAGATCTTGGTTTAATGTAGGCCAAACCAGGTCCCCTGTGTCCTTATATATCCTTTTGCACTTTTCAGGCTTTTTAGATACATTATCTCATTTTATTCTTCTAACGGCACTAATAGATCACACAAAATAGATGACATCTTTGTCTGTTAATACCAAAAATCACAACAGCGTTCTCACTTTGCTCCTAATTCAGAAGCATCATCATCTCAGCCCTTTAACTCTCATATGCAGAATTTATTTGAGCTGCTCCCCTGCCCTGTGAGCTTGGCAGCTTTGTGTCCCTGTGTAACCTCATGACTGCAGCCTTCATCCCAGGGTGCCAACCTACTCAGCCAAAGATGACATTAACAGAGGATCTGGCTGAAACGCCTTGACATTATTTTTCTCTGGGAAAGGTGTGTAATTGCAGAAAAACTGCTCCCCAATTATTCAAATTTAAACATTTTATCTGACAGAAATGATATCATTTACATATTTTGTTTCCCAGTTTAAAATTGTGGTTTCATATCTTTTGCGCTTGTATATCTGAGAGTTATATTAAATTTAAAATAGCTGAGTGTATTGGCTCACTCCTGTAATCTCAGCAGTTTGAAAGGCCAAGGCAGGAAGATCACTTGAGGCCAGGATCTTGAGACCAGCCTGGTCAAAATGACAAAACCCCATCTCTACTAAAAATACAAAAAAATTATTCAGGCGTGGTGGCGCATGCCTGTAATCTCAGCTGCTTGTGAGGCTGAAGCACTGGAATGACTTGAACCTGGGAGGCAGAGGTTGCAGTGAGCCGAGATAGTACCCCTACACTCCAGCCTGAGTGACAGAGTGAGACTCTGTCTCAAAAAAAAAAAAAAAGAAAAAAAATTACAATGGCTAGCCCTGGATCCATTTGGTAACAATCTCATTCTAATGTATATCTTTACACAGGGCAAATTTCACCAGAAGCCTTTTAACGATAACATTTTACAAATTCAAAAGAGCCTAGATCTGGCAAGTGCTTGGCTGGCAGAAGTGAAATGTATGGTGTATTCAAGAAGCATCAATTATGGCTGACTGACTGGACCCTGATGGACTGAGTTAAAAGTCAGCATGGAGAGAGAAAAAAATAAGTCATCCTACGCCTTTCAAATACACATTGTAATGTCCCTTCTACTTCCGCTTTACAAATCTATAAGGAAATATAGGTTGGGGAGCATGTGTATGTGTCCAAATGTACTTCGCAAAAAAAAAAAAACAAAAAAAACAGAGAAATTATTACATCATTAATTAACAGTGGTATTTACCAAAACACATAACATCTTATGTCAATTTAAAGACCTGTTAGTCTATTGAGGAGTAGTTTGTAACTAGCTAAGTTCATTGATAAGCTAAAATCAAATGTCATAGGATCCTGGTCTTCTTTGAAACATTGCAATAGAAATACAATGTGATGGGATTTTTATATGTTTATTATAACCCAGATGTACAGTAAATCAGAGCATTGCTGAATTTAAATTATACCATCACATCCTCAACAACGATATAAATATTGAAGGAACAGAGAGATAAGCAAGCTATATGACCAATATCTAACAATAAATATTAGGCTTTTACTTTAAAAATTAGGGGCAAATTATTTAAAATATTAGAAAAGGTAGCAAGATACTTGATAAAGAATAGGGTGAACTGACGTCTGTCTTCCACATCCCTGCCCATTACCATTCCCAGTAGCTAAATCAACTTTAGTCAAGGTTAACTAACTCCTTTATATGGCCACACAGGAGTCCCTTGGCTATACAATTTGCACTTTAATCCTCTGGAAGTTGCAAGAGGCCAAATGAAATCCTCACATTCAGCCAGAGGGAGGAGAGAAGAAAGCCATAATTCAGACCTCCCTGTAATATATTAAGAGAAATCTGTCTTTTTTTTCAGTGTCATTGCCTTGGAAGGTAACCCCTTCTTGACCCTAGCATTTAAAAGCTAGGCTGGTGCATGTCCAACATCAGGGTCACAGCCATTTTTCTGCTACTCAGTTCATCTTGGAACTGAAAGATAGTTTCTTCCCACCATCAATCATTACCCAAGGTAAGTGTCACAGTATATGGGTGCATAAGGTAAAAATAGATGAATGTTAATTGGTTCATTTTATAGCACCAAGTACAATGAACAAAAGGCCTGGAGCTCAGAGCTGGAAACTGAAAGTTTCCAGGAAGGATCAAAATATACCAAATTCTCAATAGCTATTTCCTTATCTTCTGATGTGTGCTAAATTATACTACCAAATGTCAAATATGCTGAGTAGCCTTGGAAACAGGCTGGAATTGTGAACTGTTAGTCTACCAGAGAGTCAGGATCCCTAGCTCCACCATCAGTATGAGCAGGATAATGGGCAGATCATTCTGTTTGCTTTCCTCTGTTAAACATAGGTAGTAACACCTAGTATATTTACAGCACAGATATATTAGAATAATTCAGTATAAAAAGTGTAAAATCAGCTGGAAAAAGTTAAAAGTGCTATTTAATTATAATGTTATGATGACAAAGAATGTGACCCATAACATCCCCAAAGAAATTTAGGTTAAATTTAATATGTGGACTGTTTACTGGTAAACATGGTAGAATCATGAATAAGCCATTATTCTATTGAAAACAATGCAAAAATTTATATTAACTTCTTTTACTCAAAGGGTAATCTTTCTGTCATCCATTCAAATAGTACTGTCTAGCCAGAAATGAGTTTATTTTTAACACTATACAGGAAATAGCACCTCATATATATGTCAGTTTCAGTCATGTGGTCATGATTAATAGTCATCATCTGATAGGCAGGGTGGAATGGTGATGTGAACGTGGGATTTAGGGTTATCCCTGGATCCACATCTGTATTCTGGTGCTTTCTAGTTGTGTGACATTGGGGAACCTTCCACTACTTGACCTTCAGTTTCTATTGCCTGTGGTTGTAATAAAAATGCTTCTCACAGGGTTGCTGTAAAGATTAAATAAGAAACTGGATGTAAAAGTGATTTGTAAACTGTAAATTGTTTATAAATATTGTTATTATTTCTATAGGGATATAGAGGGCTCATAAATATGCCGTCTATTTCTGGAAATTTAAATAACTTGTGTAAGTTTTTGTCTCCAACCTAATTTCCCAGATATCTTTAAATACTTCTCACAATGAATTTCCATTCTACTCACTGAAAGTGAAGTCATCGTCCCCCATCTTGTGCATTCTTGCCTTTTTGCTTAGTTCGCATGCAACACTCTCTCTTCCTATATCTACATGAAAAATTCTTGATGATCTTCTCTATCCATCCTTTAAGTCCCAACTCAAATGCCACTTCCTCTCTGAAGCCCTCGCTGATTATTAGTTTCCATATATTAATCTCCATATATTGATCTCTTTTCTAATCCTTTTGTTGCTTGAACTCTCAACGTACTTCTTTTTGCTGCCACTCATTTACCATTTACCATATACACATCTTTTTTCACAGTTATCTTTTCAAACAAAGTTTATACATCTTATCTCTACCATTAGCATACAAGGTCCTTGAGATTAAAGAACATGAGTTAGACCTTTCTAGTCCCAACAAATCTAGGGAGGTGTCTTATAAGCAGTAGTAAATGTGTGTGATGACTGATATAAATGAAGTAAATGAAAATGTAATGACTAATATAAAAATTGGCACAAACATCTATTCCATGCAACAGGAAGATGTTTTAAAAAATAATATTACATTCCAAAATGATTTTCCAGTGGCAATTTGCATAGTGTGCCATTTCAGTGCACATGTTTAACAGAATTAGCAGAAGAGAGACTGACATAAGACAACCCATTTTAGGATTTAGAAGGCTACCACAGATTAAAAACTAAACCAATTTCTGTTCACAGGGGAGAAACATTTAGGAAGCCGCAATCTACAGTAACTTTGGGAGGAATCTGTCCATTATTGACTAAATTAAAACATGAGTCATTGAAGAAAAAGAATAAACTCAAGAAACTAGCTAAGTAATAATGAAAAATAAAATAATAAAACTTGGCTAAAAAAAGATAATTACAGTCCACATTTCAAATAAGAAATTATAAAATAAAAACAAATAAAACAAATTACCTTATATAAGCAAGTGATCCCCATCTACCAGCTCATTTGCTATGATAATGAGAACTTGTTGCATTCTAGTTGCCTAAATTATCATATCTACTTCCATCTACATATAAATATACATCTCAATGTAATGGAAAAGAAATGGTTTATTCAATTACTGGATTTCAGGAGCTAACAATTGTTACAACTTAGTTAAGTGTCAGACACCATGCTAGGCATCTTTACAAACAATTTATTTTTAATCCTTTCAATAGTAATCTTTTGAACTCCTTAACTGCTTATCTCCTTTATCATTAATTTAACAATAATTCCTATAATATTTTATGATGTCTCTTCTATTTAGTTGCTGGAACTACTATTCTGCTCTCTTTCCGCCATTTGTTCATTCATTTATTCATTATGGCTAAATACTTATTTATTGGCTATTACATGCAAAGTACCATTTTTAGCTCTAAACAAGGAGTAGTGGAAAAAGTCCATTACCCAATGGAGCCTTCATGTTGTTACTCAATTCCGTGCACTGTGTAGTCAAACTAGATTGTTAGTTTCTTGGAAGCTATTTATTTAATTTGATTTCTTTGTATCCTCTGGTGTCTAGTACAGTAAGTACTTAATTCAAATTGGCATGCAATACATATATATTACTTCATTTTAACATGTTTTAAATATTATTGGATTAAATGACATTTATTCCTCTACTTTAAAAATTATAATAACACTACATCAAATTCTAATTATCAAGGGAGGACTCAAAGGAAAGTCTAATAAGCCATTATTCATCACACTACATGTACTTCCTGGTACCCCAAAAGCTTGTCCTCATTGAAACACAATTATTAAGGCAGATTGCCAGGTTGGGTTTCTGTTCTAGTTGGAACAACATCTGTGTTTGTAATGGCCATAATGTAGCTAACTGTGAATTTTTACCATGATTTTCAGTAACAGAATAAACATTCTATTGACATTTCTACACGACAAGACTATGAAGGCTATTTTTAAAGTATTTTGATAAGATTTGGCATTTGAAAATACGAACTCAATTTAATATGAAATGGACAAATTTCACTTACAATTATAGTTGTTTTAATTTGAGCTGCTATAACAAAAGTAGCTCAAACTGGGTGGCTTAAACCACAAACATTTACTTCTCACAGTACAGGATGCTGAAGGGTCCAAGGTCAAGGTACCAGCAGATTTCACGTCTGGTGAAGGCCCACTTCCAGGTTCACAGGTGGCACTCTTTTTACTGTGCCATTGCATGGCAGCAGTGACAAGGGAGACCTCTGGGGTCTCTTTTGTAAGAGACCCTTTTGTAAAGGGACTCTTTTGTAAGGGAATCACATTCATGAGGGTTTCACTCTCATGATCGAATCACCTACTAAAGGTCTCACCTGAATATACATTGAGGGTTAGGATTTCCACAAATGAATTGGGAAGGGGGAATAAACATTTAGTGCATTACAACAGTTTATATGCCCACTGTTCTCTTCACTTTTCTCAGCCAGCCAGAAGCTAGGGTAATATTTTTAATTCCTGGTGTCCATAACGTCAGCAATTACCCGATGTTGTTTTCTTCATCAGGCTTTGAAAGGCAGCACAGCATAGGTTAAATGCATGGTTTTTGAGCCATGGTTTCAGATAAAAAATAGGTTCCTCTCTTTGGGACTTTTATGAGACTTATTTTATACAAACAAATATAAACATTGGTATGTTGTTATATAAATCTTGGGCATAAGTGCGTGAGTATGGGAGCACAAAAAAATTTGCCTTAGCCACATTACCGATAAAGAAAGTTGGATGTGGATCGACACAAATAACATGAAGGCTGGGAGCTGGGAAGGGAAGGCATGTTTGCAGAGTAATGAAAGATGAAGCCATTCTGTTCTCAAAAATCAAACATGTAAACTGTTTACACTGTTATATTTAATCCCCCAAAACAACATAGTTATTAATCTGTATCTGTTTATATCACACATAAAGAAACCAGAAACAGAAAGTTTTACTAATGTACTCAAGTTCATATGATGATTTAATTCAGGATTTGACAATGAGTACAAAGCTAGATGGCCAACCAAGGACGCTCACTAATTGCAGTATGAGGAAAATAAGAGCCCTTCTGCAGAGTTTCCAGCTCAAAAGCTTTTAAGAGACAAGCCCTTTGTATGTGTGTAAAGATGTGTGTTTGCATGCATGTGCATGTGTGTGTGTGAAATAAAAATTTCATAGTTGAGAGAACTATGGAAAATAGCACAGTAACTCAACAGAGCCATTGACATTTCATATTCTTCCTTCCCTCCCTTCCTCTCTCCCTCTCATCCTCCATCTCTTCTCCCTTTCTTTCTTTATCACTAAGCTGATTAGATAAAACAGACCATTTCAAACCTCTGCTTTAGGATGCGTTGCAAATATGTTAGTTTGCATATATAAAACTAATATATAAAAGTAAATATAAAAATATATTTATAAATATATTTATAAATATATAATATAAAAGTAAATATTAAAATCCTACAACTTCCACCATTGTGAATGCACTAAAACACAAAGAATTAAAAATTTGGAGGCTTGGCGGTGTAAGATTAGAGACTTGTAATCTTTATCCTTCAACTATCACACATGTTTGACTATCATATATGAGTTGTCTTCATCCCTCAACTATTATTATTTTCTGTTCATTAAACCTCTTAGCATAATTCCAGTTTAATAATCCATGCAATGGTTTGAATGTGGGGGAAAAGAATATTGTTTGGTCAGTATCATCAGTATATTCAAGCAAAAAATTAAAAAAAAAAAAACAAGGCCGGGCGCGGTGGCTCACGCTTGTAATCCCAGCACTTTGGGAGGCCGAGGCGGGCGGATCACGAGGTCAGGAGATCGAGACCATCCTGGCTAACACGGTGAAACCCCGTCTCTACTAAAAATACAAAAAAATTAGCCGGGCGTGATGGTGGGCGCCTGTAGTCCCAGCTACTCGGGAGGCTGAGGCAGGAGAATGTCGTGAACCCGGGAGGCGGAGCTTGCAGTGAGCCGAGATTACGCCACTGCACTCCCGCCTGGGCCACAGAGTGAGACTCCGTCTCAAAAAAAAAAAAAAAAAAAACAAAAAAAAAAACAAGTATTTCTATTTCAAAATAAATATCTTATTTAAAATAAGTTTCGTTTTTCGGCTGGGTGCGGTGGCTCATGGAACCTGTAATCCCAGCACTTTGGGAGGCCGAGGCAGGTGGATCATGAGGTCAGTAGTTCGAGACCAGCCTGGCCAACATAGTGAAAACCTGCCTCTACTAAAAATACAAAAAATTAGCCATGCATGGTGGCACACGCCTGTAATCCCAGCTACTTGGGAGGCTGAGGCAGAAGAATCGCTTGAACCGGGGAGGCGGAGGTTGCAGTGAGCCAAGATCACACCATTGCACTCCAGCCCAGGCGACAGTGCAAGACTCTGTCTAAAAAAACAAAAACAACAACAACAACAATAACAACAATCATTTTTCATTGGATTTATTCTTGTTGGGATTATTAGCATAAAAGTATCTGAGAAATTGCACATAACTCAATTTCTAGGTCTTTATCTCTCTCATCCTGAAAGGCTTCCTTAGGCCAACTTTGCCTACTTAAATGTTTTCCTTATTTCAGGACCCTGTTCATTCAGTGGCTTTCCTGAAGTCTCTCTGTCATCCCAAATACACTGCTTGGAACAACAGAAAAGGTAAAGCTGAGAGAGCCATCAACTATGCCCACAGTAGCCCTCAGACATGTACAAATACACACAGATACATGTTTAAAGAACAAATTACAAAACTGGTCAATCATTAAACTCAGGGTAACACATTTTCAGCCTGCACAAGATACCTAGATGTTTGGCTCATGCCTTGCTGTAGATCTGTCCAGCAAGTGGTCTGATTTTTGGATCAGAACATGCAATTTCTGTATAACTGATACACAGATGTATATATTGTCTTTCAACTTTTTTTTTTAACCACATCTTGAACCTTGGAGGAATTACAATGGGAAACTTCATTTTCGAAACTCCCACAAGTAAAATAGTGCAAAATTCATATAAAACCAGTTACAACATGTCTCTTTCAGGGTACCTCCCTCCCTCCAATGTAAGCTACAAATCAGCCACATTAACAAAGGTCGGGCAGCATCTTTCAGTTAATTTGAACTCTTTCCCTATTTGCTTCCATCTGTGAGCAAACAAAACATCTCCAGTCCTTAAGGGGCGCCTCCCCAGCATTAGCTGCTACTTTTATGCCATCCTGTTGGTATGGTAGCTAGGAAAAAAATGCAGTGCCTGAAACAGGTATTTGCATTCCTATCTACATCAAAGGGCTGAATTTTTCTTTCATGGGACTTAGTGTTTTCCAGAACACAAAAGATCCATGCTTAGCCACAATATTATATTTTGCATTTATAAACCACTCATCCCAGTTTCTCTGAGACCTCCCACATGTCCAAAGACACTCAAGCACTTCACGAAAGAGATTCTCTGTTCCTGTTATCAAGTATTTTAATACAAGATAACAATTACAGTTTAGAGAAATGCTAGAAAAATGCACGGAAAGCTCCCAGGTGCCACTTAACTCTCCTTCCTTGCTGCATTCCCTCTCCCACCCCATCACTGAAACCTGAGCCAGCCAATTAGATGAACAGCTTGTCACTCCTAGATGCAGTGCAATGTCTGCATCTTACTGCAGCTGTTAGGACTGACAATTCAATTCCAATCTGGAATCCTACAACAAAGACTCTCTCGTCTGGTTCCTGGGAGTCAGAGATTCTCCTTGTTCATCTTTGAACCTCAAAAATATGCATTTATCCTGGAGCACTCAGAAGGCTTAAATCTGTATAAATAGATAGAAACATGGAAATTGTGACCCTAGTTTAGCCACTAGATGACTCAGCTGGAGTGGACTCTTCGGCTTCCAAGGACAGCTCACATAGCTGCTCTCTCAGAATATACCTTAAATTCCCAATCACAGAGCAGGGTGCCCTAAGAACCATTCAATTTCCCTAGGCCTGTGAACAGCAGATTTTTGCCTTGGCATGTTGGATAATCTACAACACTCTTTCATATGTCTGTCCTGTTATAAAATCAGCTCTAGTTTGTACTGGGCTCTAGAAAGCATTAGAGCTAAGAACAGGATCCTGAAGCATGTATTTCAGAGATAACTACCCTTTACTAACAACAAATATGTAGCATACAGATTCCTCTGAGGTGCAGTAACCACTTTTGTATTTATAGTTATTAAAAGAAGGGAAAACAAGAAATCAAGGGCCACCTCATTTCTCATATAATGTGTTCTCCTTTGTGCCTGACAGACAGACGAGGACTACATGAAGCATGAATCCTCAGGAAACCCAGTCACTAATTTTTTAAAGTGGAATGAGTCCTAAGTGTCAAGAGGTTTTAAGTAAAGTGAAAATTAAAGCAGTTAAAAGGAAGTTATACTTACCACCTGCTATTTACTGGGACTTGTGGTATGTTTTTTTTTTCATACATTCTTTTATTTTACTTCATAAAACCCAATTAATTTTTTCCTCATAAACATTTGGGATAGATATTTTTACTCATATTTTACAGGTAGAGAAAGTTGATATACATTAATATGGGTGTTAGTATCTGAGAGAGGTTAAACAACTTCCCGAAACTAGTGAGTAGCAGAGCTGAAATTAAAAACCTCAACTACTACACACCAGAATTATTTAACAGAGTTGAATTGTGATTTTTGCATTTCTCAGGAAATGTCCCTTGGTGAAAACTCTGAGAAGAGACAAATGTCTGAATTTCTTCTGCAGGAGGTCTCTAGGCTCCCATTGCTCTTTAAAAATGGTGATCATAATATAAGGGATATACGTCCAACGAATCTAGTGTTCCATAGACTCTATCAATCTTTTGCCCAATCTTTGCTATTCTTCAAAATTTTCTGAAGCTATAATTTGGGCATCTCCCTATCATTTACTGCATTATTTCTAGGCTAGATGTTAGTGGCAAAATAATTAAAAAATATGGGACCCCAAAATTGAGGGTCTTCGCAGCAAAAGGAGGTGACAAACATACAGTTCCCCATAATACAATTAAATCTGATATATCAGCACTATGAGCAGAGTACTAAGAGATCATAAAGGAAGAAGTAATAGCAAATTGAAAACAATCTAAAACAGCAATAAAATATTGGTCAGGTTAATTATGATATATCCACACAATGGAATACCACATAGCCATTAAAATCATATTGCAGCAGAATATTTAATGATTTGGGGATACTTTTCATATACATTGTTTAGTAGACAAGCAGGCTGTAAAATAAAAGCAATATAATTTCATTTAAAAAATATATTGGAAGAGTTAGAACACTTTAGCAAATGTTAATAATGGTTATATTAATATAAAAAGGTTACCATTATTGCTTCTGCTTTTTGCTTTTTTATGTTTTGTATAGTGGATATGCTTTTCTTTTGTAATTAGAAAAACATTCAATACAGTTTAAAACTCAAATCATGTTAACAAAGACTTAACAACAACAAAAATCAATTTGAAATTCTTTCGAATTGGGGAAAGTAAAATTCCTAACACACTTAAGATTTATTTCCACAGATGGCCTCATGAGCTACAAATACCTCACTCATAAATCGTCTTGCCTTGAATTTCCACTCAGTGTTCTGATATCATGCCAGATGTGGCATCTTGCCTTGGTCCACCTCCTCCTTTGTAATTTTAAAGGCCTCTCACACTTGGGATGCTGAGCTAGAGTCATTCTCCTGCTTGGTAGCTTTTGAGAGTGAACAGATCACTTCGCTGTGTATTGTCAATCAGTTAGTAGATGTTTCTGGCTGCTTCTTCAACCCATACAATATACCTTTCCTACCAAGAAATGTGTGATTTCTATTCTCTCAGCCTTGGTGTAAATCCCTGAAAGTGTTAAGGAGAAAAAAAAGAGCAAGAATCCTCCAAGATCTATAATTGCACAGGCCCCAGGAAAGAAGCATAAAGAAAACAGTCACTAAAAACAAATGCAGAATAAGACCTGAAATACAATATTTGACCACAGTCTAAAAGTGAAAGCTTAGAAACTGGTCAAGGATGTCATGTGCCTTGTCGGTTTTGAAGAACTATTATTCAAAGCTTTCCATTTAATTATGGCCAAAATGTCCAGGTCTGTTTTTCTTCAAAATCCAGTGTTCTGATGACTAGCTACATTACCCATGCATCTTGAGCTATGCTACTGGGAAAAGAGGAAGAACAGTTTAAATTATTGTTATGTGGAAAGTCGGGATTATTAACAACCAACGAATCTAGGAGGAAAGCCAAAATCTGTGAAGAAGGCTTTCAATGCCTCTGGGCCAGCTCATCTGAATTCAAGAACTGGAGAAAGATTTTCACTTATAAAGTTACCCAGAGGGCCTGGGGAAGAGGTGAGTGTCTTCCAGCAGCTAAGCATAGATCAGTACCTGAGATCATTTACAACCTGCATGGCTGTGGTCAGACCCTAATGCAGCCTGGGCTGCAGACACAACGTGGTCAGGGTACCAACAGGAGACTCAGTGAAAAAGGAGACTGTTTCTGGAGAGGCCTCTGAATGATCAGCTGCATACCAACCACTGTGTTTTCGGGTTTGTTTGTGTGCGTGTGTGTGTTTCCCAGTGTGCACTGAAAAACATCCTAATTTATACATGCTCATGTATCACCAGCTTGTTAATTCAACACTAAAGCAAAAAGATGAGAGGAATACAAGTTCTTGCTTCATTTTTTCTGTTTTCTCTCTAATTTGTTTGGTAGAGAATGGAGCATGCACAACATTTCAGATGTTTACTCAAATACAAGATCCATTGTGATGATCTTTATTACTTTTATAATACTAAAACCCACAGTTGTGCTTAATCATAAGATCCTGTAGGGTGACACTCTCTAAATTAAACTACCAAGAATTTATATTTTAAGTCAAGCTGTCTCCTAGGTCTTAATAGTATCTGATCCAGAAAAGAAAAAATGAGTGTTAATAGCAGGGCATACAGTACTATATAAGGCGCTCTCATCCTCCTAAGGAAGGAAAAGAAGATGATGAAATATTCCTGGGAAACTTTTTCACATGCAATGAAGCCTGTGATGAGAAGGAACCTTTAGAAATAGTTTTATTATTTGGGTAAATATTTCTAGACTTATATTCCCTTATTGATACACTCAATATCAGAAACTTAGATTTATTATTAGAGATTTTTAATCCATGATTCATAATTGTAATAATTATTTTAGTTGTAGTTCTTTATATAATGAAATTAAACTACCTGATGCATATTAATGAATAAATAAATGCACTTAGTCAATTTGACTAGAAAAAAAAACATTAATCACGTTGTATGGCTTTATATGGTAAAACATTAGCTGGCTAGCTAAACATTACATTTTTAACTTGGCTGGGAGATTATATATAATATACAAAAAAGAAACCAAAACTATCTAGACAGCTGAAGAAGCAAACAATACACATGAACACTATTTTAAAATTCAGGTAATTAAGAAAAAAAGAATACATATGTGTGTGTGTGATGAGGTATTACTCATCCATTCATTCATTTATTAAAAAATATTTATTGGGCAACCTGCTTGGGTCCCCTTTCATGCCGTGGAAGCTTCCTTCTTTTGCTCTTCACAATAAATCTTGCTGCTCCTCACTAAACAAAAAACAAACAAATAAACAAAAAAATTGTTGAACACCTGATACAGGGTAGGCACGATTCTAGGTGGTAGGATTAGAATAGTGAGCAAAAAAGTCAAAGTAACTGCCTTTGTGGAGCTTGCTCCCTGATTATCAGGTTACGTAATAATTATCCACACTTGGATTTGCACATTCAGATTTACATTACTGTAAATACAAAGCCACCATGTGTGTGAATTAGAGTAATAGAAAGAAAATCAGAAAATCTGGTTTTCAATATTATCTCGATGTGACCTTGGCCTTGTCATTTAATCTCTGAAAAACCTTTTTTTTTTTTAACCTATTAAATGTGTTGGTTGGTATGATCAAAAATAAATTTCTGTAATTTTGTGTTTCCTGATAGAAGAAAAATATGTTTGGGCTCATGTTTATAGTGTTTATATGTGGAAAGTTTTCAACAACTTAAAAAAAAACCCCACAAAACTCTAATTGCAATCAACAGCAAACTGAGACAGGTATTGCAGTACTTAAGTAAAGTGATGGGTAGCTCTTGGCAAAGTTCATGAGAAAAATCACCACATTGATTACAGGCATTGTAAAGGGTTGTCAGAAACAGCAAGTAAATTGCAGAGAAAGAGATCCACAAATCCTTTCCTTAAAATCACTACTATTATCACGGTGTTAACTGGGTAATTTTTCCAGCACAAGGGGCAAATGCATTTTTAAAAAACATAATCAGTTAAATGGTACACATAGAAAACGCCCTTCTTACAACAGCCAATCTGAGGTTATTCTATTAAATAAAATAAGCAAAAACACAAAAATAAAAACCCACATTACATATAACTACAAAAGTTATCTGTTTAGAAGACAGACTTCATTTTTTCAGCTTTGTAAAACAGAATTAAGAACAGAATACAGAAATCTCAGAAATCATGTCTCATACAGACCTAAGCAAACCTCATTAATATTCAAGATAATATTTGTAAAAATAAACTTTGAATTAATCATGTTTGCATTATCTGGTATTTTCATTAAAGAACAAGAGAGCATGGAGTTGACTATAAAATGAAATTTGTTTCTAGTTGCTTATGATTTAAACAAACCAGCGTCAGATTAAAGAGCTTTTACTCTCAGTACCATAGAAGCTTTGTCTTGGGGTGTCCTGGGCAGAGTTTATGATTCTAGAGTCAGTGTGGATCATATTTCCCATAAATTACAATCCATTTGAGGAAACTGCTTCTTTAACACTGTGTCACTGCTTATATACCTAGCGAGGACCTGTTAATGTGATTATTCTTTCTACTCTTTTACTCAATCCCTTAACAACTTTTATTTGTGCTGTGATTCATGTTTTCAAAGTGCTTTGATTTCCATTACGTGGTTTAATCCTCAAACACTTCCTTGAAGTAGATAAGGCAGCCATCAAGTTCTCTGAGCCTCAGTTTCCTTATTTATTATATGGAAATAATAGTAATAACCTTAGCTGCGCGTGGTGGCGCACGCCTGTAATCCCAGCTACTTGGAGGCTGAGGCACACATACCTTATCATAAGGTTTTTGTGACGATTAAATGAGATAATAATGATGAGGAGGATGATAGTTACATTTCTTGGTCATTTGCTATGTGCTAAAAACTATTTTAATTGTGCTACATTGTTAACTTATTTAATTCTTCATTGTGACCCTAAAAAACAGGTGCTATTATTTCCTCATTTTATATTTGAGAAAACTGAGTCACAGAAAGGCAAAAAAATTTGCCCAACGTTACAAAAAAGTGACAGATCTAGTTAAATAATGACAGAAGCCACCTAGAATTATATTAACACTTGAAATAATATTACTTCCCTCCATTAGTAAACACATTTTCACATCAACTAATGATTTCTACAAGACTCCAATATAGTCATTTTAAATCCCTAATGGAAATAAGGGTAACAAAAATTATTCAACATACATTCTATCTATTCTAAACAAGTTGCTTTGATCCTGTACTTAAAGAAAAATAAACAAGTAACTGAATCTTAATTCATCAATATCCTATATCATAGTCATAAATATCATTTGTCCAATTTAAAAGAAATTAGAATATGGCCAGAAAGAGGCAGGCAAGAGGACTAAATAAATAAGTATTCTAAGTATTTTAAAGTGCCTTTTGGAGCTCATGGATTTGGAAGGGGTTAGAAAAAGAGAGCTGACATTTGGGAACCTTTATAAAAAAAGGTCTTAAAAAAACCTATGAAGCAAGAATTATCAAGTATCTTTTAAAAGATATTGTTTGTCAAAAACCCTTATACTTAAAGAGATATAATTCCTTATTGGATTATATTTAATTTTTTTTCCAAAAGCAAAACTGCTACTTATGAAGTCATCTGTTAAACAATTTATATTTTATTCTAAGCAAAATTTCAATTACAACATACATGCTTTGTGAAGACACAGTCAATGTGTTAACACTAAAGTATCAATGCCTAGGCTATAATTAGTATTCAATAAATGCTTCAATTATGAAATATGGAAACAAGCTCCTGCTAGTCTATCAACAGTTATAAAATGCATCATTACACACACACACACATACCTACACATCCTTCCGTATGGCTAAAAACAAATTTTAAGTTGTTTTTCTTCTGCCAAAAACTATCAAAAAATAGATCATGATGATCCCCAAAAGATCAATCACTCTTTATATTTTAAAAATACATCTTAAAAAAACCTAACACCTAGATAGTGATTTTCAAGTACAGGATACACATATTGATTAACATAATGGGAAAATTAAAGCATTTATAAAGTGCTCTAAGGACTAATCTACTAAGAAGATTTATATTTTTAATTAAACATTTTACCATGGCAATATATAAGAAGAAGATCTTGGCTCCACTGTCAGACTTAATAAAGCTAGCATTGCATGAATCAGAAGAGGAGACAGGGGTTTTGAATAGAGAAAGGTGGGTAGATGACGGGAAAGAATATTGAGTTGGGCTGAAATCCTCATCCTGTTAACAAGTCCCTGAATTACTGTCAGTGTTATTGTTAAGCCACAGGGTATCTCTTTACAAACTAGAGAAAGGTTACACTTTATCAAGACCCATTATTTCTATCTGTGGAAAACTGTCACAACATACTTATTATGGAAACAGAATCTGTATCATTATTTAACTCCCTTAAACTTAATAATAAGCATACAGATCAACAATATCCATGATGCAAATAGCATACTGTTAGATGTAGTGACATTGTGCATTGTACAAACAAGCATGCATGCCTGATTGTCATGTTTGAGCCAGAGACTTCTTCATCTTATTATAGACACTTATATGACTCATAATGTCCTTCTGCTACTAAAAAAGAGCCTGAAAATTTGCCCTACATTGTTTCAGAAAACTGAGTCCCAGTCTTCTCAGCATTTCCACTTATCCTAATAAGTTAACTTATAATAAGGTAATAATTTGCTTTACCTACTTATAAGATAGTCTACTTCTGAGGATGACAAAATTTAAGGACTGGCTTTCTGAGTTTGAATTGCACACAAAGTATTCAATTGCTTTTCCCTACAGATGCAGAAAACCATCAACCATGTCTATGTGTGTGTATGTGTATGTAAATAAATTTATGGCTTGTTTTCCCTTCCATCTTTTCTTGAAATAATGTATTGACATTAGTGTACCTTAATACATCAATATGTTTTTGGTTTGATTATGTTTTTCCTGTTACTGAATGTCCTTTTTGGATATATGTTAGTTCTTAGAAAGGCTGGCTATCACCTAGTGTCTATAACGTTAAGAAAATGCCTGCCTGTTAAATATAGAGACATAAAGCAAAACAACAGCTGAGCACTTGCATCATTGTTGTGGAGGGCAACACTGATTACCCACTGCAGTTCTGATTCCAATAATACAACTTCTATCTATTAACTAAATAAGCAGTATTTTATTTAAATGAAGACTGGTATGTTTTAGAAAAGTCATCTCAGGATTATAGAGCTAGTGTATTTACCAAATTATCCTTTTCTCTGACCCAAAGAGTCTTGAGTGCATGGTTTATGACAGTTTGTTTAACACACTGTGCTGGAAGTAATTATTATCCATTATTTTTAGAAGGGTCTAATATGCTACTGTGAAACCTTTTTTTCCCCTGCATCAATAGAATAATATTATTTTACTACTAGTCATATATTAAATTTCAAAACTGGATAAAGCATTATGATCCCTCTAAAATATAATGATTTATAACTTGTTTTCCCCTCAATTTTAAGTTGCATTCTTATATTCTATTTCTTTTAATTTCTAATAATCATATTTTCATTGAAACGATCTTTGTTTTGATTATAAATTCTCTAAGAACTGGATGATCTCTATAATTGAATTATTATTTCAGAAATTAGGTTGAATAGCTAGAGTTTATTCTGTGTCCCTCAATAAGGTATACACTTTACAAAGTTTTTCTCAATTGATCCACAGAGCATTTTAGTTTGGGTAAAATAATTATGCTCATTTTGCAGATGCAAAGTTAAAATCTGCATAGTAAGTTGTGCAGTTTCTTAAAAGATGAGGGAAGTGTCACAATCTGTAGAGCTAGGATGTGAACCCAGGAAGCCTAACTTCAGACCTGGGGTCTTAGCCACAGTGCAAGACTATGCTAAACGGCTTCAGCAAGGGAGCTTTTACGCATGGTCTTCTGAGGGTAGTTGATATGGCAATTCCAAATGATATGAAAAATAATGAATCAATGCTTTCCAGCTGTCCTCAATGATTTGCTCCACCTGTCTTCAGGCCTTTCTTTTATCCATCAGCACTCTTCACCCTCTCAGCACAAAGAACAGCCTCCCTCGGGGACTGGGTAGAGTTGCTCTCTGACACCCAAAATTCACACCTTGCTTCTTCGCATTCTCCCTGACATCTCTATTCATCAGCTCATCTGTCTGCTTCAGAGTCACAATCCTCTTCAGGTTTGGTTTCGAAAGCGAGGCTCAAAATTTCTGTTGTTCTCTGAGGCTGTGGATCCCTCACACTCACAGGATGCCTCTTTTTGCATGACAGAGATGCCTAAGTTCATTATCCACAGGCTGCTTCTGAGTGAGAGAGATTTCATCCTTTCTAAAGACCTTCTTGACTAAAGTAGTTCTCTTTACCTTTGTCATCTTGCAGCCACTCTCTCAGACAGATGAGGCACCCAGCATGTTCTATTTCCATAGCATTTACATATTATTAATAGAAGCAGGCCAGTATCTAAAGGATGACATTGAAGAAGAGTTTTTTTCACATTTTACCACAGGGCTCTACAAGAAGATGATCTTGCCAGTGTTCTCTTGAAACAAGATTCCTTTTCCTCAACTCAGAGAAATGCTTTTTATGTATCATTTGTGAAAGATTCTTATGGTCTACTATTATTTTAAATTTCCTATTGTCGGCCTGACTGGCACTGTGAAATGACATCAATATTGTCAGATTCAACCAAGAGTCATTATAGCCACAATAAAATACCATGTCTCCAGAAACTATTTATTCAAGTATAAAAAGGAATCAAGCATAACTTTAATGAGATTTCTCAGACTGTGTGTCTGCCTGAAAGAAATGTGTTCCCTCTGTCCAGTCAATGAGAGGATCAGAGCTCTTTCCAGCTTTCTCTCATTACCTGCTTGTTGACTAGTGCAGCCTTCAAAAAGATAACCAAAGACTCCCTACATCTCTCAGATGCTATGTAATTTATTGTGATGTAATGTATTGGTCTATAATTATGTCTTCATTTTTTCGTCCACTTTGACTACAAAATCTTCCTTTATCTTTCTTGTTTTCTTTTTTTTTTTTTTGAGACGGAGTCTTGCTCTGTCGCACAGACTGGAGTGCAGCGGCGAGATCTGGGCTAACTGCAAGCTCCGCCTCCCGGGTTCACGCCATTCTCCTGCCTCAGCCTCCCAAGTAGCTGGGACTACAGGCGCCCGCCACCACACCCAGCTAATTTTTTTGTATTTTTAGTAGAGACAGGGTTTCACCGCGTTAGCCAGGATGGTCTGGATCTCCTGACCTTGTCATCCGCCTGCCTCGGCCTCCCAAAGTGCTGGGATTACAGGCGTGAGCCACGGCTCCCGGCCTTCCCTTATCTTTCTTACTGTGATTGCATTTACTCTGAGACTTTTAGCTTTATCCTTGACTGTAACTCAGGCAAATTACTAATTACAATCTTCTTTAAACTTCCGATATTGATTTCTGGCTTTATTTTTCTAATCCATGCTGTACTCTGATTTAATAGAAATTTTTAAGAAACACCAATGAAATTAAAGTTTGGCTATTACTTTCACATAATACATATTTTTCTTCTTCTATAAAAACAAACATAACAACTCATAAAAAATGACAAGAAATGGAAATAAAACATAGGGATCAAACTGGAATGACTTCTAAAAATAGCTAGAGTTACTGATTTACTATAAAAACTAAACAGAAAGTTTGCAAGTCAAAAATAAGTTTATTCTGATTATTCTTTTGTAAGTTCACTGTTTGAAATTTTAAATGCACTTATATTCACTACCACATACCGGGAAACATCTTGGTAAACAGAGATTTTTAAATCAGAGTCAGAAAAAAATGTTATCCGGCAGATACAGAAATAAAGTGAGGGATGGAGAGGTTGAGTTACCTTATTGAGACCTTGGCAAGACCAAAAGCACCAATGATCTAGAATGGTGGCTGGTGGTTCTCAAGGTATAGTTAAGGGATAATGTGCATTAGCATCACCATAAATGTTTATTAAAACTGCACACCCCAGAACTCATCTCTGATCTATTGTGTCAGACTAAGAGTGAAACCTGGAAACCTGCATTTCAAAGATACTTCCCAGGTGACTGTGCAACAAAATTAGAGGATTTTTCATAGCTATCAATTTATAGATAAGCAATACAGAATTAGAAAGTGAAAATAAAGACGCAACCCAGTTTGTACATTTAAAATTCTTCTCATCCAGTTGCATGATTTGTATTAGGCATGCCTTGTTTTCGTTTGGCTGTTGGGATAACGGGCCCAGTTATCTTATATCTTATCTATACGCTGTTACTGTCAGAGAAAAGGCGAATTTAAGTCTTATTTGAAATGTGTGCCTTCATCTGGGTCATAAAAGTTAGGTGTGACCTTTAAGTACTTCATAGATTCTTAAAAATATGTCAGTTTCACATATATACGTACGTGACCAATGAACTCAATATATATCACCTTTCAGGCTGGACATAAAACCACATGTACTTTCTTAGTGTAAAATGAGGTAGAAAGGTAAATATTTTAAAACATAATTTGTTCCCCATATTTTTACATGCATGTGCCTATACGTATGAAAAAAATTGTGTGTTTTCTTCCTAGAATAAAGAAGAAAACTAAGTAAAAAGGAAAGAAGTCATCAACTGAATGAAGGGAGAGAAAATAAATTCCTGGGAATGTACTGTTCCCAACTCAATGTTCTCAGCCAACAATTGAGAATCATAATTACTATTAGGATAAAAATACTTCAGGCCAGGCCTGAAGTTAGTGATCAGCTGCTAAGAGGAATAGTAGTTATCAACATCATGAGAATAACAGTAGTAACCAAGCAAAGCAATGCGGTCTGTACTTTTTACTGAATGAAACATCAGGTATTTAGATCATGTTTTCTTTCTATAATTTTGCACTTGTTTTCAATTACAGATAATTATGTACTTACAATATTGTTTTATGTGTTTTATGGAAGGAAAGAACTCCTCCTAGCTTTAAAGTAAAATAGAGCAAAACTGACTTGACCCCGATTTTCCTTTAAATCCGTATCTCAAAGTATTTTAAATCTGAAGTAAAGACTACTTGTGTCAATGCAACATATATTTTTGTAGACCTTTGTTCCTTGTTGTCCACCACTTCTATGTACTATATCCCTCTCACATCTGCTTTTATATCTATAGCATCCGGCTTGCTTAAGATCCATGATATCTAAAATTAAACTAAGAAATAGAGGCAGTGAAGCTGAATGTACAAAACAGAAAGTTTGATCTTAGTAGACTTTCTTCCAATACACTGTGTTCTGTTTTGTGATTCACACCCAATGATTTGTGTATTGTAACAACTAGCTCAGATTCCAATGTGGCCAATACTTTCAAACCAGACACTATTCCTAACCAAAAATATGGCAAGTATCCCAAGAACAGAATTATTAATGTAACCGTCTTGTCATTCACTGACTGAAATATCTAATGAGGAAAAGGCTTCTATTAAATATACTATAAATAAGCATTTAACATTTGGAGCTTTAAATGACACAACAGGGAAACATTTGTGTAGACTGAAATCTATTTTTATTGTTGATTGAATCAGCAGTTTGTAAGGCTGCCAGGCAATGGATCAGTACACTTATAGAAAAATTAAATTTAATTGTATTTATTCACTGATGAATAGAAACCAACCCAAGACAAGTAAAAATTGGGAAATATTTTTTTTATTGCTCACATCATAGCCTGAGCCAAAACTGGGTTAAATTATTTAATTTGTGTTTCTCTTATATTATAGCAAATGGGAGAAAACAAAAAACAACCTTCCTAATGATTGCTGCGTTTGGGATGGCAAATAAGCATTAAGTGATTAATGCCCAATAGTGACCAATAAATAATTTAGTTATCTCTGCAGACTTTCTGTTTTCTTGTAATATTTTGTTTCTTTAGATACATAATACACTTGCCCTTAATAATGAAAAAGTAAATACAACCATAATTGATTATTTTTATTGGGCTACCAGAAGTAACTGTTGTATAAGGACACCATTGTGGATGGATAATTGGCATGATCTTCCAAATTTGCTGATTTTGGAGAAGATTAATATTTGATAATACAGTCTTAATAATGGTCGACCATTGAAAATGAGGTTAAAAGCAATCAATTTTCAAAAAGTTTACTCAATGGTTTATAAAGATATTTCTAAGAATGGAAATTGAACTTAACTAGCAAAGATTATAGTTTTAATCTGTACGTAAAATGTATTTTTTAAATCTTCTAACTACCTAAAAACTCTATTTTTTTCACATTCGTATATTAGCATGTATATGTGTGGGAGGTATAGTTCTGAGATGTTTATGTTTCATAGTTCATTTGCCTTAACTATTAAAAGTTATTCTTAAAGTACTTGAAGCCAGAAGGTCTAAACCAGGGGTGATTTTGCCCCCCAAGGGACATTTGACAACATGTAAAGACAATTTTGGTTGTCACAACTAAGGGAGGGCTATTGGCATCCAGTGAGTAGGCGCCAAGGATACTACTAACCATCCTATAAGACAAAGGACAGGCCCCTATGTCAAAGAATTCTGAGGCCCCACATGTCTACCATGTCAATCTTCAGAAACCCCGTCCTAACCTTTTAAATTTGACCTTATTTTCAAGCAAACTTCTTAGTTCAGAGGAAGCACTCTTTTAAGGTAGCAACAGAATGGTGCATGCTAGTAGTGCCTCTCTTGCCCAGTGCTGCTGGATTGGTACTGAATTTAAACTAGTTAATGTGAATCCAGGAAAAACAAGGGCAGGTCATCATTTCAAGATAAAATGACTAACATGAAACTTTAATAGCCCTCAGTGTTGCACTGCTTTCTTTGTCTTTCTATGACAATAAACATCATATTTATGATTACTTTGTTTTTGTTAGGTGTGAAGATAGAATTCTAATGAACCATCAAATATCATAAAAAGGCAGTGAGAACAAGCACCTGGCTCAAAGGTCCACTGCCTGCTCATATAAGGTCCTAAATTCACTCTGGTAGTCTATATAAAACAAATGAGCTGTAGAAAAATGCTTTTTCTGGCAGTGTACCTATGTACCTTAAAATATTTCTCACTAGGAAAAAAAAAATAAAGCAAACATATACACATAACCCCCCCAAAACAACAAAAAAACTCTCTCTGTGTTGGCTAAAATGGCAGACACATTTTAAAGTATGCAAAGCATACATTTCAGTACTAAATTATTGCAAATAAATAAATCCAGAGAATGTAAAATGAAATATACAGGACTTCAACATATCCAAATGTCAACGAATAACAAGTAGTTGAAAGACCAGCCTTTTAATATGCACCAAGACCAATTATTGGGCTACAATATACCTGTTCAAATAAAACAAAATCAACTTAATGTGAAGCATGTATTGAAGGTACTCTATCCCTTTAACTATCTCCACTTGGCTGTTAGAGTGAAATGGTGTTAGACTACTCTCATTAACTTTTAAAAGCTTAAAGAAAAGCCAGAATTTTACACTTCTCAGAGCTAATAGGCCTTTCGTTTATTGCCAATCTTAAGTAAAAATTCACAAGTAGAAAGATGCCAAAACATATTTGTCTCTCTGGATACCTTTATAATTTTTTTTTAATTTCACCAAATCAATATTTACAGATTTTATATTTTAATTTACACTTTTCATATGCTAAAATTATTTTTATAATGCACTTAATGGCTTACAAAGATTAACACAAACAGCAAATAAAAAATAAATCTAAAAATGTAATGAAACGTACCAAGAACACAAGAAAAAGAGAAAATAAGAACAATGAGATGGAGACAGAAAGAGAGGCACACAATTTACAGTCCTAGAGGCTCACTTGTAGAAGCCACTGGGAATTTTGAAAATGTCAGATTATATCTCAATAAATAACTATAAAATATGAGCTCAGAATATACCATATCCCATATCCTAAGACACTGCAGTCCCTCATTTTGGTAAAACTATTGTTTGTCTTTTCTTTGCCATGTCCTGTCTTTAAAAATAAATATCCTATTGTAATTTAATCACTCTCTTTATCTCAGCTATGCTACGTCCCTCAATTAGTCCCATATCCAAATGGCTCACAAACACACAACACTCTTTTCTTAGGTCCAGATCCACATATTCACCTACCTATTTGACATCTTTTGTTATATAACCTCAAGATATCTCCATTGTTATTGATAGCTCCCTCTGCTTCATTCTATAACCTATACATCTGCCGTACTGCCAACTTTCCATTTTTACTACCTTCATCCAGGTCCAAGACATTATGATAGGAACTACTGCAATAGCTTTTTAATTGGCTCTCAGACATTCACTCCAAAATCCCCTAATCTGTGAAAGCAAATCTAGTCATATTAGCTCTTCATAAAATCTTAAACAGTTTCCCTTTGCAATTTTAAAATAAAAACAAACTCTTTAATATGACCAAAAAGTATTGTCTTGGTCTTGAAACAAAACACCATTTCAATCACATTTCAATCCCCCTGCTTCCTGTATTTCAGCTACTATGGAACTTCATTTCCATTCTCCCAGCTCCATTCTACCACAGGACCTTTGAACATGCTGTGTTTCCTCTACATAACATCCTTTTTTCCTTTACATTAAACATCTTGTCACCTGGTTCACCCCGATCCCCTTTCTGATTTCATCACAAATGTCATTTCTTTAGAAAAGTTTTCTCAGATCCCTTCACTAGGCCCAACCTGCCTAAGGGAGTCTCATAGAGTTCTGTGGTCCTCCCTCTTCTTCCTGACATAGATGCAATTTTGTGTTTGTTTGTGGAACGCCCTAGTGAGTGTCTTTACGCTTCACAAGGATACTGATATGGCTTGGCTGTGTTCCCACCCAAATCTTATCTTGAATTGCAGCTCCCATAATTCCCATCTGTTATAGGGCGGACCTGGTGAGAGATAATTGAATCACGAGGGTGGTTTCCACCATGGAAACTGGTTCTTGTGGTAGTGAATAAGTCTCACAAGATCTGATGGTTTTATAAGGGGAGAAACCCCTTTTGCTTGGTTCTCATTCTCTCTTGTCTGCTGCCATGTAAGACATGCCTTTCGCCTTCCGCCATGATTGTGAGGCCTCTCCAGACATGTGGAACTGTTAGTTTGTTAAACTTTTTCTTTATAAATTACCCAGTCTTGGGTATGCCTTTATCAGGAGCATGAAAACGAACAAATACAGATATCAAAGAGGGCAGAAACCATGACTTTATTTTTGCTCATTACTAGACCCTCAAGTCTAATGCCCGTTCTTGACACTTAATGCCTGTCCAGCAAATACTTGCCAAATGAATAAATGGATATTATAGTGGTATCTTGAATTAAGAATGATAAAAGTCAGCCAGGCATGGTGGTGCATGCCTGTAATCCCAGCACTTTGGGAGGCTGAGGTGGGTGGGTCACCTGAGGTAAGGAGTTTGAGACCAACCTGGCCACCATGATGAAACCCCATCCCTACTAAAAAAACAAAAAATTAGCTGGGCATGGCAGTGCGTGCCTGTAATCCCAGCTACTTGGGAGGCTGAGGCAGCCTGGACAACAAGAGCAAAACTCCATTTCAAAAAAAAAAAAAAAAAAAGAAAAAGAAAAGTTAACTATTTGAGATGTTGGTGCTAATTTCTGAACCAGTGATATACACTGTGTAGAAAGGCACATAATGGCATAAAAGGTCAGTGTTTGAAAATTATTAAAAGGATAACATAATGCCCCAAGACCAATAACAAATTCTTACATATAGAACTCTTATGGTACTGTTTATACACATTGTTTTATTACTCCAGATACTCTATGGGACAGAGGATATTATTCTCCTTTTTATAAAGAGAAAACTGAGCTTAAAAAAGTTAAGTAACTTTCTCAAAGTGTTTTAAAATGTAAATGATAGAGCTGGGATGTGAACCCAGGTTGTAGTCATTTCAAAGTCCGTGACCTTAACCTCTATGCTGCATAGCATTAGTAGTGTCTAAATTTAGGTGACTATTTGGGGGAGGAGGTCATGAATTTTTTTTAATGTTAATAATCTTCATTCATTTGATAATTTTGGATGATCGCCCTCTATAACAGAGACTTCTACATTTCATGTAAATATACCAGGTTAAAACTTTGCAATTTTTAAAAATACAGCATTAACTATACAATGGGGTCACTCAATGAAAATCGTTTATGAATATGACCGAAGCTTTCATTATAAAAACACCCACCACCAGTAGCCCAAAAACATTATAACAAGGCTCTTGTGTGGAAAAAAAGTATTTCTCTTAAGAAAGACTTTTCTTCTTTTTTTTAATCAATGGCACAAAAATTTTCTCAGAAAACACTAAGGAATATCAACCAATCAAAGACACAAAGGTTTATCAAGGAAGGTTTATGGAAAGCAAATGTTCTCCAAATATGCAAATCCAAAAAGGAAGGACAAGGCTGGGTGAACCCTGTCTGCAGATAGCACAGAGTAACTGAGTAATCACAGAGTAATTGTGACTGTTTCAAGAACTGTGTTTCAGATCATGTTAACTTGAGGAACAATAAATAAATCTTGCTTAATTCAGTGAAACTGCTGGTTTTATGAAGAACCTATTGTGGGCCAATATTTTATAATTCAATATTAGTGATACACTGGGCAAATTTTCTCATTAATGACACTGCATCATCAAACTGCATAAATGCTCCACTGACCCTAACTATTTGCTACTGACCTCCATAGTTTGCTGGAAGTAGCAGTTGTGTATGTATTCCAAATTTAAAAAGCAAATTTCTATTTCAAAGGACAGATCTGTGACTGCCTTTAAACAATACAGACTCATTTAATATCTAATTTATTCAGAACCGAAATAATGTCACACAAAAAGCTCTACTTTTCTTTTTCAGTAACAGTATGGAAGCTGTGATTTCTGAGCAATAATAGAAGAATACTTCAGTCTCTCAGCCATTACAGTAAGCAGAGAATGCAAGAGAATGCATGAGTTCTTTTGTGGAAATTGGCAGATAATGGCAGCTTTTCTGAAATCTCACACTTTTTTAAATTGGCAATCCAATAAAACCTTTACATTTGGGGAGTGGGAGGAGGAAATGTTTCAATAACCACATATTAAAAATAACTTGCTAAAGAAAGGCCTTGAGGCTCTCGGATATATTAAGAACAAACAATCAAATGTATCCTGTACCTGGGAAGACAAAAGCCTCACAATCACGATGTTAAAAGGCAAGCACCTTGGGCTCCAGAGGTTAAAGGGTAGCATCCTGATGCCATAATTAGGCAACTGGATGCATAGCAAGAAGAGTTCTGGAGGGGCAATTAGAATTGTCACCAGATCCATCCTGGATACCTCACTAAGTGTCTCTAAGCCTTAGTTTTCTGTCTTTGGAACACTTGGTTTGGCTCAGTGCTCTATTAGGCCTAGTCTAGAATTCAAGATTCTAAACTCTCAGCAGGAATTTTACCTACCAAGAAATATAAAACTAGACTCCACATTTTTGAGTCCTAATTCAGAGACAATGTTGATAATTTTTATATCATTGTATGTCATAAATATGTAGATGTCAAAAATTCTTACAAATCCTTATGATTATGGATTTTCTGACAGTACAGTAGAAATCGACCAAGGGCACTGGGTTCATTGAGGATATTTTATTAATGAGACTTACTTTTTGATTGAAAAGTATGTCTTAATATTGATTTCAACATACCTCCATTATGCAATGTGACTGAAAACAGAAAATACTAGTCACAAAGTGAAATGTAATTCTATTTCTTTTAAATACTTCTGCACCTATCCATTTAAAAATATTTGGACGAACCACAAAAAATGTCTATTATGCATCAATTTTTTACCTAAGCAAACCTGCAATTTTATACGTTTTAAACTGAATGAACTTGTTTGTATGTGTGTATAACATGAATTAAAATGCTAGGTAATTCCAATAATCAACAGGATATCCTGCATTATCAGACCTTACTAAATAAAACAAGCTTTTATCGGCTACTTACTCTATTGCATTGGTCTTAACTCTATTCCATAATGGCACAGTTTAAATCAATGTTTTATTTTTATATTATCATTTTCCTAAATGCACATAGCAGGAGGGGAATTTTAACATTGTCTTCATTATTTTATAGGAAGTATCACAAATTATGTAAGTATCTTGTCCAATGGGGATAATATGAAGATAGGCTAAAGTCTTTTGGGGCTTAAAAACTTAGTACATCAAAAGGAAATATGTGGAGTTATTCAGGCATATGTCTTTTATTGTCATTGAAACGTAATAGAATTTGGTTACCTTTATGGTTACTTCAAATCCTGAAAAAATTATCTGTGATTTAAAAAATCAACTGGCAGCATAAGCACTGTCATCAGTTGATGCTGATTTCTCTAAGCTCCTTAGCCTTTATATCACTTCTACTCGTACAAGGGATGCTTTGTATATTTCTCAGGCAAGTTTCTCATTTTATTTTGTTTTGTTTTTAAATTCTAAGTAGCTTTAAAAATTGTGCTATTGTTCCATCTATTCTACCTTTCCAATTTTGTTAGGCATTTAGTGACAGTGGGCTTTGGTGGAAACTTATCCATTGCTCAGACCAGGGACATGAGTCTTGATTAGCCAAGACATTCCTGGTAGTACCCTTCTAATGCCTGTGACTGGCTCAGAAAAGGGCCAATGACACTGGAGGAAAACTGCTGGGGAACTTATGGGAAAGGTTCTCATTTGAAACATACACCCACCCAGCATCCTAGTTTATCTAAGGATGCTGTTATATGAGGATGCAATGAATGAAACTACTGCACCCATTTTGTGATCACAATGCGACATAACTAAGGGCAAAAGCCAAAATGCTGAAGATGGCAGAGTGAAGATGTCCAGGTTCTAAAGAACCTGGAGTTGTCAAACTACCTGAGCTTTGGATTTTTGGTTGTGTGACCTAATAAACTGGTGTATTTTCTCCTTAAAGAGAAAGATCACATTTCTGTATGTGTGTTTGGCTGTGTGAATATGTGTGCCTGTGTACGTATATAAAATAGTCAATAAAATGTTAATGCTGATTTTTTAAATGAGTTTTTTTCCAGTATTTCTTTACTGGCAGAATTAAAGTTGGTTATAATCTCCCCCACTTTTTATGCATGTTCCTATATTTAGTGTAGGAGAGTTAAAAGGACAAGGAGGAAGGATGAGGCAAAAAGATGGAATAAAATTTCATTTTGGAATCAGAAATTGATTACTAAGAACAGTGACTTGAAGCAATTCACTTTTGGAGTATCTGTCATAATCAATAACTTCCCACAGCTTGGTTCATGAACCTTATTTTTAGTTGAATTACTAACAAAGGAAACAATTAGATATGATCACCAACATTTTCATGCATTAATGCGAGTGCAAATTAACTCCTACCACTAAAATTACTCCTTCTGTCTGTCAAAATCTGTGAAGGCTATGGCTTACTGCACTCAGAGCATAATTGTGTCTCCCTGCCTGCATAAAGCTGACACATAAAATCAACATTAATTAAAAAAAGATCAAAATTGTCCTCATTATCTTATTTGGCTGTCTCTCCAAAATAGGGTTACCATTTATGACAGAATAAAACAGAGTCTGGACTTAAATGATTCCTCCTGCCAAATAATAAATGATCCTTTTATTGGTTGGATCTATTAATAAATATCTATTTCTCTATGGATGAAGTTATGCATAGTGTAACTTTGAAAAAGGACCCAATGTCTAACTATAAATTCATCTAGACTATCTATGACACTTTGCCATAGATATATTTTTGTTCTACACATCTGTATTCTCTGTTCTCTCCTCTGCCCAAATGCTCCTACTACAAGAAAAGAATAATCATTTATATCAGAAGTCGAGGATCACTGTGCCCTGCAGAAAGTATATAATTTGACATTTTATCTTTTCTATTATAATGAATATAATTTTAAGTTTTATTATTATTACACATTTATTTTAATGAAAAATTAGTGGGTTCCTAAAATATTGAGAGAAATATGTGAGCTCAGGAGATTTCTCATGTTCATCAGGAGGTTTTGCAAATTTGTGCCTCAGTTTATGAGGTTTCATGATACTTCTTTTCCTTTCCACTCCATTTTCTTCATGCTGGCTTTCCACACAGCACCTTAATGAATAAAATGACAATTCCAGAGAATGTTACCATCACTAGGATGACTTAGTCTGGAACCCTAACCCTAATCATCTCAAATCGATTGACCCCCAGAAACAAAAATCACAGGGTTAGTTTCTTCTGTTCTTTCCTGCTCCCAGTGATGCCTTACAGACATCTCTGAGAACTGGGAGTCTACATGATGTGAGATATTTTCTTATTACCATCAAAACTCATTCAAACAATATTCGCTTTAATAAGTTGGTGTTTACTTGCCAACAAATATCAATAACTCACAACCACAAAAAATAATTAAAAAGGAAAAGAAAATAAAAGAAATATAGATGGTTTATGAATATTCAATCAATCACTTTAAACCACAGGTAATTTTATCACTTATTTTGTCCCATTTTAACAATTTATGCTCAAGATATAGTAAAATGAAGTAAAGCTTAAACCTTTGACTAAATGTTTCAAAGAGAAAGAAATTTAACTTTGAGAATTGCAATATTTACATATATATAAATGCAATATTTACATATATATATATATTTATATATTCTTTTTTCTTTTCTGCCCTTAAATTGCCACTTATACATACAGTACATCACTTCTGCTATCCAAATGATTTGGTTTGCTTTATAGAAACCCAAGTTTGACAGTTTGGGAGGCCGAGGCAGGTAGATCACAAAGTCAGGAGCTCAAGACCATCACCCTGTCTCTACTAAAAATACAAAAATTAGCGGGGCATGGTGGCGGGTGCCTGTAATTCCAGCTACTTGGGAGGCTGAGGCAGGAGAATCGTTTGAGCCCGGGAGGCGGAGGTTGCAGTGAGCCAAGATCAAGCCACTACACTTCAGCCTGGGTGACAGACGGAGACTCCGTCTCAAAAAAAAAAAAAGAAACCCAAGTCTATATGATTATAGGCAAATTATTTAATTTCCATATCTCAATGTTCTAATTCATGAAATAAGCATCATAATACTACTCACCTAATAGGTCCCTTGAGAGGATTGAGTACTCAATAAATGGTAACTGCTACTATTAATAAATAATAACATCGGCAGATTCTAACACTCAGTCATATAGACAATAACTTCAGGAAATATTCTCCACAACATTACTTACTTCCACATTTTCACATTAAAGGTGAGGAAAATTGATTTCTGAAGGTCAGTAGATAGACCCAAAATCATCCTCCAATTAGCTGGTGGCATAGACTGAACAAGTGAAGAGACAATGTTCAAGGTCACTAGAACTTGCTGTAGCACATTTGAAAATTGTAGCAGAAATAAAAGTATAAGAAAAGATAGTGGTTTCCAAAATAACACTGACATTTTCACTATAGAGAGATGACAACAAAATTAGAACATTTAAATATTTTTAAAGGATTTGTTTTCTCTTCTATGACAAAAATTTGATTTTACTTTTGCATTAGTGAAGCGATATGCTTTTTGAACTTGAGGTTAGGTGGGTCCCTACCTCGTGTCTTTGTTGCTATCAGTTTGTACAACTAAAATCTAAATGCCTCGGTTTCCTTCTAGGAATTAGTGAGCTATGCACTTAAAATTCACTGAAATTTTAAAGTGGGTATGCTCTACTAACAAAATTATTAAGAAGATGTTAATGGAGGGTGGCAAACTAAATACAGGAAACTGCTCAGCATTTTTTTGCCAGAAAATATTTCAAATGAGACAATTTTGTGCATCAAGAGTTTATGTTAGCTGGGAAATGGAGAAGGGAAGTTGGGAGAATATCTGAAGAAAGGGAACATTTAATGAACATTAAATAATAAGACTTAATGTTAAGCACTTCCCACATCAATTTTGTTTTCCAGAAATCCAATGAGAAAGGTAATTTGCAGATGAAAAAAAAAATGGAATGTCAGTTAATTTGACAAATGTCAAAGACATGTTTAAAACTTTGAAACTTATCTAACAGATTTAACCATCACGTGATCTTTTAAACCCTCACTACAGTCCCATCTTCTCCTTTTCCTTACTTATAAAACAACCCTACATTTCCTTTTCAGTGTTAAATAGTATTCTACCTTGAAAAGAAGTAAGACATGACTACTTTATACTGAATTTAGTCAATAAAGAAAGAATTTGATCACACATTTCTGAATAATTACTGCTTTGTGACAGAATGAAAATTAATGGAAACAGAAAGTTTCCTCCTTCATAGAATCACCATTTGCTCACTAGCTTTGAAACTAATTCTAGCCCAAGATTGCCCTCAAACCAGGTCCAAACACAAACTGTAATCCTTATAAACACCATAACTATGCAGGGTGGAATTATCACCCACACTGAGCCTTTTCTTTCAAGTGTTATTTCTGATTTCACATGTGTTGAGAACATTTATATACAAGACTTGAGCTACACAATTTTAAATGTTATTACTTGTAAAATATAAGCTGTGTCTTTATAGTCACATGTCTTTATAATGTTACAAGAAGGAATAATAATATAAACACCATCACAGTTGATTTATAATAATTTGGTAAAAACAATAATATTTTAATAATTAAGCTAAGGTACTATTTGTAAGCAAAGGAAATCCCCAATGTGGAACAAAAAAGAATGAACAGCAAAGAGGCCATCAAGACCTCACAAGTGCTCATCTCCCCAGATATAAGTACTTGGTCAATATATATAAGAAAATATTTTCTCTCTAATGATAAGAATAAAAACATTAATTATAGCAAGATATAATTAATAATCAGTTACTACTTATCGAGAATCTATTAAATCTGAATTATTCCATTCATATTTTTAAAGGGCTTGTATATATACATAGTTTTTCATATGCAGGGTATATGAACACATATACATATAAATGGTCCTTCATTTATTCTATTGACCTTCGGAAACTTGTTTTCCCCATTTTATAGATGATCAAATTGAGGTCCAGGCTACTTAAGTGACTTCACTGAAGCAAAATCCAAGTAGAGAGATGTTACCTGTTTAATTAGTTGACATGCACTGAGCTTTAGATTGTGAATATGTATATTCATAATAATAAGATTATGGTTACATGAAACTGTAAAAAATGCTGTTCTTTTCTAGGGAAATAAACACATGCTTAGCACAGAATGTTAAAAGTAGCATGGAGTAGTATGAGATAAAATTAAACATTTGCTTTCAAGGTTATGGCAACAAATGACCACAAAGGGAAAAAATGATAACTGAATCATAATTTTCTGACAATCTCTTGGTGTTTCTGTATTCCTCCTTTGTGCTTCACATGCTGCCCTCTCAGTGAAAAGCAACTATAAGCACATAGTCTCCAACTGAGCATGCGGCTGGAAGGCATGCACCATCACGGTTAATTAGGCAGGCTTCAGAATTCAGCAAGTAGGGTGAATCTTAGCTCTATCACCTCCTAGCTAGGCAACCTTGGGCAAGCATTTAATCTCTCCAAATCTCTGTTACTCATCTATACAATAAAGTTGATAATAGTATCTACATGAAATGACTATAGCTAGAATTAAATAAGGCCAGGGCTATCACAATACTTGGTCCATAGTAAGTGCTCAGTAAATCATGCTTATTTTTATATTTATATCTGCCCCCCACCCAGGACTGAAAAAAAACCACTTTAACTTTTTCCTCTAGATATATTACTGCTAATAAGTGCCTCCTCTCCCCTCCCTTCCCTTCCTCTCCCTTCCCCTCCCCTCCCCTTCCCTCCCTTTTTCTCTTTCCATTGAGAAAACCAAATCTAACATGAACATGGCATTTTTCTTTCTGTCTTGGTATAGCCTATCATTTCTGGATTCACCATATGGTTAATAGATGGTGGTGAGACATAGTGTGGTATATTAGTTCATTCCCATGCTGCTGATAAAGACATATGCAAGACTGGGTAATTTATAAAGGAAAGAGGTTTAATTGATTCACAGATCAGCATGCCTGGGGAGGCCTCAGAAAACTTACAATCATGGTCGAAGGGGAAGCAAACATGTCCTTCCTCACATGGCAGCAGGAGACAGAAGAATGAGCACCGATTAAAGGGGGAAGCCCCTTGTAAAATCATCAGATCTCATGAGAACTTACTCACCATCATGAGAATAGCATGGGGGATCTACCCCCATGATTCAATTATATCCCACTGGGTCCCTTTCATGACACGTGGGGATTATGGGAACTACAATTTAAGATGAAATTTGGGTGGGGACATAGCTAAACCATATCAGGTGGAAATTTTAAAACACTAATCAAGAAGACAGAACCCTTCCTCTCATTCCAATGGGACAACTAGCCCAGCCTCTTCTGTGTTCAGATCATAGCAGCATCTAGCAGTGACTTGAAGCTAGGGAAGCTCCATTTCAATTTCTGAGCTAAAACTTTTTCTCCTGGCACCCAAATTTATATTTCTGAATCAATTTTGCCATAGAAAAATTGTTATGCATGGTGGGAAAGTTCTAAAGTTGTTGTACATTATTACCTACCTCAAGAACATTAAGGATTAAGGAGGCTTCCAAGAGCTCACTGGTGTGAGGGGCTGGTGGGCAAGTGTACTACTGTATCAATGAAAAGATGAGGGATGGGCACAGTGGCTCATGCCTGTAATCCTAAAACTTTGGGAGACTCAGGCAGGAGGACTGTTTGAGGTCAGGAGTTTGAGACCAGCCTGGGCAACATAATGAAACCTCATATCTACAAAAAATTTTAAAAATTGGCCAGGCATAGTGGTGTCTGCCTGTGGTCCCAGCTACATGGAAGCTGAGGCAGAAGGATGGCTTAAGCCCAGGAGCTTGAGGCTGCAGTGAGCCATGATTATGATACTACACTGCAGCCTGGGCAACAGAGCAAGACCCTGTCTCAAAACAACAACAACAACAACAACAACAACAACAAAAATGTGGTCTGATTTTCAAGTACAATTCACAAAGGCACATTTGAAACACAATCCACTCAGAGACTGGGGGCTGCTTTTCCCTTTCTTTTCATTGGCCACTGGCCACTAGAGGGCTGCTGTGAGTCATCCCCCTTGTCAGAGGCTCTTAAGGCCCATAGTTCTGAAATCAGGATGCATTTCAAGGGCAGGACCAAATTCTCCTCCACTTCTACAGTATCTGCAGAGTGTCTAGAAATGAGAAGGACCGTTTCAAGAGCTCATAAATATCCTGTTGTGTAAGACAGATGAATGCTCTGGGTTGGAAGCAAATTTTTTTTTAACACATACCTAGGGAACTTATGAACACTCTAGTTAGCTTCTTCAATGTGTCTGAAGACTGCTCACACTCCTGTTGACAAGTAAAGAGGGTGAACTCTAAGAAGTATATTTAAATGCAAAAATGAACCCAGTTCATGTGCTTTTCTTGTACTCTCTGTGTTTTAGGGTAGATTATCATGAGTGGTAAAGAAGATAGAGACCGGCATTAGAGGGTGGGGCTTAGATACACACTCATATACAACGGGTCATTTAGGTTGCACGAAAATCAGAAAGATGGCCACAGATCAGAAGTGGTTTTCCACTCAAACCACTGACCTCTGGGTTGTCTTTCTGAAGAACTTCTTTCCTGTTGGTCAGAGATTACTTGGTATGTTCTTGAACCGTGAGACAGGAATGAGGGGATCAGACAAATGGGAGGTCAGAAAGGAGGAAGAGATTATTCCCACGTGGAATGAGGTTTCCTAATTTATAGATTCCTCTGTGGATGTTTGGTGGAAACAAACCTCTCCCCATTTGCTTAATTTTCTCTTGCTCTTCACACAACACAGTCAACCATATGTTAGACTCTTGAAGGTTCCATCTCTTTCCCTGGTTTTCTTTTAATTCTATTTCCTCTCACCCCAAGCCAATCCAGAGGGTGGAATTCCAATTTCGATTCAGACATCAAAGCCAGTGTGGCCACACTTGATCTATCTCATCTTCTTTAATAGACTTAATTCTTCTCAAGGCAGGTCAAGATTCTATTATCTTTGGTAATTTTATCTAATTCATTAATCAATAATAGGATTTTCTACATGAGTAATATGAATAATAGTAATATCCATCTATGTGCTAATCTTCTAATTATTTTACACATATTACTTCGTTTCTTCTATGAACAGCCTATCAGGAAAATTGCTGGCAACATTTTAGAGATGAAGATACTGAAGCACACTGTGGTTGAGCAACTTGCCCAAGGCTCGCAACCAGGAGAAGGTGTATATGGGATGTGATCACCAAAAGTCTGTTTTCCATATCATCAACACTGTCCTAGCTGGGGCTAAACACCTCTACCTCTGCTATGACCAGCAGCCTCTATTTTTGAGCTGCACCTAGCATGCACCAGACATGATAATGATAATCTCACAAGCATCACTTCCCTCAGTATTCAAAACAACATCATCAGCTGGGTACTGTCCCCACGTATAGACGAAGAAACAGAGGCTTGGCAGAGTTTAGTGCGATATCAGAAGTCACACCTCTAGTAATAACCCAACCAAGACTGCTGAATGTTTCTCTGACTGCAAAGGCTGTACTTTTACCCAGCAATTCATGTTGCTCCTATAGAAAGACTGCACCCAACCGTCCCTGGAAATACCATAGGCCTGTTTTAGCACACTGCACAGCACTGATAAGGTTAAATAGAAACTGTGATTATGCATCACTGCATTGCTAATATCTCTATGAATAAAATGTCGATTTGATTTTCATTTAACCTCAAAAGAATCTGATTACCAAATAACCATTGAAGAATTATTGGCAATTATGTTCTGTAATTATGGTGCCTGTTAATGTCATTAGCGTACAGCCTTTCATATTTAGTACTATTAATTAATCCCCATAAGCATAGAAATTTATAATCAATATAACAAAGGCTCCATGGTAAATTATAAATACTCCCGAAATCCCTCCAACAGTTTACAGGGCTCCGTGGGCTTCCTTGGTTGGGACACATTTAGTTTGGGGGCTGCAAGAATCTGTGGTAATTGATAGCTTTTCACCCGGAATCGGCTATCTCACTAATGTGCCTAATTAGGCAAATGCTTAAAACTGGAGTCCCAACTGCCACTGACAACTATAAATTCCTGTAGGGCAATCAAAATAATTAACTGCTTGAGTCAAGAGACCCACATATCAGATATACAACTGTTCAATTCTCTGAGCAATATATTGCTTCAGATAACAACTACTGTCAGTGAGTGTCTGGTTTCGGTTTTGGAGAAGTTGAATACAGTAAGTATGTCTAATGTTAAAAGTCCAAAAAAGATTCATGATAGCTCTATCTCACAGATATGCAAGATAAACATGCATACTCACAGTGATGCTAGGAATGGATGCTTTGTAAAACACTGGTCTACGAATATCATGTTTTTCAAAATCTCCCAATCCATCCTCAGATTTTCTTTTACACATTTTCTCAAACTGAAACGTATGTCTGTTTTATAGAAAACCTATTTTGTTTTTGTAATTTTAAACATCTACATTAATATACATCAGATTTTTTAAATGGTTACATTCACATATTTTATCTGAAACAACTACTGCTATAATTGTCTAAAGATGCAGCAAGCTGCCTCAGAAGTGGTACATTCTAATAAGATGTGGCATGATAATCTATTCTGCATTGTTCAGAATTGGACTAGGTGGTTTCTGAGGCCCTGCTCTATGTTAGAATCTAAAAGTCCGTGAATCCCATTCTTTTTTCCCACAGAGAAAAGGGATTAGAACATGCTCCCTGTTGGCATCCCACGCCCTTTCCTGATTCCATTCTTGTTCTGGACAATTTCCCAGGAATTAGTGCATAACCCTCTACAGCTGCTGGGCCTCAGAAACAATTTGGGAGGAGAAAATAGAGGCTCAGAATAAAGAAAATATCTATTAAAGCATTATTGCATCAAATATAATGGAGAACATGTTCATCTTTTAAAAATTCAAAAGGAAGAATATGACACATTTAGGAGGCATCCAAAAATCAC
This sequence comes from Pan troglodytes, assembly GCF_028858775.2. NCBI lineage: Eukaryota > Metazoa > Chordata > Mammalia > Primates > Hominidae > Pan > Pan troglodytes. Next base: position 71,902,301 of record NC_072410.2, on the reverse strand, counting down.
CTTTTTCAGATAAATAACTGTTAGTGGAGAATTAAAATTAACTTGCAATTTGGAAGAATTAGTAGGCAGAATTACAATATTTAAGATCTGAAAATAACCTCAAAGGTCATTTGAATCCAACATTCCATTTTACAAATGAGTAAGGTGAAATTCAGAAAGGGTAAATAACTTATCCAAGGTCACCAAGTACATTGATGGCTGAAATGGAACTGGAAATTGAGATATCTTAACTACCCCATCTTCCACCACCCCTAAACTAAACGGTTAATTAAATTTAAAAGCTTATTATAGAGTGTGCTTAAAGGCACAACTTCAGATTCGTGGTTTTAAAATAAAAGATTGTATCCTAACATCGCTGACAACCACAGTTAGCATGGATTCTCAGTCTTGTCAAGATGCAGAAGTAAGATATGCATAGACATTGGGATGGGAGATCTTATCAGGTCCTGTAGTTCTATTCTACAAGTTTTCAGTAAGTTTTCTACAAACTAAAACAATAATAATAATAATAATGGATGATAACGACAGGAGCCTATACTATTTTGAGGCTGAAACAACTACATCTCACATAATTTGTCACGTAGCATTCAGAGCCCTCATCTGACCTGTAGTCATTTTTTTCATTTCTGTTTTGGTGGCTTCTCTAGCTTTTTATTTATTTGTGTTTGTATTTTTTTGAATTAGTTGTCAGTAGTCAAAAATTATAAAATGTCACATAAAACCAGACTACAATTTTCTTACATGTAGCTCACTAGTTGTTAAAAAGCAGAGAAATAAAAAAGGAAGAGAAGAGGAAAGAAAGAAAACCAAAGAAAGAACCTAATGTAAATGATGAGATAATGGATGCAGCAAACCAACATGACACATGTATACGTATGTAACAAACCTGCATGTTGTGCACATGTACCCTAGAGCTTAAAGTATAATAATAATAAAAAAAGAAAACCAAAGAATTCCTTCTGTGCTTGGCTCAGCAGCGTTGGAGTTCCTGACTCCACTTTAATGTTTCCTTAGTTTAGCACCACCACCAAAGTTCTTATACAAATCATTTTAACCACCACCGAAGTACTGACACAAGCATTACTAGCCGAAGTGGTTGTAGATTTCCTTGAAATTAAAAATATGTTTCACCTTTGTAGTTTCAATGAGAATAAGAAATGAATGTGCAGAACATCATTCTTAATAACTATGCTTATTATAAGAAAACATAAAGAATGCATCATGGAGAATGCATATTTCTTCATGCATGATGGTTATGGGACCAGCCCTTCTCTGTTGTATTTCCTCTTCCTTAATAGGTAGCTATGCAATAAGAACAAATTTTGAAAAAATAAGACAAAAGAAGATATTCTGATTTAAAAGGAGGTGGAGGAAGAGGAGGTAGTGTCAGTGGCACAGGTAGGACCTAAAGTCTACCTGAAGATTCTCTCCAGGACATGGGTTACATGCATAAATTGGGCCTCTGAAAGCCTTAAACTTTACCTAGAGATGGCATATAGGCTTTGGATTTAACATTTTCTGTGCTCTATTTCATCACATTTATAAAACTGTTTTCATAGCTTTGAATAAGTATGAGCTTATTACATGAATATTTAGTTTATTACATACTACTGTATACACCTGTGATTGTGAACAGATACACTTCTGCTTTTTGTTGAAGACAGGACTGAGTTAGCAATGTCTACTGTATTAAACAGAAAAATAATTCTCTCGGGCCACTTCCATATTCTCCCAGATCAGGACCTATACAAACACTGGGGAAAACAAACTTCCAAGTGATGGCAGCACAATCAAGCGGTTTTGTGGAAGGTATAACTGCTTTGCATGGTTATAAGCCTGACAGAAAACATGCAGGAATTCCCAATTCCCAGAGCAGAAACATTGCCGGCATGTAACTCTGGATTCCACCCCATATGCCATATTTCCAGCCCATCTTGGGTCAGCACATAGTCTGTGCTCCTGGGGCGTGCAAGACTGTGAAAATGCCTGCATAACTAGCTTTCATGATGATTCCAGCATTAAAGAGTAAAAGCATCTTCGTTCAGCTTTCAAACAGCCTACTTACCCATGGCCAGGAAGAAGGGGAAATTAATCATTTAATTAAATTAGTCATTTTCCAGACTAAAGATAAACTTGGAATATGACTCACTTAAGCAAAACTTTCCACAGGTGTCACTTCTCCAGGAAGATTAAGAGAAGGGCCCAGGTCTCCTATTCCAGAAAACTATTTGAGGGTTGAAACCTCCTCCACTGTGTATCACCTAGCACAGTGCCCAGTGAACAGTAAGAATCAGGAAAGAGTTATTGGATTGAGTAGCTATTGAATTGAAATGGAACCCAGTCTGCCCACTCTAAAACAGTCACTTTGAACACAGAATGTATTAAGGTGTTATTTCATGTGCAGGCTGTTACAAATGTTGACTCAGGCTCAAACAAACCTTTTAGCATTTTTACTTTTAATCCAATTGAATGATTTTACAAAATAGGGCAAGGATATAAATTCAAATAAATTAACAGTGGGTAAAAGAGCATCTAGTCCTCAAAAAAAAATTCTTTGGCCTGCCTATCATTTATATTTGTACAATTATTCCTCTTCTCTAAGGTTCACAACACTTAGGCTTCTGAAGATGGAAATACACTGCACAGGGTATTAACCTCTGCCAATGGAAATAAAACTGTAAATGATTTGGTTTTGTGATTATTTAACATATAAACATGTGCTCATTGAGAAAAATGATGTCTGGACAACTGACATTGTATTTCTGCCAAATACCAAGCTAATGTTCATAAAATTTTACTGGAGGGAACCCAATGCTAACTATAGGATTTCAAACTGCTGATTTGGAGACATGAATCGTGAAGCAATCTACGTTGTATGGCTAATCAGAATTCCCATCCTTATCCATGCTCTGAAAAGAACCTAAAATTTCTATTTGGAAGCAACTTCAGAAAGCTTTCATTAATTTAAATTTTAGAGCAGATTCCTTCCCATTATGTGTATTCAACTGAAAGCCTATTTAACACAACACCATGATAAAAGTGAAAAAAAAAAAAGTCAGGTTTTTCCAAGGCATCCATTTTACTTTATTCCAGAATCCAGAGGCATTGAAAATCCAGGGCTTTCTGCATTTCTTAGGATGTTTTCAAAACTAAAAAGAACTGGTGATAATTTGGTGATTTCCCGTTCTCTGCAATTTATTTTAAACATGTGAAATGAATGACTCTATGTTCCTTAAAGCTGCCCCCAAATTAAGCAATGTAATAGTTGATAATTAGATGCATTTAATTCTAATTTAATAGCCATCTTTATTTGGCATGCTCTTTATATAAATACTACTCAACTGAATCCTATTAAGACTTACATGGTTTATTACATTTCATCTGAGGAAAAATGTACATATTCTAAAAGCTGCATTATTTAATCTTGGTGTTAATTTACTGGTATGCTTAATGAGTTTACAGGTTTAGTATTATTTAAACTTTGTGAAATATATGTAACTTTTCTTTATTTTACCTTTAATATTTGGAGGAAAAAAGGTTCTATTAGGGTTTTCAATATGGTTATAATTGTAGAATGAAAATAAGATAAAATTAAATTTAAAAAGCAGAAGTGGTACAGTTCTCATAATTTTCTACATGCACTGGAGAGGAACAGGTTTTCAGGAAATCTCAAATGGGAAGGAGATGTGTTGAGCATGTTGAACTAGGAAGGCTCCTAGCAAAAACAAGTGAGATGCTGTACTGCCTCTCCATTATGGCCAACACAGAAGGAGAAAAGAAAATGACAGCGTCATGGCAGTCTACAAATAACTAATCACTCCCATGCACGGTTGATTTTCAGTATGGAGTCTGGCAGGAAAACCTCAGGGACTCTGTCACCCACTTGCAGGCCAGCCTCGCATGACATGGTATTATTATTAGCAGCAATATTTTGACCATTTCTAGTTATCTTTTCTCTTCTTATCTCTCCCCTGAAGTTGATACAAGAAAAGATTATCTGAAAATAAAGAAAATAAATACCAAAAAAGGTTTAAGTAGGAAAAACTGCATGTTTTTAGGAAATATTCTGAGTGATTAGATAGGGGAATAAAAAGTATGAAACGATTATATCATGTTCTATGCAGCCTGACAAGGTAATCCCTAAGTGAGAGAATTTTTTACTGCTGCAAATTTCTGTGTGTAAAGTGTGACTGACAAGCCACAAACATAAATTGGTAAAACCAAAAGGAAGTCATTTAGCAGCTCATTATTTTACAATTTTCTACATTTCAATAAATTCATCATGACGATTTTTTTTTGGGGGGGGGGAATTCCCAATGGCATTAATGTACTAGTTTAATAGAACAATAAAATAATATTGCAGGAAAACATATGGCTCTGCTAAAAATATTAAACTAATATACCATAAAAGGAAAATGAATAGGTGATTCATTCACTATCCATTTACAATTATTTAAATTATAAAAATGAAAGCAGCCTCTTCATTTTAAAAGACAAAAGAAAGTCATTTAGTAGTTTAGTAATCAAGCCTATGTGAGAGATCAGTTATCTGGTTAGATATTAATCTCACTTATAAATGATTTTATATTACACTATGCTCCTAGTTCATGATACATATACACACATCCTCTTATTATTTATTGAACATAAATTTATATCAAACCCGGCTTTAAGATTCTTGTAAATTTGTGGGAGCTCCAGTTTTACTAAGGCAAAGTGAGATGCAGAATCAACTCCATTTTTTCCAAACAATTGATTCCTTATCTTCTAAAATGCCACAATTTTCATTATGCCATACAAAATACTCCGGAATGTAAATTATCAGTAAAATTTCCTTAGTTATCTATTTCACTGTGAAATATGAACACAGCCTGTATTAATAACCATGAATTCAAAGAGCAAATGCTTTAAATATATATCAGGCTAGCTTAATCTAAGCATATTGTTTGCTGTGGTTCTTTTTCAGAACTGAATATCAAGCTACAGTCCACTCTGCCGAAAGCTTCTAGCTTTCCAAAAACTGAAAACCTTCGCCAGTAAATCACAACTGTTTTACCATATGCCTCTCTGTTCTGCCAAGCATTACCAGCTTGTTCTACTTTTAAGCAAATTTCATTATATTATAGCTCAGAGCAATGCTCATTAAAAAGTATTACTGAAAAATGTCAAGTTGTTTTTATATAGAAACTAGAATTTATTTTCTACTGAAAAGTCAGATATTTATTGAACACAAGACATTTTTAAAACATAGCTTTCATTTCACAAGTTGGTTCAACTTAATGATTATCTGAAGTACTTTGGGTCTTGCACCAGTTAATGTTCACTAGTATCTCCCATTGATGTAGATTAACCATTGCCTTTCTAGAATCAACTTAGACTCAGATTAGTGGAAAATTCTCGGTTTCTTCACCTATATTCATATTCTCATTGATCTGCCTATTCTCCTGGCTCCCTGCCAGAGCCTTCTTGAGAACTGCTCCACTGGACATACTTTAGGGGACAGTAAACTTCATTATAGCCTATTCACTATAGTATAAATACAGTTCAAAGAACACTAGCTTAGAAATCTCAACCCCACCGCTTCTAATTGTGTGATTCTCAATGAAGTCAGTAACCTCTCAGAGTCTTCATTTCCTTATTTGTAAAATGGAATGAAAACAGCCTGCTCTGCTTTTTGAACCTAATTATTGAGAGCAAAAAAGTCAGCAATGCATGTTCCAACATTATGTATCCCATTTACCATATGCCAAACACAAAACCAGAAAGCTTCATTTTAAAGCACCAAGCTCCTTCCCAAGGAACAGTTTTTCCTTCTCTTCAGATAGTAAAACTCACTGGCCATAAGAGCCTGTGATCCACAAAAGACAGGATAGATTTTTATTACCTGCTGTAATTAAGTTTAGCCTTGGATTCCAGGCCCAAAGATTTATAAAATGTTAGGCTTTAAACCACAAAACCAAAAAATCAAGCCATTATTGATTCCTCTCAGGAGAAAGAATGTTTTCTAATCCCATGAGGAAATCCCAATCAGACATACTCAAATTGGATCACACTTTACATTTAAACTAACAATAAGAACAACAATAGAAATAACAATCATCACTAATCCAGATCCAGTTGTTCTTTTAATTGTAGGCCAAATCATTCTCTGCAGATCCTGAAGCTTTTCAAAAATGAAGACCAATCCTGAAGGTGAGCTGAAAAGTGTTGTGAGGGTTCCTTCACTTTAATCTACTGCATTTTTATGCAGTGAAATCGGGATAATGTGGAAATCAAGGTCGCTTTTGATGGAAGAGAGGTGACAAAAAGATATCTAGAGGGACAGAAGGAAAGGGAACAGGAGTAGGATGGCCAAGAACAGGCCTACTTAATTTGACTTGCTAATTTCATAAAGAGACTCTGAGCAGAATTGCAGGTGGATTATCCACATACAATCCTCAGGCCTTTCTCTGCACTTTCCTATGCTACATGGTCTTTCCTTCCCACAGGGATCTTTCTCTGGTATTGTCTATCTCCTTAGCAATGAGAGAACGGAGGCTGTTCAAATCACCTGTCATGAGACTGTCACCCTACTCTCTAGGTATGGCTTCACCTAAAATACAATTATAAACATAGAAACTTCCATCTCACACATATAGTGGTGATAGCAAAACTCAGAGCATAGCAAAGTGCATTCTAGATGCCAACATAGAAATTATGTTCATTCAGTACATTAAACAGCATTTGTTTCCAAAGAACTCAAACAGAATGACAAAGAAACCACTAAGACTTCACTAGATAAGCAAATATAGCACTTTCAATATTATATTAAGAGATGCTTATCAAGAACTTGCAAATTTCCTTACCCTTTGTTCTAGCAATTTGCATCAGGGAATCTATTCTGCAAAAAGCAGTGACTGCATTTTTTTGCATAAACGTGTGCATTGCAGAATTATTTAGATGGACAGAGCTTTAGAAACAACCTAAATATCCAACAATAGTAAAAGAGTAAGTATATTAAGATATTTACATACGGAATAGGTGGTTGATTTACAAAGGGCTAGTGGAATAGAAAAAATTTCTCATGTTAAGATCCACATCAAAATTTTTTTTGTTTACAATATGCACATAAAAGATTAAGTTATAAAATCAAGATTTAGCAAAGTTGAAAGTATAAATTTTTTCACTCTAAGAGCATATTTGCATATTCCTAAAAGAATCAATAAATATACTCTTATAATCCATACATGTTGGGTATTTACGTGTTAAAACTGAAAGTCTAATCTTGTGCTGTTAGTCTTTGAAAAATGGCTGTGTTGCTGTGGCTAAAGAATGATTTACAGAAAAGAAGCATGGTATACTAATGTGAGAAAACGTGCTTTGTTTTTAAACGTGATGGTTTTCATGGTGACATTTTGAAGTCAATCTTTTCTCTCTTGAATGACAGAATTTCTATATTAAGAGAGTATGTGGACACAAATAGTGCCTCTCAGTTGCGCAAAGAAGCATATTTAGTATCCAACTACAGCATTCCACAGAAATTATAGAATCTTCAGTCCAGATTTAGGTACCAGAGTTAAGTAGAAATGGTTATAGAACCAGTCAGTAAGAGTATAGCATATACGCAGACCGCCACACAGAGAGTGAGGCATGTGGAAGAGAAAAAAAGTAAGAGTGTAGGAAACAAAGAGTGCAGGAGGAAGAAGAGAGCAAATTGGTAATGATTCTGTAACCAGAGTACCACTGGCATGAGTGAATAACTCAACTGTAAAGAAGTACAGAATGGATGATAGATATCCCAATTACCCTGACTTAATAATTACACATTGTAATACTCATATGAAAATATCCCATGGATCCCCAAAATATGTACAACTATGATATATGAATACAAATTAAAAGTAAGTACAGAATAAGTCATATCTATCATCACACATGCAATATCTCCCTTTTTAAAAAGTTCTCAATAAAATACCTTAATCAAATGTGGCTCAGTAATAGTAACACTGAATTTAGACAATCTTATCAATTATCTTATCACTAGAATGGTGTCCAAGCGTGATAATCTTTGATTCGGCGTGACCAGGAAAAAGTTGAGGGTTACAAGACTGGTGACCCTCAAGACAGGAGGTAACATTTGTCGGCCTTACAATTCTCAATATTGATGCATGTTGTGAAAGCGCAAGACATAAGTTATTCTCAATATTGTGAGACCATCAAATGTTACCTCCTCTCTTGAGGGCCACCAGTCTTGAGGCTCTCTTGAGAACTTCCTTCCAATATTAGTCCATAGGACCTCCTGACACATTCACAAGAGAAACAGAGAGCAAGCTGAGTGACATTATTTTTATTCTCTTACTTGAGGGAATATATGTAATTTAGAATGGATTAGATAGCTCTCCTGCATTGCCTTATTGAAGATATGTCTGGAGTCTGCAGTCAGAAATTAGTGAAATTTCTTTTCCATCTGAAATTTTCAAGTTTCTCTAAAATTAAAACAAGAAATAGAAATAGTTTAACAAACGCAGAGACCAGACCCAACACACTAATGCAAATACCCCTTTCCTAGACTCTACTATGGTCGATTCACTTTTCCTTATGGTTCACTTCATGGCAAAGCTGTAATTATAATGCTTAGAAATGTTGACCTTTACTTAATGACTGACTCTCTCATGACCAAGATTAATGATTTGAAAGCCCAAATGCAGATGCTAATGAAAGATAAAGGTGTATCTATCACTTAATGCAATGAAATTTTATTCATTAAAGAGCAAGAAACAAAGGCTGATTATATCTTCCTTCTTATAAGCTATTTAAAAACAAATAAACAAACAAACAAAATGATGTTTCGCTGTGTTACGCAGGCTGGACTTAAACTCCTGGGCTCAAGCAATCCTTCTGCTTCAGCCTCCCAAGTAGCTGGGACTAAAAGTGCCCACCACCATTCCCAGCCTATAAACTACTTTTAAATAGCAGTCATTCTGGCTTGTTTTCTTGCATCCAGAAATGAATTCGACTGGTGCCTCATTGTTTCTTTTTCCAGAGTAACATGGTCTTTTTTCCTTTGGTCCACACAGGTCCTGTGGATCAACTTCATGTCAGAAAGCAAAAAGTAAAAAGAACACCTTGGATAGCTCTCACTCATCTGTTCGCACCAACCTAATCACAATGCTACTGCTTCCAGGATGACCAGGTAATGAGTGTGGTCTATCCAACACGAGGATTCTTTCCAAGGCAATTTGGAGCAAATCAACTAGGCTAATTGGTAATTCAAGTTTTTATCCCATAAAATGACTGTGGCCCAAGGGAATGTATCAGAAACCTGTGCACAAAAGTTTATATTAGAGTTGTTTATTAACATGGGGATTATCTTCAAACCAAGAATAAAAAGCTATAATTGACTCTTTGCAAATGCATAAATATGGGAGCAACAGTGTGCACAGGTTATTACTAAACTGGAAAACAATTTTAAACATTTCTTGTAATAGACAAATCACTTTTAATAGTGACAAATTGTAGATAAATTGCATAATGCCAACGTATATTTCAAGGTAAGAATTAATAATACATCAATTATTTTTTGTTCCTTTAAGATTAGAACTCATAAATCCCGCAGTGCACTGGGTACAAAATCCTATTGAAAACTCAGAAATGGGACTGATGGGAGAATTGAACTCAGAGACTTCCACAACTCGGAAATATGTTCTTAAAAAGCCATGTATCTTTTTATCTTGGGCTTCTAGGCAACTAGCACAGGTCAAGATAACTAGCATAAAAGGAATCGGGCACTAATTCTGCTACCATCTTGGCGTACGATCTGAGGCAAGTCAATGAATCACTATGCATCTAAACTCTTGGATCTAAAAGACAGAATAATCAAGAATTTTATAAGACTCCAATGAGACAATTTATAAGAAAAAGCATTGAAAATAATGCATGCTGTGAGAGCGCAAGACGTAAGTTATTAAAGGGCTGATATGTCAGGAATATCAGTAAGTTTCAGAATAAACTGTTAAGGTCTATTCTTGATTTGGTTAAGGACATAAGGGTAAATATGCTTATGCTATTCCATTTTATGGATAGCATTGGTGAGAACCACTGTGGCCAAGAATTTTGTCAATTAATCTGCAAACTTTTCTGACCAATGCTTAGCACTATCAATCTAACTAAGCTGTCTCTGTGTGTGTGTGTGTGTGTGTGTGTGTGTGTGTGTGTGTGACTTAACTAATCAATAACTAACAAAGATCCCTGGGGTGAAGATCACTCCTATATTATACCTAGTACCACCAGTTATTTGGAGGGACAGGTGTTATCCACTGATCAAATCTTAGGAAGCTGCCTCTCGGAGAATTACAGCTCTGGCACAAGCAGATCATAGACTCAGTTTACGCTTCAAGAAACTCTATTTAGTGGTGACTGCACATAGTTCATTTTTTAAAATCTCGCTGCACACAGCCTGATCCTGTACTACTCAAACACGTCAATTGTTATGATTCATTATTCTTCAAAGGCCTCAAGTTGGTACTCAATATTCCACTGGGAGCTTGGAAAATGGATCTGTCCCTTCACTGAGTTATTAGGCAAGTTTCAACACATCTTTTCATCAGTACAAGAGTCTACAGAACCTAGCCTCTGTAAATTCAGAGAAGGGGCCTTGTATTTTATGGCACATGGAAAGGCGTTAGTCACACACAACTTGTTCCCAGCCATAGGCCTCTGTTCAGGCTCCTCTCTTCTCTAGGTTCCCTTAGCCTTACCAGCAAAATCCCTAGACAAATCTTATTTCTTCTCAGACCCAGACAGAGCCTCAGATCCTGTATGAAGACTCCTGCAATGAGGGGAACCATCTTCTCCAATGGAATTTGCAGAGCTGTTGTGAGGCTCCTCTTCTCTCTCAATATCGCCTTTTCTACTGCCACTCCTTTCTTGTTAAGGTACTAGCCACTATAACCACACTTTCTCTCATTCCTATAACCAATCATTTTTAAAAGTCTGGCAGAATCTCTGATCCCAACACCTTCACAGAAAAAAAAAAAAAGTAAAAACAAACAAAGAAACAAACCTGTTATGCATTATTGCAGTGATTTTCAATTGTGTGTATGTGGGGTGGGTGTGTCTTGATGGGAACATGAAAACTCCGAGGCAGATGTGGTAAGCAGATGGGTGAGGCATGTGTAATGTGATGAGTCCTTCCAGGGTGGCCTTATCTACCTTGCTTATAGCCAGCACCACAATCTATTCACATTGTTTGTGCCTCAGCTCAGGAGCTTCTTATTGCTCACTCAATACCTCCCAAATGATTTTCTCACCTACAGTCTTGTTCTCTTTAACCATGACCCAAACCAACCAATTAATTCTCTACTTTGCTTGCTGAATGACCTGTGTAAATGCAGGCCTGATTCTGTCAAGCCCTTCTTAAATCCTTCAGTGTCTCTCTATCGCCTTAAAGGCTAAGTCAAACTTCCCAACAAGGTTGAGTAGGCTAGCATTCCCGCTTGGGCTTTCTAGCCCCATTTTGGGTTTATTTTATTTTTTATATGCATTTTTTTAGAGACTGGGTCTTGCTGTATTGTCCAGTGCAGTGGCTATTCACAGGTGATATGATTTGGCTGTGTTCCCACCCAAATATCATCTTGAATTATACCTCCCATAATCCTCATGTGTTGTGGGAGGGACCAGGTGGGAGGTAATTGAATCATGGGGGCGAGTTTTTCCTGGCCGTTCTCATGATAGGGAATAAGTCTCATGAGATGTGATGGTTTTATAAAGGGCAGTTCCCCTGCACACACTCTCTTGCCTGCTGCCATGTAAGATGCGCCTTTGCTCCTCCTTTGTCTTCTGCCATGACTGTGAGGCCTCCCAGCCATGTGGAATTGTGAGTTCATTAAGCCTCTTTCTCTTTATAAATTACCCAGACTTGGGTATTTCTTCATAGCAGTATGAAAACAGACTAATCAATTTTTTGTGATGGTTAATATTGAGTGTCAACTTGACTGGATTGAAGGATGTAAAGTATTGTTCCTGGGTGTGTCTGTGAGGATGTTGCCAAAAGAGATTAACATTTGAGTCAGTGGACTGGGAAAGGCAGACTCACCCTCAATCTGGATGGGTACCATCCAGCTAATCAGCGGCCAGCACAGCCAGGATAAAAGCAGGAGGAGGAACATGAAAGAATTAGACTGGCTGAGTCTTCTGGCCTCCATCTTTCTCCCATGCTGGATGCTTCCTGCCCTCAAACATCAAACTCCAAATTCTTCAGCCTTTGGACTCTTGGACCTACATCATTGGTTTGCCAGGGGCTCTCAGGTCTTCAGCCACAGAATGAACGTTGCACTGTTGGCTTCCCTGCTTTTGAGGTTTTGGGACTCGGACTGGCTTCCTTGCTCCTCACCTTGCAGAAGGCCTATTGAGGGACTTCATCTTGTGATCATGTGAGTCAATACTCCTTAATAAACTCATATACACACACACACACACACACACACACACACACACACACACACACACACACACACACACATCTATCCTATTAGTCCTGTCCGTTTAGAGAACCCTAATACAACAGGCATGATCATAGCATGCTACACAGCCTTGAACTTCTGGACTCAAGTGATCCTCCCATGTCAGTCTCTTGAGTAGCTGAGACTACAGGCTCATGCCACCATGTCCAGCTCTAAGAGGTCATGTACTTTTTTTAATGTTTTTTTTCAACTTTTAATTTTTAATTCAGGGGTCACATGTAAAGGTTTGTTACTTGGGTATACTTTGTGATGCTGAGGTTTAGGGTATGATTGATCCTGTCACTCAGGTAGTAAGCATAGTGCCCAGTAGATAATTTTTTCAACTCTTGCCCCATTCCCTCCCTCTCCCTCTGATAGTGCCCTGTGTCTACCGTTGTCATCTTTATGTCCATAGGTACCCAACGTTTAGCTTCCACTTATGAGTAGGAACATACGGTATTTGGTTCACTGTTCCTGCATTTATTCACTTAGGATAATGGCATCCAGCTGTATCAATGTTGCTGCAAAAAACATGATTTCATTCATTTTCATGGCTGTGTAGTAATCCATGATATATATGCACCAGATTTTCTTTACCAAAGATACTCTTGATGGGCACCTAGGTTGCTTCCCTGTCTTTGCAATTGTGAATACTGCTGTGATAAACATGCCAGTTCATATGTCTTTTTGGTAGAATAATTTATTTTCTTTTGGATATATATCCTTTCCTAGCCCAGTTTTCTAAGTGTCAGCCAGCCCTGCACGATTACTTGAAGTTCTCAAAGTGGTGCAAGCTTCTTGCTTTAGAGCATCTATACAGTTGTTGCTCCTGGCTGATTCCTGTTGTCCCTTTTATAACTAAATAGGCTACTTACCTTTTGTTCTTTAAGACCCTCTTCACGTATCACCTCCTCCTCCAGGGCTCTCTTCATCTCTGAAGGCTTTTTAGGAGCCTCCCTTCGTTTTCTTTGAACATTAATGATACCACAGTCCTATCTCAATCTCTCACACCTATCTACTCTCCCAAGTTTCTGTAAGAATCGACTAGTTCCTGTAATTGACAGCTATATGGTGTTACTATTAATTAGTCCCATTTGATTATATCATTTCCTGACAGTCCCAAACACTCTTTGGACTGTGGATTTTCAACATTTGTATCAGACAGCTGGTCAGGTCTACCTGCTATTTTACCATTGCTTGCCTGTAATTTAATTTATCTTGGCCTCAATTCCTCCATCTGTAAAACAACAATGACTATTCTACTGGTTTATATAGTGACTAAGTAAGATAATGCATATACAAAATACAGCTTAATTAATGCCTAATACTAGTAAGAGCTTAATTAATAGTTTCTCTTCTTCCCCCTCCTTCAAATTATTATTATTATTATTATGCTAGGCACTTAATAAATACTTGACGCATTGAATTAATTAGCTGAGATCTTTTTATATCTAGGAACCAAATTTCCACTTCTGCTCTCCAGCCAACTTGTGGAAGGTGAAAGGAAGATGGTCAGCATCAAAAGATTCCTCTTTCTAGCACGTGGCAGAGTATTCCACTTTTGCCTTGTAACTGCCATTGAAGGTGATATTTCACCTGATAAAGTCAGTTATGAGATCTCCCATACAGAGTAATGAAAAAGTCTGTAACAGCTATAGTGATCTGCCTCCCCTGCTGTTACCTCCACCGAATAATTTTGCCATAAAAAATAAAGGGGACATCTCCTTTTAGTGAATTATGACAAATTTTAACTGACTTATCCCTCTTGGAACTTAGGAGTGTCCTACTTTCCCCTCCAATGACACTCCCACTGAGCTGACATGTGACACATCCTGGGAATGCATTAGAACTAAAGAGAAAGTTAAGACTGTGACACATCCGTTGGCCCTTTTTTTCTTTTTTTTTTTTTTTTGCTAAAGTAGGAACATCCCTCCTCCCTTGTCTCCTCAGTCCATAGCTCTCTGTTCTCAGGATCTTTTTAATTCTACTGGCCGGGAAGACATTTATAGACAAAAGCCCCTGTAGAGCAACATATCCCCCTCTCTATCAAATATACTTCTCAAATACCTACTACATGCCAGACACTGTGGCTCTGGGGACACACTGATCAGCAAACAAAGCCCCTGCCCTTATATGATTATAGTGGGGCATGACATAAAGCAAATGTGTTCCTAAAAAATTCCAAGTTGAACAAATGACATTCATACCATACTTTGCGTATGGTGCAAACCATATGTACCAATAATACATGACATCTAAGGCTGAATTTTAAAAATAAGTATTCTTTTTAGAGGCCAGTCATCCCTTAGCAACTGACTATTTCAGCTCTGGCTACAGGGAAGGTGATAATGAGTAACACATATTGAATACTTAATATGTACCAGATATTCTGCTATCTTTTTCAGGTATTTTTACTTGATTATCACACATCTAAATTCCCCATGTGGTTATATGCTTATCAGTATACCCATTTTGTAGATGAGGAAACAGAGCAGTTAAACAATTTGCTCAGCCATATTGTTAGTAAGTGGCCTTGAACCCTGGCAATAGAGCACACGTGCACAGACAGAGAGATTATGACACATTGTCTCCAAAGGTGCTTCAGAAAATCCTAAGGAGGGAGTGACTGAGTGAGGATCATGAATGTGAAAATCAAATCTACCCACGCAACAAAGGATCACTAAATTGCCAAAATGCTCAAGAGCATGATTTACTGTATTCTTCATTTCTGTGTAAACAATGAAAATAAATCTCTCGGCTCCCAAGCGGACCACATCTGTAATAGTTCCTGCTGAAGATGTTAAAGATGTGTTTATGGAATTTGCAGAATCACTTCCTTCAAAGTTCAATGGTCTATAAGTTGCTAGTGTTATTGCTGTTAAAAGAAACTGAACGCTTAGTACTTTCTGCTTCAATCTCAGGTTGAGATTTGTAAGGCAAACCAGATATCAGACCAGCTCCTATGGAAACTACTCTGTCCAATCAAAAGATAACCTCTTTCCATGAAACTAACTTAACTACCTCACAGGATATTCGAAGCACAATACATAATGTGAAGGGGGAAAAATATCCTTACTTTCCTTCTCCTGTTCTAGTACGCTTTACCAGATGCTCCTGTGGCCAAACCCTAATTGTTCACTTCAAAACAAAAACACTTAAGCTTCTGGAATGTAACACATCTCTACCAGGTTAACCATTAAGAGAGGGAGAGGCAGAGGCAGAGGGGAAACAGGAGCTCCTCTCAGACATCAGGAAGACAAATGCGAATTGTCCCTACAAAAGAAAAAAGATCACCACCTATGTGTTTCTCTATCTTCTCTCACTTTTCTCTGTTCCTTGTCATCCCTCTTTCTGCCCAGGTAAAGTGGTGGTGGAGAAGGAGAGGAATTCCAGCTAAACAGTGCATTGGTATGAACCGTAGACTAGTGAGCCATGTGCATGCTCCAGGGACAGGGAAACTGAAGAGAGTGCACTATAGGACACCAAATGCAGATATAATCAAGGCTTCTTTCTACATGCAGCAACAGAGTCAATTTGAAAATAAGCATATCCAGAATGGTAAAGCACTTGCGCAGTACTTCAGCCATGCTCCTTCTAAGTATGAAAATCTGAATATCAAAGCACGGTAAGGAGGGGAGCAGGTGAAAAACAATAATAAAAACAGTGAGCCAGCATTTTTTGAAGCTATCAGAAGCTCAACAGAGCTGAATCTGTTACGGGATAAGAATGGAAACATACAGGTGGAAGAATTGACATACAGCAGCAATATCTTAAATTAATTCCTTGCTATTGAACACATGAGAGACTATAGTGAAAAGTCTCAGTGACTGATTGGTCTTTATGCCTAGAAGAGAAAGGAAATTTTGAAAGTCCTGGCCCTTTGCATTTAGGTCCATAATTAAACAATTAGAGCTCCTGTACTACAACAAAGCTCTCAAACAATCATGAGACACAGCCACACGCATTTTAAAAGAAGATTCTTAAGAGTTAAAGAAGACCTTCTAAAAAATACATTGCTTTCACATTTATTCCAAGTAGCATAGAAATCAGGGAGGAAGAGGAAAAGGAGGTTTTCTATCCATCAGAAGGAACAGGAATGGATTTTGACATGCTTGGCTAAGCATTCTCCCCATGATTTATGGTCTGAGGTGTCACTTACATGGATGGGATGGGGTGGGAGTGGAAAAACTGATAACATGATCTGATAAACACCTGTATCAAAAGCACCTGAACTGCTTGCAAAAATGCATATTTCTCACTGAATTCTGAAATACTGAATCTCAGCAGAAAGCCCAAAGAATCTCCTTCTAACAAGCTCCTCAGTGATTGGCAGGAGCTTTGAGAGAGGCAAGGGCAGAGTAGGTAGGTGGGGAGGTTTGAGGCTGTTGGGCAAAACAGGGTTGCATCCCTTTCTTTAGATGACAAACAGAGCTGCAGAATTTAATAAAATTCCACACTACTTCCAGGGTTAACAATGGTGTATGCTGGGATTAATCCCACATGAAATAATCACAAAATGATACCAGTTAGTATGAGGCACTGCTGTCCTACCTCAGCCGTGCAAATTTTAAGGACAGTCTTTTTTGGATAAACTCCCACCAGTAGATAAACTCCACAAAGTCTGGCCACCAGGGAGGGTCGATTACCAGGACTACACTGTTTCTCTAGTTCAGATGTGCAGAATATAAGGGCAGTGTAAAGTTCAGCATTACAAAAACAGAAAGCAATTTAGTAATTAGTGAAAGTATTACATGGACAAAACAATAGCTGGGAGATTTGTTTAAAGGAATAAACTAATAACTTTGTTCATAACAACCCATTTCAAAGATGGGAAAATAATTTTTAAACATTTAAGTAAAACTAGAATTAATGAAATACCTTGGATACACTGGCTAGACAAAAGATTCCTGGTCCTGACTAACTTGAGAATTTCAGCAAATAAGTCAGTTAATTACAAGGAGCCCCGTATGCTGAATGCAGTTGCCCAGGAAATTTGCTTAGGTCTTGCTTAGTCAAATTTGAGAGACAGCTCAACTACCATACCCATGGGGAAAACTGTGGACATTCTTGGAGTATATGCCTTAAATACCATAGTTGAAAATGCCTTAGGTTGTGCAGTGGTAGATGTTTTTTAATGTACTAATTTAATTGATTTATACAATAATATATCTTTATTATTGCACTTAGCACCTTATATTGCAATTAATAAGTTGTATATTTTCTCCCCCTTATTGTCTATAAGGTATAAATCTGACTACAATTGAATTCATTAATTTTAAAATCTAAAAATGCCCAGTATTTTGTGTGATATTATATATATATATCTTTTGTAAATGCTTACCAAATCAATCCATCCTTCTAGATTTTTATTTGGTGAAAGGAACTTGTATCAGACAGTGAACATTAATGTAGTGAATCCTAGATTTCCGGCAGTGTGCTAAGGCACTGAGGATGCAAATATGAATAGAAAACAGTTCCTGTCCTTGAGAAGGTCATAGTCAAGCTGACCTGGAAATCTCTGTAAGTATTATAATGCAATGGTAAATACATTTGCTAAACAATAGTTCTTTAAAGTACCTAATTTGCTGAATACATTCATATATCCATATGTTGAGTTTGTGCAAATTCACCTAGGCAATTTATGTTACCAATGCATTTTAATCCTGGGTTATATAGCTAATAAAAATAAGGACATTATTAATTATTTTTTAAATTACATTTTAATATTTAAGTAATCTTAAGGGCATTAAACATGTAATTAATGTTTGTTTCATTATAAACTTGTCTAAGCATATAGCTGTACGCTAAAAACAAATACAAATTCAGATTTACCACTGTGAATGCTAAACTTTATCAAATAGAACAACTCTGGCGGATAATTTATCATATTCTGCATTTGTTGATATAAAGACAAACTGCAAAAACACTAAGTGTATTTCTAATTATAAATAGGATTTCTACTCAGGCCTAGGGACAGTGAGTTTTTATAAATGTGCAACCAACCCCTTTTCCCATGAGTCTGACTGCAGTTCTTTCTCCATGGCTGATACCAAGGAAGAAATGTTGAGACTACTCTTTGGGATTCTCTGCAGTGTATTTGCTAACCATGTGGAAGAAGTATGTGGGATGTTTTAATGAAAAGGGCAGTAAAGTTAGGGATAAAGAGACACACCTTGGTCAAACCAGGTAATAACTAATATGACTTTAGAAAAGAAAGCAACTTGCTCTATTGTCCAGGCTGGAGCGCAGTGGCATGATCACGGCTCACTGGAGCCTCCATCACCTGAGCTCTAGCCATCTTTAAACCTCAACCTCCTGAGTAGCTAGGACTACAGGTGTGCACCCTGATGTTTTTTTTTTTTTTTTAGTTTTAGTAGAGATGAGGTCTCACTATGTTGCATAGGCTGGTCCCGAACTCCTGAGCTCAAGTGACCTGCCCATGTCGGCCTCCCAAAGTGCTGGGATTATAGGCTAATTAGGGTTTCTATTTCTTTTCTTACAAAAGGAAAACATTTGACTAGGAAGTCTCTCAAGTCATTTCTTGCTTTAAGTCTCTGATTCAGTGGTCAGCAGTAATCTCAGAGAAGATGCTATGTGGAAGGGATAGCTGGTTGCAGCTGGGTCACTGAAAATCACCAAGAAGTTCATACCCTTAGTAAAATTATTTTACATATTGATAGCTCACAACTCCCTCAACCGCACACCCTACATCCACTCCCCCCATCAATTTCCATACATGCTTTTGGGTTATGGAATATCAGCAGGCAGTGACAACCACCACAAACAACAACAACAACAACACACACACACACACCCACACACACTCTGAACTTGAAAACGAAAACTTCTTGGGATTTTCAGGGCATGGTCTCAGCTACCCAGCTTCCTGGGAAATAAAAAAAGTAGCAAGTGTTAACACCTCATTTTTACCTATCAACAGGTACAGAAAACCATGTAAATTGTTCCTTAAACATCAATTTATGAGTTTTTGACAGTGCTGGGGAATAAAGCTATTGTTTCTGGGTTCTGCTTAAGACATGCTCCTTTGTCCTCCGTACCACTCAGATATCTATAGTTCATACAGTACCAAAAATACCTCTTTCCACCTAGAGGGCTCTTAAAACCTGCAGTTAAGCAAGAGCAAGCCAAAAGAAGTCTATAGCATCACAGATGGGTTATCCAACTCAATCACAGACATTCCCCTAATCTCCAGCAAAGAAACCTGCTGTCTCTCTAATGCACTAACATCATTTCCCTGGGGCAAGGTCTGATTTCTCTGAGTATATTATTCATAGAAATATTATACATTTTGGTAAATGTAAATAGAGGATAAACTCAGTCAAAAACAATTCACAGGTTAGAGGAGGTTTAAAAGAGATGGGAGCGAGAAATCACTTTTTCCTGTATTTGTTTTCCCAAGGTTTCTCACCCTTCTGCAGAATGAGATTCTAGGTTTAGAGACATTAGGAAACCAGTAACCACGGGACCCGTTGCCTGGAAACGGCCTGATTACAACCAACTCACTAGGCTACAAGGAAATTCTACCTGATCCTTTAGGACCATTTGTCAAGCCTCATTATGATGATAAAGAAAATTTATACTTTCATAAAGCCTTCAAAAATTATTGCCATGAGATTCTGAAAAATCTGGGCATCTGCTTTGGGGAAGAAATGGGAAATTAACATGACCATCTAGTGTCAAAAACTGACAGCCTAGACAAAATAAAGAAAAATTCGTTCAGCATCAGGCACAGAATTCAGAAATCAAAAATCCAAATTCAATGCTGAACAAACAATGTTTGGGAATTGTACTGTCTGCCATGGGGGTGAGAAGCCAAGGCAGCCGGAAAATCACTAATAAGGGGCATTTGTATTCTGCAGCAGTAGATCTTCACTTGTGCTTCCCTGTACATCTAAGAAGAACTTTCAATCCAATGCTGCCATTAACAGCTGCTTTGAAACATATGCCATTTGGTTTTGTTGCCCTTGACAGGTGAACAAGATTTGTCAGGGAAATAACATTATAATAATATTGCAGAAGTTTAACAAATTCTAAGAATGTCTATAAATGTTTAAGACAATTAGTAATCAGTCTGAGAAAACAGAGTCTATTTTACACTTTACTGAAAGAAATTTTTATAGCTAAATGACTGTAGGTATATATATTTGTGTGTATATTTGTACACATACATAATTTTATATATTTTATATATATATATATAAATAAAGATAGATGATAGATAGATTTTTTCCCCTTTCAAGAACAACAGGAGTTACCAAATGCATCAGTGAATTCTGGCTCCATTAAAAGTTTTCGTTGTTGTTGTTAATGATCTACTTACAGTTACATTGGACTAAGGTGCGTCTCACAGGGAGCTCAAATGTGACTTTGGACCCATCTTAATATGGACTTTGCCATTAATTACGTCTATGATTAATTTTTAGATCATTTATCATAATTTGCTGGAGCATAAAATGCAAATTTCAGTGAAATCTAACCATAATTGCTTATAATTAAATTTTTTATATCTATTGTAGGAAATAAATTCAGCATATTCTTTTAATTTTTTTATTACTATTTTTCAATCACTTTTTTGAGGCATGATTCATGAGTCCATTCTTCATAGATAAATGCTCAACATTCCAGGGCCACAGGGATTAATAAAGACTGGTAGAGAGAGAGTGAAGTAATTAGCTTAAATTTTGCCATAGATGCTATGGGAAGCAAGCCATTTTCACTTTAAAGGGACTATTTTTCAATACTTCAGATATTCAATCTGAATTAGAGCAAGCCAATTAGAGAGTACCACAGTACTCTCAAATATGATTCCAGGGTAAAATGTAAGGCCTCTAAGCCCTAGGTTTCAAGGAATGTATCTTAATTACGTTTGAACCCTCAGTACTTATTTCAGGCCTAGCACACAGTGGATACTCCCAAATCTCTGCTGAACTGAACCAGGCCATAGTATCATGAGAGGAAGTGATATTCTACTTTAGAGCTAACTGAGACAGACAGGGAAATAAAAAATGGACTGCAGATTGTACTGAAGAGAGTGCCTGGAAGGATGATGGTCATAGATTACATGGAGAAACAACTAATGTCAGAACAAGAAATCTTATGATCATCATTTGACCTCTGCCACCCATTCCCCATGCCAGTCACTCTATATATTACTGTCAGGATTATTCTCCCAAAACGCAAAATCATAACACTATTCAACTGTTTGAGAACTTACAATAAAAAAATAAATTATTCATTGCAATTATCTTTGTCTTCAAGCAACTTAAGAATTTGGTTGCCTAGATAGAAATAACACATGATACTTTTTATAAAAAAGGAATTGAGAGAAAAGTCAGGACAGTGTGAGCTAAACTGTCAGTAGAAGCTGCCTAATGAAGGAGGGACTGGAACCAGGTCTATTTATTTGAAAGAATAAATAGTAGAGGAGGACCATTCCAGGACAGGTAAGAAACAAGCAAAAACACAGAGGTGAGAATTTGAATAGTACATTAGAATAGATACAAAGATACATTTGGAGATGGGTTGCGGGTAAGAATAACAGTTTTGGCTGGAATCTTGGAAGTCTGAGGCATTTTCCATGAAGGAAGTATTTAAAAGGATGCTATGAGTTTCCAGGAATATTCATGAAGTGCTACTGGTGAAATAGATAGCATTTGTGACGAACCTAGGGACACACTGATTCATTCATTTGG
This sequence comes from Pan troglodytes, assembly GCF_028858775.2. NCBI lineage: Eukaryota > Metazoa > Chordata > Mammalia > Primates > Hominidae > Pan > Pan troglodytes. The sequence continues at coordinate 71,880,109 of NC_072410.2, read as the reverse complement.
TAAGTGTTTTTTGAACACCTGCTATGTCCTAACCACTGGAGATAAAGCAGTAGACAGAATTCCTGCCCTAATAAAACTTATCAGGGGTGAGAGTACACAAATGATAACAAAACAGATAAGTTAGTATATAATAAAAGGTCAAGTGCCATAGCAGGTAAGGGTCTAAAGAATGGGAGAATGTATTCTAAAATATTAAAACTTTACCGTCTCCAAAAATATCTAGTACAGACATGGGCATGCAATAGAAATACCAGGTGACTGGAGTACTGCCTGCTGAATACAAGTCCTGGGGTTATGGGATACAGATTTTCTCCTAATAAAACCTGAGACAATCAATCAGAACTCTATGACGTCTCTGATGTGCTTGCCTAACATATAAAAATGCCTGGGCACAACCCAACCTCACCTAAAATGGGAGGATATCTGGGATAGGCTCCTGCAGCATACAAAGTTGGATATATTGCAGGGTTTTCGAAATTCTTTCCACATTATCTAGGATGAGCTGCTGATAATAAACAAAAAATTTTCATTAAATATTTGTTAGATAATATGCCCATGACTGCTAGGTGCTATAAAGATTAAAATAATAAAAGATGCTCATGGCATTGCCTTTCTTAAAAAAAAAAAACATAAAAGTAAACTTAAAAGTCAGGAAAAGATAAGTACAGTAATGACATCAAAATGAGCTTGGTTTTACAAAAAAAAAAATTGTACAAAGGAGTTCAGGAGCTCCTGTGATATATGAAACTTGAAAAAAGGAAGGCCACTTATATAAATGCTTGTGTTTTCTTGAGTCTTTGAGATATTTAAATTCTATGGGAGCAAGCATTATGAATGTGATTTTCAAATTACAACACCTAATTTGTTCTGACCCATCCTTGGTCACTGGTTGAATTTTTTATATCTCAAATGCCGTCCTCAAATACGGGCCAATGTCCACACAGAGGTAACTTTCCATGTAAAAAATTAGCAGGAACAAGTGAGAAAGGGAGGTGCTTACACTGCCCTTTCTACAGGACATATTTGTACTGACTGAGTTAATGTTTATGGGCTGTAGGTATTCATTGAGACATAGTATGGGGTGGCTAAACTCAATGCCCTACAAAGAGAAACAAAAGGAGGAGCCTCGTCCATCATATTGCCAATAAAGAGCAGTAAAATTACGTGACAATATAAAGATAATACTTTGCTTTCCTACTGTGCTTGGTTCTTGCTAAAATGTTATTAATGAAAGGAACTATTAGATCCCAGTAACAAGCTGTCATACAACTACTTTACCTACCTAATTTCCTTTCCCATTCACCCATAATATTTCCTGTTTCTATACGGCAGTCATTTGGACTCCACAATATTTCAATCTGTCTCATCTCCATTATTGGTAGCACTACTCCCCAATCCACACTCCTGCTCTGTGCAAAACTCCTGTCTCCTCATTAATTCTATTTATTCAACTCCTTCAACCTTTGTCCAGAGGGTCTCTTTTCAGATCAGACATTCTGTTTTGTTCATTAATTTATAGCTTTTGACATTTATTATTATCTTCCAATGAGACACAGAAAGAATATAAGAAGTTAAATGTTTTCACAAGCAACCCTAGATTCCTGTGTCCCTTTGCGGGGGAATATAGAAAGAAATAAAAGCTGCCAGATAGAAGGCCTGAAATAAATGACCTGCACCACCCATAGGCAAATTCTACCTCTTTGTAAAGAATGTTTCATAGGAGGGAATCAATAAGAGCTGAATATGAAACATGGGTGCAGCGCACTAGCTAAGTTCAGTGAACTCCCAAGCTAATCCTGTGTTCTCAGAAGCTATAAGCACCAATCTCTTCACCTTTGCTCAGGGGGATGAGCTCACCACAGAAACTGGCCTGTTTTTTGACCTCAAAATCCAGTTGGGACAGGGCTGGGGGATGGCAGAAGCAATGAAAGGGAAGGTTTCCAGGCCATTTGTTCTAAACTGAGGTGTGCTGGCAGAAGGGAAGGACAAGGTTGAGTCTCCATGGCCCTGAGCTGGGTCACACAGCTGGAATCACACTTTGCTCAACACAAACGTCTTTCACTCTTTCATTCACCCACAAGCAACACAAGGACTGCAACAGAACACTGCTGAGAAGAAACAGGCCCAGCGCCACTGGTCACTGTCAGTATCTAGGCTACCTAGTAAAGCAACCCCCACACGACCCGGATGCTAAATAAACGTTTACATCAGCTCATGTTTCCCTATGACTAGCTGATCAGTATATCGAATTGAAATATAATAAACACCAAAAGGAATGCTGGCAGGAGGCTCAGTATTTTCAGTTTTTGTACAGGTTTTTTGAAAATCACATCACGTTTGTTACCTTTAATGATACTGTTGTCTTACAGAAAAATACTCATTCACGTGTTAAAATTTCATCACCTTATCTAAAGCGACATTCCTTTTTAAAACAACAACAACAAAAACTAAACTAAACTTACTAAAAAGCCCCAAATGTCTACACTGAAGCAACTCAAATGAAACGGTCTAATCATAAAATTAAACACATTACAGATGAGTTGATTTGAGGGCATTTAGTACATTTGAGTATACTCGATATTTCAGTTTCTTTAACCTACATTCCCTAAAAGTAACACTAAACAGTGGTTCTGTGTATATGACACCGTAAAAATGCATATATTTATTTCTGAGGCTGTATATTAGCTGATTGTGAATCACACTTGAAAGTATGTTTTATAAAATAATGTTCATGCAAATTATACTAAATGTATGGTATACTTTATACAAATATTAAATATGAAGGGAACTGGTATATAGATAATCAATTGACTAGACTATGCACTTAATATGTATTTCATGACATAATATTAGCTTTCATAGGAATCACTGCTTGAAAAAGCACACCATTAAACTGAATTTGAGTTTCAATGACTCAAGTTCTAGTTCTTTTTAAATGTGTCTGGACAATTTGGTTGTATCACTTGCTTCTCATCCATAAATTTTTTCTTACCATTTATGAAATGCTTGTTATGATAAAAATTATTATACCACATATACATTTCTATTCCCATCCCAATCACCAATCGAATTTCTAAACTATATCCCTGTGATCTAAAATAAACCAATTAAACAATAACAAACAAAACTTTATGCATCTACTTATTCATACTGATTACATATATTATTTTCTTGCCTTGTCTTTACCACTAGTATATTAATTCTTAAGCCCAAGAACTTTGCATTCCTACTGCTCTACTCCATCCTTTGCTTTAAGCACAAATTAAAAAGAATGTAAACCAACACTATAATTTGTCTCATGATAGCTCCAAGATGGTCTGATTTACTGTGTGGTAAGAATATCTCCTATCCTGCATTTCAATCTCCATCCAGGCCTTCAAATAATACTGTCTATCAGTTAATATACAGCATTCCCAGTTGAATATGATTCTCTAACAGTAGCAGACAGAATTGTTCTCTCGGTATCCTGTGGGGCCTCAGAGGACAGTCAAAATCTCAGCAACACTGTATTTTCCTTGCTTCTGTGCCATTCTAACAATTTCTTCCCCTGGGAAAGCCTCATCTTTTCCTTAGATTTGTGTTTCTGGACTCACTGATGAATTTAGATTCTATTCAAATGTCCTCGCACTGCTATGTTCTATTATGATCTGGAAAATAACTATTATTGTTAGCAAGCAAATGTTAGAGTTTTTATTCCACTAACACATGCTTTGAAAATCCCTAAGTTCCTCTTTATGACTTTGCAGATAACAAACAAAACTATAAAGAGTGTAACTACTTATTGGGCCTTTAAAGACACGAGAGATAATTTATTAGAGGACACGCTCAGTGTTCTGTCCAGGTGGTTGCTATCAATTACAGACAGAAGTCTTCCCAAATATTCACTTAATGAATAAATTGAAAGGAAGATCAAAATGTTTTTCATCCACAGAAAGACCTTTGCCATAGCATTGATATGCTGGTACTTTTGTCTTAACATTTTGGTCTCTTATAATCTCTTGTTTAAAAGTCAACTTTTTAATGTAAATGTCTCTCAGTTTATTCAGGGTGATTCTTTTCTGTTGGAATGAGAAGCATTATCTCTAAGCATGCATTTATGTGTTGTTTAATTGGGTGTGGTGTGGTTGTTGGCTCTGTGATAAGAAAGCGTCACAGTCTCCGACCTCTAGATGCTTAAAATCTAAGATGAAGTAAATATGCCAATATATTACTGTGGACCCAAAGCATCATGGGCCATTTAAAATCATTCTATGAACAAATCGACTGTCATTTTGACAGTACTGAGAACAACATATGTCCCTTCACATTTCAGCTTGTGTTGGATCATTAGGCACAAGTTTGAACAATTCCAGGGAAAACTTACAAACACATTTTGAAATAAAATTTGGATGTAAAATATCAAGACTTAACAGAAACATGTTACAGAATGATTTACTGTACTTCTTTCAAATAACATATTTTCTGCTGGATTTAAGTAAGCTTAATTGACATGTTATCATTTATATAGAAAATTAACATGTCCCTGATTTGTCAGGGACAACAAGAATGTACAAAGGAAGGGCCACATATACTGCAGGAATTTTAAGCTATTCTCTTATCTTTTATTTCAGAGCATTCATAATTTTTAAATGTTGCAATAACCTTTTGAGGCAATACTGGTGACTTCTTCATTTGACTAAAACATCCCTGCATATCAACAATTGAACAATTGAAACACTTTAACAAAATCTACTAATGTATATATATATATATATAATATTATATGTATTATATATGAAAAGTATACATGTTATACCATACATATAGTGAGATATATATACACACACACACACACACACACATACATACTTATGCCATCAGAGAACACTTCATTTAGATTAGTATGAAAATTCAAGCAGGAGTTAAGTCTCATTTTTATGGAGCTACACCCACAAATCCCCCAGGCTACATGTAGTTAAAACTCTGAAATAAATTTTATTCTGAGATTGTGCTCCTGCCACATCACGCTGTCAATATCCAATATTCTGAAGCTACAAGGGCCAGTGCCCACCGATCCTAGTCCCATTTAAGGAAATGCAATGCAATCTAATGCCAGTTCTCAAAGCACGTAAGTACATGCTGCAATCAAAGATTTAAGTGACCATTTATTTTGTCTTGTATCTGCCTGAGAAAACCCTTTGCCAGCCAATTTTCTCCTATTAGAATTAGCTTTCAAAGTTAGAATGTCATTTGCATGCTTGCAGACAAAGCTAACAATTTCAAATCATGAAAATGTGTATTCTCAGATGGTGAATATTTGCTTTTTTAAGTACAGAGAGTAGAAACCGAGCTAGTCTTACTAGATTTTATATATTGCTTAAATTAACGGCCAAAAAAAGCCTCCAAGGGGTAAATTGCCTTTTTGTAATATTACCTTTAATTTCTTTTAGCAAATGGGATATGAGGTTTAAGTGGGTTGAAGAAAATCAAGTAAAATATTTATGGTATACAATTTTCTATGGTCATATGCCTAAAAGCAAACATTTTGTGGTTAGTTTACTATGAATGTACCAGGGCTAGCAAGGGAGTCTTTTGCAAGATAGTTGATTTTTAGAATCGCTTACAGGTTGAAACTACAAGCTCCTAATAACATTTAACAATCAGAATTGCTTTGGAGACCAGCCTATTTTGGCTAACGCTGGCTACTTAGGCTCTGCAAAGTTTTTGTAACTATTTTGGAAACCAAGTACCATAAAACCAAGCATTCCATTTTACATCCAATGTGTCTGTGCTGGCATTAAGTAATACCAGGAGAGCATTTTAAAGGTTCAAGGTCAAATACTTGATATTCCATTGAGTAAACTATAAAAGAAAATACTGCACATCATCTAAATATCCTAAAAGGCTAAGTTCTAACCAGTATAAGTCCACAAGGGACAGAAAAGTAGCATGATGAAATAAAAAAGAACACTGGACTGAGAATTAGGCCTTGGGCAAATCAAATCCATTCTGAGTCTAGCTTCTCCACTTCTTCAAAGAGGGTAATAATGCTGGCTTCACTGACCTCTTTGGATAAAAGCCTGCATGTAGAAATGCTTAAAAATGTAGACAACTTAATACAAATATTAGACAATACTATCATTTCCATTTCTCCTGATAATCATGCAGCAGGTCTCTGAACAAGACCTGTGTACTGTGTTATTCATAACATAACTTGAGAAGAGGTGGTAGTTTTTACACACCTCCTCCCCGCCTTTTTTTCTTTACACTTGATGAGCTTCAGAGATACAGTCAGTTACTAAACTCCTCAGACACTTTTAGCAGCATCAGAAGCAGCTGCCACTTGCAAACCTGTCAGATTCCACAGGGACTAAGGATGTAAAAACAATGAGTCATTACAGGTGTGTCTGCCTTTTTCATTCAAAGACAAAATGAAAAGAAGATGAAATTCACCCAACTCAGTGTTTTTAAGGCAGAAAGTAAAGAGATCAACCAGGAAATACTTTATTCCTTTAATTCATATGACAGACATTCACATATAACATAGTAATTGTTTTTAAATAGACTGCTACTGTGCTGGGTGCTCCCCCAGACTACGAAAAAGAGTGCTATCTAACTTCAAGGAACACATTGTTCGAGAATAACAATATGGGGCATAATGGTAGCATACAATTAATTCTAATTCCAGGTAGAACCTTGGTGAGACAAGAAGTAGTAAGAAGGCCACTGGAATGAACGAAAGGAAGGTGGCAGGATCCTTAAAAGGTTTAATGAAAGAGACAGAGATGACATTTGAGATAATTTTGAATGATTCCTGGGATCCTGGTAGGAGAAATATCAATGAAGACAGAAACTAGAAAGAGGGATATGTTCAAAATTGAGAAGTCTAAGTTGTTTCAAGAATATCCTGCTACAGTTTCCCTGTCTACGCAAATGTGCATGTTTCTGCAAGCTGCTGATGTTCGTTTGTTACAAAGGTGACACGAATAACCTAAATTTATAAAACATCTTAAAAACTGGCAAATAATACAGAATCTCTATGGATTACAAATGAAACATTTACTATACATGCAATCATGTTTTAGAAATTAAAAATAAATTAAAATATGCAAAACAAAGATTACATATAATCCCACCACCCAGGGCTATTTTGATTTATGTCTTCCCAAGACTATGTCTGTGTACATATATACATCTACATTTTTTTCTTCTTCTTTTAATTATACTTTAAGTTCTGGGATACATGTGCAGAACATGCAGGTGTGTTACCTAGGTATACTTGTGCCATAGTGGTTTGCTGCACCCATTACCCCGTCATCTATATTAGGTATTTCTCCTAATGGTATCCCTCCCCTAGCACCCCTCACCCTGACAGGTTCTAGTGTGTGATGTTGCCCTCCCTGTGCCCATGTGTTCTCACTGTTCAACTCCCACTTATGAGTGAGAACATGAAGTGTCTGGTTTTCTGTTCATGTGTTAGTTTGCTGAGAATGATGGTTTTTCAGTTTAATCCATGTCCCTGCAAAGGACATGAACTCATCTTTTTTATGGCTGCATAGTATTACATGGTATATATGTGCCACATTTTCCTTATCCAGTCTATCAGTGATGGGCATTTGGGTTGGTTACAAGTCTTTGCCATTGTGAACAGTGCAGCAATAAAAATATGTGTGGCCGGGTGTGGTGGCTCACGCCTGTAATCCTAGCACTTTGGGAGGCCAAGGCGGGTGGATCACCAGGTCAGGAGATCGAGACCATCCTGGCTAACACGGTGAAACCCCGTCTCTACTAAAAATACAAAAAATTAGCTGGGCGTGGTGGCGGGTGCCTGTAGTCCCAGCTACTTGGGAGGCTGAGGCAGGAGAATGGCGTGAACCCGGGAGGCGGAGCTTGCAGTGAGCTGAGATCGCACCACTGCACTCCAGCCTGGGTGACAGAGCTGGACTCCATGGCAAAAATAAAATAAAATAAAATAAAATAAACATATGTGTGCATGTGTCTTTACAGTACAATGATTTATAATCCTTTGGGTATATACCCAGTAATGGGATTGCTGGATCAAATGGTATTTCTGATTCTAGACCCCGAGGAACCACCACACTGTCTTCCACAATGTTTAAAATAATTTACACTCCCACCAACAGTGTAAAAGTGTTCCTATTTCTCCACATCCTCTCCAGCATCTGTTGTTTCCTGACTTTTTAATGATCTCCATTCTAACTGGCGTGAGATGGTATCTCATTGTGGTTTTGATTTGTATTTCTCTAATGACCAGCGATGATGAGCTTTTTTTCATATGTTTGTTGGCCATATAAATGTCTTCTTTTGATAAGTGTCCGTTTATATCCTACACCCACTTTTCTTGTAAATTTGTTTAAGTTCCTTGTAGATTCTGGGTATTAGCCCTTTGTCAGATGGACAGACGGCAAAAATTTTCTCCTTTCTATACAGATTGCTTTGTAATGTGCTTTTTTCACTTACTAGTATGTTTGAATAACTTTTCATGACATTAAATATACAAAATACAACATAAAATTTACAATATAATTTTAATGGTTCCCTGATGTACTATTGTGTATGTTGCCCATCAGTTTATTTTATGAATCTATATTATTTCTTACCCAGTTTACCTTTATTTTCTTGTATAAACAATAATGGTATGGCCATCCTTTTAAATTAATCATTATTTAAGCTCTGAATATTTATTTAATTCTAGGATTCCAGTTACTGGGCTCTTTTAAACTGTCTTCCAAAGAGTTATACTGATTTTCATTCTTCACTAATGGGTTAGCCTTGGTCTACTCATGTTCTTTTTAATGTTGAATACTTAAGTTCTAATTTTTCTTACTACTAATATTTGAAAATATTTTTCTTTGAATATTAATTATGTTGAACATTTAAAAATTTGTTTATTAACCACTTTTTTATATGATATGAAATGACTAATCTCCATTAACATGTTACAAGTCTGTTTTGAGTGTTTTGTTCATCTTTGCTTTTCCGGTAACCATCCTCTGGGTATCTTTCTCTTAATTAATTGCAACCTCCTATGCATACTACACTAGGACACGTTCTTAGGTTTAGGTGTTTATCCACATTTAGTGCCAAAGACTATAAAGGGTCTGAGATTTTATACTACTTAAAAGGTAACAAGTTAACCTGCTGCAGTTTTATGAATGCTAGCACAAAATTCCAGAATCCTAGGCCAGAGATGAAGTTCATGACTTGTAGCAAAAGCAGCAGCCAGAGTATCAGCAATTTTTTGTGCTGGTTCCATAAACCCCATTTTCCTCAAGGAAATGCAAAGACAGCCATTTGGTAACTCCACTTACACTGGGTTGTGTTATAAGAGAACTCTGAGCTCAGAGAACCCAAATATTTTATAATGGGCAGTAAATCTGACTGCCCTTTGCTTCAGAGAGAAATATTACATTTATTATACTGAAGAATATATGCATGGAGGGAAACCCTATATCTGTGTTCCAAGGCCATTCAGGATACAAACATTCCTTGAAATGAAAGTCTGGGGAAAAAAAAAAAAGGACGTCAATGTCTCGCCAGGCAAACATGCAGAAATGCAAATGACACATAGGAAATTACCTCCAAGCGCTTAGCCCTGAACATGCAGAAGAGAATAAAAGGTTTTGTGAAGGAAGGAAGGAGAGTGAGTCAAAGGCATTCAGCACTCAAACTTGGTTCCAAACTTAGCCTTAACTGTGAAACCTCACGACAACAGTAACATATCAGCCAAATAAAAACATAGCTTCTGGTCAAGCTGATTTCTAAAAACCGGACTTTCTAAAGAGGTTATATAAATAGTGACTTTTCAATTTATAAAGCAATTCTCTACAGAATCTTTAAATATCAAGTTATTCTGGTATGATTGGAAAGTAAATTCATCTAAAATATTTATGCCTTTTTATTAAGCATATTAGTTAATAGAGTATGCTCAGGATGAAACTGCCTCAATTCGGATCTGGCTCTGTGTGCTGGTTGAGTTATTCAGCATGCTTCAGTTCCCTCTGCTGTAAACTGGGGATACTGATGGCTATTAACTCCATCCTCACAGAGCTAGTAAAAGGTGCTTTTGTCACTGCATGATACATAGGAAATATTCAACAAATGTTAGTCGTTATTAATTGTATTACTATCACCGAAAAATAAGTCATTCAGTTGATATATTTTCTTCTGCTCTTTTCCTCTATGTTTACAATTAACTACAAAATGTTTTCTTTTCTTGAATGACAGGGTAGATGCTAAATAAAAGATTTACCAAAATCTAACTCTAATAATAAATGGGTTAAGGTTTCACTCAAATTATAGGTTATTTCTAAAATTAGGAGAAGGGAAAATATTTTTTTAAAAAAAGGATGATACACTTTGGGAGGCCGAGGAAGGTGGATCACTTGAGGTCAGGAGTTTGAGACCATCGTGGCCGACCTGGTGAAACCCCATCTCTACTAAAAATACAAAAAATTAGCCAGGTGTGGTGGCTCATGCGTGTAGTCCCAGCTACTCGGGGGGCTGAGGCAGGAGAATCACTTGAACCTGGGAAAAGGAGGTTGCAGTGAGCCAAGATCATGCCACTGCACTCCAGCCTGGGTGACAGAACGAGACTCTGTCTCAAAACAAACAAAGAAACAAACAAACAAACAAACAGCAAAAGAAAAGGATGATGAATTCCTAAAGCTGGATTGTAGCACCTGTGATAACTTCTTTATTTCTATGCTTTTGCATAGTGTGCTAACAAAGAACCCAAAAATAAGAAAAAAGAAAAAAGTTGTATAACATTTAAAGGTCTGTAACATACTATTCACTTAACACAAACAACCTATGAAGCTCAGGGATAGAGTATCCAAATATTTGTGGGGGGCAGCAGAGGGCTGCATGGCATTCCTCTCCAGAATGTAATCATTATTTCTGGGTTATGGCTGGTTCTAAACCTAACAGTAGTGACTCATCCTTTTCCAGAGATTCCGAAGTAGATGGAAAATGCATACTTGAAGAAAAGGTGGTGAACAAAGAGAGAGAAAGACTAATAAATGGTGGCTCTATTGCAAAGGCAAAGCTGTTGAACAAAGTGGGGGAAATGAGAGAACTCTGTGCAAACTAACTCATAGCATGTTTTAAAGCTTCATTATGTTTCTGAGACTTACGCTTTGATAATGTGTAAAGAATCATTTTTTCCCCTTTCACCACCACCCCATTCTGTTATCTGTTACGTCTATTTCACATTTGAGACAGATGAATTTTGGAAAAGTTCTGTAATTTGGTCAAGATCATGCATGTAGTAAACAATACATTTAGGATTGAATTCTAGTTTAAAAAATCAGTTTTTGTGTTATTTTCACTGTAGTAATATAGCATCAGCTGAACTTGAATTCCATCCAAGTGCTTGTTCTCCTAAAGCCTACATCACAAACTACTGAAATAATTCTTGGCCAACCTAAGCATCAAATAAAGAGTAACCTCACCTCTGCTGGTGCTCAGCCAGCATGGGGATTCTGTTAAATTGTGGGTGTAGCTGATATTCTTGGTTACCTGGGGATCCTTCTGCTAATTTTGGCACATATTTGGCTTTTCTTAAGCTCTCGGTCTGTGACTTTTTAAACTATTCAGCTGTATCCTGGCTATGTCCATGTCCTCAGAGAATAAAACAAAATCATAGATCAGGCTGTTCTTTTTATTTTGTCCTGGACACTCTCATTCCCCAGATAAATCACAGGCACAGTCATAAATCTATGGAAAAGAACAGTACAATTTCCATTGGAAAGGCATTCTCTATCTTTTCCACATTGTATCCACTATTCACATTGAATTGCTACTAAGAACATTTTTCTCTCTAGTACTCTAGCTACATAAAACACTTGGTAATATACATACTAGTTTATTGTTCTTCACAGGCAAACATAGTGCTACTTTTCCAAACGTGGGAATAACTCATTCTGAACCACTGGTCCCCCAAAGGCATATCCATATCCCTTAACTTGGCTTTGACAGGAATTATAGGAGTAATGTAACTATTATTTGGTAAGAAAGCTGATAGTAAACCGTGTCTTCTCCTTATTCCTGACCCTGCACTTATACTTTGCCTAGCCTCATATTTAAAGAATACCTTCCACTTTTCTCAAAGCTACAAGTAACAAATATTCAACGCTTCATAGAGTCAGGTCCAGCAATCTTCTGCTGAGGTCTAAAACCTTGCAAAATTCTGGAAAATGGTATCCAGGTAATATTGTGGTTTTGTTAGTTAAAAGTATATCTGAGTATATGTGTGAATGTGTATGGGTGGGTATGTATGTGTGAGACAGATTGAAAGTTTCTTCAATAAATATATTACTTTGAGTAATATCAGGAATTGTGCTAGGCACTAGGGTTATAAAATACATCATAAATGAATCGAGTCCTTAAGGAACTTTGTTTGTTACACTTTTATCAAAGGGTCAGATGGAGAAAAAATGCTTTTACTATGCCATCCTGAGTACTCGGATATAAATGTGCACAGGGTCCTGTGGGAGCAGAGAGAAGGGTCATTTGGTTTCCAGGGACAAGTTGTCTTGAAGGAGATGGCAGTAGAAGCAATGAATGCATAGGAGTGACCCTGGAGAAGAAGAATGTGGAGGATGTTGCAGGTAGAGGAAAAGAAAAGCATGAAAAAACATGGTGAGTATGAAAAAACATGAAAATTCATTATTATTAATTAAAGTTTGGGAAGGGAGTGGTAGAGTTAAGGCTCGACAGATATTATGATGAAGACATTATGTAAGACCATATGGACATAATCAGAAGCTTAAAATTTAACCTGTAGGTAATGAGGAATCATCAAAAGGCTTTATGGCTAAGTGTGGCAAAACAGTTTGCCATTGAGGCAAGCTGGTCAAGGATGAAATGGGGTTAAGATCCTAGGCAGGGAACAAATTAGGGAGCTAATGAAAGAGACAGTTTCCAGAAGATATGATGAGGACCTGGACAAGGGTGATGGTAATAGTGAGGACAGGAAGATCCATAGTGGGGGCACTGTATACACAATGAGATCCTCTCTCCAGGGGCATCTGAAAGGGATATCCATGTGAGGGTTATAGATACGAATTGGAATAAACTGTATCCTCCCCCATATTCACTTATTGAAGCCCTGACTCCCAATGTGACTGTATTTGGAGACTTGGACTTTAAAGTTGTAATTAGAGTTAAATGAGGTTATAATTATGACACCCTAATCCCACAGAATGTGCCTTTCCAAGAAGAGGAAGAGACACTGGAGCTTTCTCTCTCTGAGGACACACAGAGAAAAGACCATGTAAGGACGCAGTGAGAAGGTGGACATCTGTAAGCCAGGAAAAGCGGCCTAGCCAGAAACTGACCATGCTGGTACCTCGATCGTGGATTCCACCCTCTAGAACTCTGAGAAAATACACTTTTTTTTTTTTTTTTTTTTTTTTTTGAGACGAAGTCTCACTCTGTTGCCCCCGCTGGAGTGCAGTGGCACAATCTCAGCTCACTGCAAGCTCCGTCACCCAAGTTCACGGCATTCTCCTGCCTCAGCCTCCTCCCGAGTAGCTGGGACTACAGGCACCCGCCACCACGCCTGGGTAATTTTTTGTATTTTCAGTAGAGACGGGGTTTCACCCTGTTAGCCAGAATGGTCTTGATTCCCTGACCTCATGGTCCGCCCGCCTTGGCCTCCCAAAGTGCTGGGATTACAGGCGTGAGCCACCGCGCCCAGCCCCACACTTCTGTTTTTTAAGCCACTCAGTTGGTGATACTTTGTTATGGCAGACCCGGCTGACTAATACAGAGGGTTTTGTTGATAGAAGTAAACCCTAAGAAACACATAAAGGAAACAAAAGCACTGAGAGAAAGTCTGAAGAAGCAGAAAGCCAGGAGCAGACAGGTGAGTAGAGCAGGAGCTTCTGCTTGGTAGTTTTGCAGGATGAAGCAGAAGTCACCTGGCTTCCCTGTAGAAGGGAGTTCTAAAGCATGTAATGATGGATTTCTGTTTCTGAGGAGGCTATTCTAGAGTTGTGATTGGATCAGCCAAACTGTTGTCCAACTACTATTATATCCTGAATCTATTTTCATTCCTGAAGTCTGTGTGGTAGCCAAGTTTGTTTCTTGTTTGCCTTGCTTGCCAATGTGGTATAACAGCCACGCCCCCACCCTCCTCTGGCATCAACTGGAATAGGCCTTTTCACTTGCACTCTAAAACTGCCAAACATCAAGAGTGGGAGGAAGAGATGTCAGGATGAGCAGAATGCAAATAATGACTGCAGACTCCAGAAATCTTGGGATGAGATGTTAACTATCCAAGATTTTATTTAAAAAATATGAACTGTAATACATATATAAAATATGAATATTTTAGCCATCCACATTATAATACCAGAAAACCTCTTGTGCACATAATGAGGGCCATCTATGTACCACAGGAAGTGTGGCATGCTGCCGTCTCTAAATGAAGAGGGGCTCTTTTTAAAAAGGCACCAAAAAATCTGTTTTTATTCCTCTTTATAGCAAATTGGCTTAGTTTAAATGCCAGTCTATAAAAGGCTTCATCCACACTCTCAGTACCTACCAGTTGTGAAGAAAAGAATGAAGGAAACCACTGAGTGCACTTTTTTTCTCAGCATCTGCCAACACAGGGCTTGGGTTTTCGGACGGAATTTCATAAATGGAACAAATGAAGAATAATGATCCTTCCTTTATCTCTACGCCATTATAGCGCCATCAAGTGGAAGACAAGATTATAGGATTTAGACAGTCCTTGCAGAGGAACTGGTAAGTAGATTGTTCTTCTACCTGCTTAAGGATAGTTTCAATTTTGATCCGAGACACTTCTGTATGTGTCTGTGTGTGACACAGAGAGAAAACGTGTGGCAGTTCCTCCCTTTTGTCTTCTACATTAATGCATTCCACCTGTGCTTTTAACATCCAGATGCTATCATATTTTAATTATACCGATTAATGCCCGCATAAGAATTACAAATGGTAAACCAACCTTCCCTCAAATTAGCTTAGTCAATCTGTTTAAAGGCAGAACAGTGAAATAGGACACCAAGCTAATAACATATAAAAAAATGGAAAAGTCTTCATTTGTTTCTGTTTGAGTTCTTTTAATTAAAGGTGACAAAACAGCCCTTTACTATCAGTGCAGAGAATGCAATATGCAAAGATGAATGCATTTACAGCTGTAGCTTGCATTGCTGTTTTAGCATTACTCTCACTGTTGGGAAAACATCTGTGAAAAATAAGATGAAAGGGAATTCTCATGATAAAACTGGAAAGAGATGTCAAAAGAAATATTGCCATCTCCATCTTTGGAGAGCTTCATGAAGGGGATTATTGTGTGCTCTAGTTGCTCTGACCGGAGATTCCAACTCTACCCTGAAATATCTTACAGCATCTTTAAATATCTCTCTTATGGGTCTCTGGCAAAACAAAACAAAACAAAACAAAACAAAACAAGAAAACAGGCAGGGCGCTGTGGCTCATGCCGGTAATGCCAACACTTTGGGAGGCCGAGGTGAGTGGATCACCTGAGGTCAGGAGTTCGAGACCAGCCTTGACTACGTGGTGAAACCCCCATCTCTACTAAAAATACAATAAATTAGCCAGGCATGTTGGCGGGCGCCTGTAATCCCAGCTATTCGGGATGCTGGGACAGGAGAATCGCTTGAACCCAGGAGGCAGAGGTTGCAGTGAGCCGAGATCACACCATTGAAGCCTGGAAACAAGAGTGAAACTCCATCTAAAAAAAGACAAAAAACAAAACAAAACAACAACAACAACAACAACAAAAACAAGAAAACAGAAAATCCTTTAGCCTAAGTTACCAAGTAATTTAAGGTAAAATAATTTTCTCCTTGGCCACTTCTTGAAGAAAAGAAACATGAAACATGTATTAAAAAAAAAAAAAATCAGGGCCTTATAACAACCCTGAAAAGACCAGGAACCATGAGTTAGTTGTTTTTCCTGAGTAAGGACATTGTGCAGCAGAGAGGTAAGGACTGCTTTTGGCACTGGCGACCTGCCCTGAGCCTTTTTCAGTCCATGATTGCCAATTCTTCCATCTAAAAATGGAGATCTCACCACTTCTCAGCATGTCATAAGGATTAAATGGCATAATATAAATGAAAGCATCTTGAAAATTTTTGTATATTGACCTATTGTGAGTCTGCAGAGATAAATATCCCAAAATATTTTTGTGCTCCAAAATATGAGAAGGTAAATACGACTTTACAATTCCAGTTTTCTATCTTGCCTGCTTTATTATCTTCCCCCCGCCACCTTTTTTTTTTTTGAGACTTGCTCTGTCTCCCAGGCTGGAGTGTAGTGGCGCGATCTTGGCTCACTGTAAGCTCCGCCTCCTGGGTTCACGCCATTCTCCTGCTTCTGCCTCCTGAGCAGCTGGGACTACAGGCACCCGCCACCATGCCTGGTTAATTTTTTTTGTATTTTTAGTAGAGACGGGGTTTCACCATGTTAGCCAAGATGGTCTCAATCTCCTGACCTCGTGATCCACCGCCTCGGCCTCCTAAAGTGCTGGGATTACAGGCATGAGCCACCGTGCCCGGCCTCCCCACTGGTTTTAAGCACTTTACCAAGAGCTTTCTGTTGAGACTGCATCAATGTCATGTAACAATTCCGCACAAAACTTGTTTCCATGAGTCTGACGCTTCTGGACAAGGACAAGGCCATCAGTTTTGGGTGATAACTTCTGTAATATCATAAAACTATTGTTTCTAAGGTACCTACTAGTGGCAAATGTGTGCATGTGTGTGTGTGAGAGAGAGAGACACAGAGACAGAGAGAGAGAAAGAGAGAGAGAAACCCTTTCGAGAAGGCCTCCTTAAATCAGGGATAAGGTTATTTCTGAGAATAAGATAAAAACCTAAACATACCAGTGATGGCAAGCTTAACTGTGTGCCTAATATGCACCAGAACTAAACCTTAGAAAACAAAAATGAATAAAGCATATCCCTACCTATAAGGAGATTACAATGTCAAAGGGTAAAATGGATAATTAAACACATTAATTATCACATAAGCACTATGATAAGGGTAACCGAGGCATTGAGTGATCATGGAAGGTTTCTCAATAAAGGTGCTACCTCGTGTAACTCCTTGATGGATGACAGGGAGATGGAAAGACATGAGGAGTAGGACAGTAAGAATGCAAGGAGCAGGAAATGGATTGGGGGAGAAAAGGGAGACCAGGAAAAGGGATGGCTAATATAAGGCCCGTAGGTCCAAACAAACCAAAACAAAGGCATATTAAGGAATTTCATATATTCCAGAATGGCCAAGGATTTTAAGTGTAATTACATTGTGTATACATTTTCATATTTCTCCTATATGCATATAGACAGCTACATCTTTATATACCTACTGCTTGGACCCAAAACCTGATTCATGGCTGTCAGTTCTTCCACACATAGGCAACAAGAAAAGGGCAAATACAACATGCCTGCAATGCTCAAACGGCTTCCTTCTGTTAAATGCAATCATGAAATGATACGGCTTAACATAAACTCATTGAAGCTTCATCTTTCAAGCACAATGCAAAGATTCTAGCTCTATTCAATCTCAGCTACAGGGCAATCACAACTGTAACTAACTCCTACGTCTTTCATCTTTTGACAATGAAATTAAAATATTGCTTCATGCTACAGTAGGAAAGAACACTCTAAAATAAATAATCCCAAAGTTGAAATAAAACTGAAAATAACAGCAGTGTCTTTCTGAGACAGTGGGGCGGCAATGTTAATGAACGGAAGCTTTGCATACAAATTGAACAAACACGCATTGATTTTGAAGGTATACGGAAAGACGACTCAGATAAGCTATAGACATCAGAAATTTAAGAATCAAAGCCAAAATGAGATAATTTAGACAAGGGGCATAACTATTTTTTTTAAAGGTGGGGGATATGCAGAGAAAGTGAAGATGAAAGTTAGCATTCACCTGAGATACCCAATTACAGAAAAGTCATGGAAATCAAACATGCAAGATGTTTAATGCACAGAGTGAGATGAAGAAGGATCATTTTTAAACCTTAAATTCTCCCTGCTCCTAGTTTGGATAAAGAGGAATTCCTCAAGTCCTATGTTTTCAAAATTATGTCTCTCAAAGAATTAGTAGCTTTGCAAATCAAAGCAGGATCGGCTCTTATCATCTCAGTTTATCTCTGTCAGTGCTCCTGGTGGTGGTGACATGCTGGCCTCTCATATTTCTGTAAGCCTGGCCCTTTGGATTTTCCCACAGTATCAGCCTAAAAGGCCAAGGAGTTGTAAACCTGCTTTTAACTCTCCTTATTCCCTCCCACCACACACACACACACACACACACACACACACACACACACACACACACACACACACACACACAGGGTCTACCTGTCCCATGGCTTCCGAATTATGAAATGTGCCCCATTCAGTTCTTGCAACTCTTCCCACTTATCCACTCTGTTCATCCTCTCTGGGGAATCCAATCTTGACCCAAAGAGACCAAGTAATCTTTAAAATCAGAAACTGCTTTAATAACTCATTAGAGATAGATGACCATCTCTTATATCACTTGAGTCTTTCCTTTCCTCAGGCATTTCTAGATTTTGGGTCACCAAAACAACCCAACAGCCATCCACTCACTCCTCTCTACATAAACATAAATAAAATCAAAACCAAAAATAAAAGCAGCCAGGCGTGGTGGCAGGCACCTGTAACCCCAGCTACTCAGGAGGCTGAGGCAGGAGAATTGCTTGAACCTGGGAGAGAGAGGTTGCGGAGATATTATTTCTAGAGATTACTATATTATCCTCTGAGAAAACGCACCTGCTTGTCCTTTGGAAGCAAAACCATAGTGTAAAATGCAGGTTGAGTATTCCTTATCTGAAATGCTTGGGATAAGAAGTGTTTCAAATTTTTGATTTTTTTGGATTTCAGAATATTTGCCTATACATAATGTTCACATGGGAAATCGAGGCATGAGCAGAAAAGATATATCACAAATGAGGATGACTGGGAGGGTTTTCTTCCCCCTAAAGAATGCTGAATAAACTGTGTATTGTGTGCTTGTTTTTTGACCGCAACTCATCACATTAGGTCAAGTGTGGGATTTTCCACTTTTGGCATCAAGTGGGTGCTCAAATCTTTGGATTTTGGAGCACTTCAGATTTCAGATTTTCAGATTAGGGATGCTCAACCTGTACTAGTAGCTAATTTTTAAGGTTTCCTTTGTTGGTAATTTTTATGGAAAGAAGAAAATCTCAACAGATGAAATAAACAGCAACTAAAAGTGGATTTATGTTGTTTTTTTTCAGCAATAAGTAAATGCAATCAAAAAAAATTTTTTTAAAAAAGACTGTCAAAAGTAACACATGTAACTAAGAGTGAAATCTTTGGAGAGTTAGACTTTATAGCTCCAAGTGAATGTAAGTGCTTTACTAACAGTGGAATTGCAAATTGGATAAGTTCCCTTGAGATAGAAATAGTCAAAATGCTACAGGAGATTCCAAACTGCTTGCTACAAAAAAAAAAAAAAAAAAAAAAAAAAAAAAAAAAAAAAAAAATCCTTAGCTTTGCCTATAAGTAGATCTCTAGTTCTTCTCCATACAGGAGATATGTGGTCTTCCATCCCAGGGAGAATAATGGTTAGGTTTCTCAACTCTCATAACAGAATGTCAACATCACCATCTGCTCATCTGGCTTTCAAAGGATGCATATGGGCTCATCTTCTCGCCCAGAATCTCCTCTTGCTTTGGGGCTTTTCCCTTCAGTTTGGTCTTTAGTATGTACTCCTAAGTTTGCCAAATGCACACTGGAGATCACAGAAGACTTTGCTGAAGAACAGCCCAGTAATGAGTTGAATTCTTGTCTATTCCGAGGTTTCCGTGAAAAAATTCCTCTGCAGAGTATTCAAATTGTATAGCCGCAATTATACTCCCTGACTGTGGTAATTTAAACGTTATTTTAAAATTAAGGCCTTTGTTAATAAATACTGTTTGCTTAAAGGTTAAAAGGTAGAATTATACCCTTCACACCAAATTGCAGTCTCCATGGGTCCTTATCTGCTTGTATTAATTCAAACAGAAGTTTCTGGGTGTCATCTGCCACTTAGAGCCTGAAGTAAACCTCTAAAAGCATACATTTCTGTTGTTGTTTCCATTCTACATGGGCTTAAAGTATGCTTTAGAAACATACATCACAACTGAGATGTGCGTGGGCATTATGAACAGTTAAGCAGGAGTGCAGAAAGCAATATGGACAGAAGAAACAAAATAATTTCTTAACATATAAATAAATTCAAAACCTATTTGAAATGTAGTATATTGGAAGAACATTAGTCAGGGTCTCTATAACTAATTAGCTTTGCGACTTTGGGTAAGACATAATCTCTCTGGATATTTATGTAAAGCTAGAATTATGTGCGAGAAAACTACAGTTTAGAAGGAAAGAAAGTAATTACAAAGTAAAGACATTGAACATAAATCTTGAATTTTACCATTAATTGAATGATGGAAAGAAAATAAAGACCATATTATTAACTTTTATTTGTCTATTTTCTCTATAAAATTTTCAATCCATGATTTAGAGATAATGTCCATCTTGATCACCACTTTATCTCTGGTGTCTAGTACAGTGCAGACTGACCATTTAATATATTTTGAAGGAAAGACCAAATGAGTTTTAAACATATTATCTAATACTATAATACTCTTATGGTCTCATTCTTCAGTTCTTTGCTAATATAATAGATGCATTTGTATCCTCTGTAATATAAAAATAGGAAGGGATGGTATTGGTTGTAGTTGAATATTTAATGGGAGAAAGTTAAGCCTCAAATAAGGAATTTCCTGAAATATTACCAATGAGAAAATGGGTATAAAACCTCCAATTTTACGAAAAACAGAACTTTTTTTTTTATCACAAGAGAAGGGTAAATGGTTAATTAAAAGCAAATTAGATGAAATAAGATGATACAAAGAAGGTATCCCATTTAATGAACATGATGTTAGATACTTTAGAGAATTTATTTAAATTTCTGAACAACTCTAAAAAATAAATCCAATATTAGTTTTAAATAAGAATAAATTAAAACATAGAAGTTAAGTGACTTATCCAAAGTAACATAAGCTGTAAGCAGAAGAATTGAGATTTGAGCACTGATATTACTGGTTCTAATGTCAGTTCTTTTTCCAGTATCCATTTCACATTAATTGATAGTCTACCAACTACCACATGTTTCACTGAGCACTCTTCAGGAAGGAAGGGAAATTAAATATTGGCATTAGTTAAAGAGAGACATTTCTTTCCACCGAGTGTAAGTAATAGGATGAAGATACATTTTGAGATGATATGATTTATCCAGAAGAAAAAGCAAAGTTTGTTAGAGGTCTGCAATCTATTTATGATAAAAGCATTGTGTAAAATACAAGAAAAGTAAATTTCTTAAGAGTAATGTTAGATGAAAGCCCATCATAGTTAATGGTATAAGTAAAACTGCATTAATTGTCAATGGTATGAAAATGTTCACATAAATCATGCCAGGATAAAACAGAGGGCTTATAAACAAGTCTTCCAGTTGGGTGGTCATCAAAAATGTATGAATATCCAGTGAGTTAAAACTACTTACTCTTTGGCTTTGCCATCTTCATGTTTAGTGGAGGGAAGCAGGGTGATTTTTGGTGTAACGTTCCGCTTAACCTTCACTAAAGGGTTAATCAAGAACCATTACTCTAAAAACTCGAAACAATTCTGCAAGCCTTTATAATGCCTAGTTTATCCCTTAATTTTATTATCATGGGAATTAACAGAAAATCCTCCCAATACAAAATAAAGTGTGTTCTTTCAAAGATATAGAGAAAGAGGCAGCTGAAGAGATGTTTCTTCCTCACATTAGCCTTGGGCAGGGTAAACAGAAGATAAAAATCCAAAGGGACATACTGAGTAAGAATAGCCATTGAATGATAGGAAGAAAACCTAAATTCCTTGGTCTTGTGGACAAAATAGAAACAGGAATGCAAAAAGAGCCTGGAACCCCCAGAAGACCCTCAGCATGAGCAGCAGACTTATCCACAATGATCCTCATGCATTTGTATTTTTTTTAATCAGCAAAATTTAGCAGCTTATATTTCAGTGAAAGACAGCAATGTTCTCACTGGGGGGCAATTTTGAACCACAGGGGACATTTGACAATGTTTGTAGACATTTTTGGTTGTTACAAGTGGAGTGGTGGTTGCTTTGGGTATCTATTAAAAATAGGTAGAAGCAGGGAAGCTGTTAAATACCCTAAAATTCACAGGACATTCCACCAGAGCAAAGAATTAACTAGCCCAGAATGCCAATAGTTCTGAGGCTGTGAAACCTTGGAGTAGAAGGAGAATTAGCATCAAACCCTTTTTTATAGGCATTTTTCAGGTTTCTTTGCTACATCTGACTGAAACAGGCTTGACTAGCAAATTTCAAGGGTGACCTTGTTTCAAGGTGCATCATTTGTCAGCATCAAATTCACATCCTCTTTCTTATTTAAAATCTACCATTAGTTATTTCTCCCTCAAAAGGCTTCTACAATTTAACAGTCAGGACATGTTATGGCTGTGAAATAGATGTCCCTATCATACTGCTTTAGATGGGAAAAGAAACATTCTGCAGTGTTTATAAGTCATAAAGAATTCTAAATATCTCCCACTCAACACATTCAGGCAAAATGATGGTATAATTTCTGTGCTGGGTAGCACTCTTTCATACCATTATGTGTCGTGTGAACCAACTGTAGGTAATGCACTGTCTTCCTTTAATCAAATCTGCATTGTAATTTCTATAAAAAAATCAATTAAACACAAGGAGCAATTACTTATTTTTTATCACAGCATAATTTACTTTCCCAGAACAGCAGCATGAAAATGTGAGGAAAGATCTCATCTACCTCAGTGTATTTAAAGTATGCATATTTTTAAATAAATGCGAATGGAACACTGTCAAATAAGCAATATATTATCTCTATATAATTCCCCATTTACATCAACTTTATGGATGAGTAATATGGCTTAATAGCAAAAGCCTAAGATATCTTTTTGAAACACAATTTTTTCATAGTCAATATTATGGCTGAAAACATTTTTCAGACTCTTACAGTGAAAATATAATTAGACAACAATTTGCTCATCAACCTCATCAAATCAGTTTCATAAATGACCTACTTAGGTGTCAAATAAACCTAAAAGAACTATATTTTTTCCAAGCCTTACAAATCCATCCCTGTTTACATTTCCCTACCTATCTCTGTGCATTACTATCAAGGAATTTTGTTAACTACATGCTTAGTAGTTAGTAGGAGATCATGGAGCTAATCTAGCATCCTTACATCTGGGACCTGTAGTCTTTTCAGTGAAATCTATTTTACACTGAGCATCAGGAGTTTTTTAACTTTATGTAGATAAGATTTACCTGGAGGGTTTGGTAAGTAGGTTTGGAGAGCCCCCACATTTGCATTTTAACAAGGTCTCATGTGATGCTGACGCTTGACCCATAGGTCTGGAAACTACCCAAGAATTTAAAAGACCCAATTTTCTTCATGATTCAGTAATCTGTATGTGCTCTTACCCACTGTGTCAGCGGCATCAGTTTATTTTTTCTCCCTTACTTCTATGTTATCAACCTCTGTGCTCATCAGTTAAACTAAAAAATCAATCCACTCTAACCTGGAAGATTGCATTTTCTTTCCTTCCTTTCTTGCCTCTTCCTGCTCCTCCCTTTCCTTTCTTTCTCCTCCTCTTTCTTCTCTCCCTCTTTCTCTCTCTTTCACCCCCTTCCTCACTCCCCAATTCCCTCCCTCCCATATAATTCTGTAACTCTGATCTCTTTCAAATCCAGATGTAAATCTCACTTTGGCTATGAAATCATCTCTGATTTACCCCAGTTGATATACAATTCTCCTCCATGTGGAACTGCTCAGTACTTATGAACTCACTTTTATTAGACTTGTTTGTACTCCTTGCTTCATTAATTAGTAAATTAAAGCCTTTGTGTATCCCTATGGTGCATGGTCTTAATTATATTATTATACTATTTGTTACATGCATTTTTTTTTCCTTTGTATAACAATGCCTGCTGGAATGATCGGCTCACAATCAGTGCATAATAAATATTATTAGCCCAATAATGTACTGAGTCAGGGGCTGCAAAGCAGTATTTCATCACGCAATGACCCAAGGTTCACAAGAAATCTAATTAGTGCTTCAACTAAAGCCACCAGTCAAGTCTGGGGGAAACTGGCTCCAAATCACAATGCTGCTTTAGTTTCCTCAGTAGCTGCTGAAATTATCCTATTAATGGGGGAACTTTATGGAAGAATTATTAAATAGGCTTGTTCTGGTTGCTAGGCTGTCTGCGTGACTGTAACAGGAATTCTCAGAAGCCATGTTAAGCATGTTCAAATACTCCTAAAATGGCTGCTGGTGATACAGAAAGTAGAATTCTCCAAAGTTAATTTTTATACTTCTTTAAAAGCCTGGTTTGCTCTAAGGGAACTCATAAATGAGACATATTTTAACCATTTCATCATATTTGTTGGATCACTGTGTTCTGAACATAAGCAATTCTGGAATGAAGGCCTTCTGGCCACACGGGTAATATATGTGTTGCAAAAAGTGGGACACCGTGAGAGGTTATGGAATGAATGAACCCGATCTCTCTCTCCTTCTCTCTACTTCACCACTCCCACCCCACCGGCCCCATCTAAGATCTGGATGACTAATGGAAGATTAATTCTCTGAGGCCTAAAGGAAAATTTCACACTTTGTCAGTAGTTCAAAAGTTTGGCTTTCCCCTAAGTGATAACATACAAATGGAGTAACAGCAGAACTCTCAACATTAAGGAATTTCTGTGAAGCTGCCAAGGCATTTATTTAAAAGTTGCTAATCAGATTTCAAGGCCCAAAGTCCCGGCTCCCTCACATTAGTGATCAGATTTGTTAACTTTAATTTTTCATAACAATCCCATAAATTTATGTGTTTATGAGTTTTTTAGTATTTTAGTTCATTTGGGCTGCTACAGCAAAACACCTTCAGGTGGATAATTTATAAGCAACAGAAATTTATTGTTCTCAGTTTTGGAAACTAGGAAATCCAAGATCAAGGCACCAGCAAAGTTTGGGGTCTGGTAAGAGTCCAGTCTCTCCTTCAAAGATGGTGCCTTGTTGCTGCATTCCCAGAGGGGAGGACACTGTGTCCTCACATGGCAGAAGGGCAAGACAGCTCCCTTCTTTTATAAGAACACGAATCCTATTTTATAAGTGCAGAGCCCTCATGACTTAATAACTTTCCAAAAGTCCCCATCTCTTAATACTATCACATTAGGTATTAGGTTCCAATATATGAATTTTGGAACAATATTCAGATCATAGCAATTAATTTTTAATTTTTTTTCCTGATTGGTTCATAATTAGATTTATTGTTATATGGAAGCTGAGGCTACAGACTTTTTTCCTCTGTATCATAGACAAGATATTAGAAATGCAGCAACGGCATTTGCAACCAATATCCAGGTGTAGACAGTAGTTCTCAATCACTGGAGATTTTGCCCCCCAGGAGACATTTGAAAATGTCTCATGACACACTTGATTGTCACAAAGATGGAGGGGAGGAGGAACTCTACAGCATCTAGTGAGTACAGGCCAAGCATGATCTCAAACATTTTAAAAACACAGAACAGCATTCCCAAACAAAAAATCATCCAGCCCAAAATGTAAATCATGCCAATACTGAAAAACACGGAGCTAGATCATGTGTAGACTTTGGAGACAGGTTAATGTAGACTCTTCTACATATTATCTCTGCAAACTCGGGAACGCTAATTAACCCTAACACCTCAATATCCTATCCATAACCAGGGTTTAGAAATTATTCCAGCGCAATCTCTGGAAAGGACCGAATGATGTAATTTATGCAAGGTACCTATTTCAATGTCAGATACAGAGAAAGCACTCAATAAATGGTAGCCCTGGCATATCACAGGCACTCCATAAATGTTAGCTTCCCATTAGTTCAAACATATTTTGACCAGAAGCTTCTCCTAGAGAAACTGTCATTCTAAGACAAAGTAACTTCAGTGAAAATGTCCAGAAGTTCCCAGTGTAAGCTAAAAGAACAGTTGTCTTGTACACAAATATTTAGGTGATCAGGTTTCTCTGCTCACGTAACTCAACTATTTAAATATATATTTGATATGTGTCATTTGAGGTGGGCTGGTAGAAACTGTATGCTAAAAGTAGATATTTCCTATGATTCTGTAGGATATTTACCAGGAGAAAGAAAGAGAATGCTTAATTGTTAGGAATAATCATCCAATAAACTGTTCACTTGAAAGAAAGGAATAAGGAGAATATGGGGGAAATTCTAGTTATATATAATCACTTAGGAAACTCCAATAGCAGTAAAAGCATTGGTTAATATAGTTGTTATGATCTCGAAAATGCAGACCTTCAAAATCCCAAATCAATATTTTCCTCAATAGTCAAAAAGCAGAATTTGTTTAAAAATTATTTAGTATAATTAGAAAAAGCTTCTACCTTTCTTAACCAGAAATTGCTTTTTAAGTCTGCTTTTTCAAGTATTAGAGTACTCATAAATATTTCAGAAAAGCCATTCAGTTTCAGCACCACATGAAAAAGGAATGATAACTTTATATGTGTATCTCTGATTCAGGACATATTTTCTGAACCACCCATCATATTCCATGGACCCTTAAAATTCTCTGGTTCATCAAGTTAACACTGCCCACTTCATCTTAACAAAGAAAATAAGAAAGCTTTAGGAGGCAAATTTAAAGAAGGAGAACATTCTCCCTGCAATATAAAGACCATGGAGGCTATACGCTGATTGATATTTCTGTACAAATGGGTAAAGAAATATTAGAAATGGGTACAGAAATATCAGCTACTCTACTAAAGTCAATGCCGTGTCTCAAATGCTGCAAAAGTACAGCAGTCTGTATCAGTTCTCTTTTGAGCAATAGTTTACAAAGCCATTCAAAAGACTGTTTAAATTTTTAATAAATTCAAATTTTAACCTTTAATATCAGCAGATTAGAAGATCTTGCTAAAAATAATTTGAGAAGCATTTTCTACATAGGCACTTGAGTTATTGGCAGCAATTGCTGAAAAGTTAGCATTTTTATTTCTCTGTTGTTATAATGTGTCTAAATATTAGGTTGGTGCAAAAGTAATTGCAGTTTTTACCATTGTAAGTAATGACAAAAAATTCAACTACTTTTGCACCAGCCTAATAATTTGGTATAAGCTGTCTATCTATATGTGTATCTACCATCTATCTCAGTATCCTCTTTCTTGTTGGACTTGAAAAAAATAATATAAGCTAAATTTCCTCTGTTCATTTATATATGCAGTGGGATGATACTGCATTGGTAAATGAATTCACCGGTCAGTGGATGAGTTATTTGTGTACTTTGTTCCATGAAGACATATTAAGTTTCACCTAAATCTTTCACTATGTTTGGATTCCAGTACAAAGTAGTTTTTGAGATTTGAAGAAAGGACAACAATTTAATTCCTATACAGATGGTGAAATTGAAAGGCAGAAGAAACACCTGCATTTTGGAGAGATGGAGATGAGCCACAAAGTAGAGAGTAAGAGTGTGTGAGAACTGTCCAATAAAGCCACCCAAAATCTGAGGTGGGCTGGGGGATGTGTTCAGCACATAGTACAGGCAATCCCCTAATTACAGTTGTTCAGCTTAGGATTCTGCGACCTTATGATGGTACGAAAGTGATACATATTCACTAGAAACCGTACGTCGAGTACCCACATAACCATTCTGTTTCTCACTTTCAGTACAGTATTCAATAAATCACATGAGACAGTCAACACTTTATTATTATAAAATAGGCTTTGTATTAGATGAATCTGCTCAACTGTAGCCTAATGTGCATGTTCTGATCATGTTTAGTCTAGGCCAAGCTATGATGTTCAGTAAGTTAGGTGTATTAAATGCATTTTTAACTGGGCTGTAACTCCATGGTAAGTCAAGAAGCAACTGTATTTGTTTAGAAAATACTTGGATTCAATTTCCAACTCTAATCTTGTGACACTTTAAGACATCCTCAATTACAAACACACATACACACACACACACGAGACAGAGAGAAAGAGAGAAACACACATGATAATTTTTTTTAAAAATTAAATGTACTTAAATTTAAAAGATGCTGTGCACATAATTTGTGGAAATAAATGAGAGAAATGGTTTCACAAAACAAATGTTGAAGAACTGTAGTTATACAAAAAGCCAAAAAGTCAGTATTTCGTGACATACTCTTTGGCCTCTGAGCAGGAATAATGCACTGTTTTAATCTTGTCATTTTATCCATTTTATTTTGACCCATTGCTTATACTGAGTTCAAAGATATTTTGACTTTATAATTTTTCTATTTTCAATTCCATTGCTGATTTGTCAGGAAATCTCTGAGGAGCCCAGTTTTCTCCTTTAACTAATAGAGATAAGAGGATCACTCTTCCCCTCTCACATCATCCTCTATTCACACCAGGTTAAGCCTCACTATCTATATTTACATTGCACTTTGCATTTTTTCCTATGGTATGTTTCATAATTTGAAAACATTATTTTTGTATTAATTTATCTATGAGCGATTATAGGACATGTTGTAGGAACCATGGGTGTTTTGCTAACAGATGTAGGCCAAGTCAATGAGTTGCTACTGCCTAACTCAGGGTAGTCACCTATGGAATAGCTACAAAATGAATAAATTAATAATGAATTTTTTTTTTTAAGACGAAGTTTCACTCTTGTTGCCCAGAATGGAGTACAATGGCGCGATCTCGGCTTACTGCAACCTCCACCTCCCGGGTTCAGGCAATTCTCCTGCCTCAGCCTCCTGAGTAGTTGGAATTACAGGCATGCACCACCACGCCTAGCTAATTTTTGCATTTTTAGTAGAGACGGGGTTTCACCATGTTGGTCAGGCTGTTCTCGAACTCCTGACTTTAGGTGATCCATCCGCCCCAGCCTCACAAAGTGCTGGGATTACAGGCGTAAGCCAGCATGCCTGGCCAATAATGGGATTTTAATAGCACTTGTTATAAAAATCTTCATTTTTAATGACATTTGGAACTATTTTTTAACTCTTAAATTGTCTAACATTTTATAGTCAACTTTATTTTACATCACTTTCTAATGTATGCAAGCATAACTTCAGAATTTACTGAGATTTTTTGAATGACTTCTATTAAACTAATTTAATTGCATAATTTTCTATGCAGCAAAGTTATTTTTTTCCAATTTTTAAATTTCTCTGATTCTTTAAAATTAGCATTATCAATTATTTTTTATGCAAGTTTGTAAGAAGCAACTGATTCACTAATCAGGCTTACTTATGTCAAAGTTTCTAATTATTTCAGATATTGTGAGGTTTTTAGCTCAATTTTTATTAGCATTTCTACAAAACTCAATTTTTCTGAGTCAAATCACTCAGATTCTATTTTTTTGTTCAGGATAAAAATGTACCTATGACAAGTAGTATTGGGTTTTATAAAACCATAGTTTATATCTGATGATTATATCAACCTGCAATATGTATTGTGAATCACTTTATTTCTTGGAGAAAGGAACAGGGTAAAAGTTTCAGAGTCTGTGAATATCTCTTAGAGAAAAAAATGTCATAGTTACATAACGATGCAGGATCTGTGGATATAATAAGGTCTAAATGGCAGGACTAAATGCGAGGACCAAAGCATTCTATGCTTCTACATTATACCTTTGACACAAGCTTTGATCTTTAAAAATAAACAAAAACAAACCCAGATTCTCCTAAAATATGCACAAAAAACTTCAGCTTTTATAAGAAAAAAAGCAAACATCAGTTTATATAATAGGTTTCCTAAATGTTTTGTGAGAATCTAGTTTTTGTATAGTATTTATATTTGTATTTTCATTATTTCAAGGCTGGGTTTGATGTATTGGAAGCAAGGGCACAGATTTGGTAAAGCAGTGAATCCTTCCAAAGACAAAAATTTATTTCTGATATAACTTTTGAAGCAATGTGAATTTTTCTTCTATCAAGTTTCCTTAAATCGAAATCAAACTATAACAATATCTTGGTTTCTATGGGTTCTCTGTCATGTGCATCCTCAAGTGTATGTGACCAAAGGTTTTTAAGCCATAATATCACTATTATATCATCACCTACCTACCATAAGAATGCTAAAAAATTGTCCTCTTTGAGATTTTGATAATTTAATATTTCTGTGTGGAAAAAAAATCAAACCCAACAAAAGAAAATAATATATGATAAAGAATTAGAAGGCCTTCTATCTCACCACTTGTTATAGGTTTGATGATGTGGCCCTCAAAAGGATACACTGATGTCCTAACCCTCAGTGCCTCAGAATGTGAACTTATTTGAAAATAGGGTCTTGGCTGGGTGCGGTGGCTCATGCATGCAATCCCAGCACTTTGGGAGGCTGAGGCAGGTGGATCACCCGAGGTCAGGAGTTTAAGACCAGCCTAGCAAATACGGTGAAACCCCGTCTCAACTAAAAATACAAAAATTAGTGGAGCATGGTGGTGGGTGCCTGTAATCCCAGCTACTTGGGAGGCTGAGGCAGGAGAATCGCTTGCACCCTGGAGGCAGAGGTTGCAGTGAGCCGAGATCGCACCATTGTACTCCGGCCTGGGCAACAAGAGTGAAACTCTGAGAAAGAAAAATGAAAGGAAGGAAGGAAGGAAAGAGAGAGACAGAGAGAAAGAGAGAGAGAAAAGAAGGAAAGAAAGAGAAAAGAAAAGAAAGAAGGGAGGGAGGAGGGAGGGAAGGAAGGAAAGAAAATAGAAAATAGGGTCTTTTTAGAGGTAAAATCAAGTTAAAATGAGGTCATTCATGTGGGCCCTAATCCAATATGATTTTTTGCTCTGACTAAAAGAAGAAATTGGGACAAAGAGATAGACACACACAGAGGGAGGAGGATGTGAAAATACACAGAGAAACCATGTGAAGACAGAGAACTGGAGAAATGGATCTGTAAGTCAAGAAATGCGGAAGACTGCCCGCACACCACCAGATACTAGGAAGACACATGGAACAATTTCTCTGAAGATTTCAGAAGCAGAGTGACCCTGCCAACATCTTGATTTCAGATTTTTAGCCTCTACAACCGTGAAATGATAGTTTCTTTTGCTGTAAGTCACCCAGCTTTTGGTACTTTTTGTGGTAGCCCTAAACAACAAATTCAACTCTTTTTCCAGTATTAACAGTAGTAAAATTAAAACAACGATAATAAGAAAAAAAATCTACTTTTCTGCTTACTCTTATAAAATCTGCCTAGCACTCATTTCCGCTGATTTGATTACATTTACATACAATTTTAATTAAAGAACTACTAATAAATGTTTCAATTACAGGAAAAAATACACTTAATGAAGAAATTGTCTATGATGATGATCTGAGAAGCCTTTTCAGCAAATGTTGTTGATATATTTATTTTTCTTTTCTACTATTACAGAGAAGACTGGAGGAGAAACTAATTCCAAGCCCCCATACATGATCGACTGAGTCA
Organism: Pan troglodytes; assembly: GCF_028858775.2. Lineage (NCBI taxonomy): Eukaryota > Metazoa > Chordata > Mammalia > Primates > Hominidae > Pan > Pan troglodytes. The sequence continues at coordinate 71,848,550 of NC_072410.2, read as the reverse complement.
TAAATCCTTCCCCAGTGTAGGTGAGAGTTCACAGATACTACTCTCATAATCTCTCCAGTAAGTCTTTCCATTTCTCAATCATTTAAGCAGTAGAGGACACTATTTTTATTTCTTTGCATTTTCAATGTATAATTCGTGCAATAACACATTGTTCAATTTTTTCTAAGTTGGTTTCAATGCTGAGAATTCTCCTGAGTTCTCTTCCTTGGCAGAAAAAATAAATTTCTGGAATATTTTCAAAAGCATATCCTTGCAAATGGAAATGGCAAGCTTAATAAACCATGCTGTTTGAGGTCAGCCTTGCTGAATATTGCTCCTCATATCATCTTTAGTTATATAAGGTCATAAGGGATACTTACGTTCAAGATCATAAACAAAATGTTGGTGTAGCTCAGCAATTTCTTTTCTATGCTTAAGAATTATTTTCAAAAACAATATCACTTTTAACATACTTCTGATTCTCTTGATGATAACCCCAGGCTTTGATAGTTTGTTTTTCTTTTCAGCTTTTGCACTGGGCCTTTGACACATGAATATATCTGTATCACTCTCATAAACTTCAGAAGCTTTGTTGCATTTTCCTTCAAATTCTCTCTGGGTCAACACTTAAAGTATAATCCATTAACCAAGCCCTTGCAATATCCACAGTAGAAAATGAAGATAAGTAAATATTGCTGTGATTCTTTTACTGACATTTTTTCCAATTCTTACCCCTTTCAAACAGCGAATCAGTTCTCGAAATGAAATCAATCTTGTAGACATGATTACCAATTATAAAAAGATGAAATTTTCAAATTTTATTACTTGGATCAATTTTTAGTATCATTAAGATTACCTTGCTTTCATTTACATTAGGTGAAATTATGGGATACATTGACATTAATAAGCAAAGGCGAGTTTAAAACAACAAGAGCTACCATTTATTCAATGTGGTATTATGTGGAAAGAAACAGTACCTGATGCTTTGCAAGCATTATCTTGCTTAACTTGCTTCATAAAACTATGAAAAACATACTATTTCAGTTTTATAGGTGAGGGATGTAATCGCTAGTACAATATAGGAAACACATGTCAGAGCCAAGATTTGAAGTTGAGTCTCTCAGACTCCAAAATCTGAAACTTTTTCAAATATGCCGTCTTGTTTTCCACACTGACGCTTTTGACCCTTGCCATAAAGTCAGCATGACCTCTTTGACAATGTGAATGCAGTGAACACTGTGCACTTTGAACAAAAGAAAAGGAAGTAAAAGGACAAGACCATTTTCAGGCAAAATGAAGAATATGCAAAATGTCCCCTTTTTTCTTTCTTTTTGCTGCTTTCCTTCCTAATTCCCTCCTCACTACTCCCACCTCTAAGTCAAAAGCTTTTTCTTCTACCTTCAGACATCTGCAGCTATGCTATTTCTTAATTTACCTATCAAAACCACTTTTCTCTCCAACCACTCTTCCCTTCTCCCAATATACTTTTATATCAGTAGTTGTTATCCAATGATTATGAATTTAAGTCTTTTGTTTCTTTGGGAACAGTGTGTGCATGTAAGAAGAAGCAGTACAGTATAATAAAGAAGGCAGGTTTGGGAGCCAGGCTGCTCTTGGCTGCATCACTAGGTGACTTTTTTGTAGTCTCTTTGTGCCTCAGTTTCATCATTTGTCAAGTAGTGCCTATCCCAGCACTTACTGTGGGAATTAAGTGAAGTGCTTAGAACAATGCCTGCCACATAGTTGGTAATATATGTGTTAGCTGTTATCCAAATGTATCTTTCATTGAATTAAAAATGTAAATAAAATATGTCTTCTACTAAAGGAATTGCACAAATTACCATGAAAAGGTAAAAAAAAAGTATTGGGATTTTGTTTTATTACACCTCTAAAAACATATTACGTGAGGACTTTAGACATATAAGGTTACTTCTATGAAGAAACAGAATGGAAAATGTCAAGTCATTTAAGATGCTCACTTATTACATTAAAATATTTTCCAGGCAGGTGTGGTGGCTCAAGCCTGTAATCCCAGCACTGTGGGAGGCCGAGGTGGGCAGATCACTTGAGGCCAGGAATTCGAGACCAGCCTGGCCAACATGGCAAACCCCATCTTTACTAAAAAAACACAAAAATTAGCTAGATGTGATCCCAGCTACTTGGGAGGCTAAGTCACGAGAATTGCTTGAGCCCAGGAGGCAGAGGTTGCAGTGAGCCAAGATCATGCCACCACACTCCAGCCTGGGTGACAGAGTGAGACTCTGTCAAAAGGACGGAAGGAAGGAAGGAAATAAAATATTTTCCATTGATTACCAATGCTTTTATTTTGAATTAATAGTGTTCGATGTGTTATCAAAAAATAGAATTAAAAATAAATTTTAGAAAATATGGAGAGAAATATTTATGTTTCAAATTTCCCAAGAGTAGGGCTTTGGTGCATCATAATCCCCTGATAGCTGGCATGATCCACTTTGTTGGTTACTTTTACAGGGTCCTTCTACTCTCTTCCTTAGTCTCCAGGCTTTTAATAGTCACACAGAATATTCTTTTCACTACAGAACATACCTACCTACATTTTGGCTGTTTCTCAAGCTGACTTATTTCCCAGACATATTCATCCTTTAAGTACGCAAACATGACTTTCATAATATTTCCATTGATAGGCAATACACAAATATGTTTAAATGAAGGAATAATTTATTGCATTGTACTTTAAAATCCACATTCCTTGCTATACATAATCTGAAACCACTGTAAAAGTACACTTTTTTTAATGCAACAGCAGGCATACATTTTTTCCAGTTTGATGTAGGCAGGACCTCAAATAATGTCAAAGTAAAGATGGTCAATCTATTCACCATTGGAGGAAAACATTCACTGTGTATCAGCTTGAGTTGGAGAAATTACAGTTAAGAAATGTTTTGTAACTAATGATGGCTTCCACGTTTGTAAATCAATGATTCATAATGTATACATGTAAATGTATATTTCATTATTTTGGTAGTAAACCCCATTATAACATATACTTTAACCTTATTATTCAATATAAAGTGGCAAATTCATTTTTATGATTCATTTTTTGTATTGTTATTTTACTCAAGATTTGTTCAAATGTTTTACTTTTTGTAAGTTAAACTTTCTATGCTTAAGGAGTATATAGCTACAAGAAACAGATAAACCCTACAAATTACAGTTCTAAGACTTGGTTGAATATCTTTCAGTAATTTCCCTTAGAGATATGGTCACACTGACCAAGCTACATAAATATATTTTTTAAAATTTAGTATACCAATGTGTCCATTCATGATAGGTTGTGTTTTTCTCCTTGTACCTAAAAGTTTGATGGTATCTTTTCCACTCTCTCTCTCTCTCTTTTATTAAGCTACCTCGGACTAGTCCTGCCTAAAGTTTTATATTGTGTCTATTCTAACTATACTCAGAAATACATAACTTGAAACTTGAATATAACCTCTTTTGTATTTCTAATTTTTGGTGAGCATTATTCTGGTTGTTAGCCCCTTGAAGGCAGGTACTTTGTGTTACATTCCCAATTTATCTGACAAAATATTTAGTTCAGCATAAATAATATGCTTAGCATTCAAGATATAATTTGTGATTAATTTATTTTGCTTTATAAGAGGAATTCTGGGGGTAGCATACACGCCAATCATCCTTGAAATATATGTAAACGACAGTGCCTCTAGAGTGTTATAGAAAAGCCAATGGATTAAACATCAAAACCTCTTAGAGTATCTGAATCATATTATTCTATTACTTCTCTTTGTTTTCTTTATCTATCTTTGTCTCCTATTATAAGAAAGAAGACATAAAGATATAAAAAACTTTTCCTACCTCTGCCTTGAAGAAATTTTAACTATAACCTTCATAATTATGACCAGGGACAAGTTAATGACAGATTCCAGCTTTGGTATGGCTAAGGTAGACCACTCAAGGGATCAACTAACTAATATCAAGGACAGTAAGGTTCTTACCCCATTCATGAGCTTCAAGCGTTCTATCTCACCCCAAAAGAGATTATAACTCTTTTTTTTACAATTTCATTTTATAATATAAACCACTATTTAACCTATATTTCTGAATCACTGGACTGAATAATTTTATATCAATTTATTCCAACTGCTATGAATACTGAAAGTGCAGGAATGGAAGATGGTGGCCCATGAGGCAGGCCTTGTAACAGTGTTTCCCCAGCAGAAGGGTAAAACACAAATAATTCCTCCAGAGAATCAATATGCAAAAGGAGCTCTTCAAGGTTCTGAACTCCTTTCCTTGCTCTGCTGTACTAATTAGATCTGACCTAACAATGATTCTGCTTATCTTGGTGTTGTGTCACTACCCTTAGCTATACTTTAAATTAAGAAACTAACATAATTTATTTTGAGTTACTAGTACAAAAGAAACTAATCTTCTTGATGGGATTCAGTTTGAGGCAGTAGGTTCTGTATAAAAATTTTTATCGTAGATACAATTGTCACCTGTTTTCTAGAAAAAATATATTAAATATAACCTAATGAATATGCCAAACTTACTAGGTCTGTATTTTTGCTTTATATAAAATATCATCAAATTTAAATATAATTCCCATATAAATATAATTCCCAATAAAGTCCACATCTCTGAATTATCTATTACTTGCATTTTGGGGTGTGTTTATACTACCTAGAATGTTAACCCTTATTGTGCCTTAAAAGTGCATTTGTAAAATGTAGGCACTTTTATAACTATGAGTGAGGCTGGTAAGGTAGTATTTAGGATTCTCCATGTCAGTTAGTGAAAGTAAGAAGTACAGTGTTAAAACTATTGTAAACAGTTTCCAGGGCAAGTATAGACTGAGTCCATCCAGACTGACTGTAACCAATTTGACATCATGTTATGGATAAAGAAGCAATGAAAAATAAACCAAATAGCTACATTATATCATATATCATATTCTTAACTTTCATAAGCCATGTTTTATGGAAAACTTTTTAGTTTTCTCAAAAGACTAATATATTTCAATATTTTGAATACATCATTGTTAATTTTGAGTTGGCAGAGGTAAATTAACCAACTACCATTACGTTTTAGGATTAAGAGATATAGCTTTTAATAAAGTTACTGAAATGCAAAAAAAAAGAGAAACTAACATAAGTTAAAATTGATTGTACATAGTGTCAAGACAGCAAACTCAAATGTCTAAAATGACCAGGGAGACAATGTCAATAAATAAATGTTTGTGTTCAAGGAAACCCAAAACTAGAGCAATTGAGGGCCCACACAAGCAAAGCATAGTGTTTTCTGACTCTTGATGCATCAATAAAATACTCGGCCTCTGATAATTTTATTTTATAAGATAAACCAGTATATAACCTATATTTCAAGATCACTGGACTTCACACTTTTAAAACGATTTACTCAGGTAACTAAAATATTTCTTCGCTGAGAAGATCACCCTACTGCCTCACTTTCAACACATTAATTAAAGATCTTAGAACCATAACAAGCTTTAAGGACTTACTAAACAATTAGGCAAGAAATTACAATTTTGCCAGTCATCCCAGGTAATCATACCATCCTGACTCATAAAATTTCCTTATGAACATATTGACAACTTTTAGGAAAAAATCTTTCTAACAGACTGCTTGAGAAAATTCATACTGTCTCTGGCCTGGTCACACAGCTTAAGTACTTTCCGTAGAAAATATTCATGGGATTTATAGAAAGTCAGTCTACAGTGTTTACAGATTAAGAATCAGACAATCAGGGTCCTCTTCATGGAAAATGAGGATCTATTTACAGTTTATCAATAATCAGAGATGCTATGAAGTTGTTAGAATGAGCTAGGTGTAGCCTTGAGGACTTAGTAAAAGTCCTCAAAGGAAACTTAAGCATAAGCAGAGTAACTTCTCTCTGAAGAATAAATCAGGATACTTCCTGATGTCTAACTAAGGTCCCTCGAAGCCATAAGCCCAAACATTTTTAAATTATTTCTGTCCCAAATCCTCTTGCTAAGGAATTAATGTCATCCTTTAAAGACTCAGCATCATATGAATGGAGAAGAGCCAGGTAGGTGCTTTCCTAGAGAGAAAAAATAAATCAAACACAATTCATACTTTATTCCAGAAACTAAGTGTTAACATGTCAAATGCTTTTGTTTTTAATTTGAATGTCTTTCCCTTCATAATTATGTAGAGCAGAGGTTTAGTATTTTTGAGGCTATTAAAATTCCTGAGATAAACTTGATTTTTCTCTATGCCGTCACGCTCCAGAAAACATAAGAAGAATGTTAATTCTAACCTAAAAGAACCCAACTACTTCTGTGGATAATCAGTTTAAACATCCATGGGTCAGAGGAGGGGATGACAGTTTATTGTGATAAACACATGTCTAAGAGAACCAGATCAAGGTCACTGACATGTTTAATATTAATTGCTAAACAACTGTCAGATGGCAATGGTTTGAGTTCACCACCTCTCATGAGTTGAATCCAAATTGCTCTCTGAAGGAGAAATCATCTACTAAATTCTGTTCTTTCAACAATGAAAACAGGCATACCTGTCAATTTTCTATATACCATTGTGTTTATTCACTCAAATGGATTTTCAGCTCTGCCAATTCAATTTCTTCACTGAACCTACTAGTATACGCCTCTTCAATATATTCACGTTCAAATAAATAAGAGTAATATTCTCATTAAGAGAGGGATATATACCTCAGATAAATTCATTGTTCCCTCTTACCCTCTGTTGTTGATAAATTTAGTTTCCAAACATTCTAAAGCAATCTTTTGAAATCATCTGTTGGCTTGAGTACAAAGAACATGAGGTCCAACTAATTCCAAGCATTTCTTTAATATGGTAAAGGTGTTGCTTTGATTGTTACTCTCAGCCACGAACTACCATTGGATCATTTCATTCCTTCAAAAGCAATTGAAGGACTGGCTTCAAACCTTTCAAAATCTGTTTTCATATATACATACACTGAGAGGAATAGAGAGAAGTTTCTGAATAAAATAATATTTTGCAGTTCTCTGAAACTTGAGAGGGAACCAGAGAATGTTTATTACTGAGTTTTAATGTCTTTTAAAGAGCCAACACCTGATACTTCAAAAACGTTAATCTCTCCAATAAACATTTTACTCCCAGAAATTCTTCTTAAATCCATCTTATAACATAAACAAGCCTAGTAAGTAGCATTATTAGGAGAAATTTCTGGCTGAGTTCCACACATATATTCAACTTCCTGAACCCCCTCTAAAAGCAATTTTACCTTACTTGACACAACACAGAAATTAATCAGCATAATAACTAAGTTAAAACTTCAATAAAACTGTTTGCATCTTGTCCAGGCAGGTGGCTTATGCCTGTAATCCCAGCACTTTGGGAGGACTAGGCAGGTGGATCAAGAGGTCAGGAGATGGAGACCATCCTGGCCAACATGGTGAAACCCTGTCTCTACCAAAATACAACAAATTAGCCAGATGTGGTGGTGCACACCTGTAGTCCCAGCTACTCGGGAGGCTGAGGCAGGGGAATCAGTTGAACTCGAGAGGCGGTGATTGCAGTGAGCTGAGATCACGCCACTGCACTCCAGCCTGGTGAAAAAGTGAGACTCCGTCTCAAAAAAAAAAAAGTGTTTGTATCTTAATTTGAAAATATTCATAAAGAAAAGTGTACCCTGGTAAGGGGGACAGATAACCTAAAAGAATTATAGGGGGAAGAGTTTTACATATATAATGATCACATTTTAAAAATTATAGTTGACCTGCAGATAAATAAAGTATGGTGTTTTTGCCTTTATTCCTTAAATATAATACATATCCTTTCTCTCAATGACCTGCTAATCCAACACTGATGATTCCTTGAAACATCCCTGTGACTTAAAGTTTACAATTTCTAATAACTTTTCCTAACTCACCATCTCTCAGTTATTCACACACTTAAATTTTCTTTTATCCTATCAAAATCATGCAAGTATTGTCTGCAACCAAGATAGGTAAACACATCTTCTAGACCACTAGAACACATGGCTGTTTTCCAGATATACAATAAATGATGTCACAGACGAAGAATCAAGATACACACTTCTCTTTACCACTGAAAATGTTCACCTCACATTTTTATCTCAACTTAGGTGGGTGTGTTTTTGCTTTTTGTTTTTGTTTTTCCTACTTATGAAAATAGTGCCAAAGATCTTCAGTTGGCACTCCAAAGCACAGACAATTGCAACCGATGTTCTAGAGTTACTTCTGAATATTATCCTAGACAAGCAGTAGGAGCACTGACATGTTTTCACAAGAGAATAAAAGACATACAAAGATTTATTATCTGGCTTCATAAATATAAAGCAACTGTAGCACCTTGAATGTCTTTGTATAAACTTTTATATGACTCTAAAAGAAGATAAAAATCTAATAGAGACTTTCAGAAGGTCAAATATGAAAGATAATCATGTCTAATGAATAAATTGATTTCTGCTGGAGTAAGTAGGTCACAATTCTAAAAAGAATCTGTATTATTTTTTGACAGTGCACCTAAAGTACAAATGTGGCTCCATATTATGTAAGATTTT